>NC_049225.1:88878890-89535178 GCF_011100685.1 Canis lupus familiaris | reverse complement strand
AACCAGCCAGTATTTGTTAACATGTGTGACTATCTCATGCTTGCGGGGCTGGAGCTCAGAGATCAAATTGTGAAAGCCACTTCTTCCTCTCTCTAAAAAATGGGGAGGAGAGCAGCTAGAGACGCCTCATGATGCAACTAGAGCACGGGCCTCAGGGACCCATCGGGGGTGAACATCACAGGCGGTGAATATGTGGCTGCCCAAGGGACACGGGAAGCCACCCACACCCAGACCACGATGATGACAGACATTGTAGATGTCGTGTCCAAAACCTTCCACCTGGAAGCACGCCGACCCCCCGCACTTCCTTCACTTGGGCTTAACTCGCGGCCTGACACACAGTGGCCTGTCTGCATCCACCCTAACCCACTTTCAGGGGTGGGAGCAGCACCCCTTTTACATTGCCTACCAAAGATTTCCCCCGCAGGTTTCTTCTTAACTGCAAGTCGCTCAGCTGACAGATAGGATGAGAAGGGCGTGCTGCCTACGAGAGCCACGGGTCAAGGACCATGACAAGCCCAGCGTGACTTTAGAGGGCGGAGGACTGCCTTGGGGGCAGCTCAAAGCAGGCTTTCCACCCTGAGGGTGTTCCCAGGTCGGAGCAGCTGCTTCTGTGGCCTCTCTGCTTTTTTGAGGGTCATGCGCCAGGTCGTTCTAAACATGCAGGTGCCGTCTGCTCTGTTCCACTTGGAGCGTGGTGGCCCCGGGCATCAGATGCCCAAGACGTGAGCAGAAGGAACCAGGCAAGGCTTGCTCCAGGGAAGTCGGGAGAGGGTTGGACCTGTTGGTCGTGAGGCTCAGGACGTGCTGTGAGGTTTGGACGTTGGCCTCTCTGGGACTCTGACTTGGGAGTGGAAGGCCGTTGGTGTACGTCGGGCGGCAGCCGGGCATGGCCTCGAGCTGCCTGTGTTGGGTCTGTCTTCTTCCAGAAGTCGTCTCGTTCTGCGTTTTGTTTCCTGTGTCAGCCCTGGCAGGTGGCTTGGCTTTGGAAATGGCCACGGATGGTTGATACCCTTGGAAAGAGCAGCTTTCAGGGCTGCTTAGGTGGTACCAGGTGGGGCCAAGGAAGGCTTCGGTAGGGTAGCAAACGCACGTTCTCAAAAACTCTTGGAGTCCAACCGATAAATGACTTCTGGGAGGTGCGGAGGGCAGGGGCCCAGGAGGAGGGACGCCCCGGGGAGGGAGGGGCTCCACCGAAGCCCAGCTCCATCAGGCTGAAAGTTCTCCAGACCCCATGGCACTTCCCAACCAGGGTCCGGCTCCGTGGTCCTCACAAGCAGCCTTTTCTGGATCTCCTTCAGGGTTGGGATAGTCATTACATCTCCCAAATACGACGGAAGTTCTTCAATGATAGCTTAGAGTTAAGAAGTAAATTTTTAAAAAATACAACTCAACAGCTCCCTACCCTCATTGTTCCCCATTTGGGGTGTTTTCTTACAGGAAAGGAGGAGGAGGAGGAGAGTAAGGGTTTTTTGTTTGTTTGTTTTTGGTATTCTTAGTTTCTAGAAACAAAACAATTTAAAGACTCAGTAGTTCTCTGACCAGCTGTATTTTTTTTCCTTTATTCAGACTGAAGTGGGAGAGCCCAAGAGGTTGTGGTTGTAAGAGAAATAGTATTTATAATCTTGCAATTAAATTACAAGACCTTGAGAAGTATTTAAAAAATCTTTCTACCTCAGCCAGTCTCTAAGAGGCCAGTGCCCAGGACAGCACATGCTGTCGTGTTCCAACCAGCCACAGCTTCTGGCCTCCTGTTTGCAAGTGAGCTGACCCCTAAACAGAGAATGAAGGTTTCAAAGTGAGGCACAGCCCAGTACAAGGGGCCTTTCATGTTCTAAGTCCCGCCCCCCTTGGGGTCACCCAGCTTGCGATGGGCAGGGCTTCGGAAGGTGGGGACAACTGTGTCCCACCTGCAGCCAATTCCCTGAGACCCACCAGCCCCCGCCTCCCTTAGGCAGCCACCCTCACCCAGGTCTGTCATAAAAAGCCCGCGAATCATAGAAAAGCATGCTTTCTGAGCAACGTGTTTAGTAAACATTTGAGATGCTTCTCTGGTTATTTTGAGTCTGTATTTCTGTCATCTGAAGCAGCAAAACATCACATGATTCATCAGCTGATCTAACCACACATCAGACAGGATGTAGAAGCAATCTGAAGACAAACGTACAAAGAGGCCCTGTTGCCTGGCCTTTTAAGGGCAAAACATCTAAAATTAACTACACTAATGTTCAAAGTGAGATAAATGTTATTATGTAATGAAAATAACCCAAACCTCACTCAGAGGTCAGGAGAGGTGTGTGTGTAGCTTACTCTCTGATCTCAGCAGGGAAAAGCAGTGGAGAGGAGATGCTCTGAGTGGACTCTCTTCCTCGGGGCAGAGGTGAAGTCCTAGCAGTCTCCTCTAAGCAGGACACCAGAGCTCGGCCTCCAGCTGGCAGGGTGTTGGCCAAGTCCAGGTGACTCGGAAAGATTTTTTCCCTCTGCTTCACGTAGCATCAACCAGGGTCCTGAAGTCTGCACAAGTCACGGGCTTTTATAGCCGGCAGGCTGCTACACACGGGTCTTACCCGGTGCCTCTTTCTAAGTGAGGTCATGGAACGTGAGTGCACTTGGCCAACAAGACTTAGCGCAGCCGGGCGTGCACACGGAAACACACGAGACCTAGGAGTGCTTTTTGTGTCTGCAAGTGTACGTGGATTCCGTAGGTTAAAGAACGCTAGAGCCAGGCCGGCCTGCCTGGCCTCGGGGAAGTTAGTGGCCTGCGGAGGTCGGGGGGCACCGGGAGGCCCAGCGGCAGCCGCTCCCCAGCCCTGCGCCGGGGACGAGAGGTGGTGCCTTTGGAGTCGGGCCCCACTGTGGCCAGTGGACTCCGGTTCCCCGAAGCGTGGGGCCGTGAACGTGGGGGCCCCACGGCTTGGAGGAACCTGCCATAAAGGTGAAGTCCCGACCGGCCCGGTGGAACAAAGGAGTAGGGTATGTGCCAGCACCTGTCCCGGCCGTAGGGAGGGCCGGTCACCACAGAGCAGTCCCCAGGGGCCCCATCCACAAACTCGCTCCCTGCAGCCTTGATCTGCTTGGTTTGCTTCGTGAGGCTTTGAGAGCACAGACACCCAAAGCTGAAATGCCCAAGGAGCTGGCCGTGGAGCTCCAGAAACCCTGACCAAGCCTCCCCTGGGACCGTGGGCCACGGCCCGGCCTGTGCTCCTGGTTTAAGAGAGCTTAGCCGCCGCGGGTGTGGCGCACGACGGCCCACAGGTCTCACAGTGTCCCCGCCTCACGCTCGTCACCTGCACAGCGAGAGGCTTCGGCCGCTACCGCCGAGGCTCCCTCCAGGGCTGGCACCCCGTGTACAGTCCCGGATTTAGAACACGCTTCGGGATCCTGCAAGTGGAAAGACAGAATCACCGCAGTCTTCCCCTCAGACGTGAACATTAGCAGCAATCCGGGATCCATTTTAACAAAATGAAGTCTACTGGGAGTCATTCCACGTGTGCGTGCTTGTCAGTGTACCAGCTTTTCGGTTTCACGTCAAAACTGGGTTTGGGGATCCCTTGGGCGCTCAGTGGCTGAGTGTCTGCCTTCGGCTCAGGGTGTGACCCCGGGGTCCTGGGATCGAGTCCCACATCGGGCTCCCTGCAGGGAGCCTGCTTCTCCTTCGGCCTGGGTCTCTGCCTCTCTCTGTCTCTCCGAATAAATAAATAACATCTTAAAAAAAAAAAAAAGAAGCCAACCTGTGGGTTTATGCAGGGAGCCTGATGTGGGACTTGATTCCAGGACCCCAGGATCTCGACCTGAGCTGAAGGCAGACACTCAGCCGCTGAGCCACCCAGACGCCCCTAAAACTGTGGGTTTCATTGAAATCAATCACATTCAAACATTGGTGCGGCCTTTGATTAGAACGGACTGTGGAACAGTCCACTGGGATAGTTCTCTGACCACTGGGATAGTTCTCTACACTCCCTTATTTAAATAGGACCTAACGCTTCAACTTGTACTCCGTGTGAAAATGAGTTTCTCCTTCCCATCGTATTGACAGCACTTCTCTGTGGCTCCGCTCCTCCTCGGCCCTGCTCGAAGGGGGACACCCAACCTAGCCGGGCGCGGGCAAACAAGACGGCCAGGACCCGAGCGCCCTCCTGCCCGCGCCCAAGAGACTCCTGTTCCTCTCGATCGCTGTGTGAAACGCCGTGTCTTGAGCTCAGAGTCACGGCGCTCACTGTGAACCCCCATGGGAGGGTCTGCAGAGGAAGGGCTCCGTTACGCACCTGCACTGAAGAGGCTGGAGGAGCCCCAGGGCCCCGCCGAGCCTGCGCGTCCCCCACACGCTCTGCTCCCTGTCTTCGGGTTAAAGCCCGGATCTCACGCCTCTATCCTGCTTCCCTGGAACTGCCTCTAACCCCACCATGCTTTAGAGCCAAGGCGGCGTGGACCTTTCTCGCCATCCGTGGCACTCGGGCTTGGCCCGTCTTCCTGCCTGGCTCGAATGTCAGCATGTGGCGTGGTGCTGGCCCGGGCATCCTCCAGCTTCCCCACTGGGAGTAGCACTGCGCAAGATGCAAGTCTGCACCCCTCCCGGGCTTTCTCCTGACATCCCAGATGAGTCACAGTATCGTCCACCCAAAAGCCTACTCCATGACACTCCTCTCCTGCACCAGCAGGGTCCCACTAGCCCCTAGCAGTTGTCCTTCCAGTCACACTCTCACGTCTGTCCCTCCTCTGCATCCTCTTTAGTCCCACTGGCTTAGCTCAGGTGCTCCTGGTCACCTAGGGCCGGATGCTACAGGAGCCTTCTCCAGGCTCATGTGTCCCCTTGGACTACAATGTAAATGACGACACCTAGGATTGCAGTGCACAACCCGTGCAACCATTCCCAGCGGCCTGCCCACCTCTCCTTACCTCCACTCAATGTCATACATTGCAGAGGACTTTTAGTGTTCATACTTGTCTTCTTCAATTAGGATAGTTGAGAGCTTTTAATCCAGGGACTGTTAAAATAAACCATGAGACAGTTCATGGTTTTGAAGCACCTGCCCCTAATCTCTTTGCGTGTCTGTAAATTATCCCAAACCACCCACAGCCACATGTTATACAGTGGGAGCAAAATTCCAAAAGGTTTACGCTTGTGACGGGTAGTTCAGATGTAGCCACAGACATGATCTACTTGGCTTTTAGCTTAATGTCATGAAGAAAACTACCCTCTTCCAAATTATCCTTTTCAACACTCTTAAAAGCAACACTTGAGTCGGGGGAGCATGGGGAGTTCGCTTTGCTTGTTTCTTCAATTCACCCGCCATGAGCTCCAGGCTCATCTGGACCACACAAGCCAATAAATACTGTGCTGATTTCACAGGTCAATACACTGGCTTTGCACAAAAAGAAAAACAAAAGCACAAAACTCAAAACGCAGGAGCTGTGACTCTTACCCCGTCTTGGCTGCTGATTAGCTCTGAGGGCTGGTGACTCTCCAAGCACACCTGCCCGCCTGCTTTCAGCAAACGCGAACTACCACAGCTTGTACCACACAGAACCGTGGCCAATTGGTCTTCAGTTCAAATACCCTTGAGTCCGGAGACCAAAACAGAATGAACGAGTTAGTATCCTCTGATTTCTGCAGAAAGCTGCCTTGCTGTAGAGGCCGGCAGCCCAGGAAGGCCTCTGTGGCCAGCTCGCTGCCCCCCAGCCCCAGACTCATGAGGACACACGCTCGCAGGCTCCTGCATCAGGTCAGCAGCGGTTTCCCGTGTCCCAGCCGGCGGCACGCCCCGCCTCAGCTGTTCTGCTTTCCCCCCACTGCTGCTGTGCTTCCAGCCACCTCCCACCCACCCCCTGCACCCTACAGCTGTGATGGTCGGAGCTACTGGATTCCACCTTCTTTGGAAAAGAGTAAACCTGGCCCCCACGGGAATCCAGGTCTGCATGCTCCCAGACGACATAATCTGGGCCTGTCTCCAGTTCCAGTTACACACGGGACACCCAGGGCAGTTTCCCAGCCCAGACCAGTACCCCCAACCTCTCACAGGGGTCCCAGAGGGGCCTAGGCCCTTAGGGTCTTCCTCCCTGCACCTTTCTCACCACCCTCTCCCTGCCTCCTCCAGACTTCCGGCCAGGTGAGTTCAGTATCACCACCCAGAAGCTTCCTCCATGTCCCATCCCTCCCTGGATCAAGTCAGGAGCAGCTCTCTCTTCCAGTAACTCTCACGTCTGTCCGTCTTCTGCATCCTTAGTCCCTCTGGCTTAGCTCAGGGACTCCTGGTCACCTAGGACAGGATGCTGCAGGAGCCTTCAGGCTCATGTGTCCCCTGGACTGTGAAGTGAATGACACCTCCTGGAGTTTTGCAGTGCACAACATGCCCAACCATTCCTGGCAGGCTACCCACCACCCCCCACTACCTCCTTGCTTTTCCAACCTGACCCTTCCTCTCACTCTAGGCATTGGGTTGCCACAAGGAGGACCTCACACTTACGTGGGTGGCAACCAGGCTGAGCTTAGGCTACACATAGTAAATAGGGCCCTACCAGAAAGGTGGATGCTGACACCCAGTGAGGAGCAGCGTCCCAGGGTGGGGACTCCTGCAGGTGCTCAGCCTCCTGCTCCAGCTGTCTTCATGCCTGGCCCACTCCAGAACCTGTCCCCTCTTTCATCCTCACCTACCAAGAGGGCATAAAAGAACAAAGAGTACTTATCATTTGTAGACATGATTTCTTTGCAGAGCAAAGCTGAGCCCTTCTCCTTCTGAGGGTTGTGTGCACGTGTGCACTGGGGGCACTGGGGGGCCTTTGATGCCTTCATCCTAGGACTCCTCAGGAGACTCTGCTCCCTGCTTCAGCTCCGGGGCCGTCAGCGATGGCTCATGGCTTTGCCACTTACCCGAGGGGGCTTCCAACTTCTCAGCGGGAATCACTTTGGCAGCATAAGATGATGGTAAGCTTTTTTTTTTAATTTACTTATTTTAGAGAGAGCACACGTACAAGACAGAGCTGGAGTGGGGGGAGGGCAGAGGGAGAAGGAGAGGGAGAACCTTAAGCAGACTCGACACAGGGCTCCATCTCCCAATCCTGAGATCACGACCTGAGCTGCAATCAAGAGTCAGACGCTCCGCCAACTGAGCCACCTGGGTGCCCCATAAGCTTTCTTCATTATCCAAGGGTGCTCAGCGAAGTCATGGAGCCCAGAGGTGAGGCCCCCCCAGGGCTGGGGAAGTGCTCCTGGTGCTTGCCTCTTGAACAGTGGAAAACAAAATCGCTGTGTGACCCGGTCCGCGGAGGCATGCATTCAGCTCACCTGTTGCAGATGCACGTGAGGTGTGTGAGAGCTGGGGACAGCTGGAGAGGGCCTGGGAGGGCTGGGCAGGGACGGTCGGGAGGCACCGGGACGGGAAGGCTGGGCCAGCTCCTCCTCGCAGCTGGGTTTGGAACCGTGCTGCCCAGAGCAGCACTCTTGGAGAAAGCGACGGCATTCACACCTTCCTCCCTGGAACACGCTAACCCAGGACACCTGTGCAGCGGCTGCCTCCCCGAGGCCGTGTTACCTCCAAGTCGCTTCTTGATGGTGAAGTTGGTCAAGCCCTCCATGAACTAACATTACCTAAGCCAGTTGTCACTTGCCATCAGAAGAGCTCAGCACAGATGTGTGGGCACCCCTCTGCGGCCTCCCCTTCTCCACGTGCCCCCTAAATCTCTGTGAAATACAGAAATGTGAACCAAAGGTACCCTCGCAGATGACAGTCTAGTTAGACAGACAGACCGCCAAAGGACGAGAGCTCCCAGAAAATGGCCTGTGAACAGCTTCTACAAACAGAAGCAGGTTCAGTCTCAGTACAGGGATGCAAACCGATGTCCAACTACCGACCAGCAGAGACCAAAAGCCGTGGTGGAGCTCGGCCGGCAGGGGCCTAAGGAGGTGGCCCCTGGTCCCCTGGAGATGCCAACCTGTGGCACCTCTTCAGGGGACACTTCGGCAACATGCCTCACGCACAGCCTCAACCAGGGAGATTAAGGTCATGGGTGAACGTGAACAGGCAAAGCAGGAAAGAAATCCGATGACTGATAAATACCTAGGAAAAATGTCCACCGCTTCCAGGATCGGAGCCAATTATACCTAGACGTCTGGGGCGCCTGGTGGCTGAGTCGCCAAGCGTCTGCCTTCGCCTCAGGTCATGATCCGGGGTCCTGGACGGAGCCGCCGTCGGGCTCCCTGCTCTGTGGGGCGTCCGTCTCCCTCTCCCCCGCCCTCCCCCTGCTCATGATCTCTCTCTCTCAAATCTAAAAACGAAACAAGAACCAAAAACTATGTCTCCCTCTCGTTCCAATATTTTTCTTGCTGAATCGTCAAAGTTAAAAATTAAATCATACCTACTATCAGTCCTACGGCTCAGGTATGTCCTGGTGAGCCTGAAAATTCTTGCAACATTTTTGGAGGGTTGTTTGGAAATATATTTTAAGAGCTTTACACATGTTGAATCTAGAAAGGCCTGAAACGATTCACCTCCAGAATGCTTATTACAGCACTACTTATGATCTCAAAGATTGAAAATATCCAGTGGCGTTAACTATATGCTTTCAAAAGATGTTTTTAAAGCCTTAATAGCGTACGGCATTCCTCGTGAGCTGGCACAGTTAGACGTTCTCATCTTCAAGGGCAGGAAGTTGAGCATGACAATGAGAATTCTGGACAAACAGATCTTGTTATTGAAAAAAAGAAAAGAAAATCCTTATGTTCTTTTAGCCCCCACCCCCACCCCCACCCCCCCGCTCCTCTTTCACAATCTCTTCTCCTCGTTCAACCCAAGAGACAAGCATGTAGGGCTTGCCACTCCTTGGGTCTTTGCTCAGGAGGGCTGTGCCACCTGAAGCAAACTCGTCTGCTTCTTTCCCCATTCCTAGGACTGACGTCAAGGTCATCCTCGGGGTGGGGGCCCCAGACGCTGAGAGGGTGGAGGTCAAGGTGGTGCCCGGGGACGCTGTCCTTTCCAGCATCTTTGGAGTCGACCTCCTTCATGGCCTTGCTCACTCCCTTCAGGGTGCTGCCCCGCCGGCTCCCAGAGACCACTTCCAGGAAGGTCCCAGGGAGGGGCGATGCTTTGCGAGCTGTACACGCTCTTCCTGGAGGACCCAGCCACCCCACTCCTGGGACAGTCCCCGTGACCCCATAGCATCCCTGGCCCTCTGCCTGTCTAGCTTGTCCAGGTTATCTCTACACCCATCTGACGTGGTGCTGGCCCTCGGGAGGCGCGATGCACCCATCGCGTGTGGAGGCACAGGCTCCTCCGACCCACGGAGCCACAGCCAGGTGCCCTGAAATACGTGTCTTTGAAAAACAAACGTGAGGTCTTCACCTGTGACCTTTCCCCTGCTGAGCAGCCTTCTGCTCAGCTGCCCTCCAGGTGGAGGAAATACCAGCAACACACAGAGTTCAGCCTATTGAGGAAGGATTCCCTGAAAGAAAACCCTCCTTTTCAAGTTTCTCATGTTCGGTCAAGTTTTCAACCCGCTGGACAGCCAGCCTCCCGAGCCACATGACTTGCTTGATTTCTCGCTTGTGGGCATCTCCTCAGTAGCCTTCATAGTGCTCGGGATGTAGGATTTACAGGGAACAGTTTCCATCCCGGGGCGGTGGACGCTACGACGTGGGATCAGGGATTCACACAGGAGATGAGAAGGCCAAAGGAGAGGCTCAGAAATGAAACCCTTAAAAGCCCACGATGGCCAATTGGTGACGCTAACGTGATAGTCACAGCTCTGTACCGGGCCCCTCTGTGAGGAAAGTCGGACCTCTCAGCCCAGTAGACAGAGGGGCCAGGGCAGTGATGAGGCTGTGGGCTTCAGCGTGAGAACCAGCCCTTCTAGGGGGAACTTCAATGCCAAGATGTATGACATTGAGTGGAGGTAAGGAGAGGTGGGCAGGCCGCTGGGAATGGTTGCACGGGTTGTGCACTGCAATCCTAGGTGTCGTCATTTACATTGTAGTCCAAGGGGACACATGAGCCTGGAGAAGGCTCCTGTAGCATCCGGCCCTAGGTGACCAGGAGCACCTGAGCTAAGCCAGTGGGACTAAAGAGGATGCAGAGGAGGGACAGACGTGAGAGTGTGACTGGAAGGACAACTGCTAGGGGCTAGTGGGACCCTGCTGGTGCAGGAGAGGAGTGTCATGGAGTAGGCTTTTGGGTGGACGATACTGTGACTCATCTGGGATGTCAGGAGAAAGCCCGGGAGGGGTGCAGACTTGCATCTTGCGCAGTGCTACTCCCAGTGGGGAAGCTGGAGGATGCCCGGGCCAGCACCACGCCACATGCTGACATTCGAGCCAGGCAGGAAGACGGGCCAAGCCCGAGTGCCACGGATGGCGAGAAAGGTCCACGCCGCCTTGGCTCTAAAGCATGGTGGGGTTAGAGGCAGTTCCAGGGAAGCAGGATAGAGGCGTGAGATCCGGGCTTTAACCCGAAGACAGGGAGCAGAGCGTGTGGGGGACGCGCAGGCTCGGCGGGGCCCTGGGGCTCCTCCAGCCTCTTCAGTGCAGGTGCGTAACGGAGCCCTTCCTCTGCAGACCCTCCCATGGGGGTTCACAGTGAGCGCCGTGACTCTGAGCTCAAGACACGGCGTTTCACACAGCGATCGAGAGGAACAGGAGTCTCTTGGGCGCGGGCAGGAGGGCGCTCGGGTCCTGGCCGTCTTGTTTGCCCGCGCCCGGCTAGGTTGGGTGTCCCCCTTCGAGCAGGGCCGAGGAGGAGCGGAGCCACAGAGAAGTGCTGTCAATACGATGGGAAGGAGAAACTCATTTTCACACGGAGTACAAGTTGAAGCGTTAGGTCCTATTTAAATAAGGGAGTGTAGAGAACTATCCCAGTGGTCAGAGAACTATCCCAGTGGACTGTTCCACAGTCCGTTCTAATCAAAGGCCGCACCAATGTTTGAATGTGATTGATTTCAATGAAACCCACAGTTTTAGGGGCGTCTGGGTGGCTCAGCGGCTGAGTGTCTGCCTTCAGCTCAGGTCGAGATCCTGGGGTCCTGGAATCAAGTCCCACATCAGGCTCCCTGCATAAACCCACAGGTTGGCTTCTTTTTTTTTTTTTTTAAGATGTTATTTATTTATTCGGAGAGACAGAGAGAGGCAGAGACCCAGGCCGAAGGAGAAGCAGGCTCCCTGCAGGGAGCCCGATGTGGGACTCGATCCCAGGACCCCGGGGTCACACCCTGAGCCGAAGGCAGACACTCAGCCACTGAGCGCCCAAGGGATCCCCAAACCCAGTTTTGACGTGAAACCGAAAAGCTGGTACACTGACAAGCACGCACACGTGGAATGACTCCCAGTAGACTTCATTTTGTTAAAATGGATCCCGGATTGCTGCTAATGTTCACGTCTGAGGGGAAGACTGCGGTGATTCTGTCTTTCCACTTGCAGGATCCCGAAGCGTGTTCTAAATCCGGGACTGTACACGGGGTGCCAGCCCTGGAGGGAGCCTCGGCGGTAGCGGCCGAAGCCTCTCGCTGTGCAGGTGACGAGCGTGAGGCGGGGACACTGTGAGACCTGTGGGCCGTCGTGCGCCACACCCGCGGCGGCTAAGCTCTCTTAAACCAGGAGCACAGGCCGGGCCGTGGCCCACGGTCCCAGGGGAGGCTTGGTCAGGGTTTCTGGAGCTCCACGGCCAGCTCCTTGGGCATTTCAGCTTTGGGTGTCTGTGCTCTCAAAGCCTCACGAAGCAAACCAAGCAGATCAAGGCTGCAGGGAGCGAGTTTGTGGATGGGGCCCCTGGGGACTGCTCTGTGGTGACCGGCCCTCCCTACGGCCGGGACAGGTGCTGGCACATACCCTACTCCTTTGTTCCACCGGGCCGGTCGGGACTTCACCTTTATGGCAGGTTCCTCCAAGCCGTGGGGCCCCCACGTTCACGGCCCCACGCTTCGGGGAACCGGAGTCCACTGGCCACAGTGGGGCCCGACTCCAAAGGCACCACCTCTCGTCCCCGGCGCAGGGCTGGGGAGCGGCTGCCGCTGGGCCTCCCGGTGCCCCCCGACCTCCGCAGGCCACTAACTTCCCCGAGGCCAGGCAGGCCGGCCTGGCTCTAGCGTTCTTTAACCTACGGAATCCACGTACACTTGCAGACACAAAAAGCACTCCTAGGTCTCGTGTGTTTCCGTGTGCACGCCCGGCTGCGCTAAGTCTTGTTGGCCAAGTGCACTCACGTTCCATGACCTCACTTAGAAAGAGGCACCGGGTAAGACCCGTGTGTAGCAGCCTGCCGGCTATAAAAGCCCGTGACTTGTGCAGACTTCAGGACCCTGGTTGATGCTACGTGAAGCAGAGGGAAAAAATCTTTCCGAGTCACCTGGACTTGGCCAACACCCTGCCAGCTGGAGGCCGAGCTCTGGTGTCCTGCTTAGAGGAGACTGCTAGGACTTCACCTCTGCCCCGAGGAAGAGAGTCCACTCAGAGCATCTCCTCTCCACTGCTTTTCCCTGCTGAGATCAGAGAGTAAGCTACACACACACCTCTCCTGACCTCTGAGTGAGGTTTGGGTTATTTTCATTACATAATAACATTTATCTCACTTTGAACATTAGTGTAGTTAATTTTAGATGTTTTGCCCTTAAAAGGCCAGGCAACAGGGCCTCTTTGTACGTTTGTCTTCAGATTGCTTCTACATCCTGTCTGATGTGTGGTTAGATCAGCTGATGAATCATGTGATGTTTTGCTGCTTCAGATGACAGAAATACAGACTCAAAATAACCAGAGAAGCATCTCAAATGTTTACTAAACACGTTGCTCAGAAAGCATGCTTTTCTATGATTCGCGGGCTTTTTATGACAGACCTGGGTGAGGGTGGCTGCCTAAGGGAGGCGGGGGCTGGTGGGTCTCAGGGAATTGGCTGCAGGTGGGACACAGTTGTCCCCACCTTCCGAAGCCCTGCCCATCGCAAGCTGGGTGACCCCAAGGGGGGCGGGACTTAGAACATGAAAGGCCCCTTGTACTGGGCTGTGCCTCACTTTGAAACCTTCATTCTCTGTTTAGGGGTCAGCTCACTTGCAAACAGGAGGCCAGAAGCTGTGGCTGGTTGGAACACGACAGCATGTGCTGTCCTGGGCACTGGCCTCTTAGAGACTGGCTGAGGTAGAAAGATTTTTTAAATACTTCTCAAGGTCTTGTAATTTAATTGCAAGATTATAAATACTATTTCTCTTACAACCACAACCTCTTGGGCTCTCCCACTTCAGTCTGAATAAAGGAAAAAAAATACAGCTGGTCAGAGAACTACTGAGTCTTTAAATTGTTTTGTTTCTAGAAACTAAGAATACCAAAAACAAACAAACAAAAAACCCTTACTCTCCTCCTCCTCCTCCTTTCCTGTAAGAAAACACCCCAAATGGGGAACAATGAGGGTAGGGAGCTGTTGAGTTGTATTTTTTAAAAATTTACTTCTTAACTCTAAGCTATCATTGAAGAACTTCCGTCGTATTTGGGAGATGTAATGACTATCCCAACCCTGAAGGAGATCCAGAAAAGGCTGCTTGTGAGGACCACGGAGCCGGACCCTGGTTGGGAAGTGCCATGGGGTCTGGAGAACTTTCAGCCTGATGGAGCTGGGCTTCGGTGGAGCCCCTCCCTCCCCGGGGCGTCCCTCCTCCTGGGCCCCTGCCCTCCGCACCTCCCAGAAGTCATTTATCGGTTGGACTCCAAGAGTTTTTGAGAACGTGCGTTTGCTACCCTACCGAAGCCTTCCTTGGCCCCACCTGGTACCACCTAAGCAGCCCTGAAAGCTGCTCTTTCCAAGGGTATCAACCATCCGTGGCCATTTCCAAAGCCAAGCCACCTGCCAGGGCTGACACAGGAAACAAAACGCAGAACGAGACGACTTCTGGAAGAAGACAGACCCAACACAGGCAGCTCGAGGCCATGCCCGGCTGCCGCCCGACGTACACCAACGGCCTTCCACTCCCAAGTCAGAGTCCCAGAGAGGCCAACGTCCAAACCTCACAGCACGTCCTGAGCCTCACGACCAACAGGTCCAACCCTCTCCCGACTTCCCTGGAGCAAGCCTTGCCTGGTTCCTTCTGCTCACGTCTTGGGCATCTGATGCCCGGGGCCACCACGCTCCAAGTGGAACAGAGCAGACGGCACCTGCATGTTTAGAACGACCTGGCGCATGACCCTCAAAAAAGCAGAGAGGCCACAGAAGCAGCTGCTCCGACCTGGGAACACCCTCAGGGTGGAAAGCCTGCTTTGAGCTGCCCCCAAGGCAGTCCTCCGCCCTCTAAAGTCACGCTGGGCTTGTCATGGTCCTTGACCCGTGGCTCTCGTAGGCAGCACGCCCTTCTCATCCTATCTGTCAGCTGAGCGACTTGCAGTTAAGAAGAAACCTGCGGGGGAAATCTTTGGTAGGCAATGTAAAAGGGGTGCTGCTCCCACCCCTGAAAGTGGGTTAGGGTGGATGCAGACAGGCCACTGTGTGTCAGGCCGCGAGTTAAGCCCAAGTGAAGGAAGTGCGGGGGGTCGGCGTGCTTCCAGGTGGAAGGTTTTGGACACGACATCTACAATGTCTGTCATCATCGTGGTCTGGGTGTGGGTGGCTTCCCGTGTCCCTTGGGCAGCCACATATTCACCGCCTGTGATGTTCACCCCCGATGGGTCCCTGAGGCCCGTGCTCTAGTTGCATCATGAGGCGTCTCTAGCTGCTCTCTCCCCATTTTTTAGAGAGAGGAAGAAGTGGCTTTCACAATTTGATCTCTGAGCTCCAGCCCCGCAAGCATGAGATAGTCACACATGTTAAAAAATACTGCTGTTTAATTTTCTAGTCATGTACTTTTAAAAAGCTGATACAATTAGATGTTTTTCCCCCCCGTCTTGTCAGATCTGCCCCTGCACCGCCTGTGAGCTCCGCGTCTTAGTTTCCAGCACTCATGATACGGAGGAAGTCTCTCCGAGGAAGCCGAGAAGTATGTCCCCACGGTGGGCACACCCAAGGTCACTTGTCCGGAGATGTGGATGCGGCCCTGTGATGTTCGTGGCTGACTTTATGCCCTCACGTTCTTTTTTGTTTTGCTTTTTAACGAGGAACAATATGGTTACACGTACTGAGAACAATGAACACACAAGGCTTGTCTGTTTTCTTTCCTTCTTTGGCCCTTCCAGTGTATGTTTGCATTCCCACTGCTGTCTAGGCCGGCTGGCCCCATTCCCACCCTTACCCATAACGAAAAATAGTTGTCTTGTCGCGTACTGATCCTTACATTTATATACAAACGACAGACTCCAAAACTGCTGTAAATAACATACAATGTTCATTGATACAATACGTCTCAACTGCAAGTCTGGGGAGCACACAAGCAATCAACCGTATTGTATTAGAGACATTTTATTGAAAATGCGAAAATAGGAAATGTATTATAGCCTAAAATAAATTACATAACATATACAGTATATATTTATATCTTTAAAATATTTTTGTGTTTAGGTTCTTTCCGTCTAGGAATTTTGACTAAATCAAGAATTTAGTGAACTGTGTCCATAATTTTTGTAAAGAAAAAAACCCGCTTTCCAAAACTTAGAAAAATAGACTGCACTACGTGGATTTCAAATGTGTCTCCCGGGGTGTCCCCGCGCCTCCGCCGTCGCTACAAAGTGTGTCGCCGCGGGGGGCCGGGCTGGGGCGGGCTGGGGCGGGCAGGGGGCGGCGCTTCCCTCCCTTTGGGACTAAGCGGACCGGGCGCGGGGCGCGGGGCGCGGGGCGCGGGGGTCGGGCCCTCCCCGGGGACGCCGAGCGGCGGCAGGTGCGGTCCGGGGCGCGGCCCGAGCCCCCGAGCCCCGAGCCCGACCCCTGCACCCCCGGGGCTCTGCAGCCCGCCCCGCCGCGCGTCCGTCCGTGTGTCCGTGAGTCCGTCCGTGTGCCCGTCCGCGTTCGCGCGGGGCCGCTGCGGGGGCGCGATCCCGGGGGGCAGCGGGGGCGCCGGGGGTGGCCGCGGGAGGGGGTCGGGGGTCGGGGGGGGCGGCCGCCGTCCTTGGGCCGCAGCGGGCGCAGATTGTCCGAGGGGAGGCGCAGCCGCGGCCCCGGGTCGGGCGGGTCGGGGGGGGGGGGGGTCACGTGGCCGCGCTGCCCCCGCCGCCCGCGGGCCCCGCGCTCAGTCGTTGTCCCCCCGCATTTCCACCACGTCCGCGCCCTCCTCCGCCGGCGGGATGTCCGTCATGGCCGAGTCCTCGCCCTCCGCCGCCGGCTCGCTCTCCAGCTTCTTTTTCTAGACCCAAGAGGACGCCTGAGTGCGGCCCGGAGCCGGGGCGGGGCAGGGAGGGGGCCCCGCGCCCCGGGGTGACCTGGCGGGCGGCTCCGGCCCATCCTGCCTCCAGGCCTCCAGGCCTCCAGGCCCGCCGCGCAGGGTGCAGGGCGCCGGCTCCCCGCTCCCCGCCCCCCCTCCCCGCGGCCTCCGCCTCCCTCCGCAGCCCCCGCCCCCTCCCCCCCTCCCTCCCCCCCTCCCCCCTCCCCCCCTCCCCCCCCCCCCCCCAGGCTGGTCTCCCCCTGCTCCCCGCGCCGGCCTTGCAGGACTCGGCCCCGCCCCGCCCCCTCCTCCGTGGGGCTCCCCTTCTCCAGGGCCCCCCCCACTCCTTGGCGTCAGCTACAAGGACTCGGTCCTCACCTCCTGCCACGCCCGGCCCCTGCCCGAGCCCATCGGCCTTCTCTCCCCTCTCATCCGCCCCAATGAACCTTTCCGTAATTATAGACACTTCTGGGCCCCGCCCCTCTTTCCTTTAATCTCACATGCAAGCAAAACCCCGACCTTGGTTGGGCCCAAACGTCTCCCAAGTTCAGCCCTTGACCTGCTGCCGCGGCTGGGGGACCACCCAGGTGAGCCCCGGCACCCATGCTCGGCCCCGCCCGTCTCCACCCCCACCCAGTCCGTCCTGCTCCCTAGTCATGGTCTTAGGACTAAACCCCTGAACAGGTGGGCGACCCTGCAGGACAACTGAGCTCCGTGCTCAGGGTGCAGAGTGCCCAGTGTGTAGGTGGGTGCGGCGCGTGGTGGGCAGCTGGGAAGACTTCCTGGAGGGGCCTGGGGCCGGAGGCTGAGGAGAGGAGACGCTCTGCGGAGGGGAGAGGGCATCCTGACCCCCCACATTTTCTGGATTGGTCCCTCCTCAGCAATAAAGTCTGAGCGGATAAGGACTCAGAGGATGGAAGGCTTGCAACAGGAAGCACCTTTTGAGTACGTCCTGGCACCGTTCAATCATTATTCAGTGTCTATAACTTGAGATTGTCCCAAGGCAGCACCAGGCTGCAGGGCTGCGTCCTCCTCGGTGGCTCCCGGGCCATACAGCTGCCCCGGGAGACCAGGCAGGACTAGGCCACGGGGCTGCATCCCTTGGCTGTCACTCCCGGGCCATACTACTCCACAGATTAGTGCAACAGTGGGTCCCCTTGTTACCACCCTGACCTGGGGCCCAGGTGCTCTGGCCTAGAGGGTCCCTGGGGTTCCCGTGAACAGGGTGCGTCCAGCCGCAGTGAGGTGTGAACAAGAGGTGCCACCGCCTTGGCCGCCTCCCCCGGGGCCCTCAGGGAGCCACTCAGGTCCCCCTCTCCCCGGCATGGTGTCCCCCCGGGGGCAGGTGTGCAGGTCTGGGGCTAGACTCACCTGTTTCCGATAGACGTAGCACGCGGCTATGGCAACCATGGTGGACTCTCCCACAAAGCCCGCCAGGAGGGAGCCCACGCCCAGGGTGGCCCCGTGCACGCTGTGGAGGAGAACACAAGGGCCGCGTGTGTCAGCCACACGGAGGCACAGACGGGCAGAGATGCAGGCAGGGTGCAGGCGGGGAAGGGAGCTTGCAGGAGAGCCCTGGTGAGGCCTGCGCGGGACAGGAGCCCCCACCTGGCGGGACCTGGGGCTGCGGGGTGAGCCGCCCCCACCACCCTCCCGGGGCTGCACCTGGGCCCCCGCCCTCCCCGCCAACTCCGGGCAGAGGTGGGCTCTGAGGGCGGGGTCACCGCCCTTGCTCCCTGGTGTTTGGTCCTTCCCGCCCTGCCGCCTGCAGCAGGTGCTCAGTGAGGCCTGACCACAAAAGTACCCTTCTAGAATGCTGCTGAACAGAGAAAGGAGGGCTCAGTCAGCACTTCTAACTGTAGACACACTTGGGGGACGTACTTCAGTGGCAGAAGGACCCACAGCCCCAAGCCCCCGACAGCATACCCCAGGTAGGGCAGGACCACGAGGCTGGTGATGAGGACGATGATCCGCAGCACGGAGCTGGGGGCCAGGACGAAGGTCTTCTTCAGGGTCATCAGCCACCCGGTGAGATGGGCCCTCACGGTGACTGAAGGACACAAAGGACTCATCAGCGACACCCTGCTTCTCCTGGTCCTCGGCCTCTCCCCCTGCCTCGCCAGCATACCCGAGGCCGTGGGGTGCTGGGTGAGGACACAGGCCTGGCTGCCGCCGCCCTGGGCTGGCCACCACCATCTCCTGCCAGGCTTCCTGACCCTGCTTCTGGGCCCCGGGTAACCCCGACCCGGCCTGCAGGCAGCTGCCCCTCTCCACTGTCACTGCCCCCATCCGTCTTCGCTGAGCCTGCTGGCCCCTGGGACGCTCCTCCAGCCCTGCCCCTGCCTCCCCAGCCCTGCCTCATGCTCTGATGTCTCTTCTCTAGAAGAGAAAACACTGAACACTGACAACTTGCCGGCCATCCAGTTTGACTGCGGGTGAGGAGGGAAGCTGGACCAGAGGCCCCATCTTCCGGAGGGTGGGGGAGCAGGGAGAGGGAAGGCGGGGGCACCCTGGCCATCTCCTCTTCCCCTTCCCTCAAGTGCCCGCCCCGTCTCGGTCTGCAGTGCCCTCCCGCACTGTCCCCCATCCACGCTAGCGAAGTGCAGGGTGGGGGTGCCCGGCCTGGGCACAGAGGGCTGCCGGGACGGGCAGCGTGGGAAGCACAGGCCCCAGCAGGAGGACGTTTAGATTTGGTCTGAAACTGCAAGGGGCGGTTGGAGGCTGTGGCCTGGTCCTCTGTTTAGGGTGGGCAGCGCCAGGCAGACCTTGGAGGGGCGGAAGTGTTCACTCGTGTCCAGGGTACGTTTGGAGGGAGACTCTCCTGTGCTCCTCATCTAACGGGCTGCCCTGTCTGCCCCAGGTGGAGGCCTTGGGCCTGGCTGAGGCTGAGGGTAGGGCGCACACTGGAATGCTCGTCGGCTTGGCCTCAACCCGAGGTTGTAAAGGCAACAGGGCCCTGACGCCTGGCTGGAAGCCCTCGTTACAACACAGAAGTGAGTTGAGAGATTAAAAACCAGTCCAGGGGCGCCTGGGTGGCTCAGGGCACGATCCCAGGACCCTGGGATCAAGTCCCAAATCAGGCTCCTTGCTCAGCGGGGACTGCTTCTCCCTCCCCCAATCACGTTCTCTCTCTCTCTCTCTCAAATAAATAAAATACTTAAAAAAAAAAAAAAAAACCCCAACCCAAACCAAAGGAAGAAACTAGTCCAGTTGCAGCTGGAGTTGTCCGGGGCCGGGCTGGGTCTGGGAAGGAACAGCACGTGTCAATCTCCAGCGGAAGCATCCTCCTCTAGGGGTCACCTTCCGCAGCCTGGCTCCCGTGGGGACCCCAGGGCAAGGACCAGACTCCACCCCACGGCCACGCCCTCCCACTCCTCCCACAACCTGAGAGGCCTGGCCCCAGGGAGGCGTCTAAGAGCAGGGGTGCTTGTGGTCCAGCTCAAGGATGGCACCACAGGTCCGGGCCTCCTCCAAGGCTACTTCTCAACTTGGGCTTTGTCAATCCTGCTTTCCTGGTGGAATGATTTAGTGGATTATTTGGGCAATAGAAAGATTCTATTTTCAAGTAATCTCTACACCCACCATGGGACTCGAACTCACAACCCCGAGATCAAGCGTGGCATGCCCTTCCGTCCGAGCCAGCCAGGCGCCCCAGGCAGTAAATTTCTGAATAAGTAACGAAACCCACTTGGTACAGAATTTAAAAGGTGAGGAAGGGAATACAGTCCCCGCCCAGGCCCTCGTCCCGCTTCCAGAGGCAGCCACGGCTGCCAGTTGGGCGAGTTACTTCCAGGAACAGCGGGAGTGACACGCGCTTACCTGAGCATCACACACAGGTGTACAAACGCGTGTGATGCACCTGTTGCAGGAAAGGCAGCTCCTGCTGACCCCCGTCCCGCAGCCTGCGCTTCCCGTTAATAAAGCACCGGTAAGCCTCCGCCTACCCGATCAGGTTGGGAATTTTCAGACGGGCTTCTTTTTGGCTACAGAGGTTTTCCTCTCTGGCCATTGGCCGCCTGGCCTCGGCCCTGCCCCCGGAGTCTTCACTCCAGCTGCTTTTGTACATCTGCAGGGTTTACCAGCCTGCCTACCTTCTATTTTTTATGGTATTTTTTAAATACCGTATCATAAAGCCGACTTTGGAGCATAGAGCTCGAAGAATCTTAAGCCCTGCCCTGCTGTGTGTGGCCTGGACACCACCAGGGCACGGGCAGCCCTGTGGCCCCCAGAACCCCTCACGTTGTCCCCCTGGGTGTGCTTCCTTTCTCCCGTGTCTGCAGCCTCAGTCCTTGAAGACACAGCGTGGCTGCTGTCCCATTTGCTTCTGGAACTCGCCACCCACTGGGTAATGGGGGCACCTCTTCAATCCACCGTGAGATTTTATGGTTCTGGGGGGACATGATCGCAAACCGTTCTAAAGACAGAAGACCGAGTCGGGCCTGAGGGTGGCAAGACCTTCTCTTCCCTTCTCTGTCTTTACCTGGAACCGGGAAGAAGGAGAAGATGCGCAGGGGAACCACACACAGTTCTGCAAATGCGAAGTCCACTCCAATGATGTCTATTAGGATTTTCTCGGAAACGTCGGGAGTCCAGAACATCACGAAGCAGAGCTGGGGGCAGAAGGGACAGTCAGGACGCCAGGCAGGTGTCTGGAGACGCCCCCGGGGGGCCAGGGAGGAGGTGAGCCTGCCCACCAGTCCTCACAGTGGCCCCGTCCTGCTCCGTCCTCGCCTCCGGGCCCGCGCTGGGGACCCTCCTGCAGAGGGGGACGCACGAGCGGGCCGTGGGCTGGCGGGGCCCAGTGAGCTCTCACAGAGGGCCCTATGGGCCGTGAGCAGCTGTGGGCGCAGGCGACCGCACTCCATCCTGGGAGTTTTACGGCTTGAACCAAAGAGTGAGCAGTGGCCCGGAAGCACCTACAGTGATGGGCAGGCGGAGGGGCCCGCTGCACATGCGCCCCTCGGGGAACCGGCAACAGTGATGCTGAAATTAGCGGCGGTTCGGGGCTTGTCGAGGCCTAGTTACGGGAGCAAGGGAAGTGCCATGCGCTGCGCACTGCCGGGCAGCAGATGGGCAAGGAGCAGCTGACGCAGCAGATCGTGTTTACCTGACGGGTGGCGGCGGGCAGCGAGCTGCTCCAGCCCTTCCCTCCCCCCCCCCCGCCGTCAGGAAGTGTGGCCACGGGCCCTTCTGGACGTGGGGGCGAGGGCAGGGCCGACAGCAGGCTGGTGGGAAGTGCAGACAGCAAGCAACCTGTGCGCAGCTGCTGACTGTGGCTCCTGGACGGGCGGCCCTGGAACTTCACCTCTGGACAACTTAAGAGGGGCGGCGAGGGCACCAGAAGCCGGGCATGCAGGGAAGGGAGGAGGGCAGGGAGGAGGGAAGGCCCTGTCGTCTTCCTCTGTGCGGCTCCTGGGGTTCCCAGGCCGGAGGCTCCTGGTGAGCACCAACCCCTGCGCCTGACCAGCCACCACCAGTCGGCTCCTGATGCCCGCCCATTAAGATGAGGACGAGCAGGTCAGCCTTTGAGGAAGGCCTCTAAGCTGAAGAGGCTAAAACAAAGGGGAAAAACTGGGAGGAAACAGAGACAAAGCGGAGAAGTGGAGACGGACCGGCGTGCGCACACGGGGTGGGGGGTGGGGCCCACTGACGCTCTCAGAGCGATAGAAGATCCTGCATCCAGGAAACAAGGACCAAATGGAAATGTTATTTTAAAAAGGCATTCAAAGAATAAGAAAGCACTTCTGAAAATTAAAAGATTAAATCAGAAATTAAAAATGCACAAAATGACAGCAAGATAAAGTTGAAGAAATCTACGACAATGACAGAGCAGGACAGCGACACGGGAAGCACATGAGAATGGGCTTAAAAAATAAAGGAGCGATCTAGAGGCCCCACATTCGAATAATGCGAGTTCCAGAAAGAGAGAACGGTGAAAACCTGAGAGCTGAATGGTGCGGCCTTAAGACCACCCTGGGCTCCCTCAGGTGGACGGAGCGGAGCGGAGGAAGGAGGACCGCTGAGCGGGCGCCCACGGGGCTGGGGGCAGAGAGCCGGGCCTGGGAGCTCCCTGCTGCGGGCAGAGACTCGGAGCAGGTCAGGAGCAGAGACGCCCATCCTAGGGCCAGGGCAAACCGTCCATCTCACGTGTTGGAAGGAGGACGTCTTCAGACGCTCAAGGCCTCAGAGGATTTCCTGCCTACACACACCTTTCAAGAAGCCTCCGCGCTACCTCTGCCAGAGCAAGGGAGTCACAGACAAAAAAAAAGATACAGGATGGATCTCAAGGAAAAGTCCTGAGGGGAAGGGTCCCTGGGTGGGGTCAGCGCAGGTCCCACAAGCGCCGGGAAGGCCCCTGGGTTGGCGGGTTTGCACTGGTGCTGCCGGCATTTCTTCAATGAAGGGCAAGTACACGAAAGCTAAGAAAAATTATAAGCAGGACAAAGATGAAGTCCAGGAAGGTCTATAATTTTTTCAAGAAAAGAGCTTGGGGGGCTCAGGTCGTGACCTGGGGTTTCGGGATCAAGTCCCGCATGGGGCTCCCTGCAGGGAGCCTGCTTCTCCCTCTGCCTGTGTCTCTGCCTCTCTCTGTGTCTCTCATGAATGAATAAATATAATCTTTAAAAAAAAAAGAGAGAGAAAAGAAAAGAAGGGAATCAGAGCTCAGCCGTCAGAGGTTGCCCTAATTGGAATCCATGGAGAGAGCTGCGGGGGGCGGGGGGTCTGGGAGTTCGGGAGCGGGGGGCGCACAGACTAGGGGAAGGGCTGTTGGCCACAATCCTTAGCTTTGTGCGTGTGTAGCTGCTCAACAAACTCCGAATTAAAAAATGTAATACAACTTTGGAAGAGAATGCTCAACACCTGCCAATTCCATCAAATATCTTTCTTTCTTTCCTTCCTTTCTTTATTAGTTATTTCAGAGTGACAAGGAGCAGTGGGGAGGGGCAGAGGGAAAGAGAGAGGGAGAAGCACAGTCCCGCTGCGCAGGAAGCCTGACGCGGGGCTGATCCCAGGACCCCCAGGACCCCGGGATCATGACCTGAGCTGAAGGCAGACGCTTCACCGACTGAGCCCCCCAGGGGCTCCTTTCTCTCCTTTTCTTAAGGTACAAGTGATTCTTCTTTAAAATGAAAGTGAATATGTTACAGTATGAATCACAATCATGTAAAAACAGAACGCTGAAATTTTAGAATAGAACATCCTTTAGGCTTTGGGTAAATTAAGTTTCATGGAATTAGGCTGGTCCCATTAACTATGTTGCGCTGAAATATTTTCTCAGCTATCTCGGAAGATCTATTATAAATACGTTCCCCCTTATAAAGGTAGTGGAGCTTTTATTCTATCATGCATTCTTCAGCATCTGGAAAGAATATTCCGTTGCTTTTCAGAAATGACAGATGTACAATCATTTAACCCTCCTGCCTGATGCCAGCACTCACACCCCATTTTTGACGTGAAGGGAAAATGCTTCCTTAGATCTAGCAACCCAGAGTGCAGAGCTTTATCACCCAGCGGCCTGGACACGCGGCCCCGTCATCTTTCCCATTGCGGAGCTGCCAGCCTGAAATGGGGAGGTTCCCGCCCACGGCTCGGGGAGGGTCGGGGCAGGGCGGCAACTCCACGTAATTATAACTTCAGGAGGACAGTGAGCGTGAGACTGGGAGGGACACCATGCACTTCCCTGATGAACAGATGGATCATCTCTCCTCCTAAATATTTTCCATCGCAGTAAAGCTGTAAAGATGAAGATAAGCGAGCATCGCCCCAAGTCTGGACCTGCTCTGTGTCCTAGGACCTGTGGGGGGCACGCCATCCTGGGTTTTCCTGGCTGGTGGGACATACCCAGGGCATGTTCTCCTAAAACCCGGAGACGCCCTGGTACGCCGTCTTTATTCTATAGCCAGCAGTTATCTGAAGGCGAGATCACGCCACACGCTGCGATCCCTGAGATCTGGAAGTCGCTGTAAAGTAGCCTTGAAGTTTCAACAGGCCAAGGACAAAGGAGGGTGTAACTGTGCATGAGACAGGACGGTGCAAGCAAGCATCGTGGCCAGGCCAGGCAACTCCTCCCTCTCGCTTCTCCACGTGGATAATGTTCACCTGGAAGCTTTTTACCGCCTTGGACGAGACTCTCCGTAAACCTTTGAAGGGGGGAGTCCAATCTGAGGACGCAGCAGCAGTGAGCACGCCCACGTCACGCGAGACGTTTACACGGATATTAACCTGGATGGGTGGCCACTGTCCTGGTCCCCTGCAAACAAGACGCTGTGATTTGGCGGGTCTCTCACAGGGCCCCCAGGAGGGTGGCTTGATATTCCATTCCTAAAGTTCCACAGTATTTCACTGGGACCCGCTGAGCCTCGGCTCTCCGTCTGTGCCACGCGCACCTTAAACGTCCCTGCCAAGGCTGCATGCACCGAGGTGCCTCTTCGGAGCTTTCAATCACACACACACGCACACCTAGAGTCTAGACTGGGTCTTCCAGAGCGAGGTAGCTGAAGGCCGCCAGTCTGGGCTGGGTGTCAGCAGTCCCAAGTAACCATTCAAAGGGAAGGAACACGACCTATCTCCAGGCTCCCTTTCTTTTCTCCCCAAATTTCTAAGTATGCCCTTTGTCTTGGCCATGCTTCCAGTGTGAAAATGCCCCTTGTCTTCCAGCAAGTTCCTCAAAAACTGGCTATTTCCTACGTTGCCCAGCAGGGAAGATGTGCAACCTGGAAGTAGGTGTGGTGTTGCTGAGCAGCTCATTATCTGTCTGCTGGTCAACTTCCCCTAAAAAATAATCATCAGATCACATTTGACCAGCCTGTTTCAGAAAACAAGAAGCTTCAGAAATTAACCTAACAAAGAACATCTCAGGAAAAGTGTCATTCCGATGGGTCGCCCGGAGGAGGCTTCCCTCAGATACGTGCCCTCCCAGCTGACCACGACGTGCCGTGTTCCTCAAATATTTGCAGAGCCCTAATGACATTGACTTTTCCAACCAGAACACAAACCTAATAAACTGACAGTGAACACTATTTCTTCTCCTTGGAGCAGGGGTTGGGTGTTTTTTTTTTATTTATTTACTTTTCCCCTGCAGAGCTTGCTGTCGACATTATCTCATTAGGAAGCAGCCAGCAAAATGGAACAACCCATTCGATGCCCAGATATGGGTTTTCCTGTTTATTCTCTAATAAAAGGAACCAGGCAGGGCTTCTTAGAGAAGCGGCTTATCCTAAGACCAGGGCAGGACATAAACTAGGTGATCGGCTTGGAGACTGTGTCAGGGGACACAGGAGCTCAGCACAAGGCTCCCAATAGCTGAGGCTGGAAGAGTCTGAGCACAGAATAATACAGCATTGAGTTACGGCCCGGAGTACAGAAGGAGCTACCCACGAGTCCACACTGATATAAATAGGGACAATTGCCCGCGTAGCATGCCAGAGGGTTTACATATTGGGTAAGGACCCAGGGAGGTGGAACGACAGCAACCTCCTCCTAGAGTCAGGAAAGGGGGAACGCGTGCCCACAGTGGGGAACGCAGGCCGACCGTTAAGTCACGCTGGCAGCATCAGCATGGACTCTTGACAAGATGGGACGAGCGCACGTCACCCGCGTCGGCTTCCTCCCCCCCGGAGACACTCCCCACAACCCCATCCTCTTTTATTTGACGGTCTGTGATCCTTCTTCCCATGGACTCTGAAATTCCTATTCTGAACTTGGAAATACTTGTGTTTCAAGATTCTTTCATCTCTAGCGGAGCACAGACGCCTCTGGACAAACCTCCCTTCACGATCACCGGCTTTTGGTATCAGGCTCTCTACAGCTGACCACCCCGCGAGGCCACCGGCCTTTCATCACAAGCAGAACGTGAAGGTCCCAGGCGGTACAGATGCCACGGTCATGGTTTCTGACGACCCTCTGGTTCCTTACAGGCATCGGCCTGGTAAGCAGGCTTCACGCGGACGTAGCCGCTCTGTCGGGGGCAGCATTTATCCTTCGTTTCCAAATCTGTGTAACGAAGACCTAAGCTATGACAAAGCCCTGCTGCACATTAGAATCCTCGAGCAGGATTACGGCACGTGCGAAGGATGACGGAAGCCCCGAGCCTTCCAGAAACATCTCCTAGGTCTAAGATGTTAGTGTCTGAGTCCATGGACTAGACCCACAGCAGGGGCGTTCTCTCCCAGCCTCCCTTCGTCACCCGCGGCGTCAGTCCCCACCCCTGGGACGAGGGCCTGGGAACGGGATTTGAAGAAGCCAGCTGTTTCTATCAGCATCTGAACTCAGAGAACATGCGAACCCAGCCACAGTGGGGCAGCCAGGTCCACGCGTCCCAAGAGGAGCCAGTTCCACAAAGAAACACTGCCAGGACGTCTGCGTTTGACTTCATTTCCAGAGACTGTTGACCATGCTTTTGAGGAGCTCCCAAAGCTGTCTTCATTACCCCAACACTCAGGATTAGCAGGAAGTCAGAGGTTCTTATCTCTGCCAGTACAAAACGTAAGATGCATGCAGGTGTTTTTAGTTAAACTGCCAGCCCTGAGCTTTCTTCTGATGTGGAGATTTTACTTAGAAGGGTACAATATCCTTTTAAGTGGCCTTAATTCTCCACTGGGTTGACCCTCAATAATACTGTGTACGAAGGGGTGGTAAGGAGCTTGGCTCTGGGCCGTGTGCTTGGCTGTCCTGGGAAGCTGCAGCCCGCGTCGGTCCATTCTGCAGGCACGCTGATTAGACTTGTTTGGGGGTGGAGGGGTGCTAGCAGAAAAGCCGGACCCTGCCAGGTGGCACAGGCCTATCTTGCCTGAGATTTTCAGTGGCCCCAGTACATCCACCAGAGCACCCAGGCCCAGTACACCCATAGCAGCACCCAGGCCCAGTACACCCACTGAGCACCCAGGACCCAGTAAGCCGACAGCAGCACCCAGGGCCTAGTATGCCCACAGGAGCACCCAGGGCCCTGTACCCCCACTGAGCACCCCGTGCCTCTTGGGGCAACGTCTGGACTCTGCAGAAGGCGGCAGCATCGCGCTCCAGCAGCAGGGGGCGCTGTGCACCCAGCCCACAGAGGCGGCTCCCTGCCCCGAAGGTTTCCCTCGTCCGTCCGTCTGTCCCAATGGATGAGAAATATCAGAAAGGGAGACAGAACATGAAGACTCCTAACTCTGGGAAATGAACTAGGGGTGGTGGAAGGGGAGGAGGGCAGGGGGTGGGGGTGACTGGGTGACGGGCACTGAGGGGGGCACTTGACGGGAGGAGCACTGGGTGTTATTCTGTATGTTGGCAAGTTGGACACCAATAAAATATATATATATATAATTTTAAAAAGCGTTTCGGAGCTCCCCGCTGAGCCTCGGCTTAGCCTAAGGTTTCCCTGAGGTCACAGTGAAAGGGCAGGGTCTGGGGAGACGGCGCAGGCGGAGAAGCGTGGGGCGAGGACTGGGGCCCTGCAAGCAATCAGTGGGCACCGGGCACCGGGCACAGCAGGGGCAGCGACATCCTAAGGTTTCTAACTTGAAAGGCGGTTGCACACTCGAGGATCTTTAAAATGTTGAACTTGAACAGCGGTTAGGGCGCTAAGTGTTATGTTAAGTGCGTTTTACTGTGAATAAAAGATCTTCCGATATCATCATTTTATCAGCGCGCTCAGGCTGGGCTCTCGGGGACTGAGCAGCCTCATGGGTCTTTGTCCCCCAGGAGCTGTGAGGACGCGGGGGGTCCTCCTCGGAGAACGGCCACCGTGCCCGAGCGGGGAAGGGAGCCCCGGGGAAGCGCCGCTCCTGCAGCCGTGGATCCGGGTCGCGCCAAGCGACTCGGTTTCCAATGGAGTTTATTCACCTTTGGTCCTTTTTGTCCTCTCCGTGCACAAGGGGGTCATTTTCTGCTCCCGGAGGCCGCGAACAATGAGCGGGCAGTCTGGGCGCGGGGGCGGGTGCCGAGCAGAACAAAGCCTCTCACAGGCCCTTCCTGCGGGAGCCCCGGGTCCGCATGGTACCGGGCCCGGAATAAGGCCCGTAGTGTCCGCTGCCCCGATGGCCGGGTGACAGCCTGGGGGCGGGAGCCGCAGCAGGGTGAGGCTGGGTCATCCCATGTCCCTAACTTCCAGCTCCAAAGACGGGGCCGACTGGACGTGGTCTTCTGGGACAGTGGCTTTCCTGTTGTCCTACTGGGATCCCGCAGCTTTCTAGCACAGCTGAGGGCCTCCGGACGGAGGAGGGATTCTGGACGCGTCGGCTGACGCTCTGCGTGCTGCTCCGGGGAGCGGCAGGTGGGGACAAGTGGGGCGGCTGGGCACCTGAGGCCCTCTGCGTCGACGGAAGTGGTTCATCCTGAACCCCGGATGCCAACAGGCTCCTGAGGGGGGCCCCGAAGCTGCAAGCAGCACTGCGTGTCGCAGCTTTGGGGCAGGCCGGTCTCCTTCCCTGCGATGCTGCTGTTCTGCAGCAACACCTCACACCCCGAGCACAGGCGGCCGGAACCGGGGAGCTGCCGGGCTTTGGGACACCATAGACACCGACGGCCTGGGCCACCTGTCTTCCCAAGGTCGGGACGGCGGCTGGGGAGACAGCGAGGCGGAGTTCCGGGTCCTTGTCCTTGGGATTTGGGCTTCCCGGGGCCTTATCTACTGTGAACAGTGCAAAAAGCATTTCAGGATTATCTCCGTGTGTCACGAGAAATCACCTGACCGCTCCCCTCCGATGCTGCAGCCTCTGGCTTTCCTTCCCCACTGCAGGGTGCCTTGGGGCCCAGGCCCTGCAGCTTTAGGAGTCACGCGCTGCCAACGCCAGATGTCTCCACCCCTTGACGGCACCTATTGCCCCCGGACTCCGGGCGGCACAGCTGGCAGGGGTGTCCGCTGCTGCAGCCCCACGCCCGACTTCTAGAGTGTCTGAATCCCGTCTCTGGCAGACTGCATGGTAATGCCCGTGCACGAGGCTTATCTCAGGAGGCTGGGGCCCGGGACGGAGCACAGACCGCTGCATGGGACTCGGACCCGCAAGGAGGAGGCGGCTCGCGTGGGAGCAAGTGACCAGTGACCAGGGAAATTAAAAAAAAAAAAAAACAACGATTTCAAATTTTGTGGAAAAGAGCTACGATGGAAGAGCGCTAGAGCTTCTGAAAGGGGGCTGGGAAGCTCTCAAGAGACGCTGCCCCACGTAACCAGAAGAGGGGAGCAGAAGACGCCTGCTTGTGCGCAGGTGGTTCCCTCAGGGGCTTCCCCGGCCGCCCCTCACCTTGTGCCTCTTATCTTCCTCCAAAGCACCTGGGGTCCCTGCAGCAGGTGGCACGAGGCCCGCCCAGACATACGGACTCCCAAATCCCCAGGACACGTATTTATTACTTAATAGAGCAGTAGGTGTGATTAGATTAAGGGTCTCGAGATGAGATCATCTGGGGTGTCGGTGGGCCCTAATGACTATCCAAGGGCCCCTGTGACGTGAGCTCCAGGGCAGGGGCGATCCCACGTGGGTGCAGGGAGGAGGCGGGATGTGCAGAGCCAGGGCCAGCGACCACTGCGGCCGCCGGGAGCTGCACGTTGCTTGGACGGGCACCTTCTCCGAAGCCGCAGGGGGCAGCACGCCCTGCCAACGCCCCTGTCGCAGCCCTGTCGCCAGGCTTCCCGCCCCAGGCCTCCAGGACTGTCGGAGACAACACTTCCATGGCCTTGGAGCCCCGACCACGGGTGGCCATGGACCTCCCACACTGCCAGACACCAGTGTCCGTGTCCTGCCTGTCTGCTCCAGGGGATGACAAACTCCAAGCAGAGCGGCTCGGGGTGTCCATGCACCATGGCAGCCTCGTGCCTGGCACGCAGCAGGGCGCAGGCCTCCGTGGTGGGAGAGCCTGAATCAGTACGCGTGCTCTTCCCCTGGTGGCCGTGCCCATCAGCACCAGCTTCGAGCTTCCTCTAAAGCTCAGGCTCCAGGGAATGTCTGCGGTGCACACGTGTGTGGCTTAAAGTCTTTCTGTACTATCATTTCTAATATTTGGTTGGAGTCTCCAGATGTAATGCACTCCTGGGCCGGAAGCCTGACGACATGATTCTCCTTCTGCGCTCACTGCTGATGCGGCCAAGGACATTCTGAGTTAGCGAGACGGCGGGGCTGGGGTGAGCCGCGTCTGCCGCGGGCGCCGAGGTTGCGGACAGGAAGCAGCAACGGGCATCGCAAGGCATTCCCAGGCCTCAGGGGGAAAACCGGTGCTCGCGTTATAGCCTTGGGTACGCGTCATGTCCCCCATGCAAGGTACGGATAAATCTATCACGATGCTGATTTTTTTCAAAACAGCTCCAAAAAATCCCATAGGAATTTGGAAGGACAGATTTTATAAAATCAGAAAAATTCACACGTATGTCCATTGGCATCCAAGGCACCAAGAAGCATTGGCTTACGTGCACGGGCATCTACCTCCGCCCGGAAGCCCCCGTGTCTGGGGCTTCCTGCTACGAGAGCCACCGTTCTCGGCCGACAGCACGCCTGCCAACGTGCTAAGCTGCTTTACTTTCGAAAGGCCTTCAATAAATCTTTAAGAATCTTAAAAAGGGCAGGGGGCACCTGGATGGCTCAGTCAGTTGAGCGTCTGCCTTTGGCTCAGGTCACAATCCCGGGGAACTTGGGGAGCCTGCTTCTCCCTCTGCCTCTGTCTCTCATAAATAAGAAGATAAAAAGATAAAAACCTCTTCGAAAGGTCCTATAAGGTGGGTATTTCCATCATGCCCGTCTGGCAGCCAGGGACGCTGAGGCTTAGTTCAGGACGACCTTCCCAGAGCCACCCAGTCGGGGCACAGAGGAGCCAGGATGGGACTCCAGGCCCCGGGACCTCAGGGTCACATCCATAAACCCCACATTCTGTGGCTCCGAGCTCAAGCTTGAGGTAAGCCCCTCTCCCGGGGCCCCGGGGCCATCGGTGCGGCCTGCAGCCCTGCCTCCGAGCACGGCTGGCTCTGGCCAGTGCGCCATGGTTTTCTGGAAATGTCTTATTTTGTTTGGTGAGGGCCAGTTTGCTCCTCAGGCCGCATGGGTTAAGAGCCGCCTCTCGGAGGATTAAAGGCAGGCCCTTGAGGGCCATCTGGCACCTGGCTGATGCTGAGCAGCTTCTCCAGGCGCCCGAATCTGCCACGTGTGCTCTTTCCCAGCATCGTACGGCAGTTAGTTCTTTGAGGGCTGCCCTGGGCTCGGAAGGCACGTATGAGAGGACATGGAGAACAGCCTGTGGCCCGATCCCCCTGTGTACGTCACGGGGTCGGAGCTAGAGCTGGAAACGCAGTCGTAAATCCTTTCAGGGGAAACACCGAGTGTTTTGAGCAACGGCCGTCCATCGTTGGCTAAGAGCGACTTTCCTTTCCGGATCGCTTTCCACATCCATGTTCGGGGACAGGGGACGCGTGGCAGTGGGGAGGTGAGGCCGTGAATGCCTCTGCGTGGCCTGAGTGGTTCTTCACTGCTCTGTTTTGTTCCTGGGTCCAACGGTCTCTGGCGTCCTTAAGCACATAAAACGACCATTTAACCTGCCAATTAGGGTCTTGTGTCCCTGACGGGCTCTTTCCCGCGCTGCCTGATGTGTGTAGGTCTATGTGCTGTTCTTGGAGGCTGCGGAGACCCTGGCCACGGGCCTTGCTGACTCCCTGTGTATCCCTCAGTGTACGTGCACAGGACACCAAGACCTTGGGGCCGCCAGAGGCAGGCTCAGGTCCAGAGCCCCACGCCGGGAGTGTGTGCACGGGCTAATGTCGGAAAACCCGGGAGCACGGCCTTCTGCCTCGTTCTGCCCACACGTCTTATCGCCAGCCGTGGTCAGGAGGGTCAGACTATGTGTGTGATCGAGCAACATCTCGGGCCTGCACACGGCCAGGTGGCCGCGCTGGTTCTGTCTTTATGCCGAGACTAAATAGAAACCACCATAAAAGGAGCCACAGAGGGTCCTAAAATACAGCGTCTCTGGAAGTCTATGAATAATCTCCACCGGGTTACTGTGCCATTGCTGGAGCAACAGCTCACACTGTCATCTCATTCCCATAAACCTGCTGTGGTGCCAGAAAAGCCTCAGGGGCGCCCGGAACCGCACCTGGGATGTGGGGCTGGCTGGGAGCACTTGGCAGGTGCAGGATCCGCGGCCAGTCGGCCCCGCTCAGCCCCGGGGCGGGGCGAGGGGTGTGCTGTCCTCCCCGCGGGGGCTCTCTGTAGACCACAGGTGTGTACTGACACGGTGGAGGGAAACGAAGTAATTTTCATAATTTTGTGCCAAATCAGATAACGTCTATAGGGTCTAAGGAGAGAGGAGTCGAAGTGTCAAGCTTCTGAGACAATTTGGGGAAATAAACACAACTGGATAAAATACTAGCGACTGAATTTGTTCTCTGAAAACTGGGAAGGTGTTTTGGCTCTTCGGAGTTCGCGACGGTGGGTTCCGTAAGGGCTGGTCCAGAGGCCCCAGGTTAATCAGTTAGCGGAAAGCAGAACAAAGCCAAAAAGCAAATTAACCTAAATCCAGCAGCGCTGCTTCTGCTGGATGCTGTGATGTCAACACCCCCCCAAAAAAACCCCCGAAAGTCGTATGCCAGTAAAGACATAATTAATCACATAAATCTGGGGACAGTCCTGTATCCATGAAAAATATTCCTAAGAAAACCCTCTACTCAGAATCTTACGTGGAGAATCTGGAAATAAAAGCATAGAGAGGTCTTATGGGAACAGTGAGTGGAGAATTTAAAAAGAAAACAAGGATGGGCGCCTGGGGGGCTCCATAGGTTGAGCATCTGACTTCGGCTCAGGTCACCATCTCGGGGTCCTGACTGAGCCCCACGTTGAGCTCCCTGCTCGGTGTGGGGTCTGCTCCCCCCGCCTCGTGTTCTCTCTCTCAGATAAATAAATATGTCTTAAAAAAGAAAACAAATGGAATAGTTACATTAGGGGAATCCACCCATGCGGCCCTAAGTGACTAGAGGAGGACTCTCTCGGAAGCCCCATGTGAGTTTGCAGGGCTGCCGGAAGCAGGCAGGCACCCGGAGGGTTGGGGCCCCGTGTGCAGGCGCCAGGCCCCTCCTGGCTTCCAGCAGACACGCGGCCCGCGCCGGCCTGCACCCCGATGCCCCGTCAGGCCACAGTGGTACTGGCTGGTGCCCCCGCCCCCGCCCCGCCAGCCCTGAGGCACCTGCCGGGACCGCGTCCTAACTCTACTTCCAAGTAAGACCTTTTGGAGAGGCCGGGGGTTGGGACCTCGGTAGCGCCATGCTTGGTGGACACGGCTCAGGCCAGCAGAGCCGGGACGGATGACGCAGGGCTGGGGGCGAGTCGCACTCTCCCTCTTCACCTCTTCACCACCATTGACGTCGAGAAGCGAAGCCCAGGAGGAGCCACAGTAAAAGCCTATTTTAAGATTTTACAGGACCTGATGCTTCAGTGGTCACAGCCACTGGGCTCGGATGCCCTGGGGACGCTGTCCTGTGAGGCGGTGCGGGGCGCTGGCACCCTGCTGGAAGCTTCTGTCGCTGCTCTGGGTGACGGCGACACACGGACACGGACACGGACACGGACAGACACACAGGCAGACACACACTCCCCCCCCGCCCCCAAGCAGCCCCCACCGGCGGGACAGGAGGGAAGCCCGGGGTTGCTGGTCCCACCACGCGGGCAGAACGTGCACCTGGGGCGGGCGAGCCGACTGTGCAGGGCCTGCTGAGGCTCCCACTCCGTCCTCTAGGAGGCCAGTTCACCAGAAATCAACCTGTCAAATGGCCTATGTGGCAACCAACAGTTTTTCAAATTCACTGATTTCTTAAAAACTTGTCTTTGTGACCGTTCCTGAGCTCACAGCAACTGGTGCTGGAAGGACGGGCGGGGGTCCGCGGGCCCTCGCAGCCTTCCTCTGCCCGGTCCCCACCGCTGCCTCTGCTCCGTCCGCCCTGACCCCCAACCTCTGTCCCTTCCCCGACCTCCTCCTTCTGACCTGCACCCCCATCTCCCCTCCCGACTTTCTCCGGGTTCAAGGGGCGCCGGGTATGACTGCGGACGTTGTTCACTGCACAAAAGTGCCCTGCTCGCCCTGCCTGCCAAGACCCGTCTGGACAGATGCCCGTTTCCATTTTGCAAGGAGGGGGTTGGGAGGCCTCAGGAGCAGCCAAGCCTGTGCTTTGCAGGGATCCTTCTCCAAGTGCCTCGCAGCAGAGCGGCCGCCCTCTTGGCACCGGCTCCCCAAAACCGGAGCAGAAAAGAGCTTAAGGAAATACCGCATGTCCTTGAAGTGCTACAGTGGAGTCAAAATGGAAATGGGTCGACTAACATCCATCGACGTTAAGATCTCCCCGTTTAATCTGATTCGCTATGAACTTTAGAAATAGTCTAAAAAACAAATGCTTGGAGTAGATCGGCAGTTTGGTGAACTGAGCGAGCCGGTCCCTTGGCCGCACCAGCCTGGCCCAGCACCCAGAGCGGCAGGTCCCTCATCTTTTGCGGACACTTCTTCCTCATCAGAAGGACCGTTGATAAGACACGTCCCGCCCTGGCTGGTGGTTCTGTCTGCCTCCGAGGCTCAAATCCAGGCCCGCGTCGTGGTGAACCGTCAGGCTGACGGGAGGCTGAGGCTCTGCACCTCGGCCGTAGCAGCGCTTTCCTGCGAGAGGAGGGGTGTTGGTCCCACCTCCTGCCGGCCAGCCCAGCACCCCCGGCCCGGGGTCTGCTGGGGGAGCGGCCCTCGGTAATCAGCACCGCCTTGCGGCCCGTCACACAGTAGGGGCACCCGGGGCTCCAGCGGGAGGTTCGGGCAGGACTGGCCGATTGTTGGGACGGCAGCCCCAGCTCAGCCTGGCAGCCCTGCCCCCTGGGACTGAGACCCCTTGGGGCTGGGACGGCTCGGGTCCGGACCGCTCGGGGCCACCGCAGCACGCTCTCCGGTGCAGCCCAGCCCTGAAGCCCTTCTTCCACATCTTAAACTGCATGTTTTTAAAGATTTTATGTATCCATTCATGACAGACCCAGAGAGGCTGGGACCCAGGGAGAGGGAGAGGCAGCTCCCTGCGAGGAGCCCGACGCAGGACTCGATCCCGGGACCCTGGGGTCCCGCCCTGGGCCCGAGGCAGCCGCTGCACCGCTGGGCCCCGGCATCTGTCTGTTCCACCCGGTGTCCCTTTACTGCAAACAGCGCCGTGGCCACTCCTTCCCCAGCACTGGGGGGACGGATCACCTGGGGTGACGGTCCCCCGTTCTGGACTGCTCCCTGGCTCCCCGAGCCCCCGTGTCCCCCGCCATCGGCGGCCACGAATGGGCGCTGCTCGGAGGCCCGGGAGGTGCAAACGGGACACGGCTGCTGCCCGCTCTCCGCCTCCCGCCCCCAGGGGCATCTGCGACCTTTCTCGAAGGAAAAGCGCCGGCTGAGAGCGCGGGAAGAGCCCGGACGCAGGAGGACGTTGCCTCCGACTTGACGTCGCCGTCTTTCCGAGGGAGCAACGGGGTGTCAGGCGTCAGGTTCCCCGGCCACAGCGGCCCCGGCACAGCCCAGGCAGCCCCACAGGCCGGCCGGTGACCCAGCGACACGGCTGCCCGAGGGAGGGGCCCAGCGCTTCTGGCAGCACCCGCTCCCCCGAGAAGCCGTCCTCGTTCCTGGGTCACCTGGGTCATGGCGACCGCGGAATGTGCAGCCTGTCACCCGCCCAGGACAAGAGCCGGCGCCCTGGGAGCGGCGCTCCCGACGGTGTTCGAGGCCCGGGCGATGCGGCATCGCGGGGAGGCACCCTGAGTGCGGCCTCGGTGGCTCTGCCCGGGGCCCCCGACGCGGAGAAGTTTTAAAGCCACAAAAACAAACCTGGACTCCGAGTAACGGGTGCCTTGGAGGCTGTGGAAGTGGGATGAGCGGGACGTAAGGCGGGGGCTGCGGTTCAGCCAGTGCCGGGGCCGGCGGCCGACTCGGGGGGCAGCCTGGACAGCAGCGCGGCATCACCTTCTGGGTCCAGGGGACGACCCCGCAGACCCGGACCTGACCGCCAGAGCCGCCAAGGGGCACCACGCGTGCACACGGCGTATGGGCAGTGGCACAGGAAGGAACGTGCGCCTTAGGGTGACGGCCTGACGTTTAATTTAGGAAAGAAAAACCAGGAACAAACCCTACGCCTAAAACGGATGCTGCGCTGTGTGTCGGTTATGCTTCAGTTTAAATAAAGTTGCTTCCGGGCCCCCGGGTGGCTCCCAGCTAAGCGTCGGCCTTCAGCTCAGGTCCTGGTCTCAGGTCCTGGGCCGAACCCCGAGTCGGTCTCCTGCTCAGCGGGGCCACGTCTCCCCCTCCCCTGCTGGCGTTCTCTCACGCTCTCTCTCAAATAAACAATTTTTAAAAAAATGTTGCTTACTTTTCTGTTTTTTTTTTTTTTTTTTTTAATATTTTATTTATTTACTCATGAGAGACACAGAGAGAGAGGGAGGCAGAGACCCAGGCAGAGGGAGGAGCAGCCTCCATGCAGGGAGCCTGACGTGGGACTCGATCCCGGGACCCTGGGGTCACGTCCTGGGCCCAAGGCAAACGCTCCACCACTGAGCCCCCAGGAGTCCCTTTTCCGTGTGTTTTAAGGATACTTCCCGTAGCCAAGATGTTGGACCAACTGACTGAAGCGTAAGGATAATGTGTATGAGGATAACGTACTTCACTAGCTGCAAACTCAAATTCCACGTTTTTAGTGTTAAGGAAAATGCCGTCGCAAGCAGGGTGCCCAGCTCCGGGGGCTCAGGGCCGGGCAGCCCTTCCTCCTTGCCGGGAGCAGCACAGTTTGGACTAATGGGCCTGGAGGGTGGGCCTGGAAGCCCTGGCATCGGCTTGTTCTATGACAGGTGCTCAGGTGAGTCACCGATCCCAAGTCCTTTCCCCCTTCCTAAGAAATGAAAGGTTTGGGGCCCCCAGGGGGGCTCAGCACTGAGCATCTACCTTCAGCCCAGGGCGTGACCCCGGGGTCCCGGGATCGAGTCCCGCATCGGGCTCCCTGCAGGGACCTGCTTCTCCCTCTGCCTGTGTCTCTGCCTCTCTCTGGGTCTCCCAGGAATAAATTCATAAAATCTTCAAAAAAAAAGAGAGAAATTAAGAGTTCTGCCTCCCTCGACTCCAGTCTCTCCCCAACGAAGACTGTGCCTCCATTTGTGTGGTGCAAACCTCCCCTGATATACTTCCAGTTACAGGAAGGACGACAGGATTAGGATAATGAAATAAAGCCTGTCCGTGGGACATGGAGCACTCTCCTCAAGCATCGTCACACCCACGAAGGCGGCGGCTCTGGTCTCAGGCACAGGTCAGCGCCCGGGCACCGACGGGGGGCGGCCTCACGCCTGGGCCGCCCCTGTCCTCCGTCCGACTCCACTGGGCAGACCCTGGACCGCAGAGCCAGTGACACCCGAGAGCTTCCAGCTTCCAGCAAGGGCTGAGCTCCAAGTCGCAGGCCCTGGCGTCGGGTCCAACTCAACTTTGGACTTGCAATCGCTTCACATGGTCTCCAAAGGCTGAGATCTGTTCCTGGAATAGAAACCTTCTCTGCTTTTCCTAAAATCCTCTTTTAAACCGTTTCAAGGTTGCTCAATGTTTTCCTAATATTTTAGGGAACTATGGAAAAACTTGCACGCCGTAGAGAAATAACACACGGAGGGGAGCGGGGTTGCCCGGGGTAACCTGTCCACCCACACACACACACAGACACACGCTATCAGGAATTCCTCCTCGGTGACGTGGTGCTGAGACACGTTCCCCACACCCGTCCCCGCTCCCATGACGGAGGCAGGTTGGGGCGAAGGGGCGGCTGAGGATGTGGGGTCGTGATGCACGACCAGACGGCTACTTGTCTCGAGCTGCCCTTGTCACAGTCTGTTCAGGTGCGGGATCCGCGGATCAAATGTCCCTCTGTGGGCTTTGGAAAAACACCCACTGAGGGTTTAAAACGTGTGCGGGGCTTGATTTGAAGGACCACGGCTGGGCGCAGCAGGCCAAACGCTTGTGAGGACAGGGAGGGGCTAGAGCCGCCGCGCCTCTCCGCGCCCAGCCCTTCGGCCGGGCCCTGGATGCCCAGAGCCGCGCAGCCCAGGCATTTCTGCAACATCCTTGCGCTTTATAAACGGAGAATTTCTACAGGACTTAATAGGAAATGCGGAGCCACGACAGCCATCAGGAAGACTGAACAGAGTTCAAAAGACCCACATCTCAGGGCAGCGGGGTCGCTCAGTGGACTGGGTGTCGGCCTGTTGATTTCCGCTCAGGGCGCGACCTCGGGTCACGAGATGGATCCCCGACCCCGATCCCGATCCCCGATCCGATCCCCGGGCTGTCAGACTCCGTGCTCAGCAGGGAGTCCGCTTGGGATTCTCTCTCTGTCTCTCTCCCTCCCCTGCTTGAACGTGCTCTAGATAAATAAATACCATCTTTTTTCAAAGATGGTATTTATTTATTCATGAGACCCCGAGAGAGGCAGAGACCCAGGCAGAGGGAGAAGCAGGCTCCATGCAGGGAACCCGATGTGGGACTTGATCCCGGGACCCCGGGGTCACGCCCTGGGCTCAAGGCAGATGCTCCTCCGCAGAGCCCCCCGGGCGCCCCATAAATACAATCTTTTAAGAAATCCGCATTTCTTTTACCTCCTGCTCATCTCCGCCTTCAGAGCTCAAGGGCACAGATGCACATGCAAGCCGTGTCGTACGTGCTCTCCCTACGCACACATGCCCCCGTGCTTTGGCTTCCTGAGCGCCTGCCTATGTGCTTGTTCCCTACGTCCCACGCTGGAGCACCGTGGGGGCTGGCGGGGAGGACGCGTGCGGCGCGGTGGCCTGCGGCTGGATGCGGGGGGTTGCAGAGGGCCGGGACGAGTGGGGGCCAGATCCGCACATGCCGCGTGCCGGGGAGACAGGACACAGGGGCCGCGCAGTGCAGTCAGGAAAGGGGCCTCCCCTGCGGCCACTGAGGTGGGGCTGGGGTTTCTACACTCGACCCTGACGCTTAAACGGGTCTGCAGTTAGGACGACAGGCGTGTTACTACAGGGAAAGGCAAAGGCGGCCTTTCCCCGGCGAGTGACAAGTCCCTGGAATTGCAGGCGTCCACCCTTCGTTCCCCGACTCAGTGACCGTCTTAAGGAGCTACTGTTCCTATTTTGGGACAAAAATGTTCTCAAGAGGTTGTGCGTGGAACCCACAGGCCGTGGCAGTGTGGAGTACGACACGTGTCCCTGAGGATGGCCCCTCCCCTTCCAGAAACACGGGGCGCGTGGGGGGCGGGGGGTGGCGTCTCCTTACCGTGAGCGACAAGGCCATGCACACAAACGTGAACTTCTTGATGTGGGCGGCGGTCACCGTGCTGCTCGCGCTCACCAGCTTATTGCTGGGGTTGTTCTGGGGGAAAGAGGAGGGTGGAGGTTACCCTTGGCTGACCCCGCGGCCGTGTGGAAAGCATCCTCAGTGCCCTGTGATGCGCCCGAAGGACAGACGTCGCCCGGCAGCTGGGCGGACGGCTGTCCCTCTGTCTGTCTCTGGCAGCTGCCGGGTCCCTGGACGTGACCGTGGGCCAGAGGAAGCTCCGGAGGCGCGCGGACATGAATGGGCCCCGCGGCCCTGGCCTCCCGCAGCGGCGACAAGCTGAGTGGCATCCTCGGCCCCGACCAGACTCCTCCACTCCTGTCCCAGACAAGACCTGCTCTTCCCGGCACACCTGGGGTTCTCAGATTTCTGCACTTTTGCTCCACCTGTTCTCGTTGGGGCTCCTGATTCTCAAAACCCCATCTTCAGGGCCCATCGCTGGCACGGCCCATCCGTTCCTCACGGGCCGGCTGACCGTACTCCCAAGCGCCCCGGGGGCCTGCCTCCCGCCATCCTGGGGGGCCCTGGGGCCCTGTGGGGGTGCACGTGCCCGCGGGGCACACGTGGAGGCTGTGAGGTGACTGGCTCTCTGAGACTAAGGACTGTGCGCCTCGCCCTCCCCTTTCACTCCACAAGTCAGCACAATCCTTCTTGACTGGAGAGGGTGCAATCTGTGTTACACTTATTTCTTAAGATTTTATTTATTTATTCCTGAGAGACACAGAGAGAGGCAGAGACCCAGGCAGAGGGAGAAGCAGGCTCCATGCAGGGAGCCCGACTTGGGACTCGATCCTGGGACCCCAGGGTCACGCCCTGGGCCCGAGGCAGGTGCTCTGCCGTTGAGCCCCCCGGGCGCCCTGTTAAACTCAATTTTAAGCAAATTGTGCAGACAGCGCCAACGTTCTCCTGCACATCCCGAGGCCCCGAGACCATCCCAGCACCTGCTGTGCTGCCCCTCACCCCATCTCACCAGGGCCTGGCCCCACCTTGAAAACCAGTGGACGAAGAGCCCCCTGCCCCCGGACAGATCCCACTGGGCCCGGAGGCGGCCCCCGAGCACCTGGCTGGCGTCCATCTGAGCGGAAGTCACCGGAGTGGAGCGACTGCAGGCTCCACTCGGAAACAGCTTTTGACGGCTCCTTCATTTTGGAGGCCGTGGCGACCTCGCAAATCCCTTCCCCAAGATGCCGCCAGCACAAACTCAGGCTGAGGCCGTGTTTCCTTAATTCTAGCCTCTAAAGCAGATCCGTTTCCTGAATAACAGATTTTGCTGCCACAGCCGACGTTCACAGGCGAGTGTGGGAAGAGGGGCAGGGGACAGTGACAGGAGGGGAAGAGGGGCAGGTGCCAGCCAAGTGCAAGTCCCCGTGTGGGCACCCCGAGGAGTCAGGCAACCTCCCAGCACTCCCGCCTGGCGGGTGGGGGGCCGCGGTGCCGTCGGGGGCTTCCACTGACAACGCAACGGTTTCTCCCGGCGTGGCTGGAATACGCTAGTACGGCCATGGGGCCGGCACCTCGTCCCCTTGTGTTTGCCCGATCTGCATAGGGTCACACCCTCGCGGGGACGGCGACCGAACATCGGAGACTCCGTGCCAACGACAGCGCTCCCAGTCGGCATTCAGCAGCGGCCACCAGAAGCTATGCAAGAAATGCTAACTCTCCTATTCTGGAACCACAATGAGACTAAGGACTGCAACTGTCAATGCAGCAAATTCTGCAAGTCCACACAGAGGTGTCTCAGATTTGGGTGAATAGACGGCATTCACGCGGACGGCTTGGAGGAGCTCCCTGGAATGCCTGGAAACAATGAGGGAGGCTCCAGAGGGTTCCGAGTCGCTCCAGTGGCTGTCGAGAGGTACGCTCCTTAAAGGGGTCTGTCACAGCACCTAACCTCTGTGACCCCGCGTAAACCCAAGTTTTTCTTGGATGCTCCAGGGAAACTGTAGAGTGTTCTACTGTTGTTTCGAGGGAGCCAGGAAAATTCTAGATTTGACTTTCCCAGCCAGGAGGTCCTAACACTTGGGTCCCTGCTGTGCTCAAGTTCTATTGTACAATATGGTTCTCCAAGAGCTAGAAGTTGAGCAAGAAAACTTATAATCATTTTGGTTTTCTAGGATTCACTTCTATACGTACATTCCTTAAAACCAAAATAGCGATTTCTGTCAGTAGATTGGATTAAACTCGCTCAAACAAGGACTGCAAGGAGACAAGTGTCCTGCAAGCCACTCATGCCTTCTCCAGTTTGCTCCCAAAGGCCGGAGCAGTTTTCAGAAGACGCTGTGCATCCCTGATGTGGCTGATGTTTGGGACGGGTGGTGGGTTCCTCTGTGTACTGGGGAAGTGCCACGGACTTCCAGTAGAGACCTCAGGGCATGCCGCAGCCCTGTCTCACGTTAGGCAGCAGGGTGGGAATCCTGAGTGAGCCGCCGTTCACAGGCCAGTGTGGGAAGATGGGAGGGTGAGAGTGACGGGAGGGGAAGGGGCAGGTGAGAGTGACGGGAGGGGAAGGGGCGGGCGACAGTGACAGGAGGGGAAGGGGCGGGCGACAGTGACAGGCGAGCCGCGTGGGGGCTGCAGGGTGTGGAGGGACGTCACAGATGGGGACGTGTGACGGGGTGTGTGTGCGCCCGGGTCCGCCGGGGCACAGTGAGGGGGTGGACCCATGGTGGCCGCTGTCTTCCCAGGCCTGAGCCTCAGCCCCACGTCACCGCCGTCAGAGGTGCCCGGGAGCGTCCTGGGTCGGGGCAGGTGGCCAGGACACCTTTCTGAGCCCCGCTGCACAGGCCCTGCCCTCCCCGGAGCCCACAAGCAGCTACGGGTGTGAAGAGCTGGAAGCTCAGGCTGAGGCGGGGCCTGCCTATGGGGCCTCCAGGCCATCCTGCGCCCCCACGGGTCTGGCAGCTGGTCCAGTGGCGGGGGGGGGGGGGCAGGCCCTCTGTCACCTGCAGGGCCACCCTGCCCGAGCTGCCGGCTTCACCTGCCGATACCGTCTTATCTGATCCCCCACGAGAGCCCTGGGCCGCGAGGAGAGGCGGCCTCTGTGCTGGAGACCCCGGCAGATGAAGCAGCTCCGAGCCGCTGCTGTAGAAACTCAAGGCAAAAGAATCGCTATTTAAAGCACAAGTGGCAGCTTGTGTGCTTCTTTTCCTATTTTTTTCATTTCATTTTATTTTTTAAAGGATTTTCACTTACTTGAGAGAGAGGTGATGCGCGAGGGGAGGGGCAGAGCGACGGGGAGAAGCAGGGCCCCGCTGAGCTGAGCAGGGAGCCCGACGTGGGGCCCTGGGGTCATGATCTGAGCGGGAGGACGACACGTACGTGACCGAGCCTCCCGGGCACTCCCCCGTTTTTCATTTTTCATTTTCATGTCATTGTACAGGGGCTGCGGGTGGCACAGTTGGTTCAGCGTCTGACTCTTGGTTTCCGCTCAGGTCACGCTCTCAGGGTCCCAGGATCAAGCGCTGAGCAGGCTCCAGGATGAGCACAGAGTCAGCTTGAGTTTCTCTCCCTCCCCATGTCGCTGCTCGCTCTCTCTCTAAGTTATTAAATCTTTAAAAAAAACCTGTATACTATCTCTGGGGGAGGGTGTGTCGTCTATGAAGGTCTACAGGCTCAAGTAATTAGGCTTTAATGAAATCACCATTGATTCAGTGACCGGTAGGACAGTCCCCAGCGAGCCGCAGGCTACGGGTCTGAAGGGTTAGGTGCCTGCCGAGGCTCGGCTAGCAGCTACCAGAGGACAGAGCTTGCAGCTGGACCAGGTCTGCGGCATCCAGACCGAGCTGGACCACACAGCTTCAGGGTCCATGGGGTAGACCTATCCAGAAGCTTAGGAGCTCAAGAGCACAATCCCGTCTGTACCTTTGCATCTGCTGTGAGGGCAGCAAAGCATTCGTTTAATTAAGAAAACAAACCACAGGAACAATAACCAGGGTAATAACATTTGAGAGTATATCTTCCCTTTGCAAAAAAAAAAAAAAAAAAAAAAAAAAAAAGATTTCTCAATAGGAATAAACCCAAAAGTGAATTTGGTTCGGAGGGTGTTAGAGAATCGGCATCAAGGTAAGCTTAGTCACATCCGTTATCTTTGGAGGAAAATATTGCACGGCTAGGTCGGATTCCGCATCCTGCGCAGGAAGCTCACAGGGAGGTGGAACCGGAAACCTCAGAGCGGAGACACTTGTGTGTCAGAAGCTGATTTTAAAGAGGGTGTTTGAGACGTGACAGCGTACGGGTTCTCACCTTGTCAAAAGCAGGGTAGACAGCACGGATCTCCGTCAACCAGCCGTACGGCATGTGGCCCACAGGGTACGTGGCCGTCAAAATTGCCACCGCCTGCAAGAGGAAGAGCCGGCAGTTAGCGTCGGCGTCCCCGGGAGCTGCTCCCGCCACGTGGCAGGGAGCGGCCTCCGGCGCGGGCACCACAGCAGATCGTGCCACCGGGTGATGGGCCCCGGCCAGCTGCAGGCCAGCCTGGGGACCGGGAGGGGTAGCCCTCCGCAGCCTCCCCGGCGGTTCCTCCAGCACAACCGTGCGAAGAAGATCCGTCGCGCAGCTTTGCTGGAGTTGATGAAACGGGCACAAACGGACACGTCGTAGCTGGTCAGCACACGTCTGTCCTGCACCCTGCCTGCTGTCCTCGAGGCCACTGCGGTCCTAGGAATGGCTCTATGAGAGCATTTACCTTGCTTTCTTAAAAGGGGAAGCTGGAGTTCCAGCACACAAGGGAGGAGGCTCACGTACTTTCTTCTGAGCAACTTACGCTGATGCGGTCGCCTAAAAGCTGCCGGGTGAGCAGAGCCACCCAAGACGTGATCCAAAACGCAAACCCCGGAAAGAGACTGGGGGGGGGGGGGTGAGCATCCTGCTGTGGGCACATGAGCGGCTTCCCAGCACGTGGTGACCGGCAGGAGGCTCAGGCTGCAGACTGCTCGCCGCGCTAAGGGCCACGTGCGAGCAGAGGCCCTAATGAGCAGCCACCAGCCTTCCCGAAGGATCAGCAGTTCCAGGGCAGCATCAGTTCTCCGGAGGGCAGCGGAGGGGGAAACAAATGAAGTCACTCTATTCGGAATGGAAGATGGAAAAACCGATCCAACTCTTTCTTTGGAGCAGCTGCCAGTTTCCAGATAAATCTCTTGAGTCGTGAGCGAGTAAATAATGGGGATCCTTGTCTAGGGGAGGGCAGGCTGGCAAAGGGGAAGGCGGGGCAGGAGCAGGGGCGCATGGCCGGGACAGAGAGAGGCACGGCGCCCTCGGCTGGGCCCTGTCACTTCGGCTGCGGCGGCGTCCTCGCTCTCTGCCTCTACGGCAAGGCGGCGTCACGCGGGCTCCATGGGGAGACAGGCCACGGGGCGGCCGCGTAAGCATCTGTACTCCCTCCCAGCCCGGCTCCCCACCAGCTTCGCATCCCGGACCCTGGGCCCCTGCCCGGGTTCCTCATCTGGTCGGGGGAAGAACGGAGGAGGCGTCTCCCTCCAGCCTCAGACAAGCGCACGGTCAAGGCCTCGTGGCTTCTTTCTCAGTGGGAACAGGTCACATGGCTTGACGCCGCGGAGGAACCGGAGGCCTCCCCACCCCCACTCTTCACCAGAAACCGCCCTACCTCCGTGGCTGCGGAGCTGCCACCAAGATCCCGGGAAACGAAGAGGTTGACGATAGGCCTACTGATTCTCTGTGTAGCCAAGATGAGAGCCAAAGGCCACCAGAAGCTCAGCATCTTCCGTATGGTCGCATCTCCCTGCGTCAAGACATGCACATAAAACTCAGTAAACTCTAGAAGCAGAGCAGAAAAAAACAATTCAGAGCCAAAAAGCCTTTTCCTTTTGAGGTCAATAAGGAGCCAGTTCGTTGCACTTAAAAATAATATAAGGAAAAGCCTCTGCAGCAGAGCCAACCTGACCTTAAAAATGAGACGTACAGTCTTGTTAGAAGGCAACTCGGGCAGCTGGCAAGCTACTGGGGAACCAAAACAGGTGAGGCCTGGTGGGGCCAGACCTCTGTTCTCCGGACACGGCGGCTCCCCCCAGCCAGAGCCCAACTCCACGACCTGGGAGACCGGCTGCAAATGGGTGTTTAAGTCTCCAACCGACTGGCTGGAAGCCGGGTCAGGAAGAGGAACCTCTCACAAGCAAAATGTTATTATAATTTATTTTTATCACCGCTCAGGTCATAGACACCTAATGATCCGGGCACCGTACAGATCCACGAGCAAGGGCCTTGTCCTCAGGGCTGGAGCAGAAGTCACGTGAATGCTCAGAAGCACGCAAAGAAAAGCAGGGTCAAGGGAAGTGATTAATTAAGAATCCTACAAAGCAAAGAGCTGTGCAATCGTTAACGCCTGGCTTGTAGGATTTCACTCTGGTTTCGGTTCCTCGGGGGCGGAGTCACACGGTGGCATCACGCCAGCCACCTCTGAGCCCCCAGAGACGGACAGTTGCCCTCAAGACCGATCTGACGTGGTTGCCGTAGTGACAGAGACAACCGGACAGACCTCGGATGGGGGTCAGCGGTCTGACCTGCCGAGGGCAACGTGCGGTCCGAGGCGGGATGGGGTGCCGTGCTGACCCCCCGGGCTTCGTGGAGCTGTGCCCATCGGCCTCACAGCTGCGAGGAGCCGGAGCCCAGGGATGCCGGGTGCCAAGGGCAGAGACAAGCAGCACATACGGGAGGCAGACACCGTTTGCACTCATGGTGAGAACGTGCCCGCGCCGCTCAGGCCGATCGCACCCGGCTGGACGCTGACTCCCCTTGGGAGGCTCGGGCCAAGCTCTGCCTCCTTCAGGGCCTCTCCGTCTCCCCACTGTCTGCCCCCCCGAGCTCCACGGGCTCCCGTACTCCCCTGGCACATGCACGTCTGACCACTGCTCCTGTGTTGGTCGTCTACCAGGTGGGCTGTAACAAGCTGCCTGAGGGTACAGACCGTATTTTAAATTCCTCTGTGCTCCCTACGGGGCTCCCGTGCTCTGCTTCCCCCAGAAGGTGCCCGAAGGAGCGACTGCGTCTGGCCGGTAGGGAAAGAGTGACCCAAAGTGGGTTTAAAGGTACCGTGGGCTGCAAAATTCTTGATTTATATGTGGGATGACTCACTTTTGACCACAGACGCTAAGAACCAAAAGTGCCGTATCTACTCTTCAGCCTGACCTGACCCACTGCGCCTCCGTCCCCGACAGGGAAGGAAGGAGGCTGCATGGGAACCCGAGGCCTCCTCCATCTCCTGAGGCCATTAACTCTCCACCTGCCTCTGCCTCCAGACACGACCCAGCGCTGGACATTGGGTTGGGGACATGCGCGTAGGCCGGGGCGAGTTCCAAGGACGTACCCCCAGCTCCGGGCCGCTCCTGTCGGGGATGATGTCATGGATGTTCTTGTAGTAGCCCAGGCACAGGGTGGTACAGCGCACGAGGGCACCCATGTACAGGGAGAGGATCGGGATGAGCAGCGGTTCTCTGCATTCCAGGTGACTGTGCAGTAAGATGGCTACAAACACGACCTGGAAGGTGAAAAAGCAGGAACGAGTCAGCGGGGAGAAGTGCAAGCAGGCAACGGGCGTGCCCACGACGGGACAGGGACGCCCAGGAGAAGACAGCCGGGCCGGGCTGGACGCTGCCCACACAGAGCTCGGGCCCGGGCATCCTCTCTGCAGGGGAAGAGTGCACCGTCACTGTGCCACGGGCTCCTCTAGGGATCCTTTAAGGCAACAGGTCACGGTCATAGCAAAAAAGTATCTGGGACTTTGGTCCCCCAGATTCCCAAAAGATGTCAGAGGTTTGCCCTCCTGAGCCCAGGGCCTGGCATGCACGAGTAACCCACACCGGAGGCCCTTGGGCCAAAGGAAAACATAACAGTGATCAGTGACGGATACAGGAAAACAGTCACGTCTGTAAGACGGAATTCACGGAAAAATGCCACAAAAGGCACCAATGGTGATAATTACAAAACTAAATTGAAATTTAAAATACGAACTTACAAAAGTGCAACAGGTCAGAAAAACACTGAGGAGGGATCGAAATAATAATGTTGATCTCCACTGGCTGTACAGTCTCCAAAGCAAACCTAACAATGTGTTTAACTTTCCCGTCTGCAAAAGTCAGAGCAGCAGCCCAGCCTCCGTGCAGAGGCGTCCGGGGAACCCACAGTCAGGAGGCCGCTGAGCAGACGAGGTGTGGAAGGTGAGGAACGGGAGGGGGACGCTATTCCTGAGCTACGGTGACTCTTCTCTTCTTCCAAGGTCTCCATGGAGCAGCAAACTCCACGCCTAACGTGGGGCTTGGCCTCGGGCCTGAGATGCAGACTCGCCGGGGAGCCCGGGAGCACGGCTGCCCGAGGCCACCCACCTGGGCCGCGCTGGGCGTGTGCGGCAGGGGCCTGGCCCAGGGGGGCTTAGCCCATCACCGCGGGACCCGACACCAGGAGACACGAAGTTGGAGACGAAGGTGGACCCAGGCCAATGACCCACGGGGGGGCCTGTGGTGGGCGCGGACCCGGAAGAGCCAGTGGTGGAGACGCCCGTGACCGCGGCGGGAGGACCAGATACTGGTGGTGGCCCATCTGCGGCCCATCATCCGCACACCCAGCACACGAGGCCCATCAGCACCGGGCCTTGGGGCGCGGGCGACAGGGGCACCATCTGGCCACGTGGACGCGCCCAGGCTGCACGCAGTCCCCATGAGGCCAGAGGACACAGGCCAGAGGATGCCCCGAGGATGCCCTGACGTGGAGGAGGCCAGGCGAGAGCTGCCGGCCCGGGCACCCCCGTTCCCCGAGCCCCCCACCTCCCCCTCCTTGCCTGCGTCCCCCCTTCTCCTCTGGGCCACATCCCCCTCCGAGGTCCTGCTCGGCAGGCCTGCACCCCCCAGCCTTCCTGGACAAGGCGGGGGCTTGGTCCTTAGGACTCCGCATTCCTCCCAGGATGGCTCAGTGTCTTCACACGTTCGTCTTGGTTTCCTCCGGGGCCCCCGGGGTGCCAGATGCCCCCTCGGTGTGGGCGAGCAGAGCAGCTCCCGTGGCACCTGAGGCGCTAGAGAGGCTGCGGCATGGAGCTCCCCCCTTTGGTTCCCTCACGGGAGCGAGCAGTGACACGGTGACCCGATGTCCAGGGAGTGGAGGAAACTGTCCGGGGGATTATGGGGCACAAAGGTTATTGGCGAGAACTGTTAGTGTGAACCTGGGGGGGGGGGGGTCGACCTGGAGTCCGTGAAACATAGAAGCAGAGAGAGATGGGGACAGCGAGGAGTGGGAAGCCCGGGGAGGAGAACCGTAGCCGCCAGGCACAGGGAGCGGGCAGCTTCCTGCGCTCACTGTCGAAGCGGCAGATCCTGGAGCGCGTCTACACGTCCGGAGAAAGGACTCGGGGGGACCACGGCTCCCGAGGAGGCACGGAACCCACGCACGGGCGCAAGAGGTAGTCCAGCACCCTGGGGAAGGGACGGGGAGAAACGGCGGTGACACAGAGACGAGGGCAGGCTGGGGGTTTGGCCGCCAGGACTTGAAGAATCCAGCTGCTTCGACTTCCCCACAGAGGTGGGAAGGGAGCCCGTGACCGGGCAGAGCGAGGAGGGTAGAGACCCACTGACTCAGCGCCTGGAGTCCGCTGGGCGGGTGACGGGCACGCGTGCCACCCGCGGGGGAGAACAGTGCAGCACGGGGGCTCAGGGGCGGGATCCCGCCAGAGGGCTGGGGGCACAGGGCAGGGGCAAGGGGATGCACGGCGTGCAGCAGGACTGCTGGCCCAGGATCACGCATCCCATCCTGGGGCCCTCGTAGGGCAGGAGGTCCCGGGAAGGCCCAACAGCGCCGGGAGAATTCTCACGCTGCCACTGAGCAAATGCTGACCAGCTGATTGCGAAATAAACCAGAAACAGCAATATTTTTCGTAAGCTCTTTGGCACCAGGTTGGGACATAGCGCTGCTGGCAGTGGTGGTGGCACAGAAAGCGCAGTGCGGGGGACCGGGCCAGGACAGGCTTCTCGTACTGCGGCCAGAGATCAATTAGCTTAGTAAAACTTTTTTTTAAAGATTTTATATATTTACTTATGGGGGCGGTGTTGGAGAGCAAGTGCAAGCACAGCTGGAGCAGGGCCGGGGGCAGAGGGGGACGGAGAAGCTGCCTCTGCCCGTGGAGCCCAAGGTGGGGCTCGATCCCAGGACCCTGAGATCACGACCTGGGCAGAAACCAAGACTCGGACACTGAACCGACTGAGCCACCCAGGCGTCCCAGCCTAGTAAAACTTCAAAAAATGGGAGTTGTCACTGAAATTCAAGGCACTGAAAACCATCTTCAGGGCAGCCCGGGTGGCTCAGCGGTTTAGCGCCGCCTTCGGCCCAGGCCCTGATCCTGGAGTCCCGGGATCGAGTCCCACATCGGGCTCCCTGCATGGAGCCTGCTTCTCCCTGTGCCTGGGTCTGTCTCTCTGTCTCTCATAAGTAAATAAATAAATCTTAAAAAAAAAAAAAAAAAAGAAAAGAAAACCATCTCCATTCTACTGGGGGCGGTGTGCCGGCCGCCTCCCTCTGCCGCGCGGGGTTTTCAGGACTCGGCCCGAGACCTACTTACTCCCGGATTCGCCAATTAACAAATGCGTCAGGTAACGGGAAAAGCTGGGAGGGGCGGGGGGCAGGGGTAACAGAAGACTTAGGAACAAAAATTGCATTTATTCCCCCAAACTTTCCAACTACAAGGCTTAAAATAGCTCCTTCACCAGGAATAGCCGAGGCCAGACGGCTCCGGGTCTGGCTCCCACCCCTCCCACCAGCAGGTGCGATCACCGTGCTCGGCAGGCGCCGGCCGGGACCAGCTCTGGGAAGGACGAGGGCCGTGGGCGTCCCGGCAAAGCATTTTTCACGGATATGGTTTCCTCTTCTACCCTTAGATGCTCGCCGCATTTATCTTAGGCAAAGCGGAGTTTTTCTGTGTGTTTGCCCTTAAGAAAACCTCTATAAATGCGCACTGAGTCGCTGATGCCGATGCTGCAACCGAGAGGCGTCTCCTTAATGTCACATTAAGGGACTTGAGTGAATAAGGCAGTTAGTTCATCTCTCGGAGGACGAATGAAAGTAAGATCGGGATAAAAATCTCTAGTGACTCACAAATAAAATTCCCAGGGCTGTATCATCAGCTGGCGCTCAGGCCCGCGCATGCCCGCAGACACGGCCACGCAGGGTTCACGGGAATTAACCTGAAGTACTTCGAATGGTGACCCGTGGAGTGACTGCAATTTCTTTGGAAATGTACTTGCTGGCCTTTAGGGAGGTGCTGACGGCCCGACAGCGGGTGATCTCAGAAAGGCGGCTAAAGGATGAGCACGTGCAATTGGGGGAAACCCGCAGAGGCGCATGGAAATGCCCCTAAGATGGAACAGAGAAGTGGAAAAGGTGCTTAAACATCAGCCCGCCACTCCCTCCCCCTCGGCGAGGACACTGCTCTCCGGAACCCCTGATTGTGGGAGCTACGGCTGGTTTATGGGTTGCAGGGATTAAATCTGATTTTCCGCTGAAAGTTTTCACGCATCGTCCTCGGTGGCAGGAGGAAGGAAGGAGAAGGAAGATGCGTGGAAAGCCAGGGCTGGTGCCAGACCCTGGGGACCTGGGCTCGGAAGAAAGTGTGATGCAGGCCTGCTTCCCGGGCAGCGTCCAGCTTCCCGGCTCTCTTAAAACACGGGTTAATGACGGGTTAAACGGCAGCCCCGTGTGGCATCTACACGAGAAACAACACGTAAGGATAATTCCTAAGAGCCCTCCCTCCCTAGAGCCGTGGGGCAGACCGTGCATTGTTGGGCAGCACAGAGGCCCAAGTGTACACCCGGCCAGGTGCCCCGCGACCCCATGACCACCAAGCCCGCACCAGCCGGGACCCGGCCGTCATCCCATAGGCGAGCCTGTAAGAGGAAAAGTCAAAACCTCCGAGGCTGCATCTGAATTCTTACCACCTCCTCCTCGCAGGCTTGGACCCAGGTCCACTGCAAGAAGTCTCATTTTCTCACTTGTGTAACGAACCTTTCCTGACGCCCGCGTCGGGCACAGGGCGCGCGTGTCAGGGAGGCAGGGGTGGGCTGAGGCCCGAGGAGCTCCGACCGGCGCACGGCCCACACTCACCTGAGCTATGACATCGGAGATCGAGGCACATCCCACCAGGAAGCTGTATTTGTGTTTTAGGAGAATGCCAGCATGGGTCCATGCCTTCCGGAAAGAAAAGAGTTTGGCGTGAGATGCCATGGACACTGGAGGGCTTCGGTCGTTGTGATTTACTGGGCGTTCCTGAGAGAGACCTTCTACCCCCCGGGACCTTCCGCGGGGTCACGGACTCTGACTTGGGCCGGTGGGTAGGTCCTTGCTAGAACCTTAAGTGGACTCAGTGACTGCAGGTATTTATTTAGTACCAACGGTATGCAGAGCGGCGTGTGCGTCAGCCTTCCCGCTGGAACGCGAGGCGCAGACCAGGGATGGAGGGAGCACGCCCGCCCCGGGGGCCTGGGACTGGCAAGGGCTCTGAGCTACCACCGGCATTACGGGTTCTCATCAACGGTCTCCTTCTCTCCAAGTTGGGGCAGGATCTGAGCTGAGGGAAGGCCCGGGAAGGTGCTCCAAGGGGAGCAGACGGCGCCCCTGGGGGTGTCGCGGCCAGCCAGGGTCCGTGGGAGGACCGTGCTGGAGGCCGCCGCGCCCGACACCACGGGGACGTCTCTGTCCAGACCTCCTACGGCAGCCACACGGCTACCCCGTCCCGCAGCCCACAGGCCGCGAGCTGCCAGGCGGGGAAAGAAAGGCAAACTGCCGATAACATTTGCAAACAGTGGCTCGTGGGCTGCGTCTGTTGACCGAAGCCATCGGGGTGATAAGCCTTGTGGTTTTCAAATATCCTCTCTCCCTCCCGATGTCTCAGGGCCGCGGCAGGTGTAGGCGGCAGGTGCCTGTGCCTGGGGAGGCGACCTGGCTCCTCAGAGAGGTTCATTATTTTGTTTTTTTATTAACACTCTCTTACTGCTGGGTCTTCGGGGCGGCCGGTAAATGAATCAGGAAGGTGAAGGTGTGGATCACACTGAGTGTTACACCGAGTTACACGGCAAACTAATAGGGCAGAAGGGAACTAGGGCACGTGGGGCTTACGGTCCACCCTCAGTCCCTGAATTCACTGGGTCACCACAATCTTCCGTGTTTGCGGAGTCCCCATGGACGGGGGCGGGCGTTACAGCAAGGTCAGGACTCTGTCTAGGAAGTTGGGCTTTTACTCTTTGAGGACGTGAGAGAGGTCGCCTCATTCAGCTTCCTGGTTCAAAGCCCTGTGCTGCCCCGTAGGCGGGCGTGGGCCCCCTGGGGAACCCGGTTCTAAGAAACCCAGCCCCTTTGCCTTTTTTCTTTCCTATTTTAGAGTATGTGTCAGCTACTAGTGTAAATACAGAGTAAATTTTTTACTTGGTGGTAAGTAAGGAAACCCGGGCACCAGTGCTCCAATGGCCAAGAGCACCGTGACCCGACGTGACCCCAACTGAGCATCTGAGCCTTTGGGTCAAAACTGAGAGTTTACGAGCCCCATGCAGACTGGCGGAAAGAGTCCAATCCAGGGAGGCCACGTCCCTATGCTACCTACAGGCAGTGTTGCCCCCACTAAGGCCAAGGGTCTCCTTCCTCCAGGGATGCACGTCGGCGGTCTCACCTGGGTGTAGACGCCCGCTTACCTCACATGTCCACAGTACGTAAGATTCGAGGGTGCGTGTGCGTGAAAAACCATGCAGATTAACTTATTTTTAAGTCTCTTTCCTCAGGTAATTTGAAATGGAGCCAAAGAAGGCAGTTACTTCCCAGCGTTGCACATTACTGGAAATCCATGTATACAGAGTTTGCTAAGCCTCCTTATGACTATGACCCAGAGGAACAGGAAACAGCTTTCTCTGAGAACTCTCTAGTATCATGACAAAGCATCTAAGCTCTGGACGCGAGCCGCCCTTAGTAATGCACTAAAGCTGGTTATTAACGTAATGAAATCCTACCAATATTTTCAAGAGATTCTTATTCTAAAAAGCTTTGGGTGCTTAAGCCACACAAACGGTGAGTTTATCGGAAAGCTGTCCTGATCCCTTGATCCTGAACGTAGCAGAAAACAACTTCATATGTAAGGAAAATTTTCAAATAGGCTCTCTTGCTTCCCACCAGAACTTGTGGGACCACGGAGGATTGTCCTGACGCCGCTGGCAGCTGGGCTCCTCCGCGCGCTGGTGCGGGAAGGGACGTGGCACAGCTGCCGCGGGGCTCAGTCTGAGGGTCCCTCCGACACTAAACATAGAATTACTCTGTAATCCAGCAATTCTCCTTCCGGCTATCCACCCAAAGGATTAGAACAGGAGACTCAAGGCGGGATTTGTATGCTCGTGTCGGTAACAGGCGTCATCAGAAAGGCCAAAAGGCGGGTCACCCGGTGTCCACTGCGGTCTATACAGACGGGGGACTACGGCGCGGCCTCAAGACATCCTGGCTTTGGCCGCAGCACGAGGAACCCTGAAGATACTACGGGAAGCTAATGGGCCAGCCACAAAAAGACAGACGCTGTCCCGTCCCGCTTACGGGAGATCCTGGAATGGTCGGATTCGCAGACTCGGACCGTAGGGCAGTGGTGCTGGGGCGAGGGGACAGGGAAGTAGTGTCAGTGTCACGAGACTCCCGGCGAGGCAAGACCCTCCACGCCGCTGCACTGTACGTGCACAGATGCTCACGTGGCCAATCTTATGTCCTACACACCACAATTTTTTCAAGTGCCCCGATTACTCACCATTGCATCCATAAAAGGGAAGGCAGCAAGATACAGGAAGGCCCTTCTCGTTTTGCTCCCCACCGACTCATCCACATGGTGCAGTTTATTGATAATGTAGTAGCCTAAGTCACTATAAGCTGCAAAGGGCCCAAAAACATAACATGGCGATATTTAGAAGAGGTTACCTTTTAAGGTTTTCATCTCAAAAGTACAAAAACAATGTTAAACATAGTTTTTTTTTTTTTTTTTTTGTAGAAAATTAGAAAATGTCATTGAGCAAATAGGAAAAAAAAATCATCTACAATCTCACCCCTCTATCCAGAGGGGATCATGGTTAATGGCCTGGGTTTAACTGTCCAGTTCTCTCGTGGGCATGTGGGGTACGCACGTGTTTTAACATAAAAATGGGGTCACACTGTGTATATACATGCTTTCGTCAACCATGAACAGCTTTCCATGATTTCCAAGGACATCTTTCACGTTTTAATGGTTGCGATGAATTCCTTTTTGGAGGTTTACTTAACATCGACATAATCTCCTATTACTATGCATTGTGGATGCGTCCATTATTTTGAGATCATGAAAGGATGCTTGAGGGATCATTTGGAAGCTCAATGTTTACACGGAGCTTTACTAATTGACTAAGAAAATTCCCAGAGGTTAATATGCTTTTTCTTTTATTTTTTTTAAGGGGGGGGGCAGAGGCAGAAGGAGAGGGAGGAGAACCCTAAGCAGACTCCCCGCTGAGCTCAGAGCCTGACTCGGGTGGGATCTCACAACCCTGAGGTCACGATCTGAGCCACAATCAAGAGTCAGATGCTTAAGCAACTACAACACCCCAGCGCCCCGTTAATATGGCTTTTCAGGAAAGAATGTAAAGCTAGCTTTTGGCGGCTTGCTATTTTTTGTTTCACCTTTAGGGAGGAGCGTGTGGGCACCGAGCTGAAACAGGCTGAATGAATCTGAAGCCACCGAATAGCTAGAAAGGGAGAGAGAAAGGTGTTTGCGGTGTATTAGCCGGGCATCCTGACAGGTGCCCTTAGCAAAGACGAAACACACTATTAAGATATCTTTACTTCATTGACAGATGTTTAGACGACATCAGAAAATAGTGACTTTCATGCTTCTCAGTGTTTTACACAGTGCTTTAATAGCAGTGCACCTGCTGTGTTCATTTTTTAATAAATATGGACGCTAATGGGTGGACAACTACAGAAGCTGCTTTGAATTCATAAAGGAGATAGGATGCAGTGAGTCCCATTTTATGTGAATCATAGGATCCCTCCTTCCACTTCAAAGTTTGGGAAATGGTTTATAACCGTATGAACTGATAAGAAGAAGAAACTGATGGTAAAGAAGTAAGCCTCCACTCTTTTGGGGGATTAGTCTTGCACCACAGGAAGTTTGAATGAAGTCAGGTCTTTGGGATGATATCAAGGATATTCAGATGCACATATGGGGATCCCAGAGGGGGAAGAGGTACAAGTGGGTGATTCCAAGGGGCAGGGGGCTGGCATGGGTGAGACAGCCCGAGAGTGAGGTGGGACGGGGTGGGGGGGCCCTCCAGGAGGGGCAGAGTTGAAAACCTAAGGAGAGCCACCAGGTGGGGGAACATGTCAGGTGTGGAGCAGGCTGGGGCCAGTAGAGCCACCGAGGCAGCAAGAAGAGAACCGGGAGGGATGGTGTCACAGGGCAGAAAGAGCAAAGACCCGGGAAGGGGGGACAAGGAGGGAAGGGGAGCTCTGTGAGGTCCCTGCTGGGACCCGGAGGCACACAGGTTAGAGGAGAGGGGCGGAGAGAAGGCTGGGTCTGACCCTGGGCGGCTCAGTGGAGGGCAGGGGGGAGCCTTCCCCGGGGTGGGACGCGCACGCAGAGCGGGGTGTGCAGACATGCGGAAACACCAGGCCAGGACGGTCCAACCACAGGGACGGCTTCCCCGGGGCGCTGGACCTCGGGGGCTTGGGCTCAGAGTGCGTCGCTGCCACCGTTTATGTGCACGTTCGTTCCCTTGAGCCGGGAACCAGCCACTGGGCTGGGACCTGCCAGGAGCAGCCCGGCCCGGCCCCAAGCCCGGCCCCACCCTGGTGGACGGAGGCAGCTGGCAGGCTGAGGCAGCCGAGCCGGGTGAGCCGGGGCAGGAGCTGGGCAGCCAGGAATAGATCCCGGGCTGAAATTGCAGGGTAAAGGGTAGAGCCCACACACAGGGCCACAGGGGGAGCCTGATGGGACTCCGACCCCGGGGAAGGCCGGACCCAGAGGGCCTCGTTCCCTCGGAGTTCAGAGGTCAGGCCCGTCCCAGGGGCTGCAGACTGTGACCTTCCTAGTGACAGGTCACTGCAGACGTAGCTAGGTAAGATGCGGGCATTCGGAATGGCGTGGGCCCCCCAATATGACTGCGGTCCTGAGAAAGGGAGATTTGGACACAGAAGTGCACGCACACAGGCAGGAGGCCACGGGGACGTGAAGGCAGAGATGGGCTGATGCCTCGGCCCCCAGGACGGCTCCAGGTCGCCAGCAAACTACAGAGGCCTGGAGGGAGGCCCGATGGACTTGACTGTCCAGCCTCTAGAGGGGGAGCCAATGCGGTTGCGCGGTCCTAGCCCTCCCGTCCCCGTGCATGGTTGGGACAATGCACGGTCGCACGGTGGCTTCTGAGGGAGGGAGACTTGGACCTGGGAGTCTGAGCAGCTGAGAGCAGGGCCTGTGGTCGCCTGTGTGGCCCGGGGGCGGGGGCAGAGATGGGTGTCAGCTCCTCTCCTGCAGATGGAACTACAGGCACCTACTCTCCAGAGTGTCAGGGTAATGAAGGGTGGTCTGAAGGCAGGCTGGGGGGGGTGGGCTCAGCCGGCCAGGCATCTGGGCCCCCCACCCCCACCCCTTTGCTTTCTTCAGCCCCGGCTGCTTCTGGCCTCTCCTGCCTCCAGGCTCCAGGGGACTTTGGGACTGACTGGCCCAGGGCTGCCTTGGCTTCTTTTGGCCTCTTATTCTCTCTCGGCCACTTCCTCCTCCCCCTGCTCCTCCCCTACGCAGAGAGGAGTGTGATCATGACCACGAAGGTTGTTGTTCCTGCCCTGTGAGCTGGGAACGTAAAATCCCAGCAGCTGTTTCTCGCCCAATGCCCCCTCCCCGCCGCCCGTGCCCTTGAGCTGCTCCTGGCCCGCGCTGTTGGCTGGGGTGATCTGTTGGGAGCGCTTTGCATGGAGTCCACAGTTAGCAGGCTAGCTGCCCTAACATTCAGTGACCATCGGCTCCTATCAACTGCCCTACCTTGACCCTTATTTTCCTTCTGAAGAGCAGAGCATTAAAAAAAATTAAGCGAGGCTTTTGAACAGACGTAAACAGATCTCATGCCGAGGTGGCGACGGGAGGACACAGACCTGACCTTTTAGGGGCAGACAGCTTTTGACTCCCCCCCCCCCCCCAAACAAGAAACCAGAAGGGCCACTCAAGTCCCTAGCTCTCCTGCCCCGGGCCCATCGGGGCGACAGACTCTTTCCAGAATCAGTGGTTCTCAGACTTGTTCAACCAGTGGCTCCTAGGGCTTGTTGCAAAATGCCACGAAATATCATTAATCAAGACAAGTCTACACACCTATTTTCTCATGGGAATTGAGGAGACAGCCCTCCTCCCACCCTGGTAACAGGATACTGCGGGTATTTCCAAGAGGCAATGCGAGAAGCCCTATTCTCATTCAAATCCCCAAGTTCCCATACCTAAACGTAAATGTCTCACAAGTACAACTGATTATGCCACTAGGTTCTGTTCCCTGGGCTTTCCAGAGGCAGGTAACCTGACCCCTGTGCTTCTAATGAATCATTTCAAAGTGTGTGTGCTTGTATGGCCGATACTTAAATCGCTTCCACACGTATGGCTGAATGGCTTCTATGCACCAGGCGCGGTGCCAGCTAACCCAGCCGTGATGGGGCCGGTTACGGGGCTGGGGCAGGGACACAGGACACACCCCTGCGCAGCCTGCACCGTGCAACATTTATCTGGAAGACCCGGGGGTGGGGAGTACGACGCTGCCCCGGCCTTGGAGAGACGGCATAAACCCCTGCAATAAGAAAGTACCGTAAATGTGAGATTTTAACACAAGAACATAAGCTTGATCTCACTGCTGTCAAGTCCTGGTGGATGGGATTTGGAATAATTTGCTGTATGATTATCTTGCGTCTCTCTGGAGAATATGCCTATTCATATGTGCATTCCCAGGACCTAGCCCACTGCTGGCCACACAGTAGGTGTTCAACACATACTGATTGGATGGATGCATGAAGCCATCATCCCCCAAAGAGGGGACCAGGGTAGATGGATTACAAGATGTCCCTGCTTCTTCTCTCCTCCTAACATCCCTTCTCTGCAGGATGACTTTGTAGTTCCTCCGGGGAAAAGCTGGAGTCTATTTCCCTGCCCCCTTGAACCTGTGCAATAGCAGTGATGGTGGCCACTTCCAATTCTCGGCCTCAGAAGGCCTTGTGGGCCTCTATCTTCTCACTTGGGGTATCGGCAGAGCTGTGTGGTCCACACAAGCTCAGGCTGGCGGAGGAGAGCCCCGCCGTCCCAGCACAGGCCATCTGGACCAGCCCACCGCTGGCTGACGGCCACCCTGTGAGCCCAACACGAGCCGCCTCCTGGCTCTCAGCTGACCACAGAGGTGTGAGCACACTGAGACCAAAGGGCCACTCGCTGGCCCGTCTGATGAGCAAGAATAAATGCTGTGCTTTGGGTCACTGAGTCTTGGGGTGGTTTGTTACGTGGCGACCCATTTTGAGACTATGCTGAAACTTCCTAGCACCCCTGACCATATCAAAATGTACTGAGAAGGGAAGACGGGCAGACGGATGCATTCTAGCAGCTGCTTCAGCTCCTCCCCGTAGGAGCAGCGGAGCTGGCTCGCCTGAGCTGCACTGTCTGCCCAAGCGGCTTTGGACACGGGAGAGGCCTTGCAGCTCACTGTCGAGAATGAGCTGTGCAGAGAAATGCAACAGCCACAGCAGTGGCTTCTCCACCTGCGTGAGTTAGGTGGTCGGGCAATGCTGGCTTCATGCGGTGCGATGACCGTGGACTCAACCAAATACACGGTCAGCAAGGTTTCCTCTTTTATAGATTAATTAACGGGGGGAGTTGGAGAACACCTACATCCTGACCACTGGCCTAAATTAAGGTCTAGTTGGTGGCAAACCCTGTGCCCTGCAATTTAAAAAAAGTGGTGTCTCACAGATGAGCCCATGATAACAGTGGTGGCCACAATTTGGCTAAAATGAGACAATTACTGGCGGCTGCCCAACAAAGAGCAAGAACCCAAAGCTAGAAATACTCCCAAGGTTCCTGCAACTTGGGCGTCTAGAGCGAGGCTCTGGTGGATGCAGAATAGACACGAACTTCTGGGTCGGTGGATCTCCTAGACCTCCAAGTCTGTGAGTCCAACAGAACTGCCAGCGTCAACTCCAGACAACTGCTAAGTCTATCTGGGCTACAGAACCATCTTGATTCCAATTGAAGATTTTATCATTCTCTTTTAAAATGGGAAACTTTAGGGGATGCCTGGGTGGCTCAGCGGTTTGGTGCCTGCCTTTGGCCCAGGGCGTGATCCTGGGGTCCCGGGATTGAGTCCCACATCGGGTTCCCAGCATGGAGCCTGCTTCTCCCTCTGCCTGTGTCTCTGCCTTTTTCTCTCTCTGTGTCTCTCATGAATAAATAAATAAAATCTTAAAAAAAAGGGAAATTTTAGATTTAACTTGAAAAATGATAATTTTTATCTCAGTGGCCACGGGTTCCTCACACCAGTTTCAATGACCCAGGATACTCAGCTCTTCTCTTCCGTGATTACTGATGGCTCGTAATTAACTCTTAGTCCCAAAGTCTTATTCAACGATGACGAAAACACAGAATGTTTTCGTTAGGCGGGCTGAAAACCTGGCCCGTGAGCGGCATCCTCTCATGGCCTCACGGTGTTCTCAGCACCAAAGTCGGTGTCACATTCAAAGGGAAAACCAAAACGGTCTCATCCCGTTTACGTTTGGGAGGAGCAGGGCTGAAGCTCCAGAGGAAGTCCTTTTCCACAGTCCTGGAGAAACTACGCTAGTCACCGCAGGTGTGATACAGCTTCCTTATTTTTCCATGGAAATCATGTTTTGCCCCAGGGTTTAGTCTGGTCTTTGAATAAAACAGACTAGTGAGCCCCTGAAATAAGTTAATTTGATTACATAAAGCCATCTGTCATTTGATTCAGTGGATAAGCACTAACCCTAATCACCACCAGGCTATCTTGGTTTTTAAGACGGAGCGTGTGCAGGAATGCGCGTCTAGTAGGGTGCCCGGGCCACCCTGTCGACCTTCCTGAGATCACATCCTCTCTGCCACAGGCTTGGGAGTCAAAGAATTAAAACTAGGGCTTCCCGGGGAAAACACATTCCCTCTTCTTGCGCTAAGGGGCACAAACCCGGTCTCTTCATCCCTTGGAGTGTTCATGACAAATGTCTCAATAATCACGGAAGAAATCCTTATTACAAGAGACACGTTGGAGCGGATGGAAAGGAACAGGGAGGACGCGGGCTGGCGCCTCCCAAACGCTCAGCAGCCTTACCGATGAGGGTGTGGAAGACGGCAGCGACGGCGCCGGCCACCACCATGCACAGGACGGCCTTGGTCCTGTCCCGCTTGCTGTTCACAAACACCAGGCCCACGTTCTTAAAGTCGCTCATGGGACCCGTGAAGAACTTCATCAGCGAGTACGCCAGCCCGTAGCTGGCCAGCATCTCCACTGCATCCTCCTTGACAGCAGCGATGCCCCGGTTCAAGGCCTGCGGGGGAGAGACAACCCACAAACAGCATCAGAAGTGTGGGCGCACCTCGGGGGACTCACACCCCCAAGGAAGCCCCAACGGGTAGGTTTCTACGGAGACGCTAAGCAGCGTATAGGGTGACGCTCACTCTGATTTGATAAAGGTTATTCGCTTTCATTTTCACCCATATTAGCTTCGGGTGCAAATAGCTCCTTGTAGGGGAGACACCTGCCCGCTGGGGCTCAGGTAGTAGAGGAAAAACGCAACAGGCATTTTATGTTCAGACCAAAGTCATTGTAGGAAGTTTTGGTTAAAAGCAAAACATGTTAATTTTACTTGTAGGCTGAGTTTATGTAACAGCAACGGGCATTCTGGAAATGGGTCCGCCGCCTTGCACGGAGTGGGTGACGGCTTCTCGTTTTCTTTAAGGAAGGGGCATGTGTGCACGGGACGAGTGCGCGCCCACGCCGCCACGCCCCGTGTGCGTTACGTGGCCCCTTCACGGCAGAGTGGGTTCTATGAGCAAAGTGCTGGAGGAATACATTATATGGCGGGTGCTGTTTACCCAGTTCTTGCTGTATTTTAACTCGAAATGTATTCCTCAGCTCCGTGCAAACAAGTATGAAAAGAAAGCCTTTAAACCAAATACACTGTTTGCGGACGATGCTTGCTCAGGAGGTTGTGGTCGCAGCATATTCATATTCTGATTGCTCGACAGATTATAGCACAGATGGTGGGAATGGATGTCTGGGTGGAGAGGATTTTTTTTTTTTTTTCTGATGTCACAGGACATCAGCTGTTCCTTAGGAACCGGAAGCCGATTAAGGAGGAGAATCGGCTTTCTGTATAGTCACAGACCTTCAGAAGCAGACGTGCCGTAGGCACGGGGCAGGCGCGGCCCAGGTGACACCCGAGGGCGGCATCGACTTTCAAGACAACGATCCTGAATGAACCACGGCCAGGCCCGCGACTACAGGAAGGGCCGGGCTACCTCCCCCGCCGCCGCCGGACCTCCTTGGTTTTGGAGACCTTGGCTGGTATCATCATAACTGGCCATTTGGGGCACTTGTCATTTCTCTTCCCCATGTTTTAAATTCCTGCTCTTATGTCCCAAACTCACCAATAAAGAGTAAGCCTGCGAAACTCTGGGTCCCCACCCTTGACCCCCGAGCAGGCTCTCCGGCCTGTGTGCGTGTGCTCTCAGCCCCCACCCCCACCTCACTGCTGTAACCCCAGGTGTATGGTGCCACTTCCAGGTCTTGTGAGTAATGAACCTTTATTTTTTCCAAGTTTCATGACGGCTGTTGCTGCAGGGCATCTTGCAATCATATTAAGATCCACAAGGGTCAGCCCAGTAGTAACATCGATTCTGAAAGGGGGGATGTCCCTGGAAGGCTCACCGCGGCCCACGTGAGCACCCTGCAGCATTGGGATTAGTACCGACAGGCTGAGAGCGGCGTAAAACAAGACTTCAGTTTTTAGAGCCACACAATGGAGCAGAATGGAGCAACTGCTGGACTCCCCTGGCCCCACTATCCCACTATCGATAACCCCTGCCACAGTGGTCCATGTTTTTTTTTAAAGATTTTATTTATTTATTCATGGGAGACAGAGAGAGAGGAGCAGAGGCAGGCTCTCCACGGAGAAGGGAGGCTGATGTGGGACTCGATCCCAGGACCCTGGATCTCAACCTGAGCTGAGAGCAGTTGCTTAGCCCACCGAGCCTCCCAGGTGCCCCGGGGGTACATTTTCAGTCAATGAGCCTACAGTGATGCATCTTTATTGCTCAAAGCTCACGGTTCGCAATCCCTCTTGGGTCGTACATCCAGGTGCTTTGACAAATATATAATAACAGCGTATCCATCATTACATAGTTGAACGTTCTATGCAAATCACCATTATAAAAAAGGTATTTATAGTAAAATACCGACGTGTGAAATGGTCTTAGGAAAATGTAAAAGAAGGGGAGGAGGGCGGGGGGTGGGGGTGAATGGGAGACGGGCACTGAGGGGGGCACTTGACGGGATGAGCACTGGGTGTTATTCTGTATGTTGGCAAATTGAACACCAATGAAAAATAAATTTATTAAAAAAAAAGGAAAATGTAAAAGAAAAAATATCTAACAGCCGTAGGAATTGGGTATCATTCTTCTGACAAAGTTGGTATTATATAAGCTAGTTTTTGACCATTGTTTCCGATTATATGTTTAATCCTCTTTTCCTTTTTTTTCCAATTAATACCTTAAAAATTTCCATAAGAAGTGTTGTAGCCGTTGCGGAGCGTACCTGCCCTGACGCCTTCCTCAGAAAAAATTTCCCCTCTAGCCCAGCTGATCTAATACTGTAACACCCTAAAGCAAAATAAGAATCAAGAAGCTCCTTGATTGGGACGCCCGGGGAGCTCAGCGGTGGAGCTGCTTGGGCCCAGGGCGTGACCCCGGGTCCCGGGATCGAGTCCCGCGTCGGGCTCCCTGCACGGAGCCTGCTTCTTCTTCTGCCTGTGTCTCTGCCTCTCTCTCTGTCTCTCGGGAATAAATAACAAAATCTTTTTAAAAAGGAAAAAAAAAAAGCTCCTTGTTAATAAATCCCGTGTTCAGCAGACACATCTAAGCAGACTGTCCTGTTTTGTGTCAAAATCTCTCACTTAAAAAAAAAAAAAAAAAAAAAAAAAAAATCTCTCACTTGATCATGTTCCAAAGTAACGTATTTGGACTTGGGCTGCGAGTGTCCCTCCCAGGCCTTTTCCCCGCAGAGCGCCCGTCGGTGCACACCTGCCTCCTCCTCAGAGGAAGCTGTCCCCAGGCACTTCAGGCTCATTAGGGGACCCCTGACCCCAAGGCCCCAGCCAAGGGCTGGCAGACAGAGGGGTATAGAGGGCCCCGCTCCCCGGGGCCGGGCTGCTCTGCTGCGACCCAGGCCCCAGAGCTCCCTGTGGGCTCAGGTGGGTGCTCGCTGCCTGTGGACACCAGCTCCTCGCTCAGCTCCCACCCCCCCGCACCCATCAGCCTTCCCTGCACCACGTGCCCCAGGATTCCCCCGCGCAGTTCAGCTCCGGGGACCCCAACTTAGCACAGCTTCCAGTGTGTCTCTCGCAGACACTGAGGCCAGTGCAGAGCTTATTCTCTTGCCTTCCTGTCCCAACCCCCAAATCTGGCTGCTGATTATTTATTTATTTATTTATTTTTTATTGCCAACAGGTCTGTTGAAATCTAAGGGATGTATATTATTTAGCGCAGGTTTAAAAAGCAGACAGGACGGCACCTCAATGACGTAGGATTAGACTTTTTCTGGATCTTGTTGGCGGAACGTTACTCTTGGCTCAAAAGACCTCAGCCCTGGCTGGGGCGCTCGCTGCGACGCTTCCTACTTCCACCAGCAGTTCCCTGACGGGGTCCTAACCCAGGGTTGAGGCAGGTGGGCGGCGGGGGGGGGGGGGGGGGAACGGGGAACGGCGGCTCTGGCAGCAAGACTGAGTGTGAACAGTCCACTTAGCTCCACAATCATGGTAATCTGGGGGAAGCACACAGGATTTAGAGCCACGCAGACCTGAGCTGCTTCTATCACTTAACTGCTGAGTGCTGTTGGCCAACGTGCTTATTCTCGCTGAAATAACCTGATTTTTAAAAAGATTTTACTTATTTACTCCTGAGACACACAGAGAGGGAGAGACACAGGCTGACGGAGCAGCAGGCTCCATGCAGGGAGCCCGACGCGGGACTCGATCCCGGGACCCCGGGGTCACGACCTGGGCACAAGGTGGACGCTCAACCACTGAGCCCCTTAAATAACCCAATTGATCTTAGATTGGATGTAAGTATACGGGGCCTCAAGCCGCGACTGGCCTAGAGGAGGCACCTGAAAGCAAGGGTTTTTGTCTATCTTGTTTACCAGTCTACACCTACCGCCTCACCACACCATAAACACTCAAATAGTTGTTAAAGGAATTATTTTCTACCGAGAACTTTAATGTTCATATTAATTTCTATGAACTTAAAATAATCGCATTTTGTTTGTAAGAGGATTGGTCGTCAGATACACCACTGATTCGATGCTTTTAATGACCACGTTGTGCATATCCAGTGAATGAAAAACATTCTGGTTTCAAGAAACATTAAAATGTAAGGAAAGAGGAGCTTTGCCGTTGAGGGCATGTGCCGTATTAGTATGATTAGCCTTTCCATTATTCTCATTTATACCCAGTATTTCCTTCAATTTCTCTACTTCTTCATTTCCTGATTTTCTCTTGATCCCCCAGGAAGAAGTCACATGCAGCCCATCAATCGTCCCGTGGAGTTTCTCCCCGTACTTTTGGACTCTGCCATTCTGACCCAATCCGCAGGGAATTCTATCCTAGTTGATGGTTTCACTGGCGCAAGTAACTTTCCATCCCCTCAGGGCGTGTGCCATGGGCCATGGTTGACAATTCATTTTCTAAAGAAATACTTTATTTCCTCAAGGCCGATTTGAACAAAGCACCAATGGCCCATTATTATTATTATTATTATTATTATTATTATTATTATTATTATTTTTGCCCATTATTTGTGATGCTTTCTTTCCAGTAGCTCATCCTTCCGGATCCTCCAGTGCCTGTTTGCCTCGGCTGTGTCAACGCGCTTGCTCTTTCCCTTCACAGCATGTTCGTTACCTGACCCTATATTTGCTCTTTATTTGTCTTACTGTCTGTCTGTCTGTCTCCGTTTGAGCGTAGCCTCCAGGGCACACAGAACTTGGTCTGATCCACGATAGCTCCCCAGACATGCGGCGGGAGGGGAGCATACACTGGTAGCCGTGTGAAAGGACAAAGTGTCAGGTTCACAAGTGACACAAACACTCTCTGTGACAGGTACCGAGGAAACAAAATATGCAAATGAACCAGGACCCCCGGAGAAGCTTATTCAGATGGACAGGAAAGGAAATCCGTCTAAGGAGGAGACAACCGAGGTCACGGTGGAGCTGAGGCCCCAGGAACAAGAAGGAACCAGCTGGGGACAGAGCTGGCGGCGGGGGCGGGGGGGGGGGGCGGCGGTAGGTGGTGGAGGTAGAGGCCAGTAAGCCTGGCAGGCGGTGGGGACAACGGGGTCTGGGAAGGTAGTCGACGTAAGATGGTTCCAGGTCACGGTGAGGAGCACGTGGGAGAGGGTCTGAGCAGGTGGGACTGAGGCTCCTGCTGGCCACGGGGAGAGGGAAGGGTGGAAGCGTGGAGTCGAGGGCTGGTCGTGATCCAGGTAAGAGAGGGGACAGCTCAGGCCAGGAAGCGTAGGAGATGAGGAGGAGGGGGCCGGCTTGAGAGCTTTTTGGAGACAAAACTGATGTGGTGAGGGACCCCATGGGGGCATGAGGACAGGGAGAAATCAAAGCTGAGTTTGAGTTCAGTTTTTTGGGTTTGAGCCTCCGGTCAATTGTTGCAACTGTTTCGTGAGATGAAGGGACTGGGAGAGGGAGGACGGGTTGGGGAGGAAAAGCAAGCGCTCCACCTGGGTGCTCCCCATCGGGATCGGGTAGGACAGCTGGCTCGGAGGGTCTGCAGTCCAGGGGAGGGTGCGGGCTGCGGACACACAGTTGGAGGCCGTCAGCGCGAGGGCAGCGCTTACAGGCAGGAGACGGACGGGAAGCCCGGGAAGGATGCAGAGAGGGGCGTCGGGAGGCAGCCCCGCAGCACCTGAGAGATAAATGAGACCCACTCGGGAGGTGGCGGCTCCCCAGGGCGCAGCACGAAGCTCCGGGAAGGTGGCAGGCGGCACGGCGGGTAACGGAGAGCACTGCGGTCTCCTCGGGGGAGCACCCCGGTCTCCTGGGGGGAGCACCCCGGGCTCAGGGTCTCGCCACAGCAGCGTCTGCACCGTCCTTGGAAAGCATTCGGCTTCCAGTCAGAATCCTGCCAGGACTTCAGAGCTTCGCCTGCTGTGGAAAGTGTCTCCATGTTCATGAACGTCCCACAGCAAAGGCACTTCGGGTGCGGGCGAGGCCCAGGCGGCTTCCACATGGCTAAATGCAAGGCTGCCCTTGTCCCAGCGCCGTGCTGCTCACAGACACCGCGCCCGGGCTGCCCCACACCTCCCACCAACGTGCCCCACGCTGGGGCCGCTCGGCAACAGGGCACGTCGGACTCAAAACTGGGCCTAGGAGGCATGAGTGGATCCCCCTGCCTCAGTATCCCCCAGAGGCTGCCAGGCTCACGGTGTGCTGCGGCCTGCGTGTTTTCCTCCCAGAAAGTCATCAAACTACAGGATATTAAAAAGTAAGAACCAAAACCCAAAACAACCCCCAGGGAAATGGCTAACAAATCCGACATGCGATCCGCCTGATATGAACAGTCTTAGCTCCTTAAACCCCAGAAGATGAACCAGAAACATCCCCATACTGCAGACTGAGATTCTCAGGCCAAGGGGCCCCCCCCCCCCCCCCCCCCCCCCCGCCTACATCCTGCAGGCATTTGGTGGCCGCGTGACGGCAAGCATCCCCTGGAGCGGGGGGGACGGAGCCCGAGGGCAGCCCCCGCCTGTCAGGCCGCTGTGGGGCCCCCGTTCCTCCTATTCAGGTTCCTGGAGCCTCGTGGCTTGTCCCTCCTTCGACTGCTCTCCGGCTCCTCCCGTCTGTCCCTCCACACTGTGCCCGGTGTTTCAAGAGCATCCCCTGGAGCACACGCATGTCAATACCCACAACTCCTCGTGTACAAATCCCGGACCTCAGGTTCATCCAGCGATGTCCCCCTCCCCGTCCTCTGTATTTAGGGGCTCTGCTTGGGCTCCCAGAGCGGCTGGAGCCAGAAGCACAGCAGGGAGAGCTGGCCGCCACCCCACTGCCCCACGTCCGCCCCACCCGGCTGCTGGCTGCTCCGTCATCCTCTGTTTCCCGTCTCCTCTCTCTGCGCCTCTGCCCTGCCTCCTTCCCTCTTACGCAGCTCACAACCTCACCTCTTGCTTCATCTACAACGTGGAATCCATCAGAAACGAAATTTCTTCGGGGCGCCTGAGTGCTCAGTAGGTAAGCATTTGACTCAGGATTTCTGCTCAGGTCATGATCTCAGGGTCCAGGGATCGAGCCCCAGGTTGGGCTCCGAGCTCAGCACAGAGCCTGCTTCTCCCTTTCCCTCTGCTCCTCCCCCGCTCGTGTGTTCTCTCTCTAGTAAACAAATAAATGAAAATCTAAAAAAAAATTTTAAAGATAGAATTTCTTGTTGCTTCTTTCTCTAAAACAAACCTCAACAAAACACACCTGCCCAAGGCCTTCCTTCCCCACCACCTGGGTCCTGTCACATGGAAAAGGCCAGTCTGCCCAGTGACTGCAGGGGTATCGACCCGGGCTCTGCATTTCGGACCCTGTGACCTGGACAGGAGCCCAAGCTCCCGGGCTGCTCTGAGCCTGGCTACGCGCCTGGCTCCTCCCCAGCAGCACTTGCAGACGTACAGGTGTCTTCCAGCCTGAAAGGAACTTCTCGAGTCCTCGGGGCGTCTAGTGCCCCCTGCTTTCTCACCTGCCTTTGGCAGGAAACCTCTATACAGCGTCGCCCCCTCGCCTGCTCTTCACCTCCCCCAGGTGCTCCATCGCTCTTCACCTCCTCCCGGGTGCTCTTCACCTCCCCAGTGCTCCTGAGCCCGTGAGGACAGCAGCCGCGTGAGCGAGCGCCAGGCCTCACCTGGACACCAGAACCACAGCCGTCGCGTGGTCACATCACAAGCGGTCAACCGCCGGCCCGGCTCCTCCCCCCTCCCTCCTCCCCCCACACTCTTCTGGCTGAAGCCAGCGGACACTCTCTGCTCCCACCTTCCCGACCCTGTCGGCTCCTCCCCCTCCTAACGAGTCTCCCCTCGGTGTCCGCAGGACTGAGGCGCCTCTTCTGCTCCAGCTGCACCCCCCACGTGTGGGAGCTGGTGGCCGGGCCCTGCCGAGGCTGCTCCTGTCCCCGCTCTCGCCCAGGTGCCCGGCCGCCCGCACAAACCGCAGGTACTGCCTGTCGGCCTGAATTCTCGGAGGGCCCTCTGCACGCTGCTCTCCCCTCCCAAGCCACGTCTGCCCTGAATGGCCCAGGGGCCCCTCACACCCACACTCCCAAGCCTGGGGTCACCAGTAGAGATACCTGGGCTCCTGCAGACCTGCCTCCCCTGGGGCTCCAGTCCGTGCGTGCCCAGAGTCCCTGCCCAGGAGACGGGGTGAGCTCCTGACGCCTCTGATCCTGGCTCGCACCTTTCTGGGCCCCACCCATACTCCCCAGTCCCTCCGGACTCTGGCCCCGCTGCCAGGCCTTGGGTCGGGTCACTGACGGCCTTCCAGTTCCCAAGCCCTTCCCCGGTCCTCCCCATTGTGGTCAGATCGCAAAAATCCAAATTCCTCCAAGTGCACCCAACATGCCTCGGGGCTGCACCCCACGCACAGACCACGATCTCCACGGCCTTGTGCTACTAACGTCTGTAGCCGCGACCGGCGTGTGGTTAGTCGGCATCCAAGAAATATCTGGGCCATGAGTGAACCAGTAAAAGGCCTTTCACGACCTGACCTTGCGTGGTGCTTCCTGCACTGTGTGTGGAAGCCTAAATGCACTGCAGTTTCCGGGATACACCATGCTCTCTCTCACCTGAGGGTCCTCAGCTTAAGCTTTTTCTCTCTGCACAGAATCACCTTTACCTGGTCCCACCCATCACCCGGTAAACCCCCATCAGCCGAGGGATCACATTTGCTGGGAGCCGTCCCTGGAGCTCACTGCCTGCCCTGTGCTTTGCAGCCGCCTGCGTGGACCGCGGACCCCATGCCTGCACCTACCACGGTGTACCATGCTTGCTTTCACTTGGCCGCGTCTCCCTAGACCCCCGAGGCAGGGATCGGGCTTCCTCGCCGCCAGTTCTCCCACATTTGTTCAGCACACCTCACACGCGGTTGATACGCGATCCACGAACAGACACGGGTGTTCCTTGTACACACAGCTTACGTACGGTCGTTCACAAACAGAACCCTCCGGCTGCAGGTTTGGGTGTCTGGGTAAAGAAAACGATTTTTGGTAGGACCTATGTATTTAAAATAAGCATGCAAATTGATGGCAGGAGCGCCGTATGCATTCTCAAGAGATGGGCCAGGACTTGGTCGTTACTTTTTTTTTTTTTTTTTAAAGATTTTATTTATTTATTCATGATAGACACAGAGAGAGAGAGAGGCAGAGACACAGGCAGAGGGAGAAGCAGGCTCCACGCGGGACTCGATCCCTGGGCCAAAGGCAGGCGCCAAACCACTGGGCCACCCAGGGATCCCTTGGTCGTTACCTCTATTGTGCCTTCCTGGGTGCCCGTCGGCACCGGACGAGCACTGGCTGCTTACCTAGAAACACGGACCTAGAGGATGTGGCATCGGGCCTCCTAAGGAGCTTCTTAAGTGTAGAGCTTAAGCAAAGACTTTTGTCCTGGCTCCCTTCTTGTGGAGGTCACCTGGGATGTAGGACGGGCTGTTCCCCTATAGAGTCCAATCCTCTAACAGAAGTTAGCTGCCACGCAAAGGAAATCGGAAATTCAGAGTCCGAGGAGCGCAGAGAGAGCTGGTGCGCTGCCGCGGCCCGAAAACCCGGGCAGTAACCTCCAGATTCTGAAAGACGGGGGACAAAGAGGCATCGGGACGGAAGGCCACACCACCCAGAGGCCTCAAGGGCCACCAGAACCTGACACGGCAACTGGCATTCACGGCCAATTGATAAGAACATGACCGCGTTGCCACAAAGAAACAGCTTTTCAGATTCTGCACAGTAAGGTGTGGAGTCGGGAACCGGTGGTTTCCCTGACGTACCGAGAGGCTAGTACACGAGATGCTCCAAGTCCTGTTTCTTTCTTTAATTTTAGTAAGATGGACACTTCCTTTAATGCCTCATCCTGGGTTAGAAAAACGAACAGGACACCAGGCTGAGCAGTAACTCTGTCTGGTGAGACGCATCTTTTTGATAAAAGACCACGCTCCTCTGCCTCCAGCTTCAACGATCCTGTTAAACCTTTAAGAACACGAAGCAAACTCGCTATTGTCACGAAAAGGTACAGTTTAAAAATCTCCCTCAAATCCAGGGTCCTCAAGAGAATCCACGTTGGTGAAAGCAGAGGGAACTCCGGGGTGGCCACGTAGGCCGGGCTGCCTGGGGTGGGGGTAAGTAGTTTCTTTCGACGACATGGGTCATCGGCACCCCTGGATTTCCTTCCTCGAGGAGTCCGGGTTCCTGTAAGTTTCCACTGTTATTGTTCTGTTTGTATTTTAAAAAGTGGTTTTGGTTAAATTAGATCATTTGTCTTCCCGGTAGTTTTCCAGCCATGTTTTATTTTCTCAGGATCTATACTGCTCTAAATGAGACACCCTCGCCCTGTTTAGCCGGCACTGCAGCCAAGAACTCGACACCCACACACAAGGTTGTGGTTTAAAGGGGGCAGCAGAGGAATGAAGCCTGGTCTGGGCTCGCCAGCGGCCAGAGGCAAGGCTCCGCGGTGCCGTCCACAGTCCAGGCTTCCTGAAAACACAGAGGCAACCGGGGCCAGCCCAAAATAGGACGCGGCTGCTTCTGCCACTTCCCACACCTGCAGGACAGTTTCTTTTTTTTTTTTTTTAAGATTTATTTATTTATGATAGACAGAGAGAGAGAGAGAGAGAGGCAGAGACACAGGCAGAGGGAGAAGCAGGCTCCATGCACCGGGAGCCTGACGTGGGACTCGAACCCAGGTCTCCAGGATCACGCCCCGGGCTGAAGGCAGCACTAAACCGCCGAGCCACCCAGGGATCCCCAGAACAGTTTCCATAAAGAATAGAGACAAACTACCAAACAGCTGCCAAGCATGGCCAATAGTTTCCTCCTGTTGCTTTTTTTTAATTTCAGGGGAAATAAAAAAAAACATGTTACTTTTTGGCCTCTTAGATGGAAGTATGTTAGTTCATTAGAAGATACACTGTAGTGTTGGAGGACCCTCTTCAAATCATCTTGCTCCTTCATTTAAACACGGATAAGGGGGATCCCTGGGGGGCTCAGCGGTTTGGCGCCTGCCTTTGGCCCAGGGCGCGATCCTGGAGACCCGGGATCGAGTCCCACGTCGGGCTCCCTGCATGGAGCCTGCTTCTCCCTCCGCCTGTGTCTCTGCCCCTCTCTCTCTGTGTCTCATGAATAAATAAATAAAATCTTTAAAAATAAATAAATGAAAATAAGTAAACATGGAGCTTCTTCACTGGCTTCCCTTTGATCCAAGATGGTGGAGGCTCGACAAGGAAGAAATGTTCCCGTGGACCAAGGCTTCGTGTGCCGTTCAACCACTCGTTCCCCAACTTGACCCCACATCTTTACTATTAGTGAAATTCCCAAATGTTTTTATATGGTCCCCAAATGATGCTGTTCCTTGATTAATACGTCAAGGTTATATCCATTCCACTTCACGGCTGTGTTTAAAATACTTTTATATTGGAAAAAAAAAATCAACCCATAACTCCGTGAGCAACATGCTGGAGCAGATGACCTCTGGGACCTGCAAAGCCTTTTTGCTCACTGGCCACACGATCACCCGCGGGCATGCACACTGCCCGCCCCTACAAGCTGAGGCGCCTACTCCCTCCCTGCTGATAGTCTGTGCCCTCGACGGTTCTAGAACCTGAACCTGTCTGCGGGCCCCCGGGCAGCTCAGAAGCCCCATTCTTCTTGGGCTCCGCTGCAACATTCAGAAGCGTCACCCGTCGCCTTCCACTCTAGCCCAGGTTCAAACGCATTTGTACTAACGGGATGAACAGGAAGCCTCTGCATCCAGGCCTTGTAGGGCCAGGGAGCACTCCAGTGATGACAAGGCTGCCCCCAGCCAACTCCGAGGGCCCGCTTTGCGGCAGACGCTGCTCCAAGGCCGTCTCGTCCCCCGCACTCTGTGGGCGAGGTACTGGCATTCCCCACCTCCTGGCGGGGACACGGGCTTGTGGGGAGGCTGGTCACCTGTGCAGGTGACCTGAAGCAGGAGCAGAATGCGGGTGCCCTGTGCCCTCGGCCCCGCAGGTGGGTGCCCTGTGCCCTCGGCCCCACAGGTGGGTGCCCTGTGCCCTTGGCCCTGCAGGTGGGCACCCTCTCGCACCCTGTGCGGGTGACCCGGAGTGGGAGCACAACGCTGACCCCCGCCCTTTTCACGTGGAATGAGATGTTGCTGCACTTGGACCCAGTGCTGATTTGAAGCAGGATTAGCTGGTCAGAGTAGAGAGAACTTTTGGATAAAAGCTATTCTTGGGAGAAATTCCAAAGACCCTGAGGTAAAGATTGACTTTTCAACAGTAACGTGGGGCAAGTGCTCCGAGTGGACACACGGAGGGTGAACGGTGAGGCCGCAGTTGCTGTCTTACCTGGGCTGTGCCACGGCTGAGGGCACAGGGCACCCACCCATGAGGCCGAGGGCACAGGGCGCCCACCGTGCAGGGCCGAGGGCACAGGGCGCCCACCCTGCAGGGCCAAGGGCAGAGGGCGCCCACCCGCGGGATGGGGCACCGTGCGCATTGCCAAGCTCAGACGCCACCTCAGTGGCAGAAACGGCAAGAGGCTCCCGCCGCCCTCTGCAGACTCGGGCGGGATGTCACGGCTCCTCTTACACACACGTAAGGCCCCACCCCAGTCTCTTGAGCCCGTTCATGGCGCCACGCGCTTCTCGGCTGTGGGACTGCCTGGCTTCTGCGAAAGGCTGGGTGACGACTCCGTGCCTACAGAGGGGCAGATGCCAACATCCTTGGACCATTGAGCCTCTGGGCTCCTGATCGGACTGTCTTTAGGAGGCAAGTGAGATACTGAAAGCTGGTCCTCAGCACCGGGCGTCACACGCACCTGATGGATCACTGACCTCCCCTCTTGAAACCGGGACACACTGTACGTCAACGACACTGAATTTAAACAGAAATATAAAACACCTAAGGACCGAACAGCACGGTCCGTGCAGCCCGCAGACGCAGGCCGGTGGCCATCCACGCACACGCGTGCACACTGGAGATGAAGGCTCGCAATCAGCTGCCTCGGCGCTCGCGTCCCGTGGGCAAGCAGAGCTGCCGTTACCTCCCGGCTCCCACGGCAACGGCGAAACTATTGGCCTGACTTGTGGTATTTTACGTGTAGGAGTTTTGTCTCACTGAGTAAACAGCCTAGAACAGCAAAGAGAGGCTGGGGGGCATCGCTGTCACACAGCAAATAGCAGCGGGGATTAAAGAAAAGTACATACGACCCCGAATTTACTGTCTTTGCAACTATGACTGTGCTTTACGTTTGATATTTTTCACCTAATGCAATACATTAATAAGCTATAGAATAATGTGGATAAAATCACAGTATTTTGAAAATTTCTAAACAGAGAACAACAAACACATCTTCACGAGTCATACCTCATGCAGCTAATGCACGAGAGAGTAACTGCACATGTTGAGCCTCGTTCTAAAAATTCAGCTTCCCTATAATTGAGGTTTTGCACCTTTGGCTATCAGAGTAGCCCAAGCATCTGTCTTCTCAGCCCTTCACCCACACACACGAGGGGGATGGACGGGCCCTTGTGCCCCCTCCGCTTGGCCCTCTGGCCCCGAGGGTGTTGCATCCTAATTCATTTGGGCAACACGGGTCGCGTGAAGAACAGGTCGTACGTGCGCAGAACGGCAGCCCTGGACGCGCCTTCACGCATCCCCCTATTGGTTTTATCTCACGACGCTGCGACAGCAGGGTAAGGGCTGAAAGTGCCCACCGTGCAGACAAGGAGCCCGAGGCTCAGAGATCCCGTGACTGGGTCTTCGGGGTCCGCCGGGGCCTGCGAGCTGACTTAACTTCCCGGAGGCTTTTCTCTTGGAAAGCAGCAAAGCGCAGGCTCCTGGCATCAAGCGATGCCGCTGCAGGGGGCCGAGAACAGGCCCGGTCAGCCTCGACCCTGCAGTCTGGGCAAAGAAGCCTGGAGGACAAGCAGCTCCGGGAGCTTCCAGGGAGACCCGTGTCAGCCTGGGAGAGGCGTCCGCTAGAGCAGGACGGCCTCAGTCAAGGCCCTAATGATCCCAAAGGGAAAGATTGGTGAGTAAGTCTGGCTGCACCTGACTCCAGGAAGGCCCATGGGTTGCCCCCTGCGCTCAGCTCTGTCTGTGGCTTAAATGTACGGAATCCTCCACATATGGCGGGCTTGGGGTTTTCCCTCAGTTTCTGTTCCTCTTTCTGACCATCAGAGGCCACTGCAACTGTCCAGGGTCAAACCAAGAACAGAGCGTAAAGGCCCCCAAGACCCACGACCCCGGACCCCGGAGGGGCCATCCAAGCGTTGAACGTCCTCTGGGAGTTCCGCTCGGAGTTGAGATTCCGCAGGACCAGAGCACAAGCACTAAACCCTAGCAGCCAAAAATGAAGTTGTGGTTTTAAACCATCACTTGGGAAAATATGAACATAAATGGGTACGAGAATCAAACTCCTTACTCTATTATTACTTAAAAGTACAGTTGAGGGGAAAAAAAAGGAAAGCCTGTCTCCTGTCTTTGTTTCTGATGACACAGTCTTTGTCTTATTGGACTAATAAGCTTATCAGACCAATGTGAGAATAACACTGCAAAAAAAAAAAAAAAAAAAAAAAAAAAAAAAAAAAAAAAAAGAATAAACTGCCTCTGTCCTATTATAGAAGAGAAAAAAACCATATAACTCTTGGGAATAAACTCAACAAGGAGTGTAGTTCCTAAAGCAAGAAAAGCTAAGAATTTTCTGAAAGTTCATCTACTTAGACCCGAATAAAGGGAGAGCAAACTATGTCCCTTGACGAAAAGACAAGGTCGCAAGCAAGCCCATCAGAGGTCTTTCAGAACTCATCGGTGAGGTTAACCGCCTTCCGGTAAAAATTCCAGTGATTTGGGTTTTCATTTGGACGTGGGTAAAATGATGCTCAGCTTCATACAGGAGAGGTTAGCCAAGAAAATGGGATAAAGGGGGCTGGTGAGGGGCACTTGCCTCTCCAGGTATTCGCGGTTCCTAGAGAGAAGGCAACTCGCACAAGTCTCAGATCTAGACTCGAGACGCGAGAAAAGAGGAGTCTTGAGTTCAACGCTCCCTCCTGATGCGGCCTGTTGAAGCCATGACCTACTTGCTTTTACTCCAGCACCTGCACCCTGACTCGTAGCGCAGGGCGACCGGAGCCCGGGGGCGGGGGCAGAGAAGGCTTGCTGCGTCCCACACACTGCGTAGGCCCTGGACGTGCCCGTCCTCCGCGACCAAGGGCTCCTTCCTCGGGAAGCCCATAGCCCGAGGGGCAGGTCCGTGTGGGCTCGGGCCTGGGCTTAGCTTCGCCGTCCACTCACCCGCAGAACGATTCCATTCACTCGGATGCACCTGGCGAGGAGGGGGCGAGGAGGGGGCGCCGGCCGGCACCACGCTGGCACCCGAGCTGCGGGCCCACAGACCCGGAGGCCTTCGGGGCCAGCGTGGCCGCACACCCAGGGCCGCCTCGCACACGCACTACCGGTACCCCATGTTTGTGTCCTGCAAACACCTTGGAATTGGGGTTACTTGGCGATGAAGAGCAAGGATCCCAGCACCTTTGCGCGGCAGGAGGAGGACAGACTCTGAGCGCTGGAGATGAGAAAAGCGGTGAGGGGAGGAGAGGAGGGGCTGCAGGAGAGAAACACAGGACCGTGGCTGGAACATGTGCAGCCGCACGGCCGAGGGGTCCTAACTGACCCAAGTGAGTCAGAAAGGGGCCTTCATGAACAAAGGGGTTTTGGAGTGTGCCCCAAGCGACTGTGTAAAAAGAGAAAAAAGATGTAGCTTGGACTCTGGGCATGAGTCCAACAAACTCACTGGCGTCACACAAACAGCGTTTCTGTAAGAAGCTAAGAATTGTTGTTCCCTGCAATTGCTTTATTTGCATTTGAGCCTCCTTATGGCTTCTGTGCATTCTTTTTTTTTTTTTAAATAAAGATTCCTTATTTATTTATTTGAGAGAGAGAGAAGTAGCAAGAGAGGAGGAGCAGGGGGAATGGGAGGCGCAGGCTCCCCGCTGAGCAGGGGCCCAGCACAGGACTCGATCCCGGGACCCTGAGATCATGACCTGAGCCGAAGGCAGACGCTCAACCCATGGAGCCACCCGATTAAGGTGCGCCTTAAACCATTCTCCAAAAAGTAAATCTAATATTCTCACAACACATTGAACCTCCAGGTAAACTGCTCTCAACTCCCATTGTGATTCCATAATGGCTATGATGAAAAAGCTAATAAGCTCTTTTTCTAGAAATTTTTTGAGGTGTTCAGTATTTTGGCTTGATAACCTCCCCTTAACGTCAAGGAATAAACCAAAATAAGTATTTCTTCCTATTTTACTGGGAGCAAAAGGGCCTCTTCCAAGGTGATTCGTTAAGTTTCTAAATGGCAAAGTGCAGATTTAAAAAATCGTGCTTCAAGTGTGAAAACAGTGGCTTTGAATAGTAACGGATTCTTCTCATTGTGTGAAATTACTGTGTCCATATATTTTAACCTGTTTTAAAGTAAGCTTTATGATACCTCTCGATTGCTCAGGATAGAATATGACGGTTCCTTGCAAGTTAAGATGCACTAAGATTTTCTCCTTGGTCTCTCTAAATGACCATTTCCACAGAAGAAGAAAAAGGTTAATTTACAACTACTCCCTTTTATGTGAAGATGAGTCTACATTACTTAGATAAAATAGGACATAAACTAGGATATCACCTAATTTCTAATCCCCTCAAACACAAAGGAGACTTAAGACTAATCCCATAGGACCATACTACATGTTTTCTCGGCTGATGCAAAAATTGAAGAATTAAGAGAAAAACAACTGATCGGGGAAAAACAGGAAGTCCCAACTCTGCAAAAACACTCGATCCACCTTCTACACAAACCACAAAAAGATTAGACAAACTAAGTATTTGTTGACATTGGCTGAAATTTTTGAAAAGGAATAGAGCCTTAAAATACATCTGGAATGAGACTTGAATCCTTTTCCACTGGCCTTTTCTTTTTCTTTCTTTTTGTAAAGTGTATTTTAAAGGAACTCTTGGGTAGAAATTCGAGATTATTTTCGTATTCACCACCGTACCGATGAGCAGAGTCGCGTGAACCTCCAGCTCTGGGGACCGGGGTCTGTGCTGGCATTTGAGTTACGAGATTTCATTTAATCCTCCTGAAAATCCAGCCAGGTAGGGAGTCTTGGCTCCTGTGGGAGATGGGGAGACCGAGGCTCAAGGGCCAAATAATTTACCCAAGCTCCTACAGCCGTCAGTCGCGGAACCGATGCAGCGGCGAGCTGGAAAGCAGCTGGGCCACCACAGAGACGGGGGCAGTGCCGTTCCTTTGGGCTCAGGACTGCACCTCTCGAGTGTCTTCTAGTAAAATAGGAATGTCACCCAAATCTGTCTCCCGTAGAGGGGATCTGAGGGATTAACTGAGATCATGTGTATACAAGTGCCTGAGAGCAAAAGAGGCAAAGCACCAACCCGCTCTGCTCCCAAAAGAGAGCGCTGGTGAGACTGGTCCGGGTGCCTGCCCTGCCCTGGACCAGAGGACCTGGCATATCTGGGTCCTCCTGGGGCTCCAGGGCCCTCAGGATGCAGCTTTGGTTCAGGGCAGATGAAAACTGGTCCTATGGGATCCCTGGGGGGCTCAGCGGTTTAGCACCTGCCTTTGGCCCAAGGCGTGACCCCGGGGTCCCAGGATCGAGTCCCCCGTCGGACTCTCTGCATGGGGCCTGCTTCTCCCTCCTCCTGTGTCTCTGCCTCTCTCTGTGTGGCTCTCATGAATAAATAAATAAAAATCTTAAAAAAAAGAAAGAAAACTGGTCCTAAAGACCTAAGCCAGGTCTAAATCTCTTCTGGAATTTGCTTTTTAGAATAGCCACAGCCTATGGACAGATTGAGGCCAACAATCAGCTCCGTGATCCACCGGGTCCCACCCACACGGCCCCTCACGTGGACCCCCCTGGTCGGGCCGATGAGCCCGGTCTTCTAGAAATGACCGTGCTGACCCAGGCTGCCGGAGCCCTCACCACGCTCAGTTGGCGGGAGCAGCGGGAGGCAGGAAGGGCGGTCGTAGCTGCTTTGTGATCTTCGTGAAAGATGCAGAGATACAGATTCAGTGAAGTTCCAAAGTGGCTCCTACGCCAAGACCCTGCACTACGTTGCCAGGGCCCCCAGCTTTCACACCCCCTTTCTGCCTCCCTCCCTCCCTCCCTCCCTCCCTCTCTCTCTCTCAAGATTATTTATTAGAGAGTGAGCAACCAAATGTCTTACGGCTCGATGTGTATGTTCCCCTGACAGTCTGCGCACGGCGGGGGCACGGCGGCGCTGGCATTACTGGCCACAGGCCTCTTAGGGACACCCCCATGGGTAGAAAGCCTGCCCCGGCCTCTCGCTGGGGCCTCCTGACGCCTGCACCTTGGGCATCCCTGCCAGCAGGTGCTGCGTGGACTGGCCTGTCTGGGATTAAGTCTCCTGGTTATTGGCTGCTCATCGTTATGCGCCCGGAGCCACGGGCCGACCCAGGAGACTGCATGGGGGCGCCGCCCTCACGGAGGCTCGGGTGACCCCACGGAGCAGGTGGAGGTGGTAAAGGTGGCGCAAGCACACACTTGAGCCACGCGGACACCAAGCCGTGGGCTGGGGAGGACGGGAGGAAGGCTCCGGGGCCCAGAGGGGGGCTGCGGGCAGCGGGCGGAAAGGCCGGCCAAGGTCACGCGGTCCCAGGCGGGTGGACTGAGGCTGGCGGCGTGGGCGCGGGAGCCCGTGTCTGCGAGCTCGTGAATGACTGGTCTGGCTCGGATTGCACGTCACGGGCTGGTGGCCGGGGGACAGCACCAGAAAGCCATGGCTTGTCGCAGCCCCGGGGAAGAGGTGCGGAGTCCGGGACGCACGGCGTTGGTGGCTGGAGTGGAGGACAGGAGCCGATGTTTATTTTGGTGCAAGAAATCAGAGGTTTCTTGCCTGCCTTGAGCACCCCCATCCTGCAGCCATCTCCCTGGGGATGGAACCTGCGTCTAGGTTGTCAATGAAACTGGCTTCATGGTCAGCGGCGGCAGCCGATGCAACTGCAGGCTCCTTGTCTCCTTGTCCTGGTCTCTGGAAAGCCCTCAATGCTTTCAGGAAGGAAAGCGCTGCCCGGAGAGGTGCCGGGAAGACCAGCCTGTTGGGGGGCAGCAGAGCCCATTCTCACCCCCCAGTAGAGCCCTGGGAAGGCGGACGGCCCTCCCCGCGGGCCCTGCCCTGACCCCGGCTGCAACCTCGCTGCGGCAGAACGGGGGGAGCCGAGCCACAGGGCCAGACGCCCTCCCAGGGACCGTGCAGGCTTCAGGGCCTCCAGAATCTTCCACCACCTTTGCTCTCGCTTCCGTTTCCCACTCGAATTACTCAGTAGTTCTCCTTCCACAGAAAACCCTTTTGCTTACTGATGGGTTGGACGATGCAGTCCCCGGGCTCGCTACCTGCTGTGACCTAAGCGAGCTGAGGCTGAAAGCAGACCCCGGAGCAGACCACTCTCAGGGCACCGTACGGAAGGACGAACGTAAGACACAAGTGACAGAGCTCGCTGCAAGTCCCATAGCAGACTTTTTATTTTTCTTTTTTTTCTTTTCTTTTCTTTTCCTTTTTTTTTCTTGCTTCTGTCTGTTTTCTGGTCGTGATTGTTCGGTCGGGTGCTTTCTGCTTTGGCTTCATTAATGCTTCCGTCCTTTCCTCGTCGCTTTGTGTTTGTTTGTATTTCTTTCTTCTTGTGCTTTTCATCCCTCCCTCCCTCCCTCCCTCCCTCCCTCCCTTCCTTCCTTTCTTTCTTTTTCACAGACGTGGCCGTATGCCTCAGACACCGCCGTTTGGAATGGACCAGTCTCCTCTTCTCGGAAGGGGCCTGGGGTTGCCCTTAGCACCACCTTGTCCTAGGACTTCGAAGAAATACATCGCATTTGCTTCGGCATAAGGTGAGGCAACAGGGAGGAGACAGGATTCCTTTTGTGCCTTACGAGCAGGGCCCCCGTGTTTTCTTTGCTGTATGTTTTCTGAGGCAGTGGAAATGGAGACAAAGTGTGCTCTGTGCTCCTGGCTGAGTGACACTGTTGTGCGCCTGGACTCCGGTCCCCAGGCATATCCACTGGGCCTCACTCATCACACACCCTGCAAGCAGCTGCTCTTTTCCGAAGCTGGATTTTTCATGCTTGTGCATGGAAACCTTTTCCATGTTCCCCGTGGCGTGCTCATGGCAACATGAAGTCTGGCCGCCAACTTGGAGCTCCTGCCCGCCAGATCTCAAAATGCAGGTGGCAACCAGAGGGTAGAAAAAGAAATTGGTCTTCGGTGACACCAAAACCTAATCAGGAGCTACTCAATGTCGCTGTTCGCTATCTGAACAGGCCGACTTTTCTGTATTTAAAAAAAAAAAAAAAAAAAAGATCCAAAAAACAGATGCAGATCTTCTAAAGTAGAATTCCCTTAACACTTAACCACTTTCTGGTTCTTAAATTCCCTTTAAGTGAAAATAAGTCAAGATCATACAAAACTAATGAGACATGAAAAAAACCAAGAAGGAAAATGCTGGATTCCTTAAGCAAACCTTCCCCCTTTTCCAGTGAGAACCGTACAAGGGATGTCGCAAAGCAGGCTGGGGCACAAATACATAAAAGCAAATATCCTGAGATGAGGCCAGAGACTGTGGGGCTTGTTAGTTATTCCTTTTGCAATGTGACATCTTATTAGTGTTCCGTTCCTTGGAGCCTTTGATAAAATTCTGTTGGACATATTTTCCTTTTCGACTGTCAAGGTGGGCTGCAGCTGAAGAAGCTCTGTCTTTCTGTGATGTGGTATTTTTACAAAGAAATTAATATCTGTGCCTTTTGAGTATAATTTGCTCTACATATCTTCAATGATTTAACAGAATCACTAACTAAAAGCCTTTTTTTAAAAAAACATGTTGTCTCATTTACTTCCTACCTTTGTATAGGACCTTATTAAATGCACTTTCCTTTTTTTTTTTTTTTTTTTTTGTAAGATTTTGTTTATCTACGAGAGAGAGAGAGAGGCAGAGACACAGGCAGAGGGAGAAGCAGGCTCCCCGCAGGGACCCGTTGCAGGACTCGATCCCAGGACCCCGGGACCATGACCTGAGCCAAAGGCAGATGCTCAGCCACTGAGCCACCCAGGTGCCCCAGCGTTCTTTTCTTCAAGTCTTTAAATTTTCTGACTCCCCTTGAAAACTCTCTCCCTAATTCCTAACCTGGTGATTACCAACACTTACCCTGAAATTCCCTAGCTTGGAAACTGAGGAACTCACGCAGTGTTTCTGAATATGCCCTTAGGAACGTGGTTTCCCCCAGATGTTAACAGGTGCTATACTAGGCAAATTCTTCAAGGATTCAAAGCCAAACTCTTTTTTTTTTTTTTTTTGCTCCAGGGACACAGCTTCTCAAAGACGTTAAATGCCAACGTGTGCTATAAATCTCCCACGGGAAAATAGTATCAGAGAGTTTCCCATATGTTTTTACCTATAGAATCTGTTTTTGAGGTGCATGTTGCACTGTTGACTTTCCTAAGTAAGATATACTCTTGCGAGGTGTGCACGCACAGGCGAGGAAATGAAGACTATGGTATTTTTAGAACAGGAGAATAAAGACTCCTGATCGACGCTCACCGACGGTTCAAACAAGGTGGTAGTATGAGGAACAGCAGATGCGGAGTCAGTAGGCATGCATGCACACGCGCTCTCCCTTTCTATGTAATATATATTTATTGTATGTATATTTACTTGAGAGAGAGAGAGAGAGGCGGCGGGAAAGGGGCAGAGGAAGAAGGAGAGAGAACCTCAAGCAGACTCCCCATTGAGTGTGGAGCCTGACACAGGGCTGATCCCAGGACCCTGAGATCGTGACCAGAGCTGAAACCAAGAGCTGGACACTTAACCGACTGAGCCACCCAGGCTCCCCGTCAGCAGGGTTTTTTTAGGATCTAGTTCCTTCCTCGGCACATTAGGCTTTGGGATCCTGGCGAGGCCGCCAGGTCACCTTGTGTGGCTTGGATGGCCCCTGAGTCCTCTGCTTGCGTGACCCTTCATCTACTTGTACCATAGTCTGAAGCAGCTAGAGACTGTCAAGGTTTAACGCTTTCGAAAGTGAGTTTAGCATTTCTTGTTTTAGGCATTTATTCTGAAGTACCCAGTTTGCAGGGAATCTGCTCAACCTTTCTCAATTATCTTGTCTACAGGCTTAATCCACACATTTCTTCTCTGCAGCAGACAGTAGCTCACGTTGACGGAGGTCATCAAACCTGGATGTGCTGACAACTTTGCAGGTGCAAAAATACCCCCCTCCTCTTCCCACACGAAGTTAGGTAACACTGTCACTGGATAGGTGTGTCCACCTAGGTCACCCGGGCCCTCGGCCTAACCAGGTATCGTGTGGATGGTCTGCTGGCCCCAACAGTCTGCGCGTCTACGTATTTCTATTAGTGCTGAGCTAGGAGTTTTAGGAAGATGCACAGCGCCTTATCAGGCGATTTCTGACTTGTTCAGTCTAGGTAGGGAGTTAAGGTAAACAAATGTATAAAAGTATAAAACATGTACAAGTAGACAACTTTTATGAGCACAATTTTCAACTCTTCCACATATTTGCTTTGAAAACGCTAAGTACGAGCTGCCTAATTCAAGAGTTGCTGAGTAAAATAAAAACATCAATCAGGTAAAGAGCCTTAATCCCCATGTAGCCCGTCTTCCCTTTTACCATCCCCCCTTGAAAAAAAAAAAAAACATAAAAACCCTCTAAATATCCCATTTGTAAACGATGTTCGGGTTAGGGAAAAAACCCATTACATAAGTTTACTGTTTGAACAGGGTTAAAACAAGAAACTTCAATGTTTTAAATGGAACATTGGTCACAATTCTAATAATTACCACTTAATGGTTATCTTGGAGTCCAAGGGAACACTCCCCCACAGCAGCGTCCGAGGCGCAGGGCTCTGCTATCACCGCTGCCGCTGGGGACCCATCGGGGAAATGTGCGGAGACGGGAGCCCCCGGGCTGATCCTCCACAGGGTGACAGAGGACGAGACGCGGCATGAGGCGCTGGTGCTTCTTCGCTTTCAGAAGCCCGTGTCATTTCAGATAAGTGGCCTGCACAGTATCGGTGGTCAGGAATTCCGAAAATACAGTTCTACTTTAAAAAAACCCTCATCTTTTGTTTTTTGATCCTGTGTGATGATGGAGGGTTTCTTGTGCCCCCTTCACTGGCCCAGCAGCAAAGTATCTCCCCCAGCCTTACAGCTCCACCGCTGCCTTCAGGACTGGCAGGTTCGCTCCTGTCACTGAGTCAACACTGGGGTCCTGAGGGTCGAGGCTCTAATGTTTCCTGGGCACAGTTTCCTATTTGTCCTTAACCCGAACCAGTTGCGAGAAAGGGAGGACTAGTAACATATCTTCAGCTTCTGTATGTGCAGCTTCACACACGTACAACCTGCGCCAGGGTCCCCTGTTTTGGAGGAGGAATCTCTAAAACACAGGCACCGCGTCCCCCCGCCCCCCCCCCCCCCCATAAGCCTGCACTCCGGGGCGGCGGCACACGGCAGCGGGAGGGTTAAAGTGTTTTGGCGGGAGGTGTGCACGCGGGGATCCGCTCCCCCCGCCCTCCGTGGTTTTCTGTTTCTCCTTGAAACAAACTGTTCAGGGCGTGAACGATGCTTTTCTAGAGTGATGATGCGTACAAGTAAGTGCATCCTGCAAACGCTCAAGCCTCATCACCCTTGAGTTTTCCAGACTCCCCAGGCTGAGGCCAGGGGCCGCTTGGATGAAAAGTCTCCAAAGAAAACTCTGGACCCACAGGAAAGAGGGTGGATGAGTCACCAGGAGTCAGCCTGGTCTCAACGTGACCCCAGAGTGGGCACTGGGCTCCTTAAGCCAAAACAGAATGAAGACCTGAAAGCAAGCTTTTGCTCACAAAGGAGCCTAAACAGGAAGCTGGCTGCTGGATGCCAGCCCGACTGTGGCCACAGTCTGCATTCACCCCCCCGCGGCTCTGCTGCCTGCTGGGCTGACTTCTCGGGGCCGCCGGCAGCTGTGAACCCCGCCCGGGGCAGGGCAGACACGGATGCACTTGTGGACCGCGGGCAGGGCGCAGTGTCACTACTGGGGAAGCACGCACGCCCCTAAGGCTTCTAACGTAAAGCTGAATCGCGATGGCATGTTGGTGCCTGATTGCAGCGACAAGCCAGGTCCGGATCACCTTGCACTGACTTTGAGTTCCAAGGACCCAAGTAACAAGACCAACTGCATTAAGCGTGGATTCGGTGCCTGACCATGGAGTCCAGCATTTTCAGGTTTCGGGAATTGCTTGCAACACTGAGGAACTAGAAAGACAAGTGCGTGTCAGCTCCTGCCTCCTGTGCCCTTGGAAGCCGCTGCTCGTCCTTCGTTCCCTGACTTACTATCCCAGTGAACTTTTTGTCTCTAAATTAAAAAGTCAGCCAAAAGGAAAAAAAAAAAAAGATTTAGTATGGGATCAAACCTTGTGAATCACTGTCAAGGTCACTTTTACCTCCTCTCCTCTCCCCCTGGACTGCAGGATGGCATCGTGCGCTCATAATATTCCAGATTCAACGCTATCATTTCCGTGGAGACAAAATGTCCTTTTACAGAGAATTATGAATTCAAGGGGGCACTACAGGGTGAAGAAGGTAGGTGGGAAATAAATGGACTAAAAGCAGAAGATAAATCACGTTCCTGCGAGTACAGCTCCGTCCGACCCCTCGGGCACGGCCCCCCGCAGCGCCCGGGCCCACGGCGTCCCCACACTGCACTTTGGGAACAGAGCGGTTACTTGGCTTTGCAAAGCCTCGGTTCTGCCAACGAAGGAGCTCAGATACTCCGTGTCCCCACTCGGAAGAAAGAGGCACAGCTGCCCAGTAATACAGGCCAGAGACCGAGAAGGGACAAAGAATTCTGGCGGCCCAGGCAGCAGGCCTCCCCTGCCGCCACCGGCCACCAGCCCGTCTCAGCACCCGTGGGCACCCCCAGGGCTCACTCCTAAACCCCAGGGTCTGGGGCCCTTTACGGTGCCGGAGAGCGTGAGTCTTCCGACCTAGCGGCTTAACAGCATTCCGCTTCTGTTACGCGCCGTCGCCAGGTCGCCAGACGCAAGCTACGATCAAACCTGTGTGAGGAGACAACAAAACAGCAGGAAGCCTTGATTTTCAGCCCATGGAATTTTCAGTTTCTTAGTAGGTGCATATATTTCTATTTCAGAGGCAACTCCTTTCCTTTGTAGTCCCAGGCTCTCGCTCAAAAGAGGAACTTTTACCACTTTCTCTACGTTCCTGTTTTCAGCAAAACAAAATCTCTGAGATGATCCCATTTTCAAGTAAAACAATGAAATCAGCCGAGGCGGCCAGGCCCTGGGGCTGGATGACACCATTGCTTTTTCATGGAGTCTGTGCTCCGTGTTATCGATCTTAGTCAATTTTTTCTTCCATCCTTCATTCTTGAAGGTCTGCAGACAGACAGGAGAAGTATGCGGCGCCACTGGGGCCCATTAGAAACTCTTCCTAAGTCTGAATGTAGAAAATCACTTTTTTTTCCTACTTCAATTCATGGCACCATCATAGTCCATTCTCTTTCTATGTATATTTCCCTCCAAACAAATCCTTGACTAGGTACTTTCAATCATTCGATCCTGAAGGTAGTTTTTTCCTGTTAAGAATATTTGCTTTAAAAAAAAAAACCCCAACAGAAAGAGCCCCAGGAAGTCCACATTGATGTCATGTACCAGACACCTCCTTCCCCAAGAGGCCCCTAGACTGTTCCCCAAAATCTCTGGTGATGCTTCTTGGCTTGGAATCAAACTGCAAGGAAGCATTTACAGATTTTCCCGCCACACACACATAACACCGCGTGTTTCCCAGTTTTAAGGTGCTGAACGAGACTCTCCTTGACTCAACATTAATCAGGCAGCATTGGGCCCCTTCTGGATAAGGCCTCGTTGAACTTGGGTCTTGGTTTTGTCCTGTCTAGCCCACTTGCAGCAAGTCATTCTTCACCCTTGATATGTAATCTCCCTCACTAGCCGTTCAGTTCCTCATCCTCGACCTTGGATGTCTAGGCTCTGGGCCCACCCTTAGCAAGACGCTGGTAGCAAGAAGGCCCCACCCCTGATGCTTCCCCTTCTTCACTTCTGTGCACTGACCCCTCCCTTTGTTCACTGGGGATAAAGCACCACTTGTCTGCGCTGTATTTGGAGTCGAGCTTGATCTTTCTCCTTGACAGTCTTGGTCATCAACACAACAGTCCTGAATAAAGTCTTCCTTGACATTCTACTAAGTCTCAGACTAATGTTTTCTTTAACACAGGTGACAATCAAAAGATGAATAAAGTATAGTCCCTGCCCTCAAGCAGCTGACAATCTAGATGGGGAAACCTCTGTTTTGACACACGCAGTATAACCCACACGGATATAGTGCGGCCAGAATGGAGTGTTACGGACAGACATGCAAGGGGCTGGGGTTTATTCTGATTCGGTGTAATATCTTTGTCATGTTTATATAGTTATTAGCATGATCCACTTTTCAGTGCCTATCAGGGTCTTTAGCATGTTACAAGATGTTGATAAAAATAGGACCACATATACTTGGGGAAAATGAATTTTGGCAAAAATATTGTGCAGATTAGCGAAGCCAACTAACACCTGGATTCTCTCTCACTTTTTGTATTCATTCATTCATTCATTCATTCATTCATTCATTCATTCATAAGAGACAGAGGCAGAGACACAGGCAGAGGGAGAAGCAGGCTCCATGCAGGGAGCCCTGGATTCTCTTTTTAAAGTGTTAAGTTCATGTGGTTATTAAAGAGTTATTTTGGCCCAAATATAAACATAGAAGAGTCACAAGAAGAAAGAACAATTCGATTCAATTAAAATGCATAATAATTGCCTCCGTTTTGTATAGTATTAAGGTGACCACAAAGCTCCAAGTCATCGTGGAAACTCCCAACGTGAAGAGGTCCTGTGTTCACGCAGGACAGATGACCACCAACACCCAGATCCTCCCCGTGGACCCTGGCTGGGGTCCCTGGTACTTGCTCCATCCGTATCTCTGCCACAGCCCATCAACTCCCTGTCTACTCTCCTTGCTCTCCAACTGCGTCTCCACCCTACTCCACGGTCATCTTCTTAAAACATGGACAAGATCCTGCCCCTTCTGTTTTCAACACCCATTAAGGACTCCCATTGCCTACAATGTAAGTCCAAATTCCTATTTGTGGGCATCTGTGCCGCATTCCTTTCCAGCACCTTCTCCCACCGTCTTTCTCTGCTCCCCACGTTCCAGCTCTCCCTGACCACTCACCAGCCCGAGCATCACACTTCCCCTCTACTTTGCTTGGACTGATTCCTCAGGGTAGGCTCTCCACCCTCCTACTTACCCCCTTACCCCAGTCCCACTGAGCCCTCAAGGTGAAGCCCGGGTACTAAGGTTCTTGAGCTGGCATTCCTTCCTCTCACATCAGAAGCAATCGCTCCCTTTTCAGTGTTGTTTCCATCGACAATTGGGAGTCCTTGCATGACAACGATTTCATTCACACAGAGCTTTATAAAATTATTTATTGGGCAGCCTGGGTGGTTCAGCGGTTTAGCACTGCCTTTGGCCCAGGGCAGAATCCTGGAGACCCGGGATCGAGTCCCACATCGGGGTCCCTGCATGGAGCCTGCTTCTCCCTCTGCCTGTGTCTCTGCCTCTCTCTCTCTCTGTCTCTAATAAATAAATAAAATATTTTAAAAAATAAATAAATAAAATAAAATAATTTATTTGTTTGCCTGCTCCACTAGATCACAAATGATACGAGGGCAAAAGAATGCATGTGTGGCGTGTGTGTGTGTTTACTCAACGTACTAGCCTAGCTTCTGACAAATGTCAGGTATCTAAAAATGTAAATAAAAAAATAAATAAAAATAAAAATGTAAATAAATGGATCCCAGGGTGGATGGATTAAGTCAGATCCTTTAAAATAAAAAAAAAAAAAAAAAAAAACTCAACACCAAGGTACATTTTACGGCATTCCTTGCCTAAGACTCGAGGATATACCTTGGATTTATCCATCTAAGAATTTCTCTGAGCAGCTCATACATTCAACCTTCAACCCACAATACTTCCCAGGGTCATTAAGTTCGCTAATAGCTGCCCATCCAGTTCTTTCTTTCCCTCACTCCCTCTCCTCTCTACATAAAATATCACTTCCTTCAAATTTCACAGAGGGAAGTCCAAATTTCAGAATGCCAACATCTACTGAACAAGGCCAGTTTTACTCGCCCATGTGTGAAAACAGAACTGGGGTATTTCACAGAGTGTTGGCCTTTCTAGTTTGAAGAGTCTTGGCTTTGAAGTACGCTCTTCCACACCAGCATCGCATCTGTCCCGGCCCTTTCTGGACACTCTGTACTTCTGTGTAGACAAACTACCCTCAACGTTCTAGTTCTGTGGCTTTCCAGAAAAGTAAGGGAACATTTTGTTTCATTTTCAATATCCTCTACCTAATGATTCCTACTGAGCTGAGCATGACCTCTGGGCTAGTGTGTTCAAGAGAGATTACAAGTCTCCTGGGTTGTGCCACGTGTGGGAATTTAAAAATTGATGCCCATTGTGCTGGGATCTTTGCCCCTTAAATTCATTAGTTCACAGGTGCCCAGCCTGAAGCTAATCTGTATGTACGCACACGGATGCGTACGCGTATGTCTAAGAACACAGCCACAGCCTTGAACTTTCTCATTCACAGTCGTTCTTGTCATTTGCCATGGACTTCCTCCCACGGGTCACTATAAAGCTATGAGAGATCTCGGCTGGCCCTGACTAAATCCAAGTGACTTTCAGGGAACCCCACAGGTTCTGCATTCCCCTAGACGTGCGAGTTCTTTGTTTCTTGTGTCTTAAGCCATTTCTCACGGATGACAAAGTACTTACTAGCTTCTACCAGGCAATATTCTCTATTTATAAGATAATAACCACCGCTTGGCCATTTCCAGATGGTGAAAGGAATGCCAAGTGGTCACACAGAGACAGGGGCTATACAGTAGACAGTAGTGAGGAGAGTGTCAAAAAGCCCAGAGACCCCAAGTGCAGAGGCCAAATACTGCTAAACACAAGTCGGAAAGAGCCCTGAATGTTTGCAAACCAGCTTGCTCAGGTTCTTACACGTAAAGACGGAGCGCTCGGCTAGGGAGCCAGCTGCTGCTGAAGGCGGATGGGTTATCATAAAGTTCTGGTCCCTACAGCTTCCTGTTTGCGTGTCCCATTCATGAGGCCTTTCAGTCCTGGTTTCCAGCTTTAGGTATTTTTGGCAAATCAGTTTGAACAAAGCACCGAAGCTAAGCCGGTGAGAAGGTATTCCCGACCTACAAAACGTCCCCTCCTGTAATTCCAACATGGAGATTCGGCATATGACGCCGAATTTCTTTCCTTTCCCAATCTAAAAGCATTTTACTTTGTTGACCTGAAGCAGTTTAAGAAAAGAGGTGATCGTCTTTAAAAACAAGCAAACAAACAAAAGCAAGCTTTTGAAGGGTGGGGCTTGAACACCCAAGGTGGGGCCTGAACCCACAGCCTAGAGATCACCATGGTCTATACTGACTGGGCCAGGCAGGTGCCCCGAGGGATGACCGTCTTGGTTAAGAGAGGACGTTCTACTTCTGTATCTGTCACACCTGAATGCCTTATGTTCGACAAATAACCTTATATGCAAGATAAAAGAGGGCTGGTTTAGAAACCCTAAGAGAAGAGAGAAAGGAGCTACTTTAACTTTAAGATTTTTAAAGTGATCTCTACAGCCAATGTGGAGCTCGCACTCACAACCCCAAGATCAGGAGTCACGGGCTCTACCAAGGGAGCCAGGCACGTGCCTCAGAGCTGCTTTAAATGGGTCTAAGTTTAATTTCTTCCAAGCTCTGAATAGATGCACTGGTGATTTCTTTTTCTCACGATGCTTTCACTCCCAGTGATTTGCTTTAGCACCAGGGAGGGATCTGAAGCTTAAGAAAGGAGCAGGGCCCAGCAGGAGAGGAAGAAACGGCTCAGATGGGAAAACTGTCACATTTAGAAGCAAGACTCAATCATGACCATCTTACAAAGGATGGAAAAGTCTCTCTGACAACTCCTCTCTCTGGATCTATTCTCTCACAGAACATTTTATAATTTATGTGTCAATATTTTCACGATGTCCAAGCGTGTTTGCCATCTTTCTCGGAACATGAGTGTTAAGTACACCTGACTGCTTCTCAGTGAAGCCTCTGTAATAGGCTGGTCTGGCACCAAGAAAAGCTTCTCAAAAATTCATCCAACCAAGAGGCAGGGCAGTCAACACTACAAGCCACGCACTTTGGCCAGGATGCAATGTGATGGCAAAACAGACTCTCCCACAGGGCAAAGAAAAACACTCACTTGGGACGTGAAGAAAGAAAAAAGACCACGGGCTGGGAACACGTGCTCTTACCTGATGCTCTGGGTCTTGGCCATGCGTTTCTGTTGGATACATTTTTTTTTAACTAAAAAATATAAAATCTGCTTGGATGATTCTGTGGCATGATATTTTCTGAATTCAAATATTTCACCGGATAAAATACTTCAATTCCTTTAGATCCTTTAGACACGGGCTCTCATTTTTCTGTTGTTTTTGCCAAAAAGGCAGATGGAAAGGATGTATCGTGTAAGAATCTAGGATTGGACACTGTGGGGTAGAAATGATGAATCAAGGCTTACGGCTTGTGCTTGGCTCTCTGTGGTGCATTTTGGCAGCCTGTGTTCCATGTGTCAGAGGCTGTCTGACTCTGCACGATGCTGGTTGATGGTGGTGGAATTCTACATGTGACGCAAAGACGCAAGGGAAGGAACGATGGAAACTGTTAAGTACGAGGGAGAATAGGTGAAATGCGAGGATAAAAATAAGAAGAGCAAGAGAGCAATGAAAGAAAAGACAAAGAGCCCACATGACGTAGGGGAGCACACAGATCTTTCCGAACTGCGTGAGATGCGATGCATGTGTGGCGATGAACAAACCTCCTCCCATACACACCGTGCATTTACCGGAGAGCGTCCAGCCGGCCCCCCTCTTCCTCCCTCCTCTACCCTGCACTGCACTTATCCCACACAGGAAGTGGACCCCTGCCCCGGCTCTGTGTTCAGTCACAGATGCGATGAATCCAAAGGTTGCTTCTTTCCTCGGGGCATCTGGTCTACAGCTTCAGTCCCGGGTAGCAGCCGCGGCCCCCGCACAGCTACGCACCTGAGGCCGGCATGGACGGCTTTACCTGGACTCAGGTGTCACCCGCGCTCTATCGCAAATAATGCAGGTTGTTATAATAACGGTAGCAAACTTCAAAATTTAAAAGTGGGTGTAAGAATGCGATTTAAAGAAACCAACAGCAAGGCACATTTTGCAGCCCATTCAGTTAGCCGGCTGTGATGGCCAGGAGTCCTGCGTTACGCATCGCGATGACATCTTTGGCTTTCTTCTCCTCACCTGCTTCGTCTCACCCGGAAGCTGGGTTTTGCTCGTTTTCCACATTTAAGCCGTCATGCTCTCCCGCAGAGCCACGGGGAGAGGGTCAGCCCTCCCACCACCGTGTATCATCCCTCCTTGGGCCTTTTTTATTTAACGAGGCAGAAACAGAACAGGATCACGCTCGCGGTTCGCGCAAGCAGCTGCATCTGGGCAAACTGGCTTCCGCGATGCTGACGCCAGGGTCACAGCTGCCCGTCCCCTAACGGGAACGGAGGGACTGTGCCCTGCCTTCCTGCGCAAGAACTAGGAAGCCCCCTGACATGCTGTTGTCCTGGTCCACGACGAGGTGAAATAAGCACGCGAGGGACGGCTGGCAGAGGCTGTGCCGGCAAAGGCCTTAGCAGAGCTCAGACTGAATGGCTTCTGCAGAGACACTTTCGAAAAAAGCGGATTTTTGAGAATCATGAAGTACCTTATGCTAAAAACAAGTTCACTGAGGTTTTAACATAGAGATTGAAAGTGGTTTTCACTACAAGCTCAACTCTGGCCAGGAAACTGCTGACGGGTGGTCGGCGTGGGCGGTCCCTTGTCGGGGCCGCGGAGCACTGTGGCCAGCGTCCCGAAGGCCCTCACGAGCTCTGGAAGGGCAGTCCCTGGGTGAGCCCTCAGTTACCTTCAGAGAAACACCAAAACCACATGGCATCCCGCTTTCTCTTTTGCAAAACGTGTGACTCAACATAAAGAAAGACATTCTGGCAGGAAACAGACCGACACGAGTCCACGCGTCCACCCCTCGGATGGCGCTGCTTTGCTGCGATGCCGCCGGGAAAACCTCGCCTGTGGGTCTGGGCTCCCTCGCGGGCCACGCTCTCCCAGGGCCCAGCACTACACAAGCAGGTCCTCCCCAAAGCAGCAGCTATTCCAAGGGTACAGGGTGACTCACGGTCACCTTCATTCCAGCAATGCTTATGTCTACCACAGAGAGAGCCACTGTCCATGCAAACTCTCATTAACTTTCTGCAGGTGGGTTAAAACAAATTAAATTAATTAAACCTAATCTCTAAAAACCTACCCGCCCACATATTTTGGGCTAAGAACACCCTACTTCTATAGAAACAGTTAAGACTAAGGAGAGCCAGTATTTTGGGAATAAGCTTTCTGTAAAGTTCTGGGCCAGTTTTTACACTTTGGTTACAAGTATGATAAAACGTCTGCCTAACATAATAGTAATATGGAACAAACTTCCTAAATAAGAGTGAACTTCAATTCCAACCACAGATTTTACTTTACCTGTTTGAAGTAGTGTTTCTTTGGGATGAAATACTACTACTACTACTAATAATAATAATAATAATAATAGGCTATAATAATAATATAATAGCACAGGCTGCTATATTTCTTTGGGATGAAATAATAATATAATAATAATAATAATATAATAATAATAATAATAATAATAATAATAATTTACTATGTATCATCACAAAAGAAAATTATCCTAAAGTTTAACACACGAGCTTTCTAGGCAACTTGGTGATTGTCTTGTCAAGGAAGAAAGTTATTCTGACACTTGTTGAAACAATAAGGAAGACTTTACTTGGAACTACGCAATGGGGTAGAGAGAGCAGGCTCAGCTCTGAGTACAGCAAGGAACAGGGGTGCTTCACCGCCAAGGAGCCCACGGAGGGTCTGTGCACGACATCAAGGGTGGGGAGATTCTCACTAGAGGCAGGGCAGGTACTTATCGGTATCAAGGGTGGGGAACGAGGATCTTGAGAGATTTCCAGGGTGATTAGCTATCAAGGGTGGGGGACTCTCCCTAAACTGGCATAGCAGGATTCTTGCTAAAGGCAAGTGAGGCAAGGACCCTTCGGGAAGGTCAGGGTTGGCGTCTGGGTTGAGAAGAGGGCTAACTACAATTTGGTTAATGAGAGCATCTTCGTCAGTTGCTACCCTACAAAACATCTAAGTTGTTAAACGTCAAAAGCATTCAAAGACATTATGAGAGTCAGCATCAAGAGGACAGTGGATTTATGGGTTGGTAGAGACATTCCAAATTAATTTGGAGCATATGTCTCTATTACAAATCCCTTGAGGATAATAATCCGGCAAAACCTCCTTCTCCAATCAACACTAATAAACTCAAAGGTCACGGCTCCTTTGGAATGAGGGCCATCTGGTTGGCAACACCTCCTTAAATTGGCCACAAATAGAGCATGTTATCACCTCCTTCAGAGTTACAGTAACAGCTCTTATACTCTGAAAATGGAATGGCATAAAACAGCCAATTGCAGAGGGAGCACGGAGGGTGGAAAATCACCACACATGAAATGACTCTGTGACTGGTTCCGGTTATGAGTTAACACTAATCGTTTCTGGTAATTAGGGCTTATAGTTGCTATAAGTGAGGTCTTTCAAGCATTCGGTATTACTGTGTCATTTTCCCACTGACCATTCCAAATGAAAACATACACATTCATTAAACAGAAATTCCACATGTTCAGGGGGAAAGCAGCCCAATACAATAAAAACAGCTGCTAGCTATAAAGTAGTGTGATAACTAAAGAGACCGTTGTTGAGACTAGAACTGGTGTTTTTAATTCTCCGGTACGGCATCCGTGTAGCTATGGTAACAGCAGACCCAGATAAATGAGTACAAAAAAGGAATCCTTTACATTAAGGCTCTATGACGCTACATTTTAATTTCCTTTAGGAAATGACTAACATTAGATCAGTGGGGTTTTGTTTTTGTTTTTGTTTTTTCCATCAAAACAAAGTCAGCTCTGCGATGGAGCAGCATTTGACCTGTACAAACAAACAATTCAGAAATAAAGTTCTATTTTCCAGAACTTCTTGTCAACATTTTCCTCCTCATGAACTGACTTTCATTTTCTGCAAATGAGCAGACATTTCACACGATCCCTTTCTGTCTCCTACCTGAAGCGACAACCAAACCATTAGTAGACTCAGTATGAAAACCCCAGACCTGGGCTGTCCCGTGCAATGACCACCGGCCAACATTTGGTTTGGGGCCAGTCTGAACTGAGATGTAACGTATGTGTGAAATACACACATTTCAAAGACTTAGTGCAAATAAATAAATAAATCTCTCAGTGATCATTTTATTTCAATTACATGTCAAAATGATAGCATTTGAGATATAAGTTAAGTAAAATACACAAAAATTATTTTCACCTATTTACATTTTTTACCCTTTATATGAGGCTACTAGATAATTATAAATTTCATATGTGGCTCATGTTACACTTGTGGTGGACAGTGCTGCATTAGACACTTCTTTGGGGGAGGCTGTTTTTCCCAGCCATCTGAAGAGAATGAATATTTCACACGTCAGAAATAGCACACCAGCAGAATCACATAATGACCCTACAATGGGCCCATCTGCTCTGCTACTAATTTAACTCTGTTATATAATCTTTTTACTGTATGTAAAAAGGTAGTGGCCCTCCACTTTTTTCATGATATACAGCGTGTATTCAGAAGCAATGCTAACCACAATAGTCAAAACTCTAATAAATAGAAATTAAAAAATAAGTAAACAACAGAAATTTCATGACCACATATCTGCAAATCCAAGAAATCCATGAAAACCACTTTGCCCTCTTCTCATGCCTTAAGTACCTGCCATTAAATACCACTGATACTGTATTAATTTGAGGTTATCTGGGCTTGGTAATATTAAAGTACACTATTATGAAATTTTATGACACTAAATGAAATCAAACTTTCAACTACACTTCTGACATTGACTATATTTGTCGCAAAGGGCAAAATATCAACTGGAGAGACTAGTGCTAATGAACAGTCACCTGGGTGATCAGAAAGCTGAATCTGTACTATTTTACACTTACATTATAAGACAATAATGTTCGTTGATTTATTTCACTGGCCCTAAATACTTTGAATTGTGATTCATTCAAATGTTCAGCGTGCCTGTCTCCCAAATATCAGGAATAACAACAGCAATGACTAAAAAATAAAAATAATTTGAAGAAGAAGAAGAGGGGTGCTGTTTACAGGGTGAACAATGTGCTGCGGAACCGAACAGGTCCCAACGTTACATGGCAAGAAAGCAACCATAGCATGGAGTTAAGAGTGCAAGATCCTCCTGCAAATGGCTCCATAACTGAAAGGCTGAGAGAGAAAAAGTGATTTATTTTCAAGCCAAGGAAAGACCAAAACTAACAGATGACTTTCAAGTTCATAGCCTCTGACGCATAAGAGGTCATTTCCACATTTAAACTTTCCTTTCTTCCTGTGGTTCTGTCGCCCAGATAAACAGGCAGCAGAGACCCACTGAACAAGTGGGTGGTAGTGAGAATATTCCATACCGACGAAGAGCCTGCTGAAGCTGCAGGCAGCCTTGAGGGAAGGAAGACACATCTTGGTTACCAGGCTGAGACAATCTATTTTCAGCAGAACCATCCTTGCTTAAAAGAGAGGGGAAAAATAGGTTCTGATGAAATATAAATAGGAAAAAATTAAAAAGTGATGGGAAATTGATTTTTTCCCCCCAGATTCCTTATTGGGCTGGGGAGAGAATCAGAACCGGGTAGACTCGGCCTGGAGATGGTTTTTTTCAGCAATCCAACGTGGATTCGAAGCCCTGAGGGGCAGTCATGAGTGGGTGATTTGTCCAAGAGTGCCCATAATAAGAAGCGGTTTCTTATTAATGTTAAAACTGGACTTCATCTGAGTTAGGAAGGGAATGATAAAGTGTGTCCGTGGCTGTGTAACCTAAAACACAACAGCCCAATGTGCCAAAGAACCAAAAATACCCTTGACGTAAACTCATGGAGTAAGAACCACCATGTTGTGCTGTTTATTATAAAAATAAGCAGCCATTTCCACACAACGCCAGCTAATAAATGCAATGAAAACCCCTGCAGTCTGTGAGGACATGTCATCAACTGATATGAGGGACTGCTGACACTCCTGGATCCCGATATGTTACTACAGGGTCCCCCAGCATGAGGTCCCAAGTCCTAAGTCCCTACTAAATCACTAGTATTACACCTGGGAAGGCGGCTCTGGATGCTTTCATTTTCTGCCCAGCTCCTCATTTGAGCCTAGCCTGTAAATTCAACTCAGTGACCCATGGCTGAGGTTACACACCCTGCGAGGTGAGCAATGTTATTCTCGATTCAATGAAAATTACTTTGAAGAACAGATGTGATAAGGAACGCTATAGTTTTGCACAGCAGAAAATACTCTGAGGTCTAGAGATGAAAAGTGTAGGAATATCACCTGTTAGTAATGGATAGATTGATGGTTAGCCTAACTTCTCATGTTTTTGTAAAATCCAAATAAGGCAGCAATGACAAAAACAACAGCACACTAATAGCCACTGAGCCAAATATTCAGGAGTAGGTGCTTTCCTCATTTGGCTGCCATACTGAGTCTTTTCAAAAGGCAGATGAGGCCACAAGCAACTGGGCAAAGGCCCAACTGTCTTGTAGCTTCGCCAAAAAATGTTGAAGTAGATACGCCGGCGTACAGACATTCTAATTACCCCGCTATTCCATGGCCTATCAAAACCCTTTGTACTATTGCACATCTGCTGCTCCCATCTGACATCTGTTTAAATCTCGACTTCTCAATGCTTTTACAAACATATCTTAGTTCCACACAGAAAGCTGAAAATCTATGGAATTGGTAAAAATGGCAATGAGCTGACTCATTTTTAACTAGCCATGCAGGATCTCGTAAGGAAACAAGCACCGCACTCGAATATCACTCTTTACACTGTCCACCCACAAGGGCTCACAGAATTGTGCTTTTATCTTTTTTCCTACGATGCTATACTTAAAAGATTAAAGCGCATACACCAGTGACATCAGGTTATTTAACCTCTATAATTAAAATGTTAACTGCAGACCCAACAAATAAGGGGGCTGATTTTTCAAAAAATATCTAAACAGATATTCAGGTGTTAAGACACTAAAGCTACTTTTCTAGACTAACCCCCTGCACGCATGGTTAACCTGATAATAAACACGGCATGTTTAGTTAAGCAAATAAAGTAAACCAAAGGATAAAGTACACACCAATGTGTGTTTTTCCGTGCTCATGTGTATTCCTTTTTCTCGACAAGCCACTTAGATCATGACAAATTGATGTGTGCTGTATGAGGCTGAGTGGATTAAGTCTGCTCTGCTGTGTGTCTGGATTTGGTCTCCCTAAGTAAAAAACAAGAGTTGACTATAAATTCACTATCAAATCCTGTCCAGATTGAAGGGCTACAGGAAGACAAACCACCAATTTTGTGATATGTTAATCTTGTGATTGTTCATCAACTCATGTATTTTTGTTTTCGTTTGATGAACGGCTTCTCTGAAATTCAGTTTTTTTTTTTTGTTTTTTTTTTTTACCCATCAAATGTGGACAATTCTGGTACTTATAAGGGCTATGAGGGGATTAAACCAAATAATTTCATCTTATTAATTAGCATGAAAAAAGCACACAAAGTGTTTAGTATTTTGGTAGGCCCCAAAGTGTTAGCTTTTATTATTGTCTTATTCAGGAATGATGTTGAAGTTCTGTGTGAACATTAGAATTTCTGAGTGTTGCTCAAGAGACATTTCTCCACTACTTATTAAGATTAAATTTAAAAAATGCTGATGTGTCACAGGGAAACTATAAACCAAAGTCAAAATCATCCATTTGCTCCTGGTTTATCCATGTTTGGACCAATACCCCACGGTCTTCTCTGCTTGCTGGGCACACACGGCTGAACTACACTTCTCAGCCGCCTGTGAGTTAGGTGGGGCCACGTGGCCAGTTCTAGCCCATGAAATGCAAGCGAAGTAGTGAACGTGAAAGGCGGCCAATGGAATGTGGGAGAAGGAGTGATTCCTAAGAACTCCTGAGCAAACAAACCTTTCCTTTCCTTACCTGCCATCCGATGCTGGAAACCAGTGAAGAACTCAGAGGCCCCAGAACATGGCGGAACTATTACAATCAAGGCGCCTAGAAACCTGGCTCTGCGTGGAGCGCGGCCCCCGTTGACATGGTCTGTGGCACCGACAAGAGCGAAACCTTGGCTAAGCTACGCGGCCAAGACGTCAGCAACGTTTGCTGGGCAGTGAGCGGCCCCCGACCCGCGCCTTCTCCCTCCTGTGGGCAGGATTCTAACATCTTTTAGCAACCATAACAGCTAGTATTTCACCACGTGCCAGATAGTATTCCAGGCTCTACGTCCCTAAATTCTCCAACGACCCTATGAGCCTGGTATATTTTTCGGATGAGCAAAGTGTCAGGGCAGCCAAGGAAGCCGGCGATCCTGGCACGTGTCCGGCTCGCCCTAGAGCTGGTGTCCTCAGCCACTGTCCCCACTGCCTTTTCAATACAAATGCAGCACCGTACACACACACCTTCGGGATCATCCTCCCACCCGCATGCTAGGCAGGGCTCATCCAGCCGCAGCCAAGAAGAAGGCCGTCGGTCAAGGTACTCTCATTTCCCCTTTGTAGCTCACGCCACGTCCCAGGCCTCCCCATTTAAGGGTCCTATCGGGCACAGTCCATAGATTCTCTGACCTTTGTTTCAACTTTCCTTATACCAGAGCTTCTCTGGTTCCAGGACTTAACTTTTCTTGGGGATCCTGCTCACTGAGAGCTGATCACTTGGCAAGTTGATGTGACCCATCAGGGTTCTCCTCCCCTCAGATTATCTTTTTATTGTAATGGAGGTTTGGACAGAGGCCTTCAAGAGATAAAGCCATAATCTGAAACGGTTATTGGGTTGCCGACAGTTTCCAAACCTCTCCAGGTAGATGAAGGAGCTGTATTTGTTTGGATAAAGAGCAGCACTTGGCAGACTTCAGATCAGAGCCCGTGGGGCCATTCTAGCTAGGATAAAGCACATTGACTACAGGCAGACTACAAAACACGTCCCCTCGTTTCTAGGCATGTCTGCAACCCCTTCCTTTAAGAACTGCTACCTGTTTTATGCTATTAACAAGCAATCATGGTGATCTTACGACCCAATGAGGCCTAAAGCTGTCCACGAAGGCTGGCTCTCACACCACCGAAGGGTATCCTACCACGAGAAACAAGCTTGTCTTTTCTTTATAGTTCTTTGGGCCATACCATAAAGTAAAATCCACCCCAGTACTGCGCCCTCTCATAAGGATCTCATTATAGGGAAATTTACTTGTTTATAGGGAAATTATTTCATAGCCTAAACTCTAGCCACGCTATGGGAAAATATCAGTTCATCAGACAAGGTGCATCCCCGGCACCGTATCCAAATCAGAGGTAAAAGAACAAGCTAGCAAATGACTTGGCCCAGGGCAAGCGCACCTACCCTTGAGGTCTGAGTTACCCAAGGGGATTCCTTGTAGGACAATCATGCAGAAGAAACAGTATCAAAAGCATGGTTGTGGGGTGCCTGGGGGGCTCAGTGGGTGAGCATCTGCCGTGGCCCAGGGCATGACTCCAGGGACCGGGATCGAGTCCCGCATCGGGCTCCCTGCAGGGAGCCAGCTTCTCCCTCTGCCTGGGTCTCTGCCTCTCTCTCTCTCTGTGTCTCTCATGAATAAATAAATAACAGCTTTATTTTTTTTAATTTTTATTTATTTATGATAGTCACACAGAGAGAGAGAGAGGCAGAGACACAGGCAGAGGGAGAAGCAGGCTCCATGCACCGGGAGCCTGATGTGGGATTTGATCCCAGGTCTCCAGGATCGTGCCCTGGGCCAAAGGCAGGCGCCAAACTGCTGCGCCACCCAGGGATCCCTAAATAACAGCTTTAAAAGAAAAAAGCACTTTCCTTTACTAAAGCTTTAGTTAATCGATGACTCTTATTGCACATTATAAAGAGAAATGATAGAATCCAGAAGAATTTACTTAGTATCAAGGTATGAGCACCAATGCTGTTTTATGCAGTCGAACATTCACTGTTACTTGTCAGCCCTTTAGAGTCCAGACAGGCTGGGTGGCTGAGGGACTAACCAGGGTCACATCCTTAGTAAGTGGCAAAGCTCGCACATGAACTCAGGTTAATTCTTCGGTATTTTTTTCTAGGAGACGGAGAGACTGGGGGTGGGGGCGGGCAGGGGGAGAGGGAGAGAAGGTAAAGCAGGCTCCATGCCCGCACCAAGGCCTGCGGGGCTCCGTGTCGCCTGGGCCGGGATCGAGATCCGAGGCTGCCCTGACGGAGCCCCACGCCCCAGGTCGCCAGCGCTTTCAGCCACTATGCTCTGTGCCTCCCCAGCAGGGCTTATTCTGGGCACAGCTCCCCGAGGTCCTCCCGTCGCCCTCCTCGAGCTCGCTCAGGTTTCTGGAAGTAACCGTCCCAGGTGCTGGGGGCCCCCCCTGAGCTCGCCTGGCCCCCCTGGCTGGACCTGTCTCCGTGGGACCCTCCCCACCGAGGCGCCCGGTGCCCATTGAGTGGGGCTACGTCTCCGCACTCAGGTGGCAGCCAAGACCCACGGAGGCCGCTTCCCCCTGGGCACAGGGCGCGAGCTCCCAAGGAGGAGGGACGCGTCTTCGTGCAGGTTCACGGGGTCGCCCCTGATTGAATGACTCCGGGAGATCGTCACCTTTGCCTTTGAAACGATCCTACAGTCGTAGCCTCGGTGACAGAAAGCAGGCAACCCTCTATGCTTGATCCCGGCCCCGGCTCTGCAGCGGCTGCAAAGGGGCCCAACTAGGTTTTATCTGTAGGTCGGCCGCAGGGACGTGGTGGGGGCTGGGGAGGTCCTCGCTGGGTGACACACTAAGTGCCCGGACAGACTGAGCGTCCCGAAGGGTGACGGCCGAGCGGGCTTTTCCGAAGCACACAGGTGGGCAGCAGTTCCGTGCTGGGGCTGCCGCGCAAAGGCCCAGAACCCGCCGGGCCCGGCCTGGTGACACACCATCCCCGGGGGGGGGGGGGGGGGGGGGGGGGATGCAGCCCAAAGCGGGGACAGCGCATGGGAAAGCAGACGCCCAGCCCCACGGGCTCCGGGTATTCAAATGTTGTGGGCTGGGGAGTGTGAGTGAGTGTGAGTGGGTGTGGGGGGCGTCTACGACCTCGGGGAGGGCAAGGCAACGCTGCTCAACCTACAAAGAATTTGGTGCTGATGTGCAGATCCATCTAGATCCAGATCCAGAACCTGAGACAGAGGCCACTGAGGCTTCCGGGGCTGCAGGCCCGTGTCCCCAGGCCCTCCCGGCCCCTGCAGCTGGCCCCGCATGCAACGGCGTGCTTGGTTCACCGCGGCCCGGCCTTGCTCGCGGGAGGCACCAGTAGCCCCGCTCTGCCCTCGGCCAACCTGCCTTAGCACCCAACGTCCCCGATCCCTAGAAACGCCGCAGTCGTGTGCAAACTGGGTCACTTGGCCACTCTGTGGGCATCTCATGTTGGATCTCTTTTATGCCTTTAACAGAGGGGTGCTTCCATTTATTCTTTTTTTTCTTTCAAAGGACAACGCTTTAAGGCAAAGTAACCGTTTTGTGATATAAGTAGAATATCGAGGCTATAACTTGGGCTACTCCAAATGCTGCACCGCACATAAAGTGACAAATCTGAACATGTAAAACTGTTTTTAGAGTCCTATAAGGCAACATCCCGTGCAGTTTTTAACACTAAAATACAGTATTTAATAGTATTACTGATGGTACATTTAAAAGCAACATCCTTTCACCTCAACTGTGTACAAAATTTACAAGCTGTGGGTTGAGAGAACCCCTTCCTAAGGACTCTTAGGCCTGGAAGCCACTGAGCCAGGCTCTGCCCCCTCCCCTCGGGGGCACAGGGCCGACACCCACAAAGAGCAACACCCACAAAGAGCCCACGGCTAACCCCAACCTCCAGGCTCCCCTTACCAATTCCTGACCCCGCCCTTCTCCATTCTTATCTGGAAATGCAAACTTCCCGACTTGTTTTGCTCTCTTGAGGGACAGCAAACTGCTCCAAGGACAAACTAGCCTCCAGCAGAGTGGGATGCAAGGGAAACAATGTCCCCATTAGCTAGCTTCATTATTATTATTTTTGCCTCTCCTAAGTCACTAAATGTTTTAAAAAAAAAAACAAAACTTTTCTTGCTTGTCACATCTCGCTTTGCTCTGTAATTCAGCTCATTTGCTGCTGGTGCAGGTAGTACGCTGTATGCTAAAGGTGTGCCTCTAACACATTTCCAGGATCCCCCTTTCCCATGCAGAATGCTGCCACGGTATTTTTTAAAAGAATTTATGTATTCATTCATGAGACACAGAGACAGAGAGAGAGAGAGAGAGAGAGGCAGACACACAGGCAGAGGGAGAAGCAGGCTCCATGCAGGGAGCCCAACCCGATCCCGGGACCCCGGGGTCATGCCCTGGGCTGGAGGCAGATGCTCAACCTCTGAGGCCCCCAGGTGCTGCCACAATATTTATAGCCATGACTCCCACTTGCAGAGGGACCCTTGGTCAAACGTCCTGCCTACCACCCTCCTCCAAGAAATCCTTCACGAGGGATCCCTGGGTGGCGCAGCGGTTTGGCACCTGCCTTTGGCCCAGGGCGCGATCCTGGAGTCTCGGGATCGAGTCCCCCGTCAGGCTCCCTGCATGGAGCCTGCTTCTCCCTCTGCCTGTGTCTCTGCCTCTCTCTCTCTCTCTCTCTCTCTGTGACTATCATAAATAAATAAAAATTTAAAAAAAAGATTAAAAAAAAAAAGAAATCCTACACGACAGGAAACCATCCATATGTAGTCAACCCAACATTGTCCCAAAGTACTGGATCACAGGGTCCAATCTGCACTTACAACAGATTTTGGGAAACTCAAACTAAGGTATTCACAGAATTGAAAACAAACAGTCTCTTTGTCTCAACTAGACTGAATCTTGCTAATTGAGGGAAAGTGGTGAGCAAACCATAGGCTATCTCCCATATTAATCTTTTTCATCAACAAATTAAATTCTTAGGAAAGATAAGGATGAAGAATAACGTTTAAGGAATAAAGCTTAAGTGTTTATAGAAGATATTTTGGTTTTAAAAACTTACCCTAAATTTTGAGGGGGGGAAAAAATCCTTGTCCAGCAAAGCATTCAATTCTCTACCAGGATTTCCCAACAGCTCATAATACCAACAGGGCACAGCTCTACTCAATATTACAGTGAAAATTCCTGGCAGCCCCCTTCCAAGAAAAGCAAGTTTTAGATCAAGAACCTCCAAATATTGATATTTTCTGGTCTGGAAATTATATTAAGAGATCAGTCTTTAAGCAGTTCCCTTTCCAAAATGGAACATTATTAAAAAACTAAAAATGTCACAAAAACTATTTAAAAGTCATTTAAAAGGCTGCTGCCACAGACAAAAATTTATTGCCCCAGTGGAAATTCTGACAGCTTTCCACATGTAAATAAATATTATTTCCATTATTGTGCTTTTTTTTCCCCCATTATTGTGCTTTTTTATAAGGTCCCCAAAATAGCTGCAATGAGTCAAAAATATTTCTAGACTATAAATAAGCATATCCTTTCCCAAAAAATTCAATAATAAAACCCAACTATCAAATCGCTATCTAATGGTTCTAGAGGTAGGTACACACGGGAAAATGTTAAACAGATTATATGAAGTCAATAAGACTTGTGGAAGTGTCTGAGTTATCCAGAAAACACAGTAGGAGAATTAAAAATAAATTCTAATAGATTTACTTAAAATTGGTGTAAGCGGCGTCGGTCGCTTGACCTCAGCTCAGATCTTGACCTCAGGGTTGTGAGTTCAAGCCCTGGCTACTTAAACAAAAACAAAACGAAAAACAGTCACGCAAGAGGATCAGGAGGCAGTAAGATTCCGACAAAGGCTAAAGTGAATTTTAATTACTACTCGTGTTTTGGGTTCCTAACTTTAAAATGGGGATAAGGATCTAGGCTCTACCTGGAGAACAATGAAGAATTTGGAAAGAATATGGCTACCAAGATCCTGAAAACACACCAACATCTACTAACTCTGTGACAGGAGAAATCCCAGCCTGCCTTCCGAGTGACAAAATATGCCACTGAACGGGTAAGAAGCCAGAGACCGTTTCTGGGCTCTTAACGCTGCCAACCTGGAGGCGATCGCACCGCTGCCTGGGGAGCCCCCAGCTTGGCCAACTTGACTGGAGGCTCCATCAACCTGCACTCGTGTTTCTGGGTCTGACGGGTCCTGGGGCAGCAAGCAGAAGAGCCTGAGGTCCGCAGCGCTCTTCCCCCTCCCCCCTCGGGCTGGGGCTCATGACAGATTGTATCTTCACACGTCCCCGGGCAGCTAAGTGCTCGTTCCACTCTTAACTCCCAGCGGAGTCATCTATGTTGGAAGTTCTACCCGAGAAGAGCTGGTTTGACGTGCTCGGTAAAAATGAGGCCTCTGTCCGGATATTCCGAACCCTGGGCTCTCTAAAGTAGCTCAGGTCTAGAAGAGGGTTCATTCATGGACCAAGGCGTTAGCTCTTCACGCAGGCAGGTCCAACCAAGCTCTTACCTTCCAACCTGGACAGCTTGTTGGGCTGTTAGAAATAACCTTTTTTTTTTTTTTTTTTTTTTTTTTGGTGAGGGAGAGAATGAGGGGGAAGGAGCAGAGAGAGATAATTCTAAGCAGGCTCCAGACGCTGCGTTGAGTCCCACACAGAGCTTGATCTCACCATCCCAAGACCTTGCCCTGAGTTGAAATCAAGAGTCGGGAGCTTAACCTGTGGAGCCAGCCAGTCTTTGTAGCACCCGTAGCAAGGGAGGCTGAAGCAAGATTCTTGCTCATTCTTTCCCTGTCCTGATGTATATAGGGTTCAGGACTGAGCCCTAGGGCTGTAGGAGTAAGAAAGGGCGGGCATTACATTAGCAATCAGGGTTCAAAGGCTCTTTGCCAGTCTTTTCAAAGCATCCCAGATAATACCCTGTGGATTGGCCTGTGTTAGACTTCAGGGGGGCAAGCCCAGCTGACCTGAGGCCTTGCCCCGCTCATCACATTAGGCAAGAGGAAAATGACCTGGTACCTATTTATATGCACTGGTGGGCCATTCCTTCCTCCACTACTAGGGGCTCTGCAGGCCCTCGACAACCTCTAAGCTTCTGTCTCAAATCAAAACTCTTTTCAGGTATTTTTTTCAACACACCTCCTAAGAGGGGGCAGCAGGAAGGGACGAGACCGGCCAGCACCGGCACGAGCCTGCTGACGTAGACCCGACCCGGCCTAAGTTCAGAACGTGGCTTCCCTTCTACGAAATTCATCAGCATCTCATAAGCAACTTGAAAGTGATTTTTATATAAAATTTTTAAGTACGAGGCCAAAGTGCCCAATGCCGTGGCAAAGAACACGAGCTCTCCCGTTGGCCTGTCAGCATTGCTGTATGTCCTCAGACAAGCCATCTGCCATCTGCGACTGCAGTTTCCCCACCTGTAAAATGGAGAGGACAGGAGCCCCCCCACAGGGAAAAGCGTCTCTCTAACGTGCTGGGTTTACACGTGGTCTAGAGGAGCGGGCCTCCGTGCACAGCGAGGACTATGACTGTTACTATTGCTACTTGCAGCAAAGGCAAGTGAGCTCAGGGTGCAGAGGACGACTCTGTTCAGGGAAAACTCATTTTCACTGCTTCATCTACTAGGGGATTTCTTGAGAGTCTCAAAAAAAAAGTAAAGGTCTATTGTGTGGTCTTGGGCAAGGCACTTACCCTCCCTGCGCCTTCGTTTCCTCATTTGGAGAGAGAGAACCATAACGTTAGCGGTTTCCCGGCGTTAAGTAGCGGATGAAGGAGTTAATGCCCATAAAGGATTCAGAGCAGTTAGCTGGAACAAATCAGGGTTAGACAACCTGTTTGTTATTTTACTATCATTAAGACAAAGAAAAGCACTGTTCTCAAATAAGTCAGCCAAGGTAGGAAAGAAAAGCCTATTTACTTCACCAACATTAATGAATCAAATACTACTAATCATTACTTGTGCTGCTAGTACAACTAATTTTAATTTTTATGGTGATATTCTTATGAGGGTTTTAAAAACACAGATATAATTCTGGATTTGTACAGAGTTGCTTAAATTGTAAGATGCTTCCAGAGATGTACTTTTAATTCTGTTCAGACACAGAGACTAACGTTACAAGGGACGACGGTGCGCCTCTGCTTAATCATCAGAATAACCCGGGTGAGTCTGTGCCACCGGAAAAGGAAGCCTTAGAAAAGCCCGACAGTCCGTGTTCGCGGCCAGCTCAGCACGCGTAGAAATGCGTCGCGATTCCAGGACTCCTGACGTTGAAAACCACGGTAGCAATCAGGCCCTGGAGCCCTCAGAGCAGCGGAGTCTGCTCTCTACGAGCGGGCATCTCCCGCGGCTTACCGTCCGTCACTTAACGGCAAGCCCTGGGGAGATCCAGAAACCCCCCTACGGTGGAAACCTGCATTTTTGGCTTGCAAGATTCCGGCACATGTGCCGCTGGCTGAGAGTTACTTTTCCTGTGTGTCTTTCTGCTTAGCCACTCGCCCTGTCTCCCACCGGAATCAGGCTCCGGGGATCCCACGATCCAGACAGCCAGGAGCACCCTCCCTGCTGCAAGCCTGCAGGCGGGAGCTGCAGTCCCTGGAGCACCCTCCCCAGCTGGGAGCACCCTCTCCGATGCAAGCCTGCAGGCGGGAGCTGCAGTCACTGGAGCACCCTCCCCAGCCAGGAGCACCCTCCCCAGTGCAAGCCTGCAGGCAGGAGCTGCAGTCACTGGAGCACTCTCCCCAGCCGGGAGCACCCTCCCCAGTGCAAGCCTGCAGGCGGGAGCTGCAGCCACTGGAGCACCCTCCCCAGCCATGGGCACCCTCCCTGCTGCAAGGCTGCAGGTGGAGCCACAGTCACTGGAGCATCCTCCCCAGCCTGAGGCCACGGGAGAGGAGAAGGAGGGGAGAGAGGCTCCAGCACAAACAACTGGTCCCCCAGGGCCTGTCTGCTGCATTCCAGGGGGATTATGTTACTTGGCAGATGGCACTCTGCACACTTTCTGATAAAGGACAGTTTAGAAACACTTTTATTTTTTCAATAAGTCACTTAACGAACATGACAAAACAACGCACGGTGTGAATTTTTCTGCCAGTGTATACAAACTGCAGGTGTGCCCGGACAAAAATCCAGCCAAACCCTTCCCGGCCCCCTAAGGCTTGTGCAGATGCTGGCCACGGGACAGAATCACTACCCACGTCAGGACGGAGAACACCGGAGGCAAAAGGAGGGTCTCTAGGAGCAGTGACTAATCATACACATCTGAGCAAGGATCCTTCTAGCGAGCTTGACCTAGCTATGCAAAGGTACCTCCACTTCGGCTTCTGGAGCAAACTGAGCCTAGCGCCCAGTTGGTTTACCAGAGGGCAAAGGTCTTGAAAGTGAAGCTTGGGGTGTAGCCTTGGGGTTGCCATAGCAACCGCAGCGGCAGGTCAGGTCTCTGTTCCCCACTCAGGGTTTCAACCTAAGCGCTCAACTGGGGAACACACCGACTCACTTTTCATTTCTGGAAAAGGAAAGATGAAGCTGTTTCATTCTAACCCTTCACAGAGAGAGTAGCAAGGGCAGGTAAAAAGGATGCTACCGCAGATGCGTCAAAACTTGTGCACACACGGGCACACGCGTGCACACCACAGCTGCGGCGCCGACTCGCTCCTCTTAGAGCACCGCCCGCCGGCGTATTCCGTAACCTGAATTCCTAGAGTTTTATATCAGTTAAGAATAAAAACCAGAGATTCTTTTTTTTTTTTTTTTTTAATCTTTAGCATATAAAAGAGCTTTTGTTTGGTTCTGTTCTCCAGACTGGGTAGAAACTCCTATTACCTTCAGGCTGAAATCCAGACTAGAGAAAATGCCAAGGCCCGGATTTTCACTTTCCTAGAAGAAACCGGACACTGGACAACAGAATGAAAGCACCAGCGGTATTGGCCATGCAGCATTTTATTCTCAATATTCTAATTCTGCACCATAAATAAGGCCCCCCATGCACACGGTGGATGTCTGCGGGGCCCGGGGTTTATTCTGACGTGGGGAGGACCGTGAGGACGGAACACCAGTCACCGTGCGACCAATCACCCCCTGAACCAGAGGAACGACCCATACCTGCCCCTTTTCTGTGATCTCATGTCCTCATGTCCAGGCTGGCCTTGTCCAAGACCCTTAGTCGCGCCCTCTCCCCACCCCCAAAATGTCACCAAACCTGAGAATAAGCAAGAGAATAGATGGGAAGCTGCCAACCGCCCTATTCCGGCTCCTGCCCCACTCGATGGGAGGTAACACCCTGCTTGCATTCCAGCCACACTCTAGAAACTGGTTCCCACAAGAAGATCCCAACGCTCTTATTCTCGCAAAGTGCAGCACCTGGCTACAGCAAGGAAGTTCCCCAGCATTTGAGGATAATTTATTTTCTTCCTCTTTCCATAACCAAGACACACAGTTTAAAGCTTTTAAGAAGGAACGTCAGGTCATTCCAGCAGGGTGTACGTACCCATCGTTTTCTGTCTTGTCCTACGACAGAACCACAGAGAAGGTTGTTCTCTGCCATAATTTCCTAAGAAGGACGTGAGGGTTAAGCACAAACTAATCACAAATGTGGGTTATTCTTTTCTGGATTCAGGCCGCAACCAAATTCTGTTTTTTCTAACTGGGTTTTTACCATATTAAATTCGGAATCTAATATTCTATTCGTAAGGAAAATTGCATTTTTTTTATTTGAGGGTTACTTTTTTTCTTTTTAAATAAATCTTTTTTTCTTGTGTATCGTATCTTCTAATTTCCTTTTTAAAATCTTAAATTGAGGGATCCCTGGGTGGCGCAGCGGTTTGGCGCCTGCCTTTGGCCCAGGGCGCGATCCCGGAGACCCGGGATCGAATCCCACATCGGGTTCCCGGTGCATGGAGCCTGCTTCTCCCTCTGCCTGTGTCTCTGCCTCTCTCTCTCTCTGTGTGTGTGACTATCATAAATAAATAAAAATTAAGAAAAAAAAATTTTAAATCTTAAATTGAAAATAAATAAATAATAAATAATAAATAAATAAATAAAATCTTAAATTGAAAGAACTTTAAACACAGCTTTATTGTGGCATATTCTATGTTCTGACGTATGTATACACCAGGGGAAGTATCACCACAATCAAAATCAGCCATCCACCCAGTACCCCAAAAGTTTGCTCCTACTTTTTTTTTTGTAAATTAAGGTATAACTGACATATAACTGACATAGAACATTCTATCAGTTTTAGGTGTACAATGTAATGTGATGTATGCATTTATGGTGAAATGATCACAGCAAGTCTGGGTCACATCCATCAGCACGCACAGTTACAAATTCTTGTGATGAGAACTTTAAAGGTCTACTCTCTTAGCACCTTTCTTTTTTTTTCTTTTATGCTTTTATTAACTTTCAAATATACGACAGAGTATTGCTGATTCTAACGTGACAGTCACTCTAACCGTTGCTTTCGTGGCCATGTTCAAGCCAAAGTAGATGCCGACGAATGTGCTGCTTTCTAGAAATGACACATTAATGTGATTTAGTAAGCACTACCTTTTCAAGTTTCCTGCAAAATTCTGACTTCTCAGTTTAAAGGGCTCCTCCCAGTTTTCTACTGATGCCCCGGCAGCCTCATCAGAGCCGGTCCCAAAGGAAACGCTATTCTGACATCGCCCGAAGACAGCCAAGGTGTGGGGTCCCCCGCTGGCTCAGGCGGTGCAGTGTGCACCTCCCGACCTCAGGCTTGGGGGTCTGAGTTCCACATTGGTTACAGAAATTACTCAGAAATAATATCTTTAGGGGAAAAAAACAAAGTCAGCCAAGGTGCATCCTGAAAGCTGACTCCAAGGACCTCCCTGACAAGGCACAATGAAGGCAAGACAGGAGCCTCAGAAAAAGAACTTCCAGCCGTCCCAAATTAACATGCCTTTGGGTTTTATAACTGGGCAGGCTAATACCCTAATCGTGCGTTTTTTTTCTTTACCGTCTAGCACGCATCGGGAACTTCTCTACAAGTTTTGTGGGAAAATGTATATGACGGATATGCTGAAGGATACGAGTTGTCACCACTGGTTTTACAGTCATTAGGTAGAATGGGGCAAGCAAAATGTTTAGAGGGACGAAGCGCTAACGTACAAAGTTTTGTTTAAAATAAAATAAAATAAATAAGGTAAATAGCAGGCCTCTTGCATCTGGATGAACAAGGGATCCAAGCGAAAACAGTTAAAGCATAAAATTATGTGATATTTCTTTTTCAAAATTTTTTTCCATTGGGGTAAAAGCTGCATTGTAAAAATGTAGCATTTTAACGATTTTTGCAGTGTACAGCTCTGCAACATTAAAGCACATCCACGCTGTGCTGCGACCATCACCACCACCCGTCCCCACCACCTTTCTCACCTTGTAGGACTGAAGCTCTGTCCCCATCAAACACCAACCCCTAACTCTCGGCTTGCCTCACACAACCCCCGCCCCCACCCCACCACTGGGTTTTCCTGTCTCTATGAAGGTGACTCCTCCAGGGACCTCATGAGTGCAGCCTGTATTGTTCGCCCTTTTGTGACCGGCTGACTCGGCTCCGTCTAAGGACGACCGGGTGGGTCCACGCTGTAGCCCGGGCAGGTGCGCGGTAATTTGGTTTGCCCAGACTCCTAGGATTCCAGAGCTGGGTGCCAGTTCTCAGCTCCAAGGAGGTAGTTTTAAGAAAAATGTAACGGGTGAGTGCGCTACAAAGGGAGAGTAAACTTGGAGCAGTTGCTGCCCCCAGAAGATGGTAAAGGGCTCGTTAGACTGACTCCAGCACCGCGACCCCATGACCCCCTAGTGTGGCCCCTGGGAAACAGCTCCTTGTGAGGAGAGGGGCTTGCTTAAAGCGGAGACGGCTCCTGAGCCTAGAGAGGGCAGGGTGATCTGGCCGGAGGGCCTCGGAGGCCGGTCCTGCCCCTCCCCCTCCCTCCTGCCCGCCCCTCCCCCTCCCACCTGCTAGCCTTCCCTCCCTCCCCCCCCTTAAGTCCCCACCCCAGCTGCCAGGGAGAGACCTGCTCTTGCTGCGGCCTGAGCACTCAGTGCCCTTGGGCTGCACTTGAGCCACAGGGGCAGGGCGAGCAAGCGGGGGTCCTGGGTCCAGACTAAGCAGGGGAGAAGCACCAAGGGGTCTCCTCCTCGCTCAGTGCTCGGGAGCCAGGACCGAGTCAGCCGGCTCCCTCCTTCCCTCCCTCCCTCCGCAGTGGCACCTGGAGGAGAATGTTCTGGACACACAAATGGAACACGTGCAGATGCCCAAGGGCCAGCCCGCCCGCACCCCTCCTGCGTGCTGCACCCTTGGCTCCCCCTCGTCCCCCTGCATCTCCTCCCCAGCACGGCCAGGTCTCCCCACGGCCTCGGAGCACACCAGACCGGTGGCCGCTCCCCAGGAGCCCAGAGCCCCCTCCGGCCAGCACGGGTCCCCGCAGCAGGATCCTCGGCAGCACAGCGGCCTCCTGAGGTCAGGCCCCGTGCAGCTCCCGGGGCGACCACACGCGGAGGTCGGACCCCAGACGGCGGCGGGGACCCGCGGTGACCTCGGGGCGGGGGAAGTTGGACCCCAGACAGCAGCCGGGGAGACACGGGGAGACCGCGGGGAGGGGGAGGTCAGAGCGGGTCCAAGGAGGCTGCGAGCAGGAAGCAGCACAGTCGGAGGCGGGTCCACGGGGCCTCACCGCCCAGGCCTGGCTCCGGGCTCCACGCAGGTGGGCCCCACGGGCAAGCGGCCCCGGCACAGGGCGACGTCAGGAGAAGCAGAAAAGACCCGCTGCCATCACGCGGGGCTGCCGTCGGAATCAGAGGCCCAGGTGGTCCGTCCAGGTCCCGGCAGCCGGACCCTTCACAGCCGGGGGAAGAGCAAGGACGCCTGCGGCAGAGGCCTGCATGTCACCTTTCCTTTTCTTCTTTTAAAATTGTATTTATTTATTCTTCTAATTTACGGAGGGGGGGGGGGGGCAGGAGAGGGCATCCTAGGCTGGCTGCACGCCTGGCGCGGACCACACGTGGGGCCCGATCTCACGACCCCGGGATCGTGACCTGGGCAGAAATCAAGAGCTGGGAGCTCACCCGCCTGAGTCGCCCGGGGGGGTGCCCCTGGCCATGACCTGTCAGGGGCTGACCCTTCCTCCTCCCCGTGAACACAGGAGGCAGGGACGCGGGGAGGATGGAGCTGCGCCTCACCCGCACCACCACCCTGGAGCCAGGTTCACCCTCACCTCCGTCTGGGCGGGAACCGGCCTCCTGGCCGCTGAGCCGAGCAGCTTTATGAGCGGGGCTGCAGAGCCTCCGTTGCCCCGAATTCCCATATTCACGGAGGAACCTTTTTCACTTGTTCACATTCCCACGCGGGCGGTGTTTGGGACAAACGCTGGTGCCTTACGCTTCTCCCTCTGGTCCACCCTTTCCCTGTACCAGAACCAAAGAGGTTCAGGGACTTCCCAGACAGGATTGTGTCCACGGGTCAAGTTCCACGGCCGCCGGCCTCGCTGCTTCCAGCTACAGGCACCGCCGCCCCGCAGACTTCCCGGCCACCGCCGGCTCAGTGGCAGCAGTCGAGGTCACTCCAGGAGCGGTCCTTTGGCCTGAAGAGAGACAAGTTCGGTGCTTCCGAAGCGAGGGGCCCGGCCCTGCAGCCAAGGCAGTGCACTGCTCTCGGAGGGACGAGCCAGCACAGCACGCCCCTCAGGGCACCCCTGAGCCCCACAAGAGCAGAGTCCTCCTTGGCATGACTTCCATCCACACTGGGGGGGGACAAGGAGGCCCAGGGACAGGCCTCATGGTGAAGCTCCTGTGGCCAGTAGAGAATGCAGAGATCACGGAGGGGACGGGGGTGGCCGCCGACGTAGCTGCCACTGAGGAGCCAGGCCTTGCAGGAGGGGGCCCAGAGCGGCCGGGGTGAAGGCACCTGCAGCCCGGAGCGGGCACGCTTCGGTGGAGACGAGCGGCAAGTGGCCAGCGCTGCCCAGGGGACACAGGGCTGTGATCCAGGAGGGTCACCCAGGGCCCCGGGGGCCTTGGGGAAGCACGCAGCGCAGGGCCCATCCTTTCCCTTCTGCCGCCTTTGCTTCCACCCGCATACGGCCTGCTTGGGGCCCGCGGCCGGGGGGCAGCCGGCGAGTCCGCTCGGTGCCTGTAGACGCGGACGGGGCCCTCCGGCAGCCCGGAGGCAGAGAGAGCTGCGCCCACTCAGGAGCAGGAGGCGGGACCCTATGCCTCCCAGCGCCCGCTGCTCATTATGAGGCCCCGGGAAACTTCAGTGAGGGTTTTTAAATTTCCTTTAAGTTTTTACATTCTGTTCCACAAAGAAAAGCTTCAGGTGTTATTATTGTGCCATTCCGTGATAAGGCAGGAGTAAGCACTAGGGAGGAAATGATATTACAAGGAGGGGTTCAGTTATAAATTATTTTAATGATCCAGTGGGGAAAAAAAACAGTGGTTTATCTCCCTCGACTCACCCTCATCCTCTCTCTCCCTGTTCCCACCAAAAAGTCAAAAACCAAGCAAATAAACAAAAATACCTCAAAGGGTATGAGACAAGGGAGGGAAATGCTTTTATGCCCTGGACCTGTGCACCCCTGGAAAAAGCAACAACAGAACAGGCATCCAAGGGCTTTTTCTACATCTAGATGTGGAAACCGCCCGACAGGCAGACGACAGGCGCCCGGAGTCCCTACAGGATCAGTTGTACCACGTTCCTGGCCAGCCGGTCAGCGGCTTTATTTTCAAAGCCCCACTACCAGCCTGATGACAAATCCGGGCTCTACACCGTAGGTTTTTTTTTTTTTTTTTTTTTTGTCTTTTCTTTCTTTCTAAAACAGAATGCCATCCCATTAAAAAGAGAAAATCTGGCCTCTTTCAAACAGCCCATAAATATTTTATACTCTGCTAAGGGAAACCTCAAACAACACAGAACTATCAAAACGCTGCCGTGGCTAAGTAATCAATGATTTAATAAGCTCAAAAGGGAAATAAGTACCAACAAGCACACATCACCATCACCGCTGTGGGGTAAGGAGGACAGAGCCTTCGGTTCACGGCGCGGTGCTGCGTTTCAAGAACGCTCGACTCTCACCTCTACGCTTCCCCCTTTGGACTCACTGTCAACCTCAGCTGCTCAGGACTGGCGTATGCCGGGGATCACATTTCTTCTTGCTGAACCTGGGGCGGCAGGTGCATCCCAAGTGCGTTCCTTTTCATTTGGATTTTGCAGACGGAAAGCACTCTAGTTCTGCTTTTTACCGGATTCTCTTGTTTCGTGTCATGGTAAGGGACGTACGTAACCCATCCAGAATCCCTAAAGCAAAGGACTTTCCCCTCGGACAATGTTAACCATATACAGGTAATTCATAAAGCTATTAAAATAAATAAAACCATTCGCACAGAAAACTATTACAGGCTCTCCGGCGATATATTAGACGGAGGGAGCCAAGATGGGCTCAGTAGCAATACTGTTTGCTATTAACTGGACTGTTCATCGCTATTAATATTACTAACGCCGCTATCGGCGTCCCCCGCCGTGACACGTAGTAGCACCCTGGCCCTGCTGTGACACAGAACATGGGCCTCGGAGCATCAGGCCCTCGCGACGGGAAGTGCAGAGTGTACGGTGAGCGCTCCTTACCGGGAGGGTGACCCGTGCGCCTCTGCGTCCTGAGACAACTACCACGTTTAATGAGCACAGATTTTATGAACTATCAAGTCCCCTACGAAAGTGAAGTGTGCACCAGGCAAGGGAAGGGCAATGTTCATTTTGTTGCACCCTGAAATAAGGTTACTCACTTCTGCTGAACTAAAAAGAAAAAAAGGGGGGGGGGAATCCCCAGGGTGGCTCAGTGGTTTGGCGCCTGCCTTTGGCCCAGGGCACGATCCTGGAGTCCTGGGATCGAGTCCTGCGTCGGGCTCCCGGCATGGAGCCTCCTTCTCCCTCCTCCTGTGCTTCTGTCTCTCTCTCTCTCTCTCTCTCTCTCTCTCGATGTCTATCATAAATGAATAAATCTTTAAAAAAACAAAATAAAATAAAAAGAAAAAAAAAGGATTAAGTCCAAGTCTTCGGCTCTTGGTGTAATCCCCGGCATCCCCATTTGTCTTAGGCTGGAGATGACGTGACTGATTTTCAAAAAGAAAAAAAAAAATGTCTGGATATAATATATAATTAGAGATACTCGTTTTACAGTATGGATTCGGTCCAATTACAGAAACTATTTTCACTTCCCCCAAATTCTCATCTGTACCCTGAGCTTCCCCGTGGCTTATGGGTCTCTTACTACGAAGTGCTGCTTTTGCATTATTCTTCAAGAACATGTTAATGGGGGCACCTGGGAGGCTCAGTGGTGGAGCATCTGCCTTCAGCTCAGAGTGTGACCCCTGGGTCCCGGGTTCGAGTCCCGCATCGGGCTCCCCGCAGGGAGCCTGCTTCTCCCTCTGTATCTGTGTGTCTCATGAGTAAATACATAATATCTTAAGAAAACATTATTGCTCACTAGAACACAGAGCAAGTTACTATCATCACCACAGCTGATGACTAACGTGCATCAAGAAGACACATTTATTTTACCTTCTTATTTACTGTATTTACTGACAGATAATTGAGGTCCGATATTTTATTAGCTTCGGGTAAAGCGCAGTGACTCGACACCGGGATGCCCTGTGAACTGCTCACGTGGGGCCAGGGTACCACCTGCGCCAGACACTTCAAATGGTGCTGTGTTTCCCATGCCCGGGTTTTAGGCTAACCCGACCTCTAGGCGGATGCCACCAACCTCCGCCCTCCCAGCCATCACCTTTCTGATTGTTGTCAAGCCAACTGTTCTTAAAGTTAATTCAGACAAATGACATTTTTCACTGTCAGTGCTTTTCTCAATTCCTACTATTCTATACCGCATGGTCTTCGACTCCTCCTCATTGCAGATACACACGTTAATGACATTAAGGGTTAAAGAACTTGGGTGGAATGGCCTGGAAACCTAACCACGACTTCTAATATTTCTACAGCAAAATGTACTGTAGGTGCATTTTATGAATTATAACCAGCCTGTAAGCTCCAGACAACACTAAAGAACAGATGAGCAGACATAAAGCCGTAACAGGAACCCCTTAAGGCTAGTCCACTCCCTACTGTTTACCCAGCAGACGTTTCATATACAGAAAGAGCAAAGCAGGGAGCCTCATCAAATTTAATTCCAGATGGCATCTCCGCTGTCACCAGGCACCTGGCGCAAGTGTAATAGTATCCTCGGCACAGCACCATGATGATGCAGATAAATTTCCTTCCCCCAAAGTCCTTACTTCTATATTCCAGCACCAAATATTGAGAAATGTGGTTGGATTTTCCAGCTTTTGCTATTGCATGAAGGCAAATGGCTGAGAACGGACTGCATTGTAACAAAGCATTTTTACATGTTGAGAGAAAAATGAATATTCACAGCATTTGCATTCAGGTACAAATGCAAAAAGCTCTCACGTATAAAGACTATAACCAAGTTGTTCCAGGGAGGGCGGGGAGACAGAGGGAAAGAAGAAGGGAGAGGGAGGAAGGGGGAGACAGGGAGCCAGAAAGAGGGCTCTGCAGACACCAAGGACGCCTGTGGCCCCATTACCCGCTATCCGCTCCCAGGCAAGCTGTTTCCCAGTTCACTAAACCCATTAGCCACCGAGCGTGATGAGAACGGAACTGGCTCCCTTCACTCCCGACCAGCTCTTGCAGAGGGTGGTGACACCAGCACCTGCCCGCCCCGGCGCCCCCCCCCCCCCCAATGCTGTCCACGGCGAAGCCCTCCCGAGTCTAGACGGCCCCTCAGGCTCTCCCGGCCACCCAGCCCTCTGCTGGGCCACCTCTCCTGTGGTCTTCCTGTGGCTGGTCTCCCCGCCCCTGAACTCGCCCTGCTGAAACCACAATCCTCTTTCAAATGTGCAGATCCAAGCCCGCTACACCCCTCCTACCAGGAGCCCTTGGAAGTTCCCGCTGCTCTCAGCACTGGAACCTTGCCAGTCTGGGGTCTGCTCGCCCTGCTGCCCCGGAGTCCTGCCGCTGCCCCCTCCGGGCTGGTTCCCTGCCCATATCCCGGGGAGCATCCGTCATTCCTCAGCTGGAATCCCTCTGCTTCTCAGGATGGGGACACACGCTTCTCTTCAGGTCTCAGCTCAAACCTCTCTGACCCTTAAAGGTGAAGGTTCCCCCCTATGGTCCTAGAGGAGAGCATCCCAGAGGGGAGAGCATTCTGTACAAAGTGCCTGCCTACCTGCTTGTCCTGGGGGACGACGGCTGTGCATCCTTTTTCTTACTCTGTCCTTAGTGACTAACACTGTGCCCGGGACACAGAAGGTGCCCGAGAAGCATCGTCGAATGGACACCTCGGTGAAGAGGCTCTGCCCTGAGTTCCATGGTCCCCAGTGTTTACCGGAAAAAACACTCCGGAACCAGCACCATGAGCACCCGGAGAAACAGGTCACAGCTTCTAGCCCACAAAGCACCTGCCGTGCTCTCACTTAGCAAATTCTTTGCTGGGTCACTGTCATGACTGTCATGGAAACTGAGGAAGGCCGCTCCCACCCGGTCTGAACCAGAGAAGGGCCCACTGGTGCGCGGCCCTTCCCCTCCGCGTCTCTGGCACACGCAGCCTACAATTCAAAATGCAACCTATCATTTCAAAAAGCACAAGTTACCTAGATACATTCCGGGAATTCAACTTAAAAAAAAAAATCAAGACAAAACCAAACTACTGAGAAAATCCAGCATTAAACGTCTTTCTTTCCCAAAGTAGGGGAAAAAAAAAAGGCAACAGCAGGCCCGCTGGCATACGTGTCGCCCAAGCCGCGTCTCCGGGTCACCTGCAGCCGGCTGGGTCCCCCAGCCCCCTGCAGACCCCCAAGCCAGGCAGTCGGGGCAGCGCACAAATACGCGGGGGCAGCGGGCACCACCCGGCTTCCGGGGGGCTCATCACGGCACCTTGGCGGGCGCCTCCTGGATGGCGCACACGGCCGCTGGCTCTGCTCGGCTCGGGGCCAGCGGGTGCAGATGTAGGGGGAGGCCTTGGAGCCCCAGCGGGCGCCCCTCCGAGGGAGACCCAGAGCAGCTGGCGGGTCCGGCGAGAGGAGAGGGCACCCCCGAGGCCCCTCCGCAGCTCCCTAGCACCCCGCCACTGCCCGCAGCCGCCCCAGGGCCCGGCCATTCCTCTCCCGCGTCCACCTCTGAAGCGGGAGGGGACGCCCAGGTGCACGCGGAGCCTGAGGCCTGGCATCCAGAAAGCTGAGCTTTGTCTCCTCTCCCAGGTGCTCACCTGGGAAGTTCTAGGAAGCACACTGCTTGAGCACCACTGAACGCATCAGGAGAGCACCTCTTGGGGCCCCTGAGGGGCTCAGGCCACTGGGTAAGCATCTGCTCTTGATTTTGGCTCAAGATCTCAGGGGCATGGGATGGAGCCCTACCTCGCGCTCCCTGCTCAGCAGGGAATCTGCCTGAAATTCTCTCTCGCTCTCCCTCAGCCCTACTCTCTCCCAAATAAATAATAAATCTTAAAAAGAAAAAAAAAAAAAAAGTATGCGGCCTGGGTGGCTCAGAGGTTTAGTGCCCGCCCTCAGCCCAGGGAGTGACCCCAGAGTCCCGGGATCAAGTCCCACGTCGGGCTCCCTGCATGGAGCCTGCTTCTCCCTCTGCCTGTGTCTCTGCCTCTCTCTGTGTCTCTCAGGAATAAGCGAATAAAATCTTTTAAAAAAAAAAAAAAAGAGCACTCGTCTCTGTCTTGAAAGCTGTCAGAACAGGTATTTTCCCAACATGCAAGTAAAGCCGACAGGATCTTCTTCCTCCCTGGGCTGATGTGAAACCCCATGCAGAGCAGGGATCTGGTCCACAATGTGCCCACGGAGAAGCATGGAAGTCCTGACACAGTTTAAAAGTGTTGCATCATGAAAACCTGAGCTGCTCTCTCAGCATTAAACAAAACGCTTTTAATAAAAGAAATCATTTGAAGGAGCTTTGAGAGAGATTGCACGGAGGTTCCTGGCGGCAGGCTCCCCGGACCATGGAGCGGCGTCCAGGCGGGGACACGGCACAGCCACACGGGCCCGCGTGGAAGCCAGAGCCCGGGGAGGGAGCCTGGGGAGGGAGCACTCGTGCGCGGGTATTTCTAGCATTAACCCAAGGAAGTAGTCAGATGTGTGCAAAGATCTCTGGATAAAAACGTTCCCAACCATTATTCATAATAGAACGAAACAGAACCACCTTGAACATCTAACCACAAGGGAATACTTAAATTATGGCATCTCCACGCGAGAGAATGCTGGGAGGCTACTAATCATCGTGAGCTAGATGAGCACTTAAAGGAAAACTGCCTATGATGTAAAATGGAAAGAGGTTAAAATTTTGTTTTAAAATACATGCAAAAAAAAAAAAAAAAAAGAGGTTAGAAGAACACATGGCAAAATAAGATACGGCCGTTACCTCTAGGTGGTGGGTTTGCCCATGATTCTTACTTTCTTCTTTTTGTTTAGTTTCCTCTCCTTTAGAATGAAAATGATTATAACTAGGATAAAAGTAATAAGTGTTGTTCTTTTGAAAGGAGAAATCTTCAAAAAGCCACAGGCTTTCCCAGTGGCTTTTCATGTCAATTAAAACTGTACATCACAATTCCATCCTTTCTAAGGCTGAGGAATGATCCGTTGTATGTGTATGTACCAGGTTTTGCTCTATGATATTAGCTTTTAAATCAGGCTTTAATTTTTATCAGGTCCGAACATCAAAATTATGGGCAGTTGGTATGATTGAAGGATGTATTTCATCAAAAGAATTAAAAACACCAGACAGGAAAATGAAAACAGTTATTTTATGCGGGAAGCCGAAGTCTCCACCCGGCTGGAAGCCACTACAATCTGCAACAGCAAGCCATGTTCTACAAGAAGAAAGAATAACAGGTACTACACAACGGGATAATAATTAGTGGCCCGAAACTCAGTGATCTGGGACCAAAAGTGCACGTGTCATTTTGCAGGATTCCTTAAGGAGCTCCTCCTCGGCCATCAGAGCGGGGCTGTGTGGGGCAGCGAGTCCTGCGGGCTGACAGGACTTGCACGCTGCCACCACGTCTGGTCACACGCACATGGCACTTGGCACTTGGCATGGCTCAGGGACCATACACACGAGGCCTGCACGCCTCCCTGTGTCACTGTACCCCAGGTCTTGGTTTACTTCTTTTACTTTGGAGGCTTTACTCACCAGACAGTCGGAGCGAGTGAGGCACGGGCGGGAGGCCAAGTGGTGAGCCCTGGATCAGGAGCCCGGCCGGAGGCAGCCACCCAACCTCGGGGCCACCGGGCGCCCCACGCCTCCATTTGTACAAAGGAAGGAAAACGAGCCTGCCAGGACCCCCCCCCCCCGAAGGAAGGCACCTTAAGCCTAAGTTAAGTAAGTAAGAATTCTAGAAGAGCAAAGGCGGCCTTGCAGCCGTGTGCAGAGGCGCCGTCACCGTGTCCCCACGAGGCACTGTGGTGCCCCGTCCCAGCCGCTGCGCCCTGGCTGCCAGACCGCCGAGGCACTCAGGAGCCCGACAGCGCGCTCCCTGGCGACGAGCCGTGCCAGGCTCTGCACCCCCTGCCCTCCGGCCCGAGGCGCGCACGGCCCGCACATCTCTGGGGTCCGGGCTGCGGCCCCAGTGGCACGGGCCGCTTCTGAAGGCACAACAGGCCCCCGGGGCCAGGTGGCACCGCAAAGGACAGAGACTCCGAGACCTCCCCAGGCGTCACGCCACATGTTTAAGAGACCAAGCGGGGATTCCCAGAAGCTTGTCGACGTGGGCTCGTTATCGCTTAGTTAAGACCGTGACCTGGAGTGGCCACAGGCGCGGGCACGGGACGACGGGACCTCAGAGCTCCCGGACCCACACCTGCTGTCCTGGGGCCGCTCACAGAATACGCCACCTTTACTCTCACATCCCAGGACAGCCCAGCCACAGGGCCACCTGCTGCCCCCTCCCACCTGGCTCCCTGGCCTCCTGGAGGAAGCAGCATTACACCTGCCGGAGGACAGTCTGTGCCTCAGTCGCTTCATTCCAGCTAAACGTCCTGAGGGGCCTCAGCCCCTCCCTCCCAGTCACCTCTGCAGCTGCTCAGCCAGGGATCCCCCTCTGTCCAGGCCAATGGGGCGCAGGAAGCGTGCGGTGAAGTGCACCTGAAGGTGCGCACGGGCGCCTCTCGCCTCCCCACAGTCCAGGGCAAGGAGCCACCCCCAGGCCGGGGACGGCTATGTCCCCTCGACTCGGGAGGCGGCCCCGCGTCTGTGCCGCCAAGCCCATCTTTACAGAAAAGCAGTCCTCTAAGCATGCCAAAGGTGTCAGACTCTTCGACAGCCTGGCCCATCTAAAGATCGCCAAATGCCACAAAAAATGCAAAACCAGCAAGGACCTGGGAGCTGACTTAGACCAAAATGTACTCCCCTAACTCGAAACAAGGCTGGTCCATCTGTCCCGGGGATCCCAGGGGGCATTTCCTGAACCAGGTAACTCATCGGGGGGAGAACTTACCCCCACCGCCCTGAGCAATAACCAAGTCATCTGCCTTCCCAGGGTGGACTCTGAAAACATTTTTGGTAGATAGGGACAATCGCAAGGAAGCAGCTGAGCGTTGTGACGCACGGTCCACTAGCTGACCAAGGGCACCGTCCTCTCTGTCATTTTAAGCTCATCTGTCCTCAACCGTGAGCGGGATTTGGTTGGAACAGCAGCTGAACGATCCCAAACCATGGAAATAGCAAACACAAAACAAACCAGCAGTTCTGAGGGTGGATGGCTTGCTATGCAGGAGTCAGACGTGTGCCTCTTCTGTGACCCTCCAGCCACCTTTGCAGGTGGGGCGCGTCCCTCTTTGGTGACAAGGGCATTCGCAGCGGAGGAGGCAGGCGACCACAGCCGGAGGGCGGCTCCGACCCGCCCGACTGCGACTTCCGAGCATCCTGCGCGTGTTGTCACGGACTGCACTGTGCAATTACACGTGTGCCCCGTGACGGCAGAAGTGACCCGTGTATGTTTTCTTAACCGGGACCTAAGCGACCTGCGGGCAGGGCCGTGTCGAAGGCGGCAGTGCCTCCCCCGTTCAAAGGTCACTGCTCCATGCCGACTCTTAAACACAATCAGTGCAGGTAGGAAAGCAGGGGTCATGAGGTGCATATGCTTTGTCCCAAAGGAGGCCTCCAAAATGATTTACTCTTCACGTTTCATGGAATTCTAACAAGCTTTGGTGTCTTAGGCCCCGGGCAGATAACAAAGCAAATAATTAAAAAGTACTCATCTTGTATTACCTAATCTGTTAATTATTATTTTGTTATTTCTATTGTCTTGGTCGGTGCCAAACTCTAAGTATTTTGACTATCACCTGTCAGCAGACATCCCCGGTTTCTCAGCACAGCAGAAACTTATAAGACACCAAGAAATGTCACAGCACCTTTTGCATACTGTATTTACTGAATAAGGCGGACAAATACGTGATACGCATCTCCAGCAACAATAATTCTCAGACTAAAAAAACAAAAAGAAACCAACAATTTGCATTGTATGGGATAACCTTCAGTTATCAAGAAAGATGTGCAATCCTATAGGCAGCTCATGTCCAGATAATGTCGCAGAAAACAGAGTCCTTGGTATTTCTAGCGCATCTCCACAGCAACTCAGGGAGTCACAGGGAGAAAAAACACCAGATTGACTTTTTAAATATAGGCATCACACAAGTCACTCTGGGATGAGTTTAATGAGGTTTATTTATTCCAACTCCCACTCACAAAGGATGATTTTCCACACGGGGTCTCTCAGCCTCCCATCCCAACACAGCCTGCCCAAAGTCGGACGGGGAGGGCCGGGGCACGGGAGCCACAGCGCTGAGCACGGGTACACACCGGACTTGCCACACTAAAGGAGAGAGACGTACCGTAAACCAGAGGACTCGGGACTCACAGCTTTCCAAGAATTTGATTCATTCCTAGAAAGATACTTAGATGCTGCCCCCATATATGAAGACTTTGATGATCTCTTGAAGGAGAGGCTGGGGAAGAAGCATTCTGACAAAGTGGTCGTTAGGTCAGTCATCAAACCCGTCAAGAAATAAATAAGTGGAGGAACGGGCCACAGGCCGATAGCTCCGTGGCTCCAGAAATAATCTACCTACCTGAGTGCATCGAAAGAGAGACACTTCCAATGCAGATAAACATCTAAAGAGAACTGGCAAACACCCTGGAGAGCTGAGGATCACTTGGACTAAGGAGGTCACAGTGTCCTTGACTAAATACGGACTGCCAGAAAAGAGTGACCTCATTTTCCATGTATGAATGAGAGACTGAAATAGGCACCAAATTACGCGAGGCATAAAGCCCGAGGCCGACAGGAAAAACACATTATCTACTTAGTACACAAAGATGCTCACTGAAACTTTATATCGCAGGAAACAAGAAGCCTCAGCATTTAAACAAATGGGGGAAGAAACCGTTGAAGGGGATTACGAGGCACAGACTTCCAGTTACAGAACAAATAAGTCGTGGCACAGCACTGGGGGCACCGTGGGGCACGGTCAACAGCACCCTGGCAGCGAACTCGCTCTCCTGCAGAGCGCGGGAAGGCGGAGGATGGTCAGATCACTATGCTGGACGTGGGGAACCAACGCCGCATTGTATGCCAACTGCTCTTCGATAATAAAAAGGCATAAAAAATAAATACCATCACGAAAAGTAGGCACTCGGTAAATAATAAAAGAACAAACAAAAGAACAAGAGGAGAACATTCTGCAAAGGGAATTACGCCGCTATAATCGGATACGATGCTTCTATTTAAAATCATACCTAGGAGCACCTGGGGGGCTCAGCGGGTTAGCGCCCCTTCAGCCCAGGGCGTGATCCTGGAGCCCCGGGATCGAGTCCCATGTCGGGCTCCCTGCAGGGAGCCTGCTTCTCCCTCCGCCTGAGTCTCTGCCTCTCTCTCTGTGTCCCTCATGAATAAATAAATAAAATCTTTAAAAAATAAAATAAAATAAAATAAAATAAAATAAAATATAAAAAATATAAAAAATATAAAAAATAAAATAAATAAAATAAAATAAAATAAAATAAAATAAAATTAAAATAAAATAAAATAATAAAATCATACCTAGGAGCACCTGGGGGGCTCCGGCGGTGAGGCGTCTGCCTTTGGCTTGGGTCATGACCTCAGGGCCCTGGGATCCAGCCCCACACCGGGCTCCCCACTCAGCGGGGTGTCTGCTTCTCCCTCTCCCTCCCCCCACTCGTGCTCTCTCTCTTTCAAAGAAATAAATAAAATCTAACAATAAAATAAACTCATACTTAAATACTTGTAAGTGATATGGGAAAATAACCTCTGTGTTCTGCGAAACATATACCTATCTCAGTTACATTGAAAAAAAAATGGGTAGGTGACATCCAAAATGTTAAATAAGTTTCTTTCTTCAGGATGGAATCAGTTATTTTTAGTTTTGTCCTCCATTTTAGACACTTCACCACTTCACCAAACTTTAAACGGCTGGCATGTATTATTTTTATGATCCAAAAACAATTAATGTCATTTTGAATGTCATTAGTTCCATTAATACAGAATAGATTGAAGGGAAGCAAGTGTCCCCCCAGCAACTGCTTGGAAACTTGGCGTGAGGTTGCCATTTCCGTCTCTGGGTACTTTGCAAAGTGGAACGTGGTGGGCAGCTCTATTATTACTTAAGGCAAACTCTGCCTGGGGAGTCTCTTGCATCACTTAGGGACCTCGGATAGGGTCCCTTCCCAACACTGGCCAAGGTCAGACACTCACCCTTTTCATTCTTGTACCTCCTGGTCTGGGGTGGGTGAGGGGATATATTTTTTCTACTTAGTAGACAAAAAAAAAAAAAAAAAAAAGACACTTATTAAACTATTTTTCCTGGGCCTCTCCTTTTCCCCATTTTGTCATAGGGATTTGAAACACTTCTGTGATAGCCTCAGGCCAGGTTCCCCAAGTTAGAAAGGACTCTGCACGTCCTACGACCCAACTTTCTCTACCAGTTGTAACAATCCTTATAGGAAACTCTTCACTCCCACATAAGACCTTTGAGTCTTTGAATTATCGCATTGGACCCAACCAGTGCAGCATTCAGGGCAATCAGGGAAATACCCACGGTTAGGGTTTTGTGCGAGAGCGAATTACCCAACAGAACACATGCCTCCTTAAGTTTAGAGAACAAGTTCAACCTTGTCTTCTCCTTTGAAGTCTTCATAATGAAGTGTATTTAACACTTTAAGCGTCATTACCCTGAAACAAAGTTCACCTACTTATTCTACATAATTTGGAGAACTTGGCTTTCAAGGAATTCAGGGACTTTGCACCAAGCTTAGTTTTAGACAGAAATGACAGTCTTTGACCACGGTGACACACCGGAGCCACTTTAAAGAAATACATTGTTCGAAATCTATCTCAGCAGTCTGTAGTGCTCTGGAGAAGACGACTAAGTAATTTCTAAATAATTTTATTGCAAAGTGTCAGCTGCTTCTGATCTTTTCCCTCCCTTTTAACCGAAGGCAAAATAAGATACACTGTAATTTATCAGCGTGAATTATCTGTATAATTTGGTTCTTCTGTGAACCTCCTGGTCACCATCCCCTGTTGCTGAGAGCCCCTTTTATGATTGTCTTACATCCTAAAATCCAAAATTTGACACCTAAAATTAAGTTTAAGCCCAGACTGGGAATCAGAAAAACTAGAGCTTATTCCTAAATTTCTAAGAACTTTCCGGGCGGATTTCAGCAGGCGAGCCTGCCGGAGGAGGCAGAGAGCAGAGCGGCCAGGAGCTGAGCAGCTCTGGGGGGTCCGGGCTCCGCCCCGTGACACCTGCGGGATCCCCAACGAGTCCCCCAACATGCCCGCACCTCTCTGTCTCCTCGCTGATACCACGTGCTGCACCGAGTGAATGCAAGCAGTTAATACCTTTGATTTCCAATCTGTAGAAATAGAGATAAAACGATAATTCTAGATTTCATCATAAGGTGTCCCTATGCACCTACCAGGGCTCTACAAACATTATTTTAGTTTCTGCAATAATGGATCTATTCTCATTGTTTCCTACAGTGGTTTCGTTTAATATTAAAAAGCAGGTTATCCTATTCCATACAGCTTTTTCTTCCCCAGGAAGGAATCAACCTTCCCTTACCCCCAGCAAATTACTGCCACCATCAAAATTTTAAATGTGATCATAGGTTTGGCCTGTCTTGTTGGAACACTCCACGATATTTGGGTTTCCTCCCTGACTGAGCCACAGAGTTATAGGGAAATCTATGTCCAACAGAATGTCCATCCATCAGGCTCCTCCCCGCCCCTCCCCCACGCACTGACAGCGCTGAGATAATCCATGACTATGTAATTCCTTTACACAACCACATGTGTGCTGTTTCTTGAAATTTCAGTGGGAATCCTGTATATAGCTGGATTTCCATTTTAAAACTTCTGTCCACATTTTGTACAGAAACAACAAACTGGAGCACCTGGGAGGCTCAGCGGTGGAACGTCTGCCTCTCTTTGGCCCAGGGTGTGACCCCAGGGTCCCGGGGATCGAGTCCCATGTCGGGCTCCCCGCAGGGAGCCCGCTTCTCCCTCTGCCTGTGTCTCTGCCTCTCTCTCTCTCTCTGTTTCTCATGAATAAATAAATAAATCTTCAAAAAAATTTAAAAAAAAGAAACAAACTGAGACGTTTATAATCATGAAAAAAAGACATCTTCTACTATCTTTTGTTCTTGACAGAGACTTAAAAGCTAAAGAGATGTTTTACAATTTTATTTTTTAATTTTGCCTTTCCTGATCATCTCCAGGGTGTATGACCCAAGAGCTGCTTTGACCTCCTTGGTTACCTCTCTACTTTAAGATTAGTAAATTCCTGAAACATGAAGGATTGTTCACGGAAGGCAAGCTGTAATACACCTGCCCACTCCGAGAGAAGAATGGTAGAGATCTGCACGCGTCCGTCCAACACACGATTAAAAACCCATGTCAAGAGCAGTGCATTTTCTGAGGTCTAAAGTAGTCCTACTTTTGCAAATAGGTTCACTTTCCTCCTCTCTGTTGTGCTGTAAGGCAGGTGGGGTAAAACGCACTTGCATTCTCTCCCACGGGGGACCAGGTCACTCATCTACCGTAATTCTTTCCCTTCAGGTTATGAAAATGTTAAGTTCTGTCCCTCTAACCTTGTTTTGCAAAAACAATTATCATGTGATACCAGATGGCAAAGGATGGTTTTGGAAACCTATCAATTTCTTCTCCCCACCCCTTCACCCCTAACTCTGACAAACTATCTCTACCACCAGGCAGCCTGAAAGCTCATAAAGACACTGGCGCGTGAGCGATGAGGGCCTCAGACAACACTTGTTGATAAAACTTCTGCACAAAGAGACAAGTCTTCTTGTGCTTAGCTCCTGTCTGCTGTGATAATTAGGTTAGCGATGTTTTAAGGATGCGGTTGCATTATTAGACCCCCTGGGATAAACCATGTGTATAACCGTTTATGTCAACCCTCCCTCTGGTGACCTCAGGAGATCCTTTCCCTTACACTAGAATCAAATCCTTGTTGCATCAGCCCGGCATTAAATCAAGGCCTGTGTGAGGTAATAGTACGGTATGTTTCAGGTCGTTTAGTCACAACACAGCATACTCTCACCTCCACCAGTTACCCCGTATAATTCTCTTTCCGTCCCTCTCTCACTCGTGAGTGTGCGCTCCCTCTCTCTCTCTCTCTAACATGCACGCATACACACACAGACACTACAACAGTTCAAGGAGAAGTGATCCGGTCAGCAGCCCGGCTTTCTGACAACCTTTCGAGGGTAGCTCCAAAAAAAGAAGCCTTAAAATAGTAAAAGGTGCAGGTGAACACACAGCACGTGGCTCATCTAAAATGTGCAGGCCAGTGTACTGAATTCAGGTCCTAAAACCCTTCCTCGGATTATACGAAACACTTGAAGTCACCAGTTAACTATGACAGAAGGGAAGCTGGGTAGAGAGGAGGTGAGACAGCAGAGAGGCCCTTGGGGGACCCTGGTGAGCTGCTGCCAGGGCCCAAGTGGCAACAGAAAAAAACAATATTTCAGCAAAGGCAATCTGCTGGCTTACCAGACAAAGGTCTCTAGAGACCGTACCATCTCGTGAACCCTTCTTGGCAAGACAATTTGAAGTAAACCGTAGCTTACGACGTGGGCTAAGCATTAGGGAGCCTAGCAGAAGTTCTGAGTCGGGAGGAACAAATTCCAGCAGACACCCCTCACCTGGAGGGGTCCCACACACCGCCTTCTGAAAGGGCACCGACAGGGGTGCATGTTCTCTACGGATGTTCTTAGAAGCCTCTTGACTTGGAGGAAAGGAGCTACCAGAGTAAGGGCGAGGCCACGCGGTGGGCACCTGCCACCAAGGTGGCCCCGACCTGCCCCAGGCCTGGCCGCAGCTGCATCCCGCTGGAGGCCCTGCGGGGACCGCTCCGCAGGCAAAGTGCGGAAACCCGGTGCCCCTCTGCTGGCGTCCGCAGCGCTGGATTCGCAATGACGCCACATGGAGAGAAATGGGGGAAAACACGAGAAACAAACAAAAATGTCCAGACGGGAAAGAGAGAGAAAGGGAAGCACCCCACACCAGAGAGGGCCAACGGCTGGCGCGTGAGGACACATTCGGGGCACCCTAATCTAAAGCTGGGCAGAAAAAAAAAAATCGGAGGTACCTGGGAGATCCACTTGGATACATTGTAACGCGAATGTCCCCGCGGTCGCCATCAGCCCGCAGCGCGGGGACGGGGACGGGGCGGGGCGGGGCGGGGCGGGGGCGCCCGCAGCTCCCGGTGCTCGGGCCGCGGTTTACATAACAGCCCCTTACGTAACCCCCGCCCGCACCGAGGCCCTCCTGCGGGGCGGCCCCAGGCCCTCGGGCTTCGGCCGCTTTCCAGGGGGGCTGCGAGGGGAGAGGTCGGCGCCGGCAGCGGCAGCGGCAGCGCGAGCCCGAGCCCCAACCCGAGCCCGGCCCCGGCCCCGCGCTCCCGGGTGGAGGGGCCCCGGGGGGAGGGGCTCCCGGCAGGTGCTCCCCGCGCCCGTCACCGGCGCCCGGGCGTCCCAGGCCCAGGGGGGGCGCGGGTGCGGGTGCGGGTGGGGGCGGGGGGTGATGGGTGCGGGGAGGGTGATGGGGCGATGGGAGGGTGATGGGGTGCAGGGGAGGGTGATGGGGTATGGGGGCGGGTGATGGGGTGCAGGGGAGGGTGATGGGGCGATGGGAGGGTGATGGAGGTGATGGGAGGGCGATGGGTGCAGGGGAGGGCGATGGGCGCAGGGGAGGGCGATGGGTGCGCGGAGCGACGGGGTGCGGGCGCGGCGGGCGCGGCTCACCTGCTCCCCGAAGTCGATGGCGATGTTGGTGATGCCCAGGGGCACCAGGAAGCGGATGAGGGGCCAGTAGTGCGTGAGCGCCGGGAATTTCACCATAGTCCCCGCCGTGGGCCGCCCCCACGCTCATGTGCCGCGGCGCGGGCTGTGGCGGGTCGGGTCGGGGTCGGGTCGGGGTCCGGGTCCGGGTCGCGGTCGGGGTCGGGTCCGGGTCGGGTCCGGTCCGGTCCGGGCGGCGGTGCGGGCGGCGGCTCTAGCAGCAGCGCCGCGAGCCCGAGCGCATCCCCGCCGGCCTCCCACACAACAAAGATCTGCCGGGAAAAAAAAGAGGAGGGACGGCGGCGGCGGCGGCGGAGGGCTCCGCGGACAGCGGCTCCATTATAAGCGCGCCGGGGCCCGGAAATAAATAAATACCGCGCACGAGGCGCCGCCGCCGCCGCCGCCGTGCGGAGGAAATCAGGGGCGGGCGCCGAGGCGCGGAGGCGCGGACCCGGCGGCGGCCGGGCGGGGGCGGGGCGGGGGGAGGGCGGGGCGGGGCCGGGAGGGAGGGGCGGGGCCGGGCGGCCGGGGCTGGGGCGGAGGGGCGGGGCCTTGCGGCCGGGTGGGCGGGGCCGACGCGGAGGGGCGGGGCCGGGCGGCCGGGAGGAGCGGGGCCGGGCGGCCGGGGCTGGGAGGGGCGGGGCCGAGGGGAGGGGCGGGGGCCCTGCGGCCGGTTGGGCGGGCTTGGAGGGAGGGGCGGGGGCCCAGCTGCCGGGAGGGCGGGGCCTGGCGGCGGGCGGGGCGGGGCGGGGCGGGGCGGGCCGGGCGGCGCCCTCCTCCCCCGCCGCCGCCTGCGCTCCGTGGCCGCGGGGGGCGCTGCGCAGGCAGAGGCCGCGGGGCGGCCGCCGAGCCCGGGGGCGCGCGGGGTGGGCCTGGCGGGGGCCCCGGGCGGCAGGAGGGGCGGAGCCCGGGGTGGGGGTCCCCGCGGAGCCCGGGAGCGGCCGGGCAGGGACGTGAGCGCGGGCGGCGGAGGAGCGGGAGCCCCGGGGCCCTGGGGGGAGGGCGGGCGGGGCGGGCCTGCTTCGGGCCCCGGGGACCTGGGGCGGGACAGACGGGCGGCGGGGGCTCGGGGGGCGCTCCCGGGGCGCGGTGGGGGGGGGCTCCTGGGGCGCCGGGGGTCGCGGGGGCGGGGGGTGCTCCGGTGGGGGAGGAGTCCCGGGGGGTCGCGGGGTCACGGGGGTGCTCCCGGGGCGCCGGGGGTCGTGGGTCGGTCCCGGGGCGCCGGGGGGTCGCGGGGTTGCGGCCCACTCGCAGACGCAGGAGGGAGGAAGGAGGAGCCCGCGGTGGGGGCGGGGCGGGGCGGGGCCGGCACCTGCGGCCCAGGAGCGCCCCTGCGGGTGGGCTCGGGCCTGGAGCCCCGGCGGCCTCTTGAGACCCTCTTGGGACCCGGAACCTTGGGGGAGCGCGTCCACCCCTACCGGACGCGAGGCCTGCAGAGCTTCATTTGCACGATGAATTAAAGCAATTCCTTGTCAAAAGCAATAAAGTAATTTTGCACCCAAGAAGGAGCCTGCTACCTCACACTCCGCCTTGCGAATGAGCTGGGTGCCCGGGCTGGAGGCCTCGGGCGTTCCACGATGTATTTACAAGTATTGAACGCTTCCCATACTTCGTGCCCTCCGAGAGACCTTTTAAAATTCCACACAGTCCACGCAAGGCCTTGAGAAAGAGGAGGACAATTTACCCTGTGGCTCTGCTGTAACCTCCGACGACGTCCCCTATAATTAAAATGAAAATTTGGTAATTATTAATTGTGTTAGGGGTGTCCAGTAATATTATTTAAAAGACTCTGCAGCAAAACAGGAAGTGCCCGTGTACAGGACTCTCCTCCATAGCAAGTTCCTGAAAGGTGTGTTTTAATGGAGCCAAATCCTCTGCGCCATATACTAAGAGAGCTTGTTATTTAAAGGCATTCTCGGGGCAGGAGTTCTTTTCTAAAGCAAATATCACCTTATGGTTTATCCACTGTTACCCTAGGTTTCCATGGGCTTGTTTTACTCAAAGCAATCTAATTGCACTGACCTTTGTCTGGAATGTGGGGTTGATGAGGTCTCCGATCAATGCTCATCAAGCCGGGTTTGCTTTGGCTGCTCTCTTGACGAGGACCTGCCTGCCACGCTGTTGCTGGCGCTGCTGCGGGCCTTGCAGACACAGGCCTTCCCGCCCAGGGGGCACGGTGGGAAAGGCCCGGTGAATCCCTGAAGGGCCGTCTTCCTTTGCGAGTACTCTAGAAGTGTACTTTTGTTCTTTTTTTAAGATTTTATTTATTTATTCATGAGAGACACAGAGAGAGGCAGAGACACAGACCGAGGGAGAAGCAGGCTCCATGCAGGGAACCCGACGTGGGATTCGATCCTGGGTCTCCAGGATCGCGCCCTGGGCCAAAGGCAGGCGCTAAACCGCTGTGCCACTCGGGCTGCCCCAAAAGTGTACTTTCTAAATGAGTGATCTGACAGTGTCATCTTTGATTATGGCAAAGAGCACTTCTTAGATTTGAGAGGCCTCTGAGTTTCAGTTGCCCTGTGGCAAGGTGGAAAGACAGGACATTTGATTATTTCTTCTGTCAAGGACTCAATCAGAGAATTGATTTCAAAGGGAGGTTTTGGCCATTCTTTAACTTCCTCTCTTCACTTAGTAGTTGTTTGAAAAGATAACTCCAGAAAAACAAGGGATGATAATGAAGTTTTCTAAGTGTCATGGAACCCAAGAAGAGATCGTGGAGTCATCTACATTGGATTCAGAGTGTTCTCTTTCAGGGGATATAGCTTTCTCGTCAATTTACAGGGTTTTTTTTGACCAAAGGACGTTGCAAGGTTTACAGGCTCTACACTGGAAAGTGTAAGGAGAAAATATACACATATAGGAAAAATGCCAGAAGAAAATATATCCAGCTATTTACAGTGTGTAGCTACAGCTGCATAGTATTATTAGTTTCCTTTTATACTTTTCAATATTTAACACGATGGGCATAGAGCAGTTTATATGAAGAAAAAGTTTTAAAAAATACTTACAAAATGTCATCAGAAGTGCAAGTGGGCATTGATTTTAGAGCTTTGGAAAAAGTTAACTTTGCACAGAAACAATTTCACAGATGACCAGCCATATACCATTGTTTTAACGTTTAAAATTATTAACTCCAATTTTTGAAGAAGCTAATTAAAAAAGAGAACTAAAAGTTACTTACATGTGTGTCTTTTTTTTTTTTCTTTTTCAGGAATTGATCTTAAATGGCTAAGGACAAGTTACCCCTATATCTGTTGCAAAGAACAGAATAAAAGGTCGTGTCTAAAATCATCCGATTCTATAACTCGGATTTCCTTAACTTGAGGTGCCCACTGGCGGCAGATTGGAACGGTAGCCACGGACAGGAGCTGGAAGGAGATGTCATAAAGATTTGTGTAAGACTGACTCTGTAGAGCTATCTACACGGGTCACACGTATTTATGGTCTATCATGGAGTTCATGTAAGCAGCCTAACAGATCATTCTAGGGGAAGGATTAGTTCTGGATATTGGTGTCTAGTTTTGAAATGAGTAGGGGGCACCCCAAAGTAGGCTAGTTATAAGGTCAACCTTACGGTTCTACATTGGAGCCTCATACAATTTTACTGCACGGCCCATTGGGGGTGCGGCGTGGGGAAGCCTCTGATTTCTAGGCTGCTTAATTGAGTTCATATGAATATTGTTCCGTTTGATGAAGTCATGATACCTGCTCCGATCCACGCTTCCAGAGCGCAGGAAGGAAAGTTTTCTCCTCCCCTTCCCACCAGCTGCAAGCCTGACTCTTGCCATCCCTGCGTCCTTCTGGCCCGAAGCCTTGTTACTGTGCGCCTGGGCCAGCGATCAAAGCCAGGGTTTGTACTCTCAGCATGTCCCACCAATAGGAGGTAGGAGGTGAGTGGCATGGGTAAACGGTCCAGAAATTGAACTTTTGCTATACATAAACTAGAATTAGGTATTTATATTGTGCCAGGAGTTAACGGGTCTCACTCTTCATGACTTCTTTAATATTTTTAAAGGGACCACACGGATACCTCCAAATGTTGAACTGCACAAAGGAATGGGGACTATTTCTAACATGCTGTTAATGAGTGGTCTGCAGGATATTTTGGTAAGTGAAAAAAAGCAAAGTGCCAAACTGAAATGGTATGCATTGGGGGGAGGGGGTAAAATGGGAGAGAAATATGAATATGGCTGTGCATACATGCATGTATTTGCTTGTATTTGTGAATAAGTCACACTGGAAGTATAGTCCACAAATGTTTAAAGTGCTTATCTGCGGTGAAAGAAAGAGCACAGGGTCAGATGGGGATGGAAGAAGGAATTCTCTGAATGTATTTTGCAATCTAATTTTGGCTTTGGAAACATTCATGTTTTAAGTGTCGAAAACGTAAAATTAAGTCAGAAGAAAACAATCATGGGCAGCAGACATACACGTCATGCATGTTTTTTTCTTGTTTCGTCCTCTTTGATTCTGAGGAAAGGATTTGAGACAGCTTTAGACAGAGCACAGATACAGGTCTTATCCATATATGATGCATTTTATAAATTTTGTTTTGCTAAAATTTTTTGTTTGTTTGTTTTTGTATAACTGCTAGGGAATAAGACATTCAGGGAGCCTCTAGCCAGGCCAATTATACAACCTGATGACATTGTGTATTGGTAACTATTAACTTATTTTGTGTTTTAAAAGTGACTAAAAAAACAAGAGTAAGCTTTGGGGTGGGTTCTGCTGGTGCCATTCAAAAATACCAGCCACTAGCACCTTTCAGGATTCGGAGTCTGGAAGCGACGTACTTTATATAGGTGAGCACGTGATGATTCGCTGGCTCGTATTTGGCTCGTGATGGCGACACACGAGGGATAGGTGTATAGGTAATTCATCCTGGCTCTGCAAACCTTAGGTCTGGAATGGAATGCAGAAGGAACCAATATTAAAATACAGCTACTTTTCATGACCTCTTTGCCTCTGTTTCTCCAAACTATGCCCACTTGTTTTTAAGTAATCTCTCTGCCCGACTTGGGGCTCGAACTCATAACCCCAAGATCAAGAGTCACAGGCTGTACTGACTGAGCCAGCCAGATGTCCCTGCTTTTGCTTGTTTTTAGAAAATGACCAGAATAACGTAAAATGCATATAATTAAAAATATGTAATAAAGCTTAAATTTTTATTCTTGCTAAGCTATCCATGGTCTAAAGTCTATTTTTTTTTTAAAAAGCCCTTTTAACATAGCATGTGTTTCACAAAGATTCTAATTCTAGCTCCCTCTGACATTTTTTTCTTCTATTTATTTTGGCAATCAGATGTAAAGCTGCTTCAGTCTCAATTTCTAATGTATGTCTGATACCTACCACAAAATATGTAATTTCCTAAGGTTAGGAACTATTTAAAATACTACAATCTGCTTTCACTTCCTATTTCTCACCTCCACTCCCAGGACAATAACAGACACCAAGTGATATGTTTTGAATTGAGTTTTCTAAAAGTGTTTTATGTCTAATCTCCAAGTTGGGAAGGATATTAATCCTTTCCATGATGCAGTTAGTACTAACTGGACACCCTTAGCATTTTGATAATATGTAGAAATCAAGTTTTGTCACTTCTCAGACTTGACTATCCCAGAGAAGAGGCAAACAATAGTTCTATTGTTACTGCATTTTAATTGAGTCTATTAATTTGATTAATTAAAGTTTTAATTCACCAGACAAATATGCAGTCTGGTGTCACAACAACTAGATAGCTTGTCCCTAAATTCCTATATTCCCACCGGAGCATTTTTATACTCGAAAAGGTTCCTAATTTCAAAATGATAACCTGCAACACGTTACATAATTTTACTTGTGACTCAATAGATTGAGTAGTTGGACAAGATAGTAATGAAACCAATGCCATTTTAATCTCTATGTAGATAAGCTAACTTTGTTTTCATTCATTCAGCAACCTCTCTTGAGGGTCTACTGTGTGCCAGGCGTGGTGCAAGGTGCTGGGTGTGTAGTATTGAGCAAAACAAACGTAATCTCCCCACGACTGTAAACAATGCAAGGTGTCTTCTCTGACCGCTCCTATTCAAAGCTGTACCGAGGGTTCTGGCAAATGCAATCAAGCAAGTACAAGAAATAAAAGGTACGACGTACCCTGGCATGAAAAAGCACTTTTTTTATTTGCAGATGATGAGATAGTTTAACTAGGAAGCCTCAGAGATTCTATGAGAAAGCTACTAGGACTAATACATGAGCTTAGCAAGGTCACAGGATGCAAAGGCACTTAGAGTCCTCCACCGTGTTTATAATATACCAGCAGGGAGACGTTGGCAATTGAAATTTAAAAGCTGTCATTGACAGTAGTATTAAAATTCATGCGATACTTAGGGCTGGCGCTAATAAAAAAAATGTTGAAAACTATAAAACATCAGGAGTTCAAAGAAGACTTTACTTAATGGAGAGGTGAGATAGATTAATGGACCAGAAGGCATTATTAAGATATCAGTTCTACCCAAACTGGTCTACAGACTGAACAGAATCCCAATCAAAGAAAAGGAAGAAAGAGCACAGGACTGAGGATAGCCAAAGCGATCTTGGAAAAGAACAAAACTGGAGAACTCGGTTTTGAGTTCACTGATTTCGAGACTTACTGGAAAGCTACCGTAGTCACCACAGTGTGCTTCAGGTGAAACATCCACATCCACAGAATAAAGAATGAGAAATAGCCCCTCACTTATACGGCCAATTGATTTTTCACAAAAATGGCAAGGTAATTAAATGGAGATGGAATAATAGTTTCAGCGAATTTTGCTGGAACAAAATAATGACCTGCGAGCCATACTTCATGCCACGTGTACAAATTAAATAAAAATATATCATAGATTCAATGTAATAACTACAATACTTCTAGATAAACACATAGGAGGAAACCTTTGTGACCGTAGGTTAGGCAAAGATTTCTTAGACACAACATCGAAAGCACAAACCACATTAAGATTTTATTTATTTATTCATGAGAGACACAGGCAGAGGGAGAAGCAGGCTCGCTGCAGGGAGCCCGACACGTGGGACTTGATCCCAGGACCCCGGGGGTCACGCCCTGAGCCAGAGGCAGAGGCTCAACCACTGAACAGCCCTGGTGCCTCAAAGCTCTTCTTAAGAAAATTAAGAAGACTAGCCATGGATTGGGGAGAAATATTTATAAAATTCATATCTGATAAAGGGCTTTTATCAAGAATATAGGAATCTTTTCAAAACATACCAATAGAAATACAAATAACTCCAATCCGTGTGTTTAATAAACACATGAAAGGACTCTCCTCTTCTTTACTTATTAGGGAAATGTGCATGAAAACCACTAAACATTCACTAAAATGGCTAAAATTTAAATATATGGCAGAAGTGCCTAAGTGCTGGGGAGGCTACAGAGCAAATGGAGCTCCCCTAATCACGTTGGGAGTGCAAAATGGTGCAATCACCTTGGAAAATGACTTGACAGTTACTTATGAACTCAAATATACACTCACCAAACCATTCCACTCCTGGGTGTTTATCCAAGAGAAAGGAAAAGGTATGTCCACAAAAAGAACCCACATGCAGATGTTTATGGCAACTTTATTCGTGATGGTCCGAACCTGGAAACAACCCAAATAACCATGAACTGATGAATGGATAAACAAGTGGTGATAGAGCCAAACTGTGGAATCCTGTTCCCAGTAAACAAGCCAAACTACTGATAAACAGCACAATATGGATGAAACTCTTACTGTCAGGACAGAAATCAGACCAGCGGCTGCCCTTGCCTGCGGGTGGGGGGGGGGGGGGGGGGGGAGCTTAAAGGATCCATTCCAAAGTAGCACAAGGAAACTTTCTGGGGAAATAGAAATATTTTACATTTTGACTGTGGTTGTGATCACATAACTCGTGGAACTGTCTACCTAAAATGGGTGAAATTTTGATACGTGTAAATCAGATATTTATTAAACCTACTTTTTCATTTATTTATTTTTTATTTTTTACTATTATTTTTTTTAACGTAGGCTCCATGCCCAGCTTGGAGCCCAATGCAGGGCCTGAACTCACGACCCCGAGATTAGGACCTGAGCTGAGATCAGGAGTTGGAGGCTGGGGGTGCCTGGGTGGCTCAGTCAGTTGAGCGTCGGACTCTTGATCCCAGCTCCAGGTGCCCCAGTATAAACCTACTTTAAATAAAGCATATATGTATATTTAAACAAAATAAAATAAATCAGAAGCCTTTTCTTCATGGAGCAGCCATTAAACAAACAAGCACGCAAATAGAGAACACGGTTGCTTGCAGCATTCAGCAGTGCACCTGGCCAGCGCATCATAAAGGGCTGCACGAGCACGTTTCCAATTTATGTTTGAATATTACATCAACCCAGTTAATTTGCTTTAGAATTTGTACAGCCTCCTATTTGCTCTATCGCTAACAATAGCTAATATTTACTGCAATTTTTCTGAACGCCAGATGCCGCTGCCCTAGATTCTTGATACGTATCATCTCATTTAATCCCTGAAGTAATTCTATGAATTTGCTACAATGACGCCCGCCTCCTTTTTTTTTTTTTTTAACGGAGTAGAAGCATAAACACAAAGCTTAAGCAAATTTCTAAGGTCTTAGAGCTAATAAGCGGCAAGGTTGGTACTTAACGCACACACGCGGGGCTTAAAAGCTGTTGAGCCCCAGGGCAGGGCCTCTTGATGTCTGAAGCTCAAAGGTGTTGTGCCCGAGGTTGCGAATCCGAGAAACCGTCGAGGAGCCGACACCGATGCAAGCGCACGAGGGTTTACTCACAAGCTCGAGCTTGGGTCCAAGTGCACCCGACACAGCGGGGCAGGGACTTGGACCCCGAGGTGGGTTACAGCTGGGTTTTTTATAGGCTGGTCTAGGGGATTTTCAGGAGGGGGGGAGGAATTTCTCAAGTTCTGTTAACATTCTGATGTGGGGCTTTCAAGGGCATTGAGCTCTGTTCTCATTCTAATATGGGAACTTCTTCCAGGGGCGTGGACTCTGTTGTCTTTCTGATATGGGACTGACATCGAGGACATTCTGCAGTTTTTCCCGTAAAGTTCAGCTCTTATTCCCAGGGGCCTAATGGCTGGACTTGAGCTAATGCTAAACTCGAGGTGGGACGGCCTTGATTTTTCTCGGCCTCCACGAAGGGCAGAGTCGCAGCCCTCCCTCAGAGCCTGGGGTCCAGGCTGAAGGATGGGGTGATCCTAGGGCTCCAGGAGGGAAGCCGCGGAGCTGGCGGTTTCTCAGAAACGGGGAGATGAAGCAAGGCTTGGAGAAGGGACGGCGGGAGGTCGGGGCGGCGGGGGCCGGGCTGCCTCCATCACCACTTCCCACTGGCTTCTCTGTGGTGCTGCGTCGGTTGCAGAGCACTAGTGACACAAGTTACGTTCGTTCTCCACAGTGAATCTGTGAATTCCTTTGGTTGCTGTAAGAGAGGTCAACTTAGACTAGTAAGGCCACCGTCAGGACCCTCTCCGTCCCTAAACCACTAGTTCTGTTCTCCCTCTTGCCCCTTCCCTCCCTTCCTCTCTGTCCTCTGTCCTCTTCTGTCTCTCTGGTCCAGGCCGTGAGTACAAAATGCCCGTCCACAGCTCCTGGGCTTAGATACCAGGTCCCTTCAGCTCCCGGGTCTATGTTTCAACAGCGGGACCCCTGCGTGGGCCAGGTTGGGTCGGGCGCCCATCCTGGTTCAATGGGATGGGTCAGGGATGGGGTCCCGTTGCCCACAGTGGCCCCTGGGAGCTCCAGAGCGGACGGACTGGTGGACAGCTCAGCAGGCGCCTCGCGCGTGGCCCTCTGCCCCCCGGTCGTGTTACATCGCCCCATATGTACGACGTGGCACAGATGCCTCTGCCTCGCAAGGCCTAACCATCCAAACGTCCGTCCTCTTTCCCCAACAGCTCAGCCACCCCATTAATTGAAGTCCCTGCTTCAGAGTCTCACCTTTTGCCATATAAGGTGATGCCCTCCGGTTCCAGGGAGTAGAGGTCCTCGGAGGCCACTTTTTAGCCTGTCACAATAACCTCATTAGAAGGGCAAACCGGAACAGAGAGGTTAACCTTCATGATCTGTTTTTAGCCCCCTGCATCCAAAACATTAGTTAGACGTGTAATCGGTGTAAGAATACCGACGATTTCTTTTACGCCCTTTTTTTTCTTGCTAAGCTTTCCGACGTGCATATGCCTGTGCCCTGTGCGTCCTATGGGGAGGATCCTATGGGCTGGGGCGCAGCTGCACACGTCAGGGGGGATGCTGCAGCTCGGGGACCCCACGGGGCTCTCCTTTCACCGGGGAGGAGCGGCCCTGGAGTGCTGAAGGCCATGGGGGAGGGCTGGGGAGGGCCCGTGCTGGGCACCTGGAGACCCATGGGAAGTGGGGTCCAGGTGCGGCCCTTTTCTCTGCACATAGGGTGGGGCTGGCCTGGGAGGACCGACTCCTTGGATCTACATTTTAGATGTCCCCGATTCCAAAGCCGGTTCTCCCAGCCGTGCTCGCCCGCTCCTGCCGGCTTGACCGCACCCAGGGGGAGTGGGAGCCGGGGTCACGGCCGGGGAGGACTGAGCTAGGGGGTTGCTTACGGAGGTAGCCCCGGGTTGGGTGGAGGTGGGGCAGCAGGCGGGCGGCCCGGATCGCCAGGAACGGGGACGCAGGGAGTGGTCCCCGCAGCCGAGGGAGCACCGGGCCTTCAGGAGACGCCCGCCCGCCTCCCTCCCTTCAGGAGACGACGCCCAGTGGAGGCCATGCCTGGGGCAGCTCGCGGAGGAACTTGTTTTGGGTAAAGGTGAACTGCTGAGCTGTTTGTGTTTTGATGAACCGTCCCACCCAAGAATGTTCCAGCCGCGTCTTAAAAGGCTCAGCCCCTCCACAGAGCGCCTGGCTTTCCTGAGTCGGGGATTTTTGCCTCCTTCTGTCTAAGAATCCTGCCAGTTTGTCTCCAAAGGAGTGTTTTGCTGGTGGATTGGGACCCGAGCGGCTCTGGATTGAGACCGAGGCTCATTGGCCTTTGTGTTAGGATTTTTCCAGTTCCCTCCTGGTGCCGGGGCTGCAGGGGGGGGGGGGGCGTTCGACCTGAGCCTGCCCCTAAGCAGCCCATCGGCTCCAGGTGCCAGGGTGGCCGCCAGAGCAGGTGCCCATCCGGGCCTCATCCCGGGGAGGCTTGGCCGCCGGCAAGCTGGGGCTGCTGCTTGCCAGAGGCTCCATCCCAGCAGGAGGGGACGCATTCGTCCTCGTCCCTGTGTTTTCCCAGGACTCCCTGCCCAGCATCCCTAAGGCCCGTGTTCCGGGGTGTGCTGCGTGTGTGTCCACCTGTCCTGACAGGCCCATGCATGGCAGGTGGCCCAAGGCTCAAAAAGCATGCAGATGAGCAACACGTTAGCTGCGACGAGCATCTGCCCTTTCAGGTCCCAATGCGGGTTGCGGGACAAGTTTACGGGGTGTGTTTTCCCGGGGTTGGCCTGCCTCCTCCCTGCAAATCCCGCATATTTAAATTTGCACGGTCCCCCATCCTAATAGTCAGTGAAGGTGAGTCTGATTGTGTTGTCTGCCCCCTAAATCCTGTTTTTGGCTATTTTTCAAAATCAGTCTGGGAGAATCATTCGAAGGCAGAAATCAAGAGTGCTAACTGGTCTCTAAGACGACGGGACACGCGCTTGGACCTGGGGCTGCCCACGCTCCAGGGGTACCGGAGCCCGGCCTTCCTCCTCATCGCGTGCAGGCGACAGCACCAGCCTCACGCCCCTGCCTCTGCGTTCGTTCACTAGCCCTTTATTCGGTTCCTCATCATTACCAACGAGCCGAGCAGCGTCCCGGGTGCCAGCGATAGAGCCCTGAACGCCGACTCCTGGCAGGGGGACAGCAAGCGGCCCTGTGACGCCGAGCCGAGAGGAGACCTGAGCACAGGGTGGAGGGGGGTAGTGGCCTTGGACGGAGACTGGCAACTTGGGCCCCGAGTTAGGGTGGAGGCGGTAAGCGGCGATCCGGGAAGTGCTCCGGTGTGCGAGGCACTAGCCGGCGACCTGGAGTGGGGCGAGGGGCAAGCGGGTGGTGGCGGCAGCCCACGAGGGGGCCTGTCTGGAGATGGGAACCCGGGGGTTCGCGTGGACACCCTGGCCGCACGCCTGCTGGGCCCTTGTGGAGATGGGAGGCCGGATGGAGAGTCGGGGGCCCCTGCCCTGCGGGGCCATCCAGGGAGTGGCGTAGGACTGGGGCGGCGAGCTCGGGTTGGAGGACTGGGGTCGGCCTGCGGGACAGGCGGTGGCCGAGGGACAGCAAGCTGGGGCACATGGAGATAGTGGCCGGGGCCTCAGCGACGCAGCCTCCAAGCCCCGGGCACGCAGTCCCGCAGTGGACCTGCAGGAGGCCACAGGCCGGGCTCTGGGGCGCCCTTCCTGCCCCGGGGGGGATGCGGGCGGGGGGGACACAGGGCCCCAGGACAGGAGCGGCTCAGCGCCGCAGGGGGGACGACCGGGTGCAGGGGCCTCGGGGGACCGATTCGAACGGGCCCGGAGGGAGGGTAACGGGAGCGACTGAGCCACCCGAGCCCATGGGTGCTGTCACAGTGTCTTATTAGCATGAGACAGAGAAGAGAGGCTCAAAATAAAGTGTTTATACCAAAAAACCGGAGCGGAGGCGTTGCCAGCTTTGCTGACAGCTTGTGGCTACAAGACAGACTCGCGGCAGGCGTCTCAGCTCTTGTGCCTGCTCTTCTCCGTTTCCTCTCTTTTGTGCTTAATGCCCATTAAAGGAAACCTAATTCAGACACTATAGGAACAACACGAGTAACCTTCGTCCCTAAATCATGTTACCTATTGACTGCAAAATATTTTGCACAAAAAGCATTTTCGTTTTTTTTTCTTTTGAGGAAAAAAGTAGCTAACGTCTTGCCCTACTCTGCGCATCCTATTTTCTGATTGTATGTTCTTAAAATTAGTAATTCTCTGAACGTGGGTATTCAAATCTGGGTTTTTCCCGATCCGAAATCAAACAGATTTACGGTACGCACATTTTATTGGTTTTAGATACCAACGCGGTTTTAGAGGAATAGTCACAAAATGAAGCGTTGTTTAAAAAAAAAGCAAAAAAAGATTAAATCAGTTAATTAACCAGAGAGAGAGGGCGCGAGGGCAGGGGTCCGGGGACGTGAGGGACAGGCCAGCCGCGTAACCAGCTCAATCCCCAGGCGCCCCCCAAGGTGGAAGGCTCTTCAGTTCAGTTTTGGGGCTGTCGAGACAAATCACAGTAGAGCCGGTGGCTTAAAACCAAAGGGTTTAGTCCCTTGTGGTTCTGGAGGCTCGACCCCCGGGGCCAGAGGGGAGACGCCCTGCTCGCCTCTCAGGATCCTGACCCTGATTCTCAAAGACCCCTTTCTCCAAATAAGGTCACGGTCGCGGGTTCTGGGTGTTGGGATTTGGACACACGTGGGGGGGGGGAGGCACTGCTCACCGTCTGTACCATGTGACGCCCCAAGCTGGTGGGAAGGGATCGGAGGCCTCGGGGACTCCCCCGTCCAATGTCCCCTTCTGTAAGTGTGTGTCCAACCCCGCTCCTGGGAGTACGGCATGTGTGAGTCGCTTGGAGAGGCCAGTGGGACGCAGAGGAGGCGACAGTGCCTCGGCAGCCATCCTGGCAGCGTGAGGCCCCACGCGGCCCCGGTGCTGGGCTCAGGGCCCCGGGAAGTGGCCGCCAGTTACCGGCTGTGTGATGCTGCCTGGGTGCCCTGCGAGTCGCGATCCTGAAAGCGGGGTGTGGGTGACCCCGCCATGGCGGTGTCCCCATGGCCGGCCTCAGGCCTCCCCCTGGGGCGCCCAGCTGCGGGGGCTGGGGCCCGGCTCCGCGGTCCCTGGTGGCCTCTGGGCCCCACGATACTGCCAGCTGACACCCGGGTCCCTTCTGGTCTCTGTCTTCCCAATGGCCCCGAGCCTGGCCGCCCAGCCCACTCAGCACCCGTGGGGACACCCGTGGCTCCCGGCAGTCCCAAGACTGTGGGCTGGGGGGTGGGGGGTGACGGTGGCGATCGGCCTGGAGACACAGGCACAGGCCCTCGCGTGGCCCGGGCCGAGTGGGTAGGAAGGGGCTTGCCGCCGCGGGCGTCTGGGCCGGTGGGGGCCTCGATGGCCAGGAGGTAGGCGATGGAAGTGCTTCTGGAGCCTCAAAGGCCTCGCGGGGCCCTGGGGGTCCTGTTACAATGCAGTTGTCCTTTATGTGGTCGCCTTGCCAGGACCCGACATGTTTCTCCGCATTTCTGGCAGGTTCTAGGTCCTGCTGGTGCAGGATAACACTTGAGCAGCCAGAGGCCACGTAGGGGCCTGGACGTCAGCCCCTCGGCCGGAGCTGCCCCTTGAACAGCGTGGAGCCCGGGACACGGACGCCCCGTGCGGCTGAACATCTCCCCAAACCTTGACCGCTAATCGCCTCCTGTTGACAGGGAGCCTTTACCAATAACACAAACAGTCGACTAATGCAGATTTTGGATGTCCTGTGCATCATATCCCGGATTCTTACAGCAATGCCTAACTTTTTTCTTACATTTTCCAGTGTTTCTAAAGCTAAGCTGTTCCACTTTGGGTTTTTTCAAATTGTGTAAATCCCCCCCAAAATTTTCCAATATTTTCTCTCTGGAAGGCTTCTCATTCTCATTTCTCTTTCCTGACCCAGGATCCTCCGCAAGCCCATCTGGCTCCTGGTGTTTGCCTCCAGCCCGACGGGCTTCACTGGGTCTGGCCGTCTTCTTAGGGGTGACCCTCTTCACACTGGGAGGTCCTTGAGGAATAGATCGTGGCTTTTGTCCCTGTGTCCTAGAGACCCGACGTCCGGCGTGGTACCGGACACTCCAGTGCTTGGACACCCAGATCTATAGGTATGTGACTCATTCGCTCATCGTCACAGGAAGCAAGTTGCTGCTTGCCAGAGGGGAAGGGGCCAAGGATGGGCAAAAACAGCCGTTTTTCTTTTTTTTTTTTTTTTTTGGAAATAAAGCTGCAATAAACATGGGGCTGCGTATGTCCTTTCGAATTAATGTTTTCATTTTCTTTGGGTAAATACCCAGTACTGGAATCACTGGATTGTAGGGTAGCTCTATTTTTAATTTTTTGAGGAATCTCTATATTGTTTTCCACAGTGACTGCATCAGTTCACATCCCCACCAACAGTGGTTGTATGAGGGTCGCCTTTTCTCCACGTCCTCGCCAGCACTTGTCCGTCTCGATGTCGGCCGTTCTGACAGCTGTGAAGTGATACCTCTTTGAGGTCTTGGGTTTTTTTTTTTTTTTTAAGATTTTATTTATTTATTCATGAGACACAGATAGAGAGAGAGAGAGAGGCAGAGACACATAGGCAGAGGAGAAGCAGGCTCCGTGCAGGGAGCCCGACGTGGGACTCGATCCCGGGTCTCCAGGATCATGCCCTGGGCTGAAGGCGGCGTTAACCCGCTGAGCCCCCTGGGCTGCCCCTCTTTGAGGTTTTGATTTGCGTTTCCCTGATGATGAGTGATGTTGAGATGGTTGTTATTCTTTTTCAACATTTTTACTTGGCAAAACTTCTTTGCCTTCTGTCAAATCCCAATGATGGGGAATCGCTGCTCTAAAGAAGGTGAAGACGTAATCAGGAGCGGAGCCCCCACTGGCGAAAAAATAGGCGGATGTTTTTAGTGGAGGATTTTGAAATTACAATAAAAATTCCTACTCATGTGCACTCTGGGCAGGGAGTGAAGGAAGGGGCAATGGAAGGAGAGGGACAGGGCATGTTCCGAGAAGGCCAGTGGTGTTTGGTTGAGGGAACAGGGCCGGCAAGAGCACGTCTGCAATAGTGGGCACACCCAGCGTGACGCTGAACACGTGCACAGAGAGAAGAGGATGGGAGCGTCGGATTTTTACTGCTAACCTGCTTCAAGACGAAAACTCGAATCAAAATACACGCAGCAAGCACGGTCCCCGCGATGGCATCAGACACGGACCAGTTTGCACACGTCGGATAAACTGACGGAATCCTTGCAGTCGGTCTACTTCAGGGGGGATAGAGTCACGCAGGATCTCTTTCTCACTGTGTTCGCCTCATTGTCTGGTGATTACAGTGACGACAGGGTAAGTACAGGCGATGACAATCTTGTTCTACCCGCGTTTCCCAACACCCAGCCCTACCCGGCAGGACCGACCTGGTGCCCACACTACAGAAGGAGCAGCCTTGCGAGAAGCAGCAGGTCACAAGCAGTAAAGATCCAGGTGGGCCCGTACCGTGACCCCAGGAGGGCTTGGCGCAGGGCAGACCTCCTGGCCATTGTCCCCTCGCCGAGTCACGGGTCACTGCTGCCCGTAAACTCCTGACACACTTCCCAGGTGAGCAGAAGTCCCCATCCTGATAGTAAAACTACGTCTCATTGCTAAGTAGCTCAAAAGTCAAAAAGCCAGCTCTACGAGGGCAGCATCGGAACGACCGTATGTGATTAGAACAACTGGAACCATCTTGCCGTGTCATGGACTCATTACGTCTGTTGTGTGATTGCCTCTTTCTGAACCAGATAACATTGGAATTGGTAATGGTCAAGAATCAAGTCCGGTGCTTTATCTCTGATAAATATCTCTTTTTCAGTATTTATGAGGAGACAAGGATTTCCGGCGGTTGAGGGACAGAATAATTCAGGGATATCTCCTCGCTCTGAGAGACCTGACCCCAAAATTAAGCCTAAATGTATATTCTGTGTTTATTGATCTGTGGGTGACAGTGGGATTGATGTCTCCTCACATTCTGCGTGTGGGCAGATCTTTCCCACGGGGGTACCTGGGCAGGTACGAGGAGAGGAGTGTTAGGTTGGCAGATGGGAAGACAAGACGGGCCTTGGTCGTGGGAGTTTTGGGAACCACACTGGAGACTTTGACCTCATTCCATTTGTGATTATTGGAGCCACCGTTCTTTGTCAACTCAGCCGATGGGACTTACTCCTATTTCCCCCTTTGCTGATGGAGCCATAATAATCATAAACTTTGCATTTTACAGATTGTCAGCGTTCATAAAATGGTTTTGTAGGTGTTTGACCTAAGGAATGGGGCTTGAGCTGATGGGTCCTTTATGTGGACAGCCCTGGAGGGAGGAGGGAGGGTGGGGAGGTTGAAAGGTCTGGGAAAGACTTGGGAGAGCCAAAAAGACAAAATGAAGGCCATGAAGTAGAGCAGCCATAGGACACACCCAGGAACCTTCTGGAATATAAAAATGTACAAAAGTCACTTTGCATAATACCAGAAAGGCAATAACTTTCTTTCTAACCACTCTGGGTTGTTAATAACATACTTAGTTTGATTTGACTCATTCTAACGGACGGCTTAATCCCAAAACAGAACTGTAAGAGCTGTGCTAACTGAGGGCGGGGTCCAGCCAGAAGGCTCTCGCCACCCGCTTTCACGGGCCCTCCTGCCATCTTCACACCCCCCAGGAATATCAATTGTCTTTTTTTTTTTTTTTAAGATTTTATAGATTATTTATTTGAGAGAGACAGTGAGAGAGCACGAGCAGGGGCAGAGGCAGACCCCCGCCGAGCGGGGAGCCTGACATGGATCTCCATCCCAGGACCCTGGGACCATGACCTGAGCCAAAGGCAGACGGACGGACGCTTACTGACTGAGCCACCCAGACGCCCCATCATGAATTGTGTTAAACACGGATGGACTGAAGTGGGCTGAACTGTGTTTCCCCCAGAAGAGATGTTCAAGTCCTAACCCCCACATCCGTGAATACGGTGTGGGAAGTAGGGTTTTTGCAGGTATCCTCAGGTTAAGATGAGGCCCCGGAGAGGAAATCCCAAGAATTTGCATCACAAGGAAAAGACTTTTCTTTCCCTCCCTCACTTTCCTCTTTTTCATTTCTTTTTTTTTTGCATCTGCATGAGATGATGGGTATGACCTGCCCTTTCTGTGCTGACCAGCTCACTACACATGGAAGTTAAGTGACTGCGATACACCCCACACTGACACAGCACTGGACTTTATCAACAATGAACTTTATCTCAATAAAGCTTGGGGAGAATCAAGAGGAGTTCACCCTGGGTTAGGGTGGACCTTCGATGCAATGACTGGCATCCTTTGGAGAACAGGCAATTTGGCCACAGGGTGGATGAGGCACAGAGGGAAGGAGGCTGTGCGAGGCAGAGGCCGACAGAGGCACAGTAAGTCAAGAAACGCTAAGAGTTGCCACCAACGATCAGATGTTAGAAGAGGCAAGAGAAGATTCTTCCCTGGAAGCTCCCAAGGAAGATTACGTAGCTCTGCTGACCCCTCGATTTTGGATTTCCAGCATCCGGACTTTTGAGAGAATACATTTCTGTTGTTCTTTTTTTTTTTTTTTTAAAGATTTTATTTATTTATTCATGAGAGACACAGGGAGAGAGAGAGGCAGAGACACAGGCAGAGGGAGAAGCAGGCTCCATGCAGGGAGCCCGATGCGGGACTCGATCCCAGGACCCCGGGGTCACGCCCTGGGCCGAAGGCAGACGCTAAACCACTGAGCCACCCGGGCTGCCCATTTCTGTTGTTCTAAGTCCTTGGTTTGTGGTCATTTGTTCTTGCGCTCCCAGGAAACTAATAAAATTGAAAAATGTTGAAAAATAAAATAAAATAAAATAAAATAATAAAATAAAACTAGAGATTGTCAGGGTCTCCGGCGGGGGGGGGGCGCGGGGGGGGCTCAGTTGGCTGAGCACCTGACTCTTGATTTGGGCTCAGGTCATGATTTCCGGGTTGTGAGATCGAGTTGGGCTCCATGCTCAGCAGGGAGTTTGCTTCTCCCTCTTCCCTTGCCCCTGCTTTCTCTCTTTCTCAAATAAATGTTTTTTTCAAAAAAATAAAAGCCAAAGATTGCCATGCTGGATGAGAAGCAACATATACACTGTTTTTAAGAGACATGCTTTAAATAAAAAGACAGATTGAATGCAAAAAAATGCAGAATAGCACGCCACTCCGACACGAGCCACCAGAAGGCTGCTGTGGCTGTTATTATTATAAAAACAAGTAGATCCTAAGGTAAGATCTACTGGAGGAGAAGAGGGACATTTCCTAGTGATGAATAAGCTGTTCGACAGAAACACAAAGCAACCCTAAGTTGTATACACCTAACAACACGGCTTTGTACCACGTGAATGAAAAATGAGCAGAGCGAAGGAGGAATGAACCCGCACCTCCGCTACGGATGCTGACAACCCCCTCTCAGCAACTGATCCGATAAGCAGGGAAAAAAACCAGTAACGTAGGAAACCAGTAGAGTAATACGATTCACCTTCATCTGAGCAATGAGCTCGACGGAGCAGAAAATCCCCCCTGCCCCCGCCCCTGATGGATCTCCATGACACGGGCTGTCACCGCACGTTGGCAGAGTTGTGATTGATTCATTATTAGGAAGGTTCCCCCTCATGCTCATTACACAGACTTTTTTTTTTTTAATAGATTTTATTTATTTTAGAGACAGAGAGAGAGCAAGAGAAAGTGTGAGTGAGCAGAGCGGGGACGGAGGGGGAGAGAGAGAATCCCAAGCAGATGGCAGCTGAGCAGGGGGCCTGACACGGGGCTCAATCCCGGGACCCCGAGATCATGACCTGAACCCAAATCAAGAGTCGGTGCGTCCCCGAGGAGCCCCCCAGGCGCCTCCAGACTTGCTCTCGTGGGAGTCGCTGGCAGGCCAACCTGTCTGCTCCCACGGCCTCAGCGCCCGCGGAGGAAGGAAGGGGCCAGGCCGCGGGGATCTGAGCGCCTGAGAGGTACAGAAACAGTGAGGACCTGGATCATGACAACAAAGACTTGTTACGGGGGGTTTGTGGTTCAGAAGCCAGAGCAGCGAGAGCGTAGGAGCCAGTGTGGTTGATGACTAAGGACAGGAGTCAGAGTCCAGACCAGGCACCTGGGGCCGCCGGGCTTCCCTGCCTTGAAGCACGGGTGAGGTAAGGCTGTAAAAGGGGAAATGAGATAAAGAGTGGGCCAGGAAAGTTACGGGAGGCCATGGGGTACAGAGGTTAAGAGGATAGACTTTGGAGCCACACTGCCTGAGGTGGTTTTTTTTTTTTTTTTTTAGGATTTTATTTATTTATTCATGAGACACAGAGAGAGGCAGAGACCCAGACAGAGGGAGGAGCAGGCTCCATGCAGGGAGCCCGATGCGGGACTCGATCCCGGGACCCTGGGGTCACGCCCTGGGCTGTAGGCGGCGCTAAACCGCTGAGCCCCCCGGGCCGCCCTGTATGGACATTTTTAAGGCTCGCGACACACGCTGCCAACCTGGTTCTCCAAAAGTTGGGCCCAGTGACACCCCCACTGGTGCTGTGTGGTGTACTTCCCGATTTTAAGGTCTTTTAATTGGAAAACAAGACTCCTGAACTTGCCCTGCCTCTGTTACAGATTCGTTTCTCTGAACTCTAGGCCTGCTTTCTTTCGGGCTTTCGGGCCTCCTCCGGGGGGTCATTCGGGCCTTAGGAAGCGGTGGCCTGTGTGGTTTCCTCAGTACTGGCTCCTGTGGGAAGCTCAGCCCGTGCCCCTGCCCCACCCCAGCCTCGATGGATCGAGCCCCCTCGGTGGTCAGGTTGAGGACCCGGCGGGGTGCTGCCCTGCACCCCTGCTCTGGGACTGCCCTGAGCACTGCAGTCCCCTTTGGGGAGGAAGGACAGTCTGTCATTTTGTAGATCTGAGGTCGAGTCGAGTCCACAGGCTGCTTACGAGGATCACCCGGTTGGGAAGAACCAGCGGCGCGGCCTGTTGGTTGACGCGGAGCGTGTGTTGGCTGTAGCCCGCGCGTTCACATCTCGGATGTTTGCAGACAGAAGCCCCAGTTATTACGAAGGAGCCTTCCAGCGTGTGACACTGCGTGGATTTTAAACTTCCATTCATATTAAACAGAAATTACTTGCGTGTCCAACGGTCACTGTAAGATTTTCATCCATCCAACATTTTAAAGTAAAAGAGTAGCTGCCTCCCTATGCTTTTGGGATAAGTAGCCACATCTCCGTGACCCACGCGACTTTCTGGTCTTATTTCATGCAAACCTCCCCCCTCAAACCTCCTTGACCTTCTTCGTAGACCTGAGAAACAGCATGTTCCCTCTGGCCTCAGGGCCTTTGAACATGCCCTTCCCATTGCCTGGAATAGTCTGCTTCTTCCCGGAAATAACTTCTGACCCAGCAAGTTCCACCCCAGGACCTTCCTCTGCTCAGTCTTAGTGGGAGCTCTTAGATGAGCTAAAAAATCACACCTTAAGAAAAGGCTCTCCCCGGTGGCCCAGACCATTTCTAGACCGTCTGACGTATATCACGGCATCTTGGATTTGGGTTGTGATGTTTTGTAGTTTGCAATTCAGTGTTTACCCAGGTCATTGTTGTTACCTGTCTGTCTCCGTCCTTGGTCTTTCAGGCCCACGTGGGAAGGGATGGCTTTTCCTGGCCGCTGTGGGCTCGGCTGCAAGCTCAGTGCAAGGCAACTGGACTTGCTGAATGAGGTGCCTGGAAAATGGCCATAAGACAGCTGACGGCTCGGCTAGGTTAGTGGGGTGGCTGCGCATCTTTGCGTGCAAGCTCCTTACAAGGGAACACAGTATTTCTGATGCCTTAGGAGAGTGTCATTCACAGACGGGCAGGTTTCTCACCCACAAGAGATTGGGCCTTGATTCCACCTTTGCCTCAGTCTCATTTAAAAAGGGGAACAAGGAAAAAAAAAGGGGGGGAACAAGGGTGGGGGTGACTGGGTGATGGGCACTGAGGTGGGCACTTGACGGGATGAGCACTGGCTGTTATTCTATATATTGGCAAATTGAACACCAATAAAAAATAAATTTATAAATAAAATAAATAAAAAGAGGAACAATATCTTTACATTTCCTTCATCCTAAGACACCATTGACTTTGGGAAGACCGTCTTAAAAACGAACCATACCCCCCCCAAAAAAAATCAGCATTGCTCCCACATTAAATGTACATATTGACTGCAAAACACCCAATTCTTGGACATGTTAACATGTAAAAAAAGGAACATCTTAGAATTTGGATGGCATTTGGAGTCCGTGCCACCAAGGATGCTGGTGGGAACAGAGAGAAGTGTGCGTGTTGAGTGAATCGCTAAGTGCCTTTTTGGGGTTTTCATGAAATCACACGGGAGCCTCTCTACTCTACGAGATCACCGCTGAATGTTTCTGGTCCCACGGCCACCCCCGGCCCAGCCACCTCACGCGGACTCCGCACCCCTGTCCCTCCCAGATGAGTCCCAACAGTACAACCCAGCACGGTGCTGCCCTGCAGGCATCCGTCTCCGTCTCAGTTTCGCTCCTCTGGCTCCCCTCGAGTGTCGGGCGAGGCTGGAAAGGTCCACAGCCGCGGAAGACATTGCTCTTCGTTAACACGCAGAGTGAGGTCAACCCCCTAATTAGGCCGGTGTCTGACACGTTCCCACGTCAGGATCCCAGTCTCATTTCCTAGCTTTCCCACAGCTCAACCTTGGTTTATTCCTGACTCCCTGCCAACCTCCCTGATTCCATGTCCTCTGCTTTCTGGAATAATCTCACTCACTCTGACCTCCCTTCGCATACTGTCTGGGCTTATCTACGGCTCTCGACTCCAGGCTTCTGGCTTGGAATGTAGTCAGACGAGCATTGAGCTGTTCCTTCTAGACTCTAAACTCCTTGGAAGCTGGGGCTCCACCTTATTTATCTTTACCTTTTAAAGATTTTTTTTTATTCTTGAGAGGCAGAGACAGAGAGAGAGAGAGAGAGAGAGAGAGGCAGAGACCCAGGTGGGACGGGAGGACCAGGAGCAGATGGGGTCGGGGACCGGGGCCGAGGGCACAGTTGGGTGAGGCCATGCTTCCCGGGACCGCCCTGCTCCCTGGAGCTCCTGGGGCACACAGAGCACCCACTGGACACCCCTTGGCTGAAGACCTGGGCTGACTCCTCTTTTAAGAAAATAGTGTCGTAGAGAATTATCCTAATCTAAAGACCTCGTGATACGTGGAAATGGAAGTTCATGTATTTGAGGGGACCCTAATAAAGCACGTCTGCATGCAACATGGCTTATTCTGTTCCAGGGCTCCCTAGGGTTTTAGGTGGGCTTTTGAAGTAGTGATTTTTTGCATCTTTTAAAATTGTGTACAGATATGATTTCTAAGTCTAATACCTCTTCTTTTTTTCAGTAACTGAATTGCATTTGTATCTTTATCTGGTGGCAGATGTGTTTCTGAGCATTAACTGCACCGTAAGTCAACGACATGGTCTTGCTGATCGGTAGATGATTTTCAGATTTCTTTTAATTACTGAAAATATGAAAGATAGCAATTCCAAATGAACAACAACAAAGCCAAAAAGCCCTAGTATGTGTAACGACAGGTTCACAGGTTGGGGGATGTGGGTTCCAGCTTCAGCCTGTAGATGCTTGAACTTGATCGTGGGGAGCACGTTGTTTTCTCCTCTCACCCCCTGCCTCTCAGCCGTAGAGCACAGATGGGAGGTTCCTGTCACCCCAGAGATGCAAAGAAATAAAATGTAAAAAGCTCCGCAGACAAAAAGGCCATATGTGCATTCAAATTAAATTGTGAGCCGAGGGGCTCCTGGACGGCTCAGTGGTGGAGCATCTGCCTTCGGCCTAGGTCGTGACCCCGGGGTCCCAGGATCGAGTCCCGCATCAGGCTCCCTGCGTGGAGCCTGCTTCTCCCTCTGCCTATGTCTCTGCCTCTCTCTCTGGGTCTTATGAATAAATAGATAAATAATCTGTAAAAAAAATAAATTGTGAGCCTAAGATGTTTCTAGGTGCTGCAGTTTCTGTGTAGGTTCCTTATAGAGGAAACTCTATCTCAGTGACAGGTGGCAAATTGCTCATCTGTTATAAAAGTCGGCAAAAATCCTTTATCTTTCCCTCTTTCCCTGCAATCCCACCTTCATTTTTCAAGCGCCGCAAGAAATGGCCTTGCTTTTGGGGACAGACGTCTTGCGGGTGGCCATTCTGTGTGTGTGTGTTCCGTGTCGCCTCAAGCCTTGGCTCCGTGCCGCTGGCGTCCCAGGGGAAGGTCGCCCACTGGACTGCTCCACGGAATGAGGTCTTACTCCTGAGCCTAGTTTTCCTGCATTATTTTAACCAGAGGCCAGTAGACATCAACAGGTAGATAACCTCTCCTCAAGCTTTGGAAGGTTTCTTGGGTAGAGGCTGTTCAGCGAGAACTGTCACTCTCCAGCTCTTTCCAAACCGTGTGATTTTTATCAGAATGGAGTTATTTGCTTTAAGGATTTTTCTAAACCAATTACTTTCCTATAAGAGACTTTCAATTGAAATAATACGTTTCTCATTATGTAGTTACTTTCATCGCTGGAGACTCAAAATACTTGAAAAATACCTTAAACTCCTCTGCAAGGACCTCTGTCGCGTTTGTAGACTTCACACGTGGGGACACGCGGTGACCGTCTGATACCTTGCCATCCTATTAATAAGATCCTGAAGCAGCCAGGGGGGCCCTGCACCCTGACTGTGTCACGGCGCTCTGCGGGATGCTGGGTCGCCCTGGCCGGGGCTGCAGGGTGGCGGCCGTCCTAGAGGAGCATCACCGGCTGCCCCGACCTGCAGGTGCCACCTGGCCTCCGCTCAGCCCAAGGGTGCCCCGGCCCCGGCCCCAGGCCCCGGCCCCGGCCCCTTTGCTTCCCCGTGCACTTGCCGGAAGCCTGGCCGCGGGGCTGGAACCCAACCTGCAGGCCCGTCCCTGGGCTGCAGCCGCATCTATGCACACCCGAGGCCGGCCTCGCGGCGCCCCAGTGGCCCCGACCGCTGCCACCATCTCAGATCCCCCGGGGACGCTTCCTTAGCGCCTTCCCTTTGAGACATTGGACGCTGCTCGGTGGCTGGGAGGTTTCCGTCCTCCTGGAAGGTGAGAAAGCGTCGTCGAGTGGGAGAGTGACCGTGTGACCTGGACGGGAATCTCCACAGGGTTTCGCTTTACAGTGCGAGGGTTTTTAAAGATTTTATTTCTTAGAAAGAACGAGAGCGAGCGAGAGAGGGAGAGAGAGCAGGGGGAGGCAGAGGGGGGCAGAGGCAGGCTCCCCACTGAGCGCAGAGCCTGACCTGGGGCTCGGCCCCGGGACCCTGAGGTCATGACTTGAGCCAAAGGCAGACGCTGAACCAATGGAGCCCCCCAGGCGCCCCCACAAGATTAAGATTAATCTTCATTAAAATTAAAAGCAAAAGAGACCTTTCTAGAACTGATATATTTTTACTTAAAAACAGTTGCTTAATCCAAGGTGGGCTTTTCTCCCCTTCCACGGGGAAGGCCTCTTGGGTATTAATGGAGCTTAGTGGGTATAGTTCTTTTATTCGCAGGACCCCAGTGCCTAGGACGATCCATTTCAGTAGCTAAGGGAAATATCCTCTGGCTAGAGCCAAAAACAGCTATTTGCTCAAGATCCTAATAGTTAATGGCACTTGTGTCATGGAAATGCCTCGAGTCCCTTCCGTGTTTGTCCTGCCGTTCAGCAAGGGCTTTACATCCACCCTAGTGCTGTTGCTCGACGGGACGGTGTTGCCCCGCTGACAAGATAACTGGCTGCTCGCGGCTCAGGAGAACGGCTTCAGGGTCCCTTGCAAGTTGCCTTTGAGCACGTGGAGCGAGAGCAGCGCGGGGCCCACCCCACGGCCACGCACAGCGGCCACCGGACCCGAGTGGAACGTCAAGGGACACTGTGCACGGGGATCATGGAACATGGGTGTGCGGCAGGGAAGGGGAAAGGGCCTCCCAGTGATTCCTGAGATCATATTTGTATTTGTGACAATTTCCTTTCTTGAGGTGTGTGAATTAGCAGCTATTTAGTTCTATAGAAAGTGTCCTCTGGGGCGCCCGGGGCTCAGTGGTGCAGCGGCTGCCCTCGGCCCAGGGAGTGACCCCGGGGTCCTGGGATCGAGTCCCGCATCGGGCTCCCTGCATGGAGCCTGCTTCTCCCTCTGCCTGGGTCTCTGCCTCTGTGTCTCTCAGGAATAAATAAATAAAATCTTTAAATGAATGAATGAGTGAATGAATAAATAAATAAATAAATAAATAAATAAATAAATAAATAAATAAATAAATAAAATTGTCCTGTGAACGAGTCCACTACTATGAAAGCCTGCTAATCACAGGGTGATAATTGCACTAGGTTTCTTCACTTTTTTCAGACGCTTTCTTACCAATATTCTGCGTTGGTGAGGTAGCAGGCCTTCTAGAAGGCCGTGGTCTAAGGTGGCATTTCCCTAACTGATTGTTCTCCTTGGAACTCCAGTGTCTCACAAAATGTTAATCGTGGTTTCATGAGAAAAAGATTTTTTCAGGCTGTATTAATCAGGGTTCTCCAGAGAAACAGAACTGTTCAGGTGTATATAAATAGAGCTTTATTATAAGAAATCAGCTCACGTGGTTATGGAGGTCGACAGCTCCAAAATCTGCAGTGTGAGCCAGCGGGTGCAAGACCCAGGAGAGCCGGTGTACCAGTGAAGTCTGAAGGCCTTATGCTGGGAAATTCTCTCTTGGTTGGTCTTCTTGTTCTACTCGGGGCTCCAACTGATTGGATGAGGCCCACTCACATTGTGGAGGGAATCTACTTCCATCACAATCTACTGATTTAAATATTACTGTCATCCAAAACACCCTCTGAGTCGAAAAATAAAACTAACCGTCACAAATCCGCCCTGTGTCAACATGGCACCTGTAGGCATCGCTTTAAACCATACGTAACCACCAAATTAAGACAATAACAAGGTCATAATTCTGCTGACGAGATACAAAGATCGCGTATACAATCTAATACCTGCCAACTCTCTCTCCAGATGAGGCCGCAAAGTCCTGGAATGATCTTCATTCTTCTTGGTACCCTGTCGCCTAAATACGATGATGTAAAGTCAACAACACTTACTATGATACAAAATCAATACATCTTGTGTTACATGAAAAGGGGATAAGAGGGGGGGAAACGGAAGTACTTGCTTCATGCACGCACACACCCCTACACAAACACACACACATTCAAAACAAAATGAGGAAATACTCCTGCAAATTGCAGTCCTCATTCCTGCAACTGGCCACGTGGTAGTAGTTGGCACCGGCAGCGCCCTTCTTTCACCATCTACCCTGTATTCCCTTTGCCTTTGGCCAGCATCACCATCTGAGCTGCTCAAGGGTTTTGTTGTTGTTGTTTTTAACCTTGTGGGGTAATCCACACCTTCATTCCTGAAGGGTCTGGGCCATGAGTAGTCCTGCCCGGATTGGGTTGTTATGCTTTACCAGTGATCTGCATCACAGGTCACGGTAATCCCACCGTGAGGCCCCTCCTGTCTCCCAGGGATGCTCTTCCTCAGCTCCACTGGGAGCAGCAGCCCAATTGTCCCTTGGCGGCCAGGATGATAACTCCAACCTGTAATGTGACTCCCTATTTTGCCTATTGCTTTGGGGGCATGAGGAGCCCAAAATGGCCAAGTAGCAGCCTTAGCTTCTGGTTCAGTGGAATCGCTGTTGTGTCTCCTGGTGGAAGCATTCCTCTCTTTGGAACTAGGACATCTAGGCCAGCAGGCCTGGAGTATAAGGCCCTGGGGGCAGGAAGCAGAAGCTTTGTAGGTGGGTTACTAGAGGTAAGAGTGAGTGATGCCACCTGGACCTGTGAATCCTAGCTCCCGAGACCACAGCAGTGTGTGTTAGGAACCGATTTAGAGCACAGACAGCCCCCTGGAGAGCCTTGCTCCCGTCCCTCAAAGGGCTACAGCCTAGCTGGTGCTGTAACTCAGTCTTCAGAAGGGCGTTTTGCCATTCCACTGAACCAGCTGTTTCAGGGCGATGGGGAACATGGTAAGACCAGTGCGTTCCTTGAGCATGGGCCCACCGTTGTACTCCGTTTGCCCTGAAGTGGGCAACAACAACAGAAACCACGCTGTGGGGAATGCCATGATGGTGGAGAAGGTGTTCTGTGGGTTCATGGATGGTAGTTTTGGAAGAAGCGTTCCATGCAGGGAAGGCAAGGCTATATCCAGAGTAAATGTCTGTTTCAAGAACAAAATGCCGCCCCTTCGTGATGGAAGCTGTCCACCGTAGTCAACCTATTGCCGGAGAGCTGGCTTATTGCCTCACTTACGTACCAAGTCTTTATTAGTCAGGGTTTTCTGGAGAAATATGAGTGATGGGTTGTATATACATGGAGAAAGAGATTTATCAGAAGAAACTGGCTTGCACACTTATGGAGGCTGGCACGTCCAAAATCTGTGGGCTGGCAGGGTTGAGATCCAGGAGAACAGATGACTCAGTCCCAGTCTGAAGGCTGGAGACTAAGGAAAGCCAGTGGTGCAGATGGGATGTGAAGGCATCTGCTAAAGAATCCCATCTTGCTCAGGAGCCCAGTCATTTGTTCCAGTCAGGCCTTCAGCTGATGGGCTGAAGCCCACACACATCATGGGGGACGATACACTTTACTCAGAGCTCACCAATTTGAACGTTAATCTCATCCAAAAACACCTTCCAAGTTAACCATCAAACTGGCAAACGCAACAACAACAACAAAATGAGAGGAGGGAACACTGCAGGTTGCCGTCCTCTCACGGAGGGAGAACCGTCGTACACATCATCATAAGTGTTAATGAACATTAATGTCAGGCCTTGGGAAGTCCTGCAGTGAAGATGCCTTTTCATGTTTGTATAACCCTATCCTGCCTAAAATTATTTGCTCATAGGAAACCCCGCCCCCCCCCCAAATTTTTTTGTTTTCTGTGAAAACTTGTTTCCATTTTGCTGTACACCTGTGTTTGGAGAAACACAGTCAGATGAAAAGCTGGTCTATGGGATGGTGTCTGTTAGAGCAACTGGCTGGTTTGGGGATTAGATTGATGACAGTAACCTCATTAACAGGCTTCATCACCCGAGTCTAGTAGCCTCAGTGGGGGTTTACGCATTTGATTTGTTAGATGCCTACTATCCGCTCTGTTCACTAAAGCATGGTGCCAGCGCAGCGAGTGAGGGGTAGCGAGGGGGTGGAAGCGTGCTGCTAGAGTCCCCAGGGCCGGGCCGGGGAGCCCCACTTCCTGACGGAAAGGCTGGGTGGGCACAGCAGTGGCAGAGAGCATGGCGGCCGCCACCAGTCGGGGCTCGAAGAGGGCCCCGCATGGACCCCACGCACCGCTGCTGACATGGGGGACGGCAGGTGCCCTTCCGTCCTCATCAGTGCTGAGTGAAAACCAGCATCCGCGAAAGGCACAGAAAGCGAGAGAATTCCTCATAAAAGGAATCGCTCAGCCATCGCTTTTCCCACTTGCGAGCTCGTAGGTTCATGACGTCTCTTAACTCAAGGCAGTAACGAAGCAATCTCTCCTGAGATACCGTGGCTCCCTGGGGCCCTTCTGGAAACATCCACACGGCCCAGAGCAGGCGTGTCTGTGAAGCCGCGGCCACCTCAGTACCATCTCCCGCTTCACTCATTTCCCTTCTCCCTTCACTCCCGCGGCCCCGGTACCAGGTCAGCTTTGCCTGGGGCGGCTTTCTTTTAGGGAAGCCGAGAGGACCACGCCAGGGTTGTCCAATCGAGGTCATTGTGCCTCACTCATGACTTTCTTGTCTACGCGAGGAAGCAGAGTAGACCTGGGAATGGAATCATAACCTCATCACACAGGGGAAGCCTTCGAGGCCTTGCTGCCCGAGCAGCACGAGGCTGTGGCCGCGCGTGCAGAGGCGTAAAGAGAGTGGCTGTGTCGGGGCCTTGTCCCTGGAGCCCTGGTCTGGGTGGACGGTGCTGCTGCAGGGCCCACCTCGCTGGCCGCCTGTCAGTTGGAGCGCTGCCCACACCACCTGCCCCCTGAGCCCCCCACGGCCCTGCCCTCTCCAGGGTGTTTCTGGGCGGTTCTGGCCAGCCTGAGCTGCCTGTCTCCTCTGCTCCAGGCCTTCCCCAGGAGCCAATGACTGCTGTTGTTGGGAGCCCTCCCGTTACAAAGCCTGTGGATGAGCACTGGGTGTTACACTATATGTTGGCAAATTGAATTTAAATAAAATTAAAAAAATTAAGACGACGACAACAACAACACAAAGCTTTATGGGTTTGGCGTGCTCTGCTCTGCCCTACTTTCCCCATAAACTCTGTAACGTTAGTGCCAGAGTTTTGAGAACGGGGGGTGTGTTCTGAAACGCACACGACTCAATCGAGCAGAAATGTCAGTGTCTCTTTTCAAGGAGACATGAAATAAAGACTTGTTGGGTGAATTAAATACACTACACACATTTCTAGGGGTACGCAGGGTGGCTTGGCCCCATCGTCGTATGACTGTGGTTTTTACTGTCTGTCCACAGCAGGGAAGATTTAAAGCTCTCACACTGCAGCTAGTTAAGAAAGACAGACTTCCCCCCATGGCAGTAAGTGCATCGCTAGGTGTGCAGTAGGCCGACCTCACTGCTCCCCCCGAATCCACTTTTCCCTTCTCCCTCGTGTCTGGGCCTTGAGACACTGGATGGACTGGGCGTGGTCACTTGTGACTCTTGCCGTCTGGTCTCCTGTTGGATCCAGCCTGTGGGATGCCACGGACGGATGAGGTGCTCACACCTTAGTGCTTCCATTTGTGTGCACACCTACTTCCCGCTGCGATCTGTTGGCCTAACAACTTTCTCTGAAGATTTGTGTGTTTTTCAACCGTCGGTAGGGAAACGAGTGACACAATTTATTGACTCTTGTTATAATCATCCTTGGCTCATTAGAAATTCGCAAGAAACGGAGGGGAGGGTATTTCACTGTCTTCAGATGAAGCGAAGGTCATCTTTTCCTTGCAAATGTGTATCTAAATAAATAACACAATAGAATGCAACTTTGAAAAAGTGCCATTTAAAACATAATTCCATCTGTTTTTAATGACTCAGAAGATACTTTAGTAGACAGCAGGGTGGGTTGTGAGTGACAATTATAATTCTACTAAAGATATATGAGAATTCTGGTTAATAGAAACCAGGCAGCAGAATTTTCTACACGTTGGGTCTAATAATCCTGTACGTGTTTACTATAAAAATTCTCTATGAACAATGCTGAATAACTAACAGAACACAGACCCAGAAAAATGGCCTCCTGGTAGATTTTATATTTTTGAAGTAAAGTCAGAAATATTTGTTGACAGTCTCCAGTGTTCCAGACACTACTCTGGTGTGTTTACTTATTTCCTTTCCTCCTCAGGGCAACTCAACGAATTGTTCTTGTTTTTGCTTTTTTTTTTTTTTTTTTTAAATTTCTGTTTTAAAGAGTAGGAAAAAGGCTCAGAGAAGTCAAGAAACCAGCCCAAGTTCACATACCTGGTGAGGGCAAGGCCTGGAGGAAAGCCTGGTCAGTTCGATTTTAAAGTTGCTCGTTCACTGGACCAACCGCCAGGCAAAGGATTGTCAAATGAGAATTCGAGAATTCCCGGCTTGGCTTTTCTGAGCTTTCATGGTTTTGAGTGATCCTGAAGAGGTTAATCCCAGCCAGCAATGACCGCGAGGGCTTCTCTATTTCTTCCTTTCGGATGGAACGGATTCTTTTATTTTTTATTTTTTATTTTTTTACAGATTTATTTTTTATTGGTGTTCTTAGGACTGAGGCGTCGCCGCGGGCCCCACCCTGCAGGGGCCTAATGTGCCGGCTGAGTCTGCGGGACGATCCTCCACGGTGACGGCTGCGGGTCACGGCGCTGGGAGGCCCTGGATTGAACTCCTTACCCAAGGAGGGGGTAGGAGGCCGTCCCTTCACGGGCACCTACAATGCTGGGCATCGAATCACGGAGTCTGAGAGCTGGAGGCGAATACTTATTATGAAAACAATAATTTTTACTTACTCTTGAAGACCTGTCTCAAAACAGTAGACGCTACTCGGCAGGCAAAAGGCAATCTTTATTCTTCGTGTCCCGTAAACGAGGCAAGCAGCTCCGCGTGAGAAGTGAACGAAAGGCTTAGTTGTGGATATTTTATGTTCCTCGGGCTTATATCCAAGTAGACGTTAAATCCTGAGGGTGACCCAGAGCTGGAAGGTCACTCCAGGCTCGCCCGGTGGACACGGCCAGCAGGGGCACGAGCGGCGGGCGGCATCCGGACTGGGGTGCATGCGTGGGCGCCCACGAGGCCTTTACCTGGAGCTTGATGTTGGTCGACAAGCTAGTCAAGGGGGAGAGGGAGTTTCTACGAGGAGGCACGCCATGAGCTCCCTAGGTCAGGGGGAGGGTGTGTGCGTCGCCCAGCCTGGTGCCCCTTATGTCAGACCGGGGACAAGCTTGTGTTGCTTAACGCGAGGGTCGACGTGGAAAACCAGCCCCATGTGAGGTCCTACGCGAGAGAATTCTGCAGACATGTGGCTTCAATGCAGGCTAATTTTGAAATATTCTTTCCCTCTGAGTCCATCATGCTTGGGTTTAAAACATTTAGGGGTTTGCTCTGCTGAGCTACGCGCGGGTCACGGTGGTGGGACGTGAAGGATGAAGGCATTCTCTGTCCCTTCAGTATTTATTCAGCGTTCGATCTCCAGCTTCTAGAACAGTGCCTGCAGTACTTGGTGCTCGCTGAATGGATGGATGACTGGATGGGGGGAGGGAGGAAATAATGAATAAACTTCCTGCATGATGGAGGGGGGCAGGGAGGAGCTCTACCGTACCCCACCCCATGTCCTCCAGGCTGGGCCCAAATGCGAGGCGTGTGGATGATCGGGTTCTACAAGCTCCCGCACACTTGCCCTTCCCCGCCCGCCCCCAGTGGGCATTAGCACTTGATCTCCCCCAGACCCGAACCATGGGACCCACGGGGCCTTCGGGACAGGAAGGGTGAACCCCAGCATATCCATCTTCTAGTTCCCTGGGTCAGAGCGGCTCCTGGAGCATTCACAGAAAAGCACATGTGGCGTCCACCTGGAGATGGGGCGGAGGAGGGAGTCGCCCCGCGAGGCTGGGAGGCCGTTTCAGCAACGCAGGTGAGAGCTGCGGACGGCTTGCGAGCAAACACAGGTGGTGGGAATGGCCCGGAGGTGACGTGTTCTGGAAATATTTGTAGGGAAGATCATCAGCTCTTATTGGACTCATCATATCCTGCCCTGAGGCCTTAGATGTCCCCAAATAAAGTGAGTTTATAGTTTCCAGTTGAGAATGTTGGATAGACACCAGCTATTGCTAGGAACTGGTTTTTTTAGAAGGGCCACTACATTCATTGTTTTTGAATTTCTGTACCATCTGTTTGCTTCTACAATGTGTCTTTCCAGCCTCAATAGAGACCTATTGAAATGGCATTTAATTCAGAATTTTTGCACCTATGAAGTCACTGCAACTTTTCCTGTCGCCCTAGCATTGCACACCCCCACCCCCCACCCCCACTTTCTTTTTAGCCATGACGGGCTCCGTGTATCGCAGGAACACCATGCCCTATAATCTTGATTGTAATCCCTGGAAGGAAAAACTTTAAAACTCACAGGCACCCTTAAAACGCATACGTGATCTCCTCGCCCCTGATCCGTAGGCTTGCAGGAGATGGAGGCTGTAGCAGAGAAGGGGCATGTCTGGTGTCAGGACCCCGAGCCATCTTAATTAATCAATTAACTAATTAACTTTAAAGATTTGCATATCTATTTTAGAGAGAGAGAGAGACGGGGAGGGGCCGAGGGAGAGGGAGAGATTCCCTGCGGAGCACAGAGCCTGACCTGGGCCTTGACCTCACAACCCTGAGTCGCTACCAGAGTGGAAATCAAGGGTCCGTTGCCCAGAGGACTGTGCCACCCAGGCAACGACCGTGCCACCCAGGCACCCTCCAAGACATTTTGAAGGCAGAGACTCAGGGCTTCCTCTGCTCCTCCCATGAATTCCCTAGTTCTTTTCTGGAACTCTGAAGCTTCCTTCCCCGGTGATTCCCTGCAGTGGCCAACAGCTCAGGGCCTGCCCTGGCCCCGGTGGGTAACGCCCGCCTGCCCGCCAGCCACTGTCCGGTCATACCAGGAAGGTTGCTTAGACCAGAGTCAGTTCACCCGCGAGGATGCAGGCTCTGTGCACCTGCCCTCCTGCTCTTACATGTCTTCTGTACTCAGCCCACCCGCATGGCTTCTCCGGTCTGTGCCCCTTGCTTAGCCTCACTCCTGGGTACGTCTTCCCGTCCTCAGCGTCCCCAGTACAGACCTATCACTCGCTGCACGAGTGTGGGCCCGGGACGCCTTGCCAGCTGGGGGCCTTCCCTGTGCTCTCTGGTTTGGTGTCGAGCCTCAGGCCTTCATCTTGCTGTCGCCCCTTCCCCGGTGGTCCTGCCCTCTGCGCTTCACGTCCCTGGGCAGCAGCGAAGCCATCGGCCTGGCTGTCTCCACTTGGGACTTTTTGGCAACAAGAAGTTGTGTCCTAGTTCCTTGTATTGCTATTCAGGACACCCCTCGGGGCACCTTTTCTTTGGCCCACACTGGGGCCCAAGATTTCTAAGTTCTACCTCTACTGTCATTCATCGACTTTAAAAATTCACCCTCTTAAGCAGAAATTTCATTCAACGACCCTATCTAGTGTGATTACAGCTTCTAGATTTAACCTGTGCTCACTGGTCTGTATTTACGGAGGAAATCTGCTTACCGGGCACTTTCTGTTTTCTCTCTTGAAAGGCAGAAGTTACTTCTCTGCTTTCATTACTGTGTAATGTGACCAACGCCACTGGCCTGCTGTAAGGCATCCAGGAGGACATCTGGAGACAGCGGATCCACCGATGACTATGGAAAGGTAATTTCTTTGTGAAATGGGAGGAATAGTAGGAAAACACTAGTGTGCTTTCTCTCCTGCACTTCTTTTGAATTTGTTGTCGTACCCCCAACGGCACCGAGGTGCCCGTCTGCCTCATGCTTGTGCCACTGTGACAACTAATGGGGGATTTGTTGACAATTGAAAAGCTAATGTCAAGGGAAATCAAAAAACTAATACTCAGATTCTGGCATTCAGAATAGGCTCTTGCTACTAAGCAATAGACCTGAAAGCCATGTTTTGCTGAGAGGAGATGCCCAAATTAGCACATTGAGGTCTGAGGCCCAGCCCTTCTGTTCCTGAAGTTATGGGGAGAAGAGGGAGGGAAAGGCCCAGAAAAAGGAAGGAATAAGATGTGTAGTCTTAAAAAAAAAAAAAAAAAAAAGATGTGTAGTCTCTCCCCACCCCTAGCTTTATTGAGGAATAATTAACAATTAAAAATTGTATATATTTAAGGCCTACAGTTGTGTAGTCTATGTGTACATCGTGAGATGATCGCCACAGTCTAGGTAATTAATATACGCAGCCCCTGACATCACTTCCTTTTTCTTTATCTCTTAGTGAGAACACCTAAGAGTTACCCCCCAGCCAATTCCAGGCACGCAATACAGTGTTTTTATTTATTATTTATTTATTTATTTTGGTCTTTTCTTTTTTTTTATTTTTTTATTTTTATTTTTTTAATAAATTTATTTTTTATTGGTGTTCAATTTGCCAACATATAGAATAGCACCCAGTGCTCATCCCGACAAGTGCCCCCCTCAGTGCCTGTCACCCATTCACCCCCACCCCGCCCTCCTCCCCTTCCACCACCCCTAGTTCGTTTCCCAGAGTTAGGAGTCTCTCCTGTTCTGTCTCCCTCCCTGATATTTCCCACTCATTTTCTCTCCTTTCCCCTTTATTCCCTTTCACTATTATTTATATTCCCCAAATGAATGAGACCATATAATGTTTGTCCTTCTCCGATTGACTTACTTCACTCAGCATCATACCCTCCAGGTCCATCCACGTCGAAGCACATGGTGGGTATCTGTCGTTTCACAATACAGTGTTTTTAAGTCCTCACATCGTGCACTCTGTCTCCGGAACTTCGTCATCTCGTGTAACTAAGACTTTGCACGCCTTGACCAGTACGTCCACGTTTTCCCTCCTCTCCGACTCCTGGCAGCGCCACTTTACTTGCTGTTTTAGATTTCACGTGTGAGTGACGTCATGCACTGTTTGTCTTTCTGTGTCTGACCCTCACTCCGCACGTGAAATGAGGTTCGTCCATGTTGTTGCAAATGGGAGCGTTTCCTGCTTTTCTGAGACGCTGAATAATATTCCATGGACAGATGAACATTTTATTTATCCATTTATCTGTTGATGTACATTTGGCTCGCTTTCATGTCTTGGCTGTTGCGAATCACGCTGCACATGGGATGCAGACCTGTCTTTGCGACAGTGATCTCATGTCTTTCAAATATGTGCTCGGGAGTGGGAGTGCTGAATCATGTGGTAGCTCTATTTTCAATTTTCTGGAGCCTCCATACTGTTTGGCATAACAAGTGCACCAGATTAGACGCACAAGGTTCCTTCTTCTCCACATCGCCTCGATCATATCTTTCTGGGAAAGAATCCAGAGAAAGGAAGGGTGTCTTGTAAGTTGAGGTGATGCTGAGAGTGCGAGGGTTTTGCTCCAGTTTTGTGTTTGGAGCTCTGGGGGGAGATTGTCCTGCAGGCAACATGTTCCCTTGTGAACCTGGGGACAGCCTTCTCCAGTAACACACAATGGGCCAGGATCATTGGCCTGAGTTGCCCTTGCTTCTTGGAGAGGGGCATGAGTGGGGCATGAACGGGGCATGAGTGGGGCATGAACCGGGCATGAGTGGGGCATGAGTGGGGCATGAACGGGGCATGAGTGGGGCATGAACGGGGCATGAGTGAGGCGTGAGTGAGGCATGAACGGGGCATGAACGGGGCAAGAGTGGGGCATGAACCGGGCGTGAGTGGGGCATGAGTGGGGCATGAACGGGGCATGAGTGGGGCGTGAGTGGGGCACGAACGGGGCAAGAGTGGGGCATGAACGGGGCATGAGTGGGGCGTGAGTGGGGCATGAACGGGGCATGAACGGGGCAAGTGTGGGGCATGAACCGGGCATGAGTGGGGCATGAGTGGGGCATGAACGGGGCATGAACGGGGCATGAGTGGGGCATGAGTGGGGCATGAACGGGGCATGAGTGGGGCATGAGTGGGGCATGAACGGGGCATGAACGGGGCATGAGTGGGGCATGAGTGGGGCATGAACGGGGCATGAGTGGGGAGTGAGTGGGGCGTGAACGGGGCATGAGTGGGGCATGAGTGGGGCGTGAACGGGGCATGAGTGGGGCATGAGTGGGGCGTGAACGGGGCATGAGTGGGGCATGAGTGGGGCATGAACGGGGCATGAACGGGGCATGAGTGGGGCATGAGTGGGGCATGAACGGGGCATGAGTGGGGAGTGAGTGGGGCATGAACGGGGCATGAGTGGGGCATGAGTGGGGCGTGAACGGGGCATGAGTGGGGCATGAGTGGGGCATGAACGGGGCATGAGTGGGGCATGAGTGGGGCATGAACGGGGCATGAGTGGGGCGTGAGTGGGGCATGAACGGGGCATGAACGGGGCAAGTGTGGGGCATGAACCGGGCATGAGTGGGGCATGAGTGGGGCATGAACGGGGCATGAACGGGGCATGAGTGGGGCATGAGTGGGGCATGAACGGGGCATGAGTGGGGAATGAGTGGGGCATGAACGGGGTGTGAGTGGGGCATGAGTGGGGCATGAACGGGGCGTGAGCGGGGCATGAGCGGGGCATGAACGGGGCATGAGCGGGGCATGAACGGGGCATGAGTGGGGCATAAGTGGGGCATGAGTGGGGCGTGAATGGGGCATGAGCGGGGCATGAGTGGGGCGTGAACGGGGCATGAGTGGGGCATGAACGGGGCATGAGTGGGGCATGAGTGGGGCATGAGTGGGGCGTGAACGGGGCATGAGCGGGGCATGAACGGGGCGTGAACGGGGCATGAGTGGGGCATGAACGGGGCATGAGTGGGGCATGAACGGGGCATGAGTGGGGCATGAGTGGGGCATGAACGGGGCATGAGTGGGGCATGAGTGGGGCATGAACGGGGCATGAGTGGGGCGTGAGTGGGGCATGAACGGGGCATGAACGGGGCAAGTGTGGGGCATGAACCGGGCATGAGTGGGGCATGAGTGGGGCATGAACGGGGCATGAACGGGGCATGAGTGGGGCATGAGTGGGGCATGAACGGGGCACTGAGTGGGGAATGAGTGGGGCATGAACGGGGTGTGAGTGGGGCATGAGTGGGGCATGAACGGGGCGTGAGCGGGGCATGAGCGGGGCATGAACGGGGCATGAGCGGGGCATGAACGGGGCATGAGTGGGGCATAAGTGGGGCATGAGTGGGGCGTGAATGGGGCATGAGCGGGGCATGAGTGGGGCGTGAACGGGGCATGAGTGGGGCATGAACGGGGCATGAGTGGGGCATGAGTGGGGCATGAGTGGGGCGTGAACGGGGCATGAGCGGGGCATGAACGGGGCGTGAACAGGGGCATGAGTGGGGCATGAACGGGGCATGAGTGGGGCATGAACGGGGCATGACTGAGGCATGTGGGGCATGAACGGGGCATAAATGGGCAGGGACACAGAAGGGGGCTGAGTCAGGGGCTGCAGTTCAGCTCAGCCCCATCTCGCTGTGGTGAGGGGGCAGGTGGGCCTTCAGGAGAGGCCAAAGGAGGATCACTCAGGCTTAGAGCTAACGGACGTTGTGCTGGAGGCTCAGGGCTTCCAGCGCCTGTGGGAAGGGAGATTGGTCTGTGGGCAGAGAATACCTGGCCAGGTGTTACTAATGATGTGTTCTGACCTGATAGAGGAAAATTAAAGCGTAGTGCACAGGCTCACATTTTCCTTAGTAACAAAACCAGGAGGACGTCTTCAAGAAGTTGACGATAGTTGCATCATTTGTTAGAGTTATAGATGATCTTGCCTTTTCCTTTTCTGCCTCTCTATTTTTTAAATATATTTTGTTATGGGAAAGTGTTAATTTTATTTAAAAAATAAAACTTTCTTTAAATAACCAAAAAGAATCATACCAGACACCTTTAATATTACTTAATATTTCAAAGCCATCGCTAGAAGTCTATGGACATAAATCTCTCTTTAAGTTCTTTAACACATGCATATAATGTCACACAAATAGGATTGTACTTTTAAAATCCAGCCTCCTTTATTCTTCTCCTTTCCACCTTTCTTCTCCACCTGCATTGGCCCTATGGTCCACTTCCCCGTGCAAAGCCTTAGCAACCTGGTATGTAGGCTTCAGTATGGTTTTCCTTGCAGCTATGTACAAAGACGTATGAGTATTCATACAGACACCTGTACATCGTGCACTACATACAGACATTTAAACACACATACAGGTAATTATTATTATTAGGGTAATACTATGAAGACATCTCTGCATTTTATCTTTTGTCCTCACTACCATCTCCTGGAAAACGTTCCCAGTTAACCGGCATGACTCCAGTTCATTCTTTTAATGTTCCTGTAATGGACCACCTGGTGGCTCAGTAGGTGAAGCATCCGCCTTTGTCTCAGGTCATGATCTGAGGGTCCTGGGATCGAGCCCCACATCAGGCTCCCTGCTCGACGGGGAGTCTGCTTCTCCCTCTCCCTCTACCCCTCCCCCTTGTTCGTCCTCACTCTTTCTCAAAAATAAATAAATAATAAAATCTTTAAAAAAATAATGCCTGTGTAACATTTTATGGTTGTTGTCATAATTCCTTCTCCCATCTGTAAAATATTTGGACATATTTTTCTTGATTCTTGGAGATGTTGGCTATTTGGCCGCCCTCATTTGAAAGCTTATTATGTGTTCTATATTTGAAATAAGTTTAGCAATGAAGTGTTATTCATCTAATGATGTTTAATACACCTAGATTGGGGATCCCTGGGTGGTTCAGCGGTTTAGCACCTGCCTTTGGCCCAGGGCTTGATCCTGGAGTCCCGGGATCAAGTCCTGCGTTGGGATCCCGGCATGGAGCCTGCTTCTCCCTCTGCCTGTGTTTCTGCCTCTCTCTCTCTCTCTCTGTGTGTGTGTCTATCATGAAGAAATAAATAAATAAATCTTTAAAAAAATAATACACCTAGATTTTTATCCACTTAGTTCTAAAGACATTCAAATATGCTCTTGTATCTTGGAGCTACGACAATACTTCTTGGCTAAAGTCAGTGGTATGGAGTGAAATTGTAGGGCAGGTAATGAGCAAATATTTGAGAATCTCTGTTATGTAAGATACAAACTTCACTTTAATTAGTGGTTTGCCACAAAACCCCTTAGTTGACTTTGTGTGAGGGATTTCTGTGGAGGGAGTAGAGCTGGTTCAAGATCAAGAAGGTGGTGACTTCTATTTCATTAATCAATTGTTGGAAGATGGGCTTGATCTTCAGAAGGCAATAGGGTTTTTACGGTTTTATTGATGTTTTTGTTACACATAATAACATAGACAGTACTATACATATAGGTTTACTCATAGGTATAGGCTGTATCTGATTTTTTGAGGTTAGTAAAATAACATCACCTGCTTAGTGTCAAACTCTCCTTGGTCTACAGCAATTACCTTGTACCCCAAAGATTTGAGTTGTTTACCACCAATATCTGAGATAACTCTTCATTATACATGGAAGTCTAAATTTTTGAAAGGTTATATACATCTAAATCTTCACTTAAGGGGCGCCCGGGGGTCTCAGTGGTTGAGCATCTTCCTTCGGCTCAGGGCATGACCCCGGGGTCCCGGGATCGAGTCCCACATCGGGCTCCCTGCGGGAAGCCTGCTTCTCCCTCTGCCTGGGTCTCTGCCTCTCTCTCTGTGTGTCTCTCATAAATAAATGAATAAAATCTCTAAAAAATAATGTCTCCACTTAATTTTTTTGGACTTTTTTGGGTGAGAATCTTATTGACAGCCGATGAAGACTATACTTTTTATTTGAGTGTGCCAAGAGCTTTAAATCACGTCAACCGAATGTGATAAAATATCGCTTAGCTGAGTTAACTCGGGTGACAGTTTATAAATCACTTCCTATCATTTTAACCACAGGAAGGAGAGGTTGTTAGCCAGTTATACACGCCTTAAATGTCTGACTGTGGCTTCTATTACAAACAAAAATTGGGAAACGTATTCATCCACCGTCATAAAGTTTTGACTATATTTAAACCAGCACATAATGAAAGTTTTTTCTTAAGCTTAAGTTTAAAACCACGCGTGGGAGCAAAGAGGTTTGCTAATGTTGAAGAGAGGTCTCTAGACACACGGACAGTTTGTAATGTGTGTTGGATAAGATCGACTTTTTAAGCAAAAACTTTCATTTCCTCTTTGCAGGGAGTGGAAATAGAATTACCTGAGAATCTACCCAATATACTCATTACTGTATTAGTCATTTGACTCTGGACAGAAGTCCGGGTGCCCTTCACACAGTGAAGACACTTAACTAAAAGGGAAATTAAGGTTCGGGTAAAGCTAATGGCCCAGAGAGAGTGGCAGGGTCTCCTTCGTAATAACAGGGCGTAATTACAAGCTTTGCCTTTGGAATGTTTTTCTACCGTCACATCTCCTCTCCGAGGCTGGCAGAGAGGTGGGATAGAGGCAGCTGCGGTGAGAGGCCTGTGCGAGAGAGTGTTCTCCACCACCCCCGCGGCCCTGCCAGTGTGGGCTGAGATCCGGCCCTGCTCCACCTCCAGCCTGACTCACGCGCTGCGGCCCCGCACATCCCGTCTCTGCCCCGTGTGTCCCGCGGGCGGGGCTGCCCGGCCTCCTCCTGCCTGGCTCACTGTCGGGGGCTTCAGGAGCTGGAAATCAGAGACAACGTGGCAGCCCTGCCTTATCTGCTTCCTCTACGGATGATTGAACTGACCCAAGGAGATTGAGTGTCATGTGGGCACACCTGCATGGGGACGCAGGTCTGATCCCGTAGATCTGTGTCCTCTCTACCCCTGGGACCACTCCACCACGTAGCCATGATTCTCCTTCCTGGAGGCTCACCTCCGTGGAATTCCTGGGGTCCTGGCAAGTCAGTTACCCTTGGGAGAAGTGCGACGTTGGCCGACCTGAGCGCCAGCTGTCAGACGCCTATCTTGTTGGGGAGGATGGCTCCAAGTCGGGCTGCTCTGCGAAGGGGACTCACTTTGAAGAAGAGATGAGCTTGAGATGACAAGGTTCTTTCTCTGGGGCCTGAGACACTGGCCTGGGGCACCGATGAAGAGTGAGGTCAACCCTTTGACTATGTCACAGCTTCTTCTGTGGCGGTCCTCCCTCCAAATCCGCCTTAACACCAGTCCCCACCTTCAGCTTTTGCCACATGAAATGCTAGTCTGTGCATCTTGAGAACATTCAGGGGGGCTGCTGATATCTCCTACTACATTTAGCTTGGAGCTTCTTGGCTGAAGCTGCTCCATAGAGACAAAATATTATTATTGGTACTTTGGGGCCATCAAGACTTCCAGCTGTATAAGCTGCTCAGCTTTTTTTAGCTTCTCTTGTGCAGCAATATTTTCATTCCCTGAATGAAGGAAAACGGACTTCTAGTTCTAGATAATATCAAATTTGTGACAACTCCATCAGGATGTAGGTGGAATTAAATTTCTTTACAAACACTTTATTTATTTATTTATTTATTTATTTATTTATTTATTTATTTATTTATTTATTATTATTTTTTTTACAAACACTTTAAATTCTGAATGGACCTAAGTGACTTCCCCATGCCTTTTCTGTTTAGAAAAATCAGAAAGTAAGCTGCATTTCTACCTTCTTCTTCTTCTGGAGCTTTCCAAAGAAAACTCTACTAGTGTGGGCCACCTGGTACAGGTAGTAGAATGAAATAAGGAATTTTGGGGAAATAGAGCCATTATTGTGAGAACCATTATTTTTTCAGTGAAAGATGTAAGCAGCCCTTAGCTGGAGGTGGCATCTGAGCGCCCTCTCAGCAAAGTCCTTCACTGATGGCTTTTCATACTGGAGAGACTGTCAGGATTCTGAGCAAATCTTCATCCATATTACTTTCAAAGTTTGCCTATTGGATTCCAGGAGATGCCATAGGTTATTCTGTAAAAGGGAACACTAACCATGCATTTTTTGCCCTCCAAATTATACTTAAAAATTAGATGTAAGAACACATATGTGTTCAACACATATGACGTTCTATCCGTCCGTGATATGGACACGGACCTGTTTGTTTACTGTCAAACTGGCACGAGTGTTCTCTTTGAAGACCACTGATTGAGGCTATGCATCCTGCCTCTCAGTTTGAGTGTATATTAGTCATGTTATTCTATGCATTTAGGGCAAAAACGATCGCATTATGCAAACTCACTTCTTAAGATCTATAGCTGACAGGGGCGCCCGGGTGGCTCAGCGGTTGAGCATCTGCCTTTGGCTCAGAGTGTGATCCTGGGGTCCCGGGATCGAGTCCCCCGTCGGGCTCCCTCCATGGAGCCTGCTTCTCCCTCTGCCTCTCTCTCTGTGTCTCTCATGACTAAGTAAATAAAAGCTTAAAAAAAAATCGATAGCTGACAGAGGAAGTTCATTTTTTTTTTGAAGATTCTATTTATTTATTTGAGAGAGAGTGAGAGCCAGAGAGATCACAGAGGGAGAGGGAGAAGCAGGCTCATTGAGGAGCAGGGAGCCTGACACAGGGCTTGATCCCAGGACCCTGGGACCACGAACCAAGACGAAGGCAGACGTCTAACCAACTGAGTCACCCAGGCGCCCCTGACAGGAAATTTAAACAGAAAGTGAGATGCTTGTGGTACTCAAAGTATGTCTAGTATAAATGAGCTGAAACAGGAATACTTTGAAGAGAATATTAACAACCATAGTCTTTGGTTTTTATAAAAATTACTCAAGATAAATTATGTAATACGAAGGACCCTAACTCATGATCTCCCAAATAGTAGAACAGCATCGAGCCATACCTCCCTCTTTTTGCTGCAGTGTGCCTGTAAGAAATCAGATTTTTCATTCTGACACTGCAGGAAAAACCAAATATGGGCACACTGCACTTGGAGCTCTGCAGAGTTGTTGAGATCCTGGGTGTAGTGTAATGAAAGGAGCTCAAACCCAGGCTCCAGCTACTTACTTTCCCTTTGAGCAAATGCTTTGGCCTCACTAAGCTTTCGTGTTCTCCTTTATAGGATGAAATATCAGCAGCAGATCGCTCCAAGTGTTGTCTTGAAGGTGAAACGTCCCACGTTTAGTGCCGCGTCTGCTGTGTGGGAGTGGCCGGTACAGGTGGGCTACTTTCATTTCCTGTTATCCATGCTGAGCCTTCTACCCAGATTGGATTTAACATCGTTCCTCTTTCTAGCAGCACATTACAAAATTAAAAATTTTTATTTCTCAATTTATTTTTTGTTCTGTTAAAAACTTGACAAATCTCAACTTTGGGATTATTTCTTATAGTAAACTCAGGCTAGTATTTTATCTTAACTCCTGTTAGGATTTAGGAGTGTTTCTTGGACAAATGATCTTAGGAAGTGGTGAGAGAAGCTATCATTTATCTCTGTGGGGATTTAAAAATTACTAAATATGGTAATAAGAGATTGGAAATGACTTTCTATGCCTTTATATACCATACTTGATTTAAACAGTCTCATATACTTGGACAATTAAATGTATTTTTTTCTTTTTGCTATTTTATATGGTGTAAAATCAGTAGAAGACAAAATTTTAAAATGATATTGGTTGAAAAATCCTTTCTGACTATAAAATAGATCCTTTAGATTTCAAGACATAAAAAGTATGACTCATACATTGCCAGTAAGAATGTAAGACGGTTCAGCCACTGTGGAAAACAGTGTGTTGGCTCCTCAATAAGTTAAACATGGAATTACCATATGACCCGGCAAGTCTACTCCTAGGCATATACTCCCCCAAATTGGAAGCAGATGTTCTTTTTTTTTTTTTTTTTTATTTATGATAGTCACACAGAGAGAGAGAGAGAGAGGCAGAGACACAGGCAGAGGGAGAAGTAGGCTCCATGCACCGGGAGCCCGACGTGGGATTCGACCCGGGACTCCAGGATCGCGCCCTGGGCCAAAGGCAGGCGCCAAACCGCTGCACCACCCAGGGATCCCAGAAGCAGATGTTCTAACAAAAGTGGTACATAAATGTTCATAGCAGCCCTAAGCACAGTAGCCAAAGGGTGGAAATAACTCAATTGTTCTTTTTTTTTTTTTTTTAAAGATCTTATTCATTTATTCATGAGAGAGAGAGAGAGAAGAGAGAGAGAGAGGCAGAGGGAGGAGCAGGCTCCATGCAGGGAGCCCGACGTGGGACTCGATCCCGGGACCCCAGGGTCATGCCCTGAGCCGAAGGCACCAAACCGCTGAGCCACCCAGGGATCCCCTCAATTGTTCTTAAAAGGAATCACAAATTGTGGTGTATTCACACAGTGGAATATTATTTAGCCATAAAAAGAATGATGCACCCTGAACACAAAGACAGGCATGAAAGTTCATATATTGTGTAAATCTATTTATATGAAATACCCGGATAGGTCAATCTGTAGAGACAGAAAGGAGGTCAGCGGTTGCTCAGGGGCTGAGGGGAGGCAAAGGGAGTATGACGACTTAGGCAGTGGAGGGTTTTCTTTGCAGGTGTTGAAGACATTTGGGACTTGACAGTGGCGATGGCTGTACCACCTTGTGAATGGACTAAAGGACACTGAACCATGCACTTTGAACTGGTAAATTTTTATCTTATGTGTATTTATCAAATAAAAATCCAGAAAACTTGCCCTGTGGTGCCCCCAAAACGCCAATATCCGAAAACCCTTTAACTGGAGATGTGCTTCCAAAGAATTGTCCTTTTGATCCAGCGGCCAGCTCACCTAATTTGCTTTCCTGGCCAAATTACTGCCTACTAAACTACAAGGAGCCCTTTTCCGCAAAATGGGTTAAGCCTTTTTGCTCCAACCTCCTGAACTGGATTTGATCGAAGGGCATTTGATTGAGATTAAGAAATGTGTGATTGAGGATCCGTGGGGGACGCCCAGTTCCCAATGCAGACCTCTTGTTCTTATTTTTCTTTCCATCCCCCTCCTCATGTTGTCTTTTCTCCCCTCCCTCTTTGCCTTTCCCCTTAATCATTGCTTACATTTCGACTCCCCAGACACAGGGAAGAACATTCTCTTGGCGGCGCTGAGAGTGCGTGCGGCTGGTGGTCTTGCTGCTTTGCCTCATCCAGACAAGCCAGTCCTTACCCACACTCCTGGCATCCTGAGCTCTGCTAAGGGATCTCCCGGGTTTGCACTCACGCCGACGTGTGTGTGGTCAACGTAACTTTCCTCTTAAAACGACAGCAGGGAGATTGCCCCTATTTGTCGCCTATTTTTGGCCAATTCTTTTGATAATTTGTTGCTGAATATCATTAGAAGAGACATGTTTATCGCTTTTTAAAATTTGGGTCCCTGAAAGAAATTTTTTAAAAAGCCGGCGTGATTGATATTTGACGTGAAAGAGCATGAGCACGAGGAACGTTGGCCTACCAGGTAGGAAATGTTATTTACCGATGAAGTAATGGCTTTCAAAAATTGAAGCAAAAGTCATAAATCATATAATTAAGCATTTAAAAGTGTATAATTCACTTTAGTACATTCACACACTTAGTGCACTCACAGTGTCATGCAAGCATCACCACTGTCACGTTCCCGAGCATTTGCATCATCTCAAAGGGAAAGCTCTACTCACTGTGACACCCCTTCTGCCTCCCCTCAGCCCCTGGGTAACCGCCTGTCCCTTTCTGTCTCTACAGAGTGACCTTTCTGGGTATTTCTTATAAATGGATTCGCACCGCATGTGACCTTCTGTGCCCGGCTGGTTTCCGTAGCGTGATGTTCACAAGAGTCATCAACGTCGTGGTCTGGATGCGCACTTCACTCCTCCTCGTGACCCCATCGCCGGCTGCCCTAAGGATATACCCCGTTTGTTTATCCATTTGTCCCTTTAAGGGCATTTGGATCATTTCACATCTTTGCTGCTGTGAATGGTGCCGCTGTGAACATCCGTGAGCAAGTCTTTATTTGAATATCTGTTTTCAGTTCTTTTGGGTCCGTAGCTAGGAGTGGAATTGCTGGGTCATACGGTGATTTTGTGTTTAACTCGCCGAAGAACCACCAAACTGTTTCTCACAGCGGCTACAGCACGATACGTTACTACCACCGGTGCCGTATGAGTGGATCTCTCCACGTCCCTGCCGGCCACGATCACTTTTCCTTTGTTTGATTATAACCATCCTAGCAGATGCGAGCTAGTGTCTCATGTGGTGCTGATTTGTATTTCCTCTGTCTTTCTCTCTTACTTCTCTTCCTCCGTCCTTCCCTCCCTCCCTTCTTTCCTTCCTTCTTTCCAATCACACCCCACACCTTCAAGAACACTGAAAAAGATCTGCAGATCTTTCCTGGTGCAGGAGGAACCTCTTTAATCTTCTTGTGGTTGAAGTTAAATACATTCTTTTTTTTTTGTATATTTTTTTATTGGAGTTCAATTTGCCAACATATAGTATAACACCCAGTGCTCATCCCGTCAAGTGCCCCCCTCAGTGCCCGTCACCCAGTATCTTTTTGGCAATTAGTCATTCCATTAATTTTTCTTGATAGGATCTTTTGTTACTGTGCTGTGGGTTCACCTGCTTTCTGTGCTTAAACCATTAGAGGCCACCTTTGATTTGGATTTTTCAAATCACCAACGATGTTGAGAATATATTAATGTGCTTGTTGGCTATTTGTACACCTTTTGGAGAAAGATCTATTCAAATTCTTCACTCAGTTTTTAATGGATTTGTTCTTTTTGTTGTTGAGTTGTAACAGTTGGTATGGATTCTGGATTCTAGACATTTATCAGATATATGATTTGTAAATATTTTCTACCTTTCTGTAGTTGTCTTTTTACTTTCTTGATAATTTTCTTTAATGCACAAAATGTTCTAATGTCTATGAAGTCCATTTTATCTATTTTTTCTTTTGTTGCTCATTTTTTGGTGCCAAATATAAGAATCTATTGTGAAAATTAAAGGTCATGAAGACCTATGCCTATGTTTTTGTCCAATAGTCTTTTATTTTTAGCTTGTATGTTCAAGTCATTGATCCACTTTGAGTTAATTTTTGACTATGGAGTGAGGTAGGGATCCAACTTTTTTCTTTTGTCTGTATTTATACATTTTTTTCCAGAGCCATTTGTTGGAAGAGACAGTTCTTCTCCCATTGAATAATCTTGGTACCCTTGTAAAAAAAACAATTGGTTATAAATGTTTGGATTTATTTCTGGACTATCAGTTCTATTCCATTGATCTGTATGTCTATCTTTATGCCAGTAATACACTGTTTTATTTACTTTTGCTTTGGGAGTTAGTTTTGAAATCAGGAACTGTGAGTCTTCCAATTCTTTTTTTTTTTTTTTTCCTTTTTCAGTATTGTTTTGGTTATTCAGAGTCACTTGCAATTCCATACAGATTTGAGGATACCTTTTCCATCTCTCCAAAGTCATTGGAGTTTTAATAGGGGTTGCATTTATCTGTAGATTGCATTGGGGTATATTGGCATCTTAATAATATTGTCTTCCTATTTTTTCATTTATTTAGGTTTTCTTTAATTTTATCTCAGTAATACAGGACTTCTAGTGTCATATTGAATAATAGTGGTGAAAATGGGAATAAGAAAAGGATGCCTGCTTTCATCACTGCTATTCAACATTCTACTGAATCTTGCAGCACTCTTTTATTTCAATCCACAAACTAAAACCAGTGGTTTAATAATGCCCCACTTTTTCTAAGGTTGAATGTTTTGGTAAATTTGCTATCTAGCTCATGTCTAACAACATAGAAATATTGAAATAGTCCTCTGAGGAGCAAGACAGTAATTATCACAAAGCTGTGTGTCTTACTTGACTAAGTCTGCTTTCTGATAAGACCTCATTGACTAAGAATCATATCTAAAATTAAGACTACTGATTTAGTAAATTTTCTGTTTTCCTTAGAAAATTGTTGTTCTAACATACGATAATTTGAGCATAACTCTACCAGTAAATATTTAGACCAATGAACAGTTACTCATTTCCTAAGCACTTAATCTTGAGGGACCACATAATTTATTGCTCAACTTTTAGACCCTTTGGAGAAAGAGACAAACTATTAATTTTGCCAGAACAACAAGCTTAAACCAGTACTGCCTCGGGCAAACTGAGATGGTGGGTCGTTCTAAGTAAACTATTGAGTTTTTATTCTCATTGTTATCACTGATTTAGCATGGAAAGAAGTTTGTAACAAGAGAAATTCTTATTCTCAAAGTTTTAAGCCAAATTTTCAAGGGAGAGGAAAATGAAGTGAGAGTCCATTATAGTGGTGGTCACTCTTTCCAGTTTTTCTGTGTGCTTTTCTAGATGGGCTTATTCTGCTCATGTGAGGCAAGACTATAGTCAACTCAACTCAAATCAGTCTGATACTGAATGTGGCCTCAACTGAGCCACCTGAAGGGTTTAGGTCCATTCAAAGACCAGGGTGAAGGAGAGCTGGCTTCATCCAAGATCTTTGGGGGCCATTCTTGTGCCCCTCTCAGTCTTTATACCACAAACAAGGCAGCCTGGGACCACCTCAGCTTTGCCAGGTCTATACTCTGTGGAAAAGCCTAGGATTTGCCTATAAACCTTGGACTTGTTTCTGGATTAGTAACAACCGAGCAAGATAACTTTTCATTAGGAAGAGTTTTGCTCCCTGGCTTTTTGTTGATAAGTACATTTCACAACAAGGCAATTTCTACACTAATAAAAGCTATTATATAAATATGCTTAATCATGTGAGTGTCATTTATGGTCCCAAGGGCTAAAGGTAAGATAGTTTAAAATCAGAAACACTTGAGTTTAACTAAACATGGTGAAAGGTCCTTGTCTAACTTCAACAGGACCTATATTTACTAATCCCTCTCTGATATTTGATTGTGAGTCTGTGCATCCTTACGATGGAGAGGGTATGGATGGCTATTGGAAAAATAAAAGTAATGTGAGTATCTATGAGCATCTAATATGTACCAGGCACAGGCAATTTGCCTAAAGTAAAATGTTAGCTAGGAGCAGAGCTAGAGTTTATAGGTCATACCCTTTCTGCTCTGCTATTTTGGTTTCTAATCCACAGATGCTGCGTACAACAGATGAAACCTTGAGATGTAAGTCAGGGGACCTGTGTCCAAGTCACAGATGTGTCTGTGATAAGGGCAGTCACACGATCTCTCTAAATTATGGTTTCTGCATTTGTTCAAGGAAGTTAATGCAGGGCCTACCTTGAGTTCCAGGCTAGTGGTGAATATCAATAGCATAGAAATATGATGCATATGCAAGTACTTTGAAAACAGTGCTGTAAGCACTGTTTTAGAGCTATTAAGGAGCTTCTGTCTTATTCACACTGTATCGTGACCTTTAGGAGAAATTCTTTTAGCTTTCTTTGATTCTCTCCTCTGTACTTAGATGTGCAAAAGACAGGGAGAAAAAGGATCATTTTTTTTGGTCCTCATTCATCTCAGGCATTCCTCATAAACGCTTCTCCAAATGATATTTATAAAAGTGCATTTGGCTGGTTTATGAGTTGTTTGCAGATACTAATTTCTACATAGATAGGCACAGTTCTGAATGCCTCCTGTGATAATGTAAGAATTCCTGAGATTTTAAATGTTAAATGAAATTGTTAAGACATCTTAGGTTTTAAGTAACAGCTATCTGCTACTCAAATTGATTTAAATATAAGGAAATGTAAGGTACTTTCTCACCTCACTCAAGAGTTTGATAGGTAAGACAGTTCTTCCTCTGTCATCTCAGGGCTATAGCTTTGCTTTCTGGCAGTTTTATTTGCCTTTATTTACCTTCATCATGTATTGACCACAGAGCTGTAATTCCAGGTATTAAAGCCTACAGGGCATCTGTCTTGTAAGGAAGAAAGGAAAACTTTTCCCCAAAGGTTTTTCACCTTTGGATGGATGCCTTTCACCTTTTGCCTCAGATTGGATGCTCCCTCTGAGCCACTTACAGCACGAGGAATGGGATTACCATGGCTAACCATCTGGGGTGGGATGGGAGTCAACCGCCAAGACAATTATGGTAAGGTAGTTTGAAAGGATAGAGCCACTTGATACTATGTAACTTCCAGGCAAACTATTCCACGTAAACTCTTTACAAGGCTGCTTTGTTGGTGGAAATGTCAGAGCATCCGCCATTTTGCACATGTCATCTACGCAGATCATGACAGTGTGAAGAACCTGATGGTATAATCCCTGTTCTGTGGCCACGAGTGTGATTGATTTCATTGATTTATTGTGAGATTTCTATGTAGCTTTTCTGGAGAGGTATGTGAGTGGAGGGAGTGTAGTCTTTCCTTCCTCCAGTTGGAGTACCCACCCTAATGCAAATGTATTCATTACAATAATTTTGCATACAGATTTTAAGGTAGGCCTTTTGGGAAATGCATTCTTAGCTTTCCAAAGTGTATGTGAAACTCTAATACATTTCTAAGTGTTGGTATGAACAAGATTTTGTTAATGTCGGCATCTTGGAAACCCAAAGAACATCACTAATAATAAGGGGGACCTCAGGAATGGCATTTTTGTAGGTTCCTCTTTCTCTTCATTTACCAATTTGCTCAAAGTAGTATGTGAAAATTGTTCAGGTGGGCTGCTCTGGGGTTGGCCTACTTGGAGTCCAATCTTAGTGTCCCATCACTTACTGGCTGTGTGACTTCAAACAAGTTCATTAGCTTCCCATTTCTCAGTTTCCTCTTTGGAAAAATAAGCATCATAATAATACCTACCTTGTAGGGTGGCGAGGTTTCAACAGGTAATATAGTGGAGGTACATAGCCTGGCCTCCAGGAAGCAGAGATTAATTGATATTTCTTTTTTTTAATTTATTTTTTTATTGGTGTTCAATTTGCCAACATATAGAATAACACCCAGTGCTCATCCCATCAAGTGCCCCCCTCAGTGCCCGCCACCCAGTCACCCCCACCCCCCACCCTCCTTCCCTTCCACCACCCCTAGTTCATTTCCCAGAGTTGGGAGTCTCTCATGTTCTGTCTCCCTTTCTGATATTTCCCACTCATTTTCTCTCCTTTCCCCTTTATTCCCCTTTCACTATTTTTTATATTCTCCCAAATGAATGAGACCATATAATGTTTGTCCTTCTCTGATTGACTTATTTCACTCAGCATCATACCCTCCAGGTCCATCCATGTCGAAGCAAATGGTGGGTATTTGTCGTTTCTTATGGCTGAGGAATATCCCATTGTACACATAGACCACAGCTTCTTTAATTGATGTTTCTAATTAATCTTTCCAATTAACGTTCAGTACTACTACTATGACTACTGCTATTACTATTACCACTCCCACAGCTATCACTGTACACCAGTGGGCGCACTGTCCTGAACAAAAAAAGAAGCACAATGTGAGATCAATGTATTCTTATACTGTGGTTTGGTGGGGCAGAGGTTGGAGACAGAAATGTGCAAATTGGCTTCACATCACTATCAAATGTATTGTCTCTTTGGGGCGTAAGAGTAGGAAAGTGAAATGAACTCGGGGAATGTAAGCCTGATTTTCAATTATGGCTGGACAAAGTACTGTAGTAACATGTCTTAAACCATGCATCCGTTCTGTTTTTCAGTTAGACTGAGTCTATAATTCCAGCTGAAGACATTGAGATGAAAGAAAATTTCTACTCTTTTTAGATTAGCAGGGGCAAAAAAAGCTGAACTATTCCAGGAAGAGATTGGTTATACCTTATAATGACTTTTGCAGAAAAAAATGAGCCTCAAGGCCCTGGTGAGAGAGAAATGGCACCTCTGAAATCCGGCATCTCCTTCCCGGGCAATTAGTTGACTCATTTCAGCTTCTATTCTTGGACTGGCCGGTAGTTAATCTAGACTAGTACGCTGTTGCTCAGTGTCAAAAGGACAAGTAACTAGTTAGAGAACATTCCTCGCTGTTACTTGATAAAGGCAACAATTCTCATCTGATGGAAAAAAAAATCATCCAGACATTCTGTATGTTTTGATGTAATGGAAAGTGCTCTTCTTGATGAAAGCTTGCTGGTTTAAGAATGTTAAATTCTTATTTATTTTGTGTCTCCAACCAGAAATTCACAATGGCAGCTGTTTATAATGCTTATAATTAAAGCCATGCCAGCGTGAAGAACCATTTCTATTATTCAGTCCCCTGAAGGAAATATTTGAGAACTCAAAGCTTCCAATATCAGTTGAGATTATCTTCTGGAAAATGCTTGGTCTGGGCAGCCTACGTAACCTGTTCTGTGACTGGTTTCCCTGGATGACTGGAATCTGTTTAAAATATGTGCAGCTTAGCCTCTGCTTTCTCCTTTACCGACTTCGGTCCCTTTTCTTACATTTAAATGAACATTCAATATGGCAAGGACAACTCATGATGCTCCTGACAAAGCATAAAAACCGTCTAGGAAAATATCTACCGGTCACTTAGCCATGAACCATGACTAATTGTTATCTAAATGGAATTAAGGGTAATGACTCCAAGATGTTCATAGGAAAAGAGTGCTCAGTGTTTCCCAGTAAGACCTACTGAGCAGTTTTTCTTTCTTCTTTTATAAAAAGTTTTACCATTTAATCTCAGAATGCTTAACAAGAACCCTTTTACATACCCTGGGATGATTCCTTTTGGAAAATCTTATAACATTATGTTTAGAAATATTATGCTATAGAGAAAGAAAAAGAATAAGCTTCAGGTTGACCAAATTTGTCAAGAAAGGATTTTTATTTTTATTTTTTTAATAATAAATTTATTTTTTATTGGTGTTCAATTTGCCAACATACAGAATAACACCCAGTGCTCATCCCGTCAAGTGCCCCCGTCAGTACCCGTCACCCAGTCACCCCCACCCCCCGCCCTCCTCCCCTTCCACCATCCTTAGTTCGTTTCCCAGAGTTAGGAGTCTTCATGTTCTGTCTCCCAAGAAAGGATTTTTAAATGCCCCTAACTTATGCCAATGATGCCATTAACTTCCCAGTCCGTTAGGAGCAGCAGCTGTATTATATTCTTTTGTGACAATATTTTCTGAAAGTCCAATTTCAGGGCATGTTTCTTGCCTTGTATTTTTGTTTTCAATATATTTAGAGAAAGCAGAGATCTCTGATAGAGTCTGTCCTCCCACCCTGCTTTGGAATTAAAAAAAGATAAACATGGTAGATAAATCTTTCATTGACTGCAGTCATCTCTTGAGCTTTATATTTATTGTCCAGGGAAAATTAATTCCTTGCAGAGCGCACCTCAGCAGGAAGGCACGAGGAAGTGAAGCTTCTGGTGTAATATCCTGAATCAGGTGCCCGAGTGCTCTGCATTTTCCAGCACCTCTGAGGACAGGTGGGGACCTCATCTCACTGGTGAACTTACCCATATGCTCACAGACCCGGGGGGTCCAACGTCAGGGAGTGAGTTTTCTTCATTTTCTATAAGAAACAAACCTATCGAACCAAACCAAACCAAACCAGACCAAACCGAACCGAACCGAACCGAACCGAACCAAACCAAACCAAATGAAATGTACTTTTTATCATAGGCATTATTTCTTGCTTATCTTTTCACTTCTCAGCATATATGATGGCTCAAGCAGGTTAGACGCTGACGTCAGCTTCGTTCAAAAATAACCTTCTGAATTCATTACCCTTTTCCTATTTAACAAATGGGATTTAAGAGAAAGGGTGATTTGGTATATTTTTTTCCTATGTTTTAATTCTATTAGGCACCAAACAAAAATACACATGCACTGCACATAAGACAAACAAAAACCTGAATTCTATTTGGTAGTACAGATCAAAATCCCCATATTCATGAAACTTTCTTCCCAATTTCATGATCTCAGGAGAACTGCATGATCTCTAGGTATTCACAGAAGCAGGAGCTAAAGGATTACCTGACTTCACATCCCAAACCTGACAGCTTCTTCCATCTGTCACGTTAAATATAGTTCAGTGTCGTTACCTTACTCACTGATGTGACATTTATCAAATCATCACACAGAAGAGTAAGTTGGGGAGAATGACAAGATCATATTATTTAATAGACTCCTAAAATTGACTAAAAATAATAAAGTTTAACTTTAAATGTCTTTCTTTCTTTCTTTCTTTCTTTCTTTCTTTCTTTCTTTCTTTCTTTCTTTTTCTTTCTTTTTTTTTTTTCATTTAGGGCTCAAATGAGTGTTCACCACTGTGCACAGACACTATTTCTCCATTACAGGAAAGGGATAATTATCTGAAGTGATTTGTACTTTGAAATACTGGTACGAGAGGGAATTGTGTTGATCTTCAATTTTTCACAGAAATGACAAAACAACCTATTTGACCAACTACAAATGATATGCCTGCAGGGAAACATTATAGCTTTAAAAATGCATGCATTAGTTAGACCCTATAACCAACCACACAAAGTTGCACTTAGAGTTCTATAATATAAGGCATTGTTCAAAACTCTCATCTTCGCCAATCCTTATTTTACTATGGTGATGCTTCGAGTGGAAAAATGGATATGTCAGTGTCACGGAGGCAACAAGGACTTTCTTGGGGAGCATTTCTCGCGGATCTTTGGTCATCAAGCTGCCACCACTGTTAGCTTTGAAGACCCCATGCTATTCAAAGCTTACCTGTTATTTACACAGAATTGTTTATTGTTGGATCTTGCATTGTCTTTCTCAAAAATCAAAACCCCTCTTCCTCTTAAATGGTGGCTGACTTTAAGTACTCAGCCTTGGAAGTGGTCCTACATCTCCAAAGCAAGGCTTTCTGTCTAAATCAAAGTATGGTGTTCTATCTTTACAAAGGAACAACTGTCATTAGAGTTGTTTTTTCTTTTGTTCTTTATGGTTAGAGAAATATATGGCTTGAGTCCTAGGATTGGTTTTAAACAATCATAACAATAAATGCATCCATTCTCAAAGTGGGCATTGTATTTGTTCAAATAATAGAACATTTTTGGAATTCCCTTGCGAGGGTTTATTGCCCACACAAGGGAATGAGTCATCACTCCACACTGATGGTTCAGTCCCTGAGCGCTCACACTCTGTCCCTGTATCCCTCGCTGGGCCTCTCCACCCAGCCTTACACTGCTTTTTTCTTTTTTTTTTCTTTTTTTTTTTTTTTGCCAGTTTAGCTGACTATTCATGAGTCTGTGATCAAACTGACTCTCTCTCTAGACCCCTCTAGAGTCTGTCAACAAAAATTTCTGGGAACTAAATCGATATTTTCCTACAAACTCAACTCAAATCAAAGATCCATGAGATTCCTCTCCTGCATCAATCAAACTATCTTCTGAACTCAGCTTTTCCAAATGACTTAGATTTCCAAATTGTCACAGATTTCTTACTGGCATCCCTATCTCCCATGGTTTGCCCACCCGTCGAGGTGATATAGACTTGGGCTTTCATTTACATCTCTTCTTGTCTTCTCCAGGAAAATATTAGAACTTCTAAGTCTCAGTTATCCTTGCTTAACAGCCAAACTAAGAGTGCTTATACTTTATATAGGATTGCTTTCCTGCTGTAGATTGAACTTTTTCATTGGGATCCTTCAAATTGTTCTATAGCAGTCACCATTAACACATAGAACCAACCTTAAATAGTAATAGTAATTTAGAGCCTTGGAATGATCAAGTGCTGTCCCCTTTGTATACGAAATTAATGAGATCTTTTTTATTTTTTTAAGATCTTATTTATTTATTCATGAGACACACACATACACACACACAGAGAGAGAGAGAGAGAGAGGCAGAGACACAGGCAGAGCGAGAAGCAGGCTCCTTGCAGGGAGACCGACGTGGGACTTGATCCCCAGATCCGGGATCATGCCCTGGGCCGAAGGCAGACGCTCAACTGCTGAGCCCCCCGGGCGTCCCAATGAGATCTTTTTTAAACTGAAAGCATTTGAAAGACTTTCATGTAGTTAAATCTCATAGAGAAACTTTGGTTATCTCATACTTTTTAAGATTGTCCTAGAGTGTTATTTCCATAATAGTTTTGTCTATTTTGGGGCATCATTTATTTTCTGAGCTTAGAACAGTTCTCAATAACTATGCAGTCTGCCCTAGGGCTATTTCGAGAAGTTCAAGGATGTTGTTGATGGTGCTGGTTTATGAACCTGAGTATGGGAGAGTAGGCGTTCTATATCTGGGCCTGAGTACCTGGGAACTTCTAATCATATTGGCCACAGCATGCTCAGAGCAATTAAAGTTGGAGGTTCTCTAATGCATCCATAGAATGAGAAGTAAATAGGGAGATTTCAATTTCTAGAACTTGGTAACTGGACACAGGTTTTAAATTTTGCCCAGAACAATGTAAAATGCTTCTGGTTAGAAATCACATCCTGTCCAAACATTTAGGAAAATTGAAGTAGACATTTCCATCTTGTTTATGACCATCTGACCAGTTAGATTAAAGGAATCATGCTGGTTTTTGGCTCTATTTAAGAATTCTGTTTGTGACTGTGCACTATTATATATTCATTGATATGTGAGAAAAAAAAATCAGAAGTCACAAGCTTGAACAGCGTGGTCTCCTGGTTGAGCTCTGGCAGAGGGAATATAATCCTAGGTTCCCAAAACGCAAGTTCCTTGGTGGGGAATTAATGAACAAGGCTGCTGGGCAGCTTGCGGCCTGTGCTCCAGCTGGGCAGCACAGCATCCCATGTGCCATCCACCGGAGGGCACCAGGCCATGGTTCTGCTTCGGAGCCCATGGTACCAAGACAGGGTCTTTTTTCCACCCCCACTTGAATTACTTTAAAGGATTTGCCAGAGTATCAGAGAATGTTCCCACTGCGAAGGGGATTCATGACTACCCAGGCATATATTTATTTTGCAGAGACATTGTGTGCTGATAGGTTCTGTGAGCTAGCACTAAATAACTGGTTAGAAACAGCCAGAATTTAAATTCAATGGTGTTTTCCCTGCTATACTATTACCTATTTCCTTCTTTGCTTGCGCCTCTGACCATTATTTATCCAGAGGCAGAACTCATTTCTGTAGTGCAGTCTACGGGAGCTGTGTCGGAACAGCCAGGGCGAGGCCAAATCCTTCCTGTTGAGGGATTTTTGCCCTGGAAGCCCTGCCCTCTGCAATACCACAATGAGCCTTTGTGGGGTTCCTCAGAGAAATGGTCAAGATACTCGTTTCCATTTCTGGGCTATTGTGGTGCTTTGCGTGGCACTGACATAGTGAGGAAGGATGGGGTTTAAGGTCTTAACTCTTTTTGCTCAAGCCTTGAAATGATGTCAATGGGCCAGAACAAACAGCTCAATTTGTTTATTGTATTATGTAGATTTCCTTAGGGCATTTAGAGAACTGAATGGAAAGAAGGAAGTGAGTGAGACATAAAGAGCCAAAAGATAATTTTCAATGTGCAAAGAGGTTGTATGATGTTTTTGGAAGTCCCTTGAGCTTCTGTATGATCCTCTGGTCTTCTAAGGCTCCCAATTTAAATCTCAGGCAAATTCAACCACTTACAGTCACACACGTGCACACACACACACACACACACACACACACACACTTTAGAGAGGGGTAGGGGGAGGAAGAGGGAGAGGAAGAGGGCAAGGGAGAGGGAGACAAAGAATCCCAAGCAGGCTCCATGCCCAGCACAGAGCCCCAACAGGGCTTGTTCTCATGACCCTGAGATCATGACCTGAGCCAAAATCAAAAGTTGGATTTTGACCAACTGAGCCACCAGGTGCCCCCTTATATATTTTTGAAGAAATAACTGTCCTCTGCTACCTCCTATTTCCTGTTGCTTTTATACAATAGTAAATGTACATTTTTGGTACATTGAAAGTATACCTTTTATTAAAGTGTCACAAAAATTGGGCGCTTTTGGGTGGCTCAGTCGGTTAAGTTTCTGACTCTTGATTTCAGCTCAGGTCTTGATCTCATGATTGTGACTTCGAGCTGCAGGTGAGCTCCATGCTGGCATGGGGCCTACTTAAAAAGAAAGAAAGAAAAAATAATAATAAAGTGTAACAAAAATAGAGAAAATTATTGTTAATTTTCACAAGATGAACAGAAATTATAAAGGCCATCCAGGCCGAGGTAGAGAACATTATAGGCAACTTGGAAACCCTCCTCTCCGGACACTTTCCAGGAAGTTTCCTCCTCCCCTCAAAAGGAGCCAATATCCTAACTTTGATCATGGATCGTTGATTTTACAAGTTTTTGAACTTGATATTGATGAAATGATACAGTAGGTAACTCTTTAGTGTCTGATTTCTTTCATTCTCTGAGATTCATTCGTGTTTTTACAGGTAGCTGGTTTGTTCATCTTCGCTCCCGCCCAGCATTCCGTCATGGGAACAAACCACTATCCATTTTCTGTTGATGGACGTTCGAACTCTTTCCAGTTTCCGGCTACTGTGCCGAGGGCTCCGTGAACATTCCTGTACACGTCCTTTGATGAACATATGCCCTCAGTCTCCTTCGGGGATGTACTTAGGGGTAGAGTTGCTGGTCATAGGGGAAACAAAGTCCAGCTTTAGTGGACACAGCAGAATGATTTTCAGTTCACTCTGCACTAATTGATGTCACTGACAGCACTCTGTGGGGGAACCCCGTTGCTTAATATTCTCATTAGTTGGTGTTCTAGTGAGTACATAATGGCACTTCTTGCGGTTTTAATTTGCATTTTCCTGATTACTAATGATGAGCACCTTTTCATGTTTCATGGCTATTTGGATGTTCTTTTTGCAGAGTGCCTCTTTGTTCAAGTCTATTGCCTATTTTTCTATTGGATGGTCTTTTTTATCCTGTTGGCTTGCAAGAGTTTTTATATATTTTGGATATGAGTCTTTTGTTGGGTAGTTGCATCCCAAGTCCCTGTCTATTGTTTGCCTTTTTGCTTTCTTTTTTTTTTTTTTAACATTTCACCTTATTTATTTGAGAGAGAGAGAGAGAGAGAGAGAATAAGCAGAGGGAGGGATAGAGAGAGAGGGAAAAACAAACTCTCCACTGCGCAGGGAGCTCGACGTGAGGCTCGATCCAAGGACCCTGGGATCATGACCTGAGCCGAAGGCAGTTGCTCAACAAACTGAGCCACCCAGGTGTCCCGGCCTTTTCACTTTCTTCATGGTGTCTTTTGACAAACTGAAATTCTTTTAAACTTAGTCAAATTTGTTCATTTTATTTATGGTTATTGCTGTGTGTCTTCTTAATTTATTTTTTGCATCCCCCAAGAACATGAAGATACTATCTCCCATCCCTGCCCCTGGAATCTTTATTTCATTTTCTACTACCTACTTTGACAGCTAAAATCCACCTGGAGTTCATTGTTGTGTATGGTGTGAGGTAGGGATTTAAGATTTCTTTGTCTTTACATACAGATTTCCAATTGCTCCAGTGCAATTTTTTAAAAAAATCCATTCTTTACCCACTAGACTGAAGTGTCACCTTTGTAAAAATCAAGTGACAGTTTCTTTGCTAATACCACACTCTCTTAATTGTTATAGCTTTATGATGTGTGGTGATATCTGCTCATGTAAGGCATCGAGTTTGTTCTTCTAGCTTGTCTTGGCTATTTTTGGATCTTTGCATTTTCACATAAATTTTAAATCAGACTTTCAATTTCCACAAAAATCTCTGCTGGGATATAGATTTATTTTGTAATAATTGATAACTTTAAAATATCGAGTCTCCAATCCATAAGCATGGCACAGTTCTAAAGATTTCTCTCAAATTTGTAATGTTCATTGTAGATATCTAACAAGTCTTCATCAGATTTATTCCTGGCTTTTGGAGTGTTTTGTTTTAGTTTTTTTGTGTGTTTGTGTTGCTTTATTGTACTGGTTAAAAACTCCTGTTCTTTGAACAGAAGTGATCATAGTGGCATATTATTTTATCCTCTATCTTGGGATTTCTTTTTTGTAAGGTGGTGGCTATAGAGTTTTCATAGATAGTCTATATTAGGAAAGTTTCTTTTTTGGTATCTTGGCCTCTTAAGGCCACTTTGATAGCCTAAAATCCCATTTTGTCTTCCTAGCTTCATAAAATTGCTTAAAGCTCTGTTGCCTTCTCTTCCTCCCCCATCCCAGCCTGCCACTGATGCCAGAAATCTCTTCGATAAGGAACAAATTCTATGGCTGGAGAAGTATAAACTCGTCAAAACTCCAAGAGCTCTGAGTCACACACTAATTTTTGGGAATGACAGATGTCAAGGTTCTTCCTTAAGAGCAGGAATGGGCACAGTATGGCATGACAGAGGGAGAGCAATGGAAAAGAGGAAACAGTCTGGTGACATTTTGGTCATGTCTCTGGCAGTGTCTAGAGGGCAGAGGCAAGTGATCTTTCCGTGGCTACAATAATCAGAGGGGCCTGGTGGCTTGAGAGTCTTTATCTCCTACATGGACCCAGAGTCCTGCGGTAGATGGGGAACTAACAGGGTGTGAACCAGTCTGTTTCCTGATTATTTTACCCCCATGCCACTGTTTCCCAGGCTGCAACCTCCCATGGGAACTCAAATGGCAGGAAGCATAGCCCTACTTTACGCTCTTTCATCTTTGAGGTTTTCACTAATAGTGTGATGGGGACACAGCCCTTCTAAAAAATTGATTATTGGGGCGCCTGAGTGGCTCAGTTAGTTAAGTGTCTGCCTTTAGCTCAGGTCATGATCTTGGGGTGCTGGGACAGGAGCCCTGAGTCCAGTCCCCTGCTCAGCAGAGTCTGCTTCTCCCTCTCCCTCCACCCACCCTCCTGCTCATGCTCTCTATCTCTCATTTAAATAAATAAAATCTTTTAAAAAATTGATTATTGCTGCAGCTTGATGAGCTTTCCATGTATAAAGTTTCTCTCCTCATCTGTTGTCTGTTTGCATATGGTGTTCCTTAAATACATTAATTGGTGCCACTTTTAATTTAACTGTCACTGCTGTCTCTTTTTTGGACAAGCTTATATTAAACCCACTTATGATGGAACAAAATAAAACCACCCAGCCAGAGGGACCTATTTTGGCAGAAGAGGAATGTAACAGGAATAAAATTTGTAGTCTTGTGGTGGGGAGAGAACTGGTAGGACTCATCAGTGACAGTTTGTGTGAAAAATTTGGAACACAGATTCTTTCTTAGATATATATATATATATATATATATATATATATATATATATCCTCCAGAAAGCTACTGAAATAAGGCAGGTGAGATAGAATTATTAGAACAGCTGCAAGGAAATGGGCTGACAGCAATTCCAGCTTCGCTTTAGCATCCATCATGGCACACTAATTATTATTATATTTTAAGATCTTATTCATTTGAAGGAGAGCGAGCATGAGTGGGACAAGTGGGGAGAGGGGCAGAGGGTGAGGGAGAAGCAGACTTTGGTGTGGGGCTCAATCCCAGGACCTTGGGATCATGACCTGAGCCGAGGCAGAGAGACTTACCTGACTGGGCCACCCGGGAGCCCTAGAGCATGCTTATTTTAAAAGAGTTTGGTCAGGGTAGCGTTCCAGAAGGCGTCTCCCACATGTGCTCCTTTCTCCCTGAGAGGCTGCAGCCATTTAACAACAGTGGAAACCCAACTGGTGTAAGTGCTGATCTCAAGTGTCTTCTCAACCTGAAAGGAATCGGCATAAACCAGTTGTACATAGAGTATGTTCTCACTAACTCCCATCTACGTGACATTTAAGGACATAGTAGCAAATCGTTGTAGAGGTCTGCTAATTAGGGGCTCTAAAGTTTACAAAACCAGTGTTTTAGGGATTTGGCAACTGACTAAAATTTAGGATATAATGAGGTCCTTTATTTACAGATGAGCTTAGATTGATACCATTCTAGACTAGTCAACTGGTCTAACGGTCAATGGACGAACCAGTGACTGGGGGGCTGGCAAGTCTGACATCCCTCGGACAGGCCGTCAAGAAGAGCTGTCCTGAAACCCTTGGTCAGGAGCTGGAACTGTAATCTGCACGTGGTTGCAAGACACCTTCTATCAAGAAACCTCAGTTTTGCCCTTTCAATAGATTGGGTGGGGGCCCCTCCCATTATCAAGGGTAATCTGCTTTCTTGAATGTTAACTGACTCAGTGTTAGACACATCTACAAAATTCTTTCACCTCGACTAGAGTTTGATCGAATAACTGGGTTATTACAAGCTAGCCTTGTCACTGTGACACATAAGACCTACCGTTCCTCTTGGTCCTCTGGTTTGAGAGGAATTATCCCTGCATGGTGATAATTAACCAGCCCTGGGCTGTGTGGCTGGCTCTCCAGCCCCTAAGTGGAGCTCTTCCTGGGCTGTGAAAGAAAGCCTAGAGCATACTGCTCTGTTCCCACAGTTCCTAATGTTTTGAAAGGAGGAATATGCTCAGGACATCAGACTTTAAGGCAGAACTTTCTAATTTTTTAAAATTTATTTTTATTTATTTTTAGAACTTTCTAATTTTTAATGAAAGCTGGAAAAAAAATGTATATCTACCTCCTTGACTCTTTGCCTTTGCTTTTGGAGAACGAAGTGTAGGGAGAGGCCTTCGCGAATTTGTAAGCTGTGTTTCGTTCTGAAGGAAGTTTAATTCAAAAGATACCAAAATGATAATGTTTCTGCAGGTATGGGTTCTTTACTTACAGGGAATGTTTCCTTTTAGAACATAAAGAATAAAATATGCACTTGGCCAATCAATATTTATCCTATAGAAATTTTCGTGGTTGCTTCATATTTTTGAAAGCTGGAGCGATGTTAAGTGTGACACATGTAGCTGCCTTAGTTCGTTCAGTAATTTCATACTTTTAAGTATATATTTTTCTAGAATGTACAAAATGAATGCAACATGAACAGATACGACATGCATCCAGTAAGAAAGAAGCTTAGCATGAATTTAGGTTTAGATTTTGTTCCTTGGCCATTAAATATTAACCAGTAAAAGTGACATACAAAGGGGAATAATAACTGGGTTTATTTAAGTGTAGTTTGTCAAATGAGATTATAGAAATTCTCCTTCTTCCACCCAAAGCTCTTAGATCCTCTCATCTCTTGGGTAGCCTACATGTCATCAAATATGACTTTAAAATACAAATTCTGTTGATGTGAATTTATGAAACACATGCTAAGATGCTTTGATGTTTCCTGAGCGTGACAGATATTCCCTGTGAAACCCTGGGCTTTTCTTCCTTCCCCCAACATTCCAAATTCTATTGCTATGCATTAAGAGGTAAAGGAAAACTTTTAATATTTTGACTTATATTTTCACAATAAATTTATCTTGAGAGAATTTTAAGGAAAAAACCAAGCAACTTTGCAATATGATTCATTGCCAGGTTAAAAAGCAATGCTGTCCACATTTCGTGTAGATGGGAAGTGGCCAGGGGTCCCCAGTGTGCATCCAGCCAGCGGACAGGAGCGGGACCCGCTCAGAGAGCCACCCGGGGGCATGGGGGCCGTCACCCCGGTAGACCAGCTTGTGGTGGTAAAACCCAGGGGTTGGAACCTGCTGCATGGAAAGGAAACTCTATCCTGGCCCTATTCATCTTGAATGACGATGAAATATAAATGAGAGTATTTGTATTTGAGCCTCTTGCAACCATCCATTTTCTTGGAAAGTATTTTCTTAAAACCTCTTTTGAAATTGAAAATGCAAACTGTGGGTGTCAGTTAGTTTGCCCCTGGGTGGTCGCTAGAGGCCGGACTGAGGCTGGGTGTTTGGGTGTTTGCCTGTGTGGGGTGAGTGAGATGTGGGTAAGCCTGGACACGTCATTTCTGAGAAACGGATTTTTCTCCTTGCACCTCCTGTCTGGCTTCCTAGGCTGATTATTGCAGGTAAGGGGGTAGGTTTTGTGGGCAGGTTGCTGCAGCTTGTGAGACCAAGTTGTATCTTTTTTGAAAAAGATTTTGTTTATTTATTTTAGTATAAATAAATTTATATTATTTCTTTATTTAATTTATTTATTTTAAATTTTTTACATATTTATTTTAGAGAGAGAGCACAGAGGAGCAGAAGGAAAAAGAGGGAGAAAGAATCTGAAGCAGACTCTGCACAGGGAATGAGCCCAGTGCGGGGCTGGATCCTACCCCCGTAAGATCACGGCCTGAGTCAAAACTGAGAGTTGAATGCTTAACTGACTGAGCCCCCCAGACCCCCCCAAGTTCTATATTTGCATGTGGCCTGGCTATTGTCAGTTTGTATATTCGGTCTCTCATATTTTATTATATGTATAGATAAATATATATGTGTCGCCAAATATGTTTTGTATTATGTAATTTGTATTTTATATAAAATAGCCAATTTATGTTTTATTAAAAAATAAAAGTGTTTAACTATGAAAGGGCAACAAAAAAATGAAAAGCAGGGCGGCCCCGGTGGCTCAGTGGTTTAACGCCGCCTTCGGCCCAGGGCGTGATCGTAGAGACCCGGGATTGAGTCCCACATCGGGCTCCCTGCATGCAGTCTGCTTCTCCCTCTCCCTGGGTCTCTGCCTCTCTCTGTGTCTTTCATGAGTGAATAAATAAAATCTTAGAAAAAAAAAGAAAAGAAAGTATTTTTATTCAATTTATTCAAAATAAAAACCAAACCATTCTACCCATTTTTCTCACCCTCCACCACTGGCCTCTGACAACCACCAATCTGTCCTCTGTATCCATGAGCTTGTCTTTTTTTAAATTTGTTTTAAAATTTAATCTATAAGAGAGACTATATAGTATTCATCTTTCTTTATCTGAATTATTTCACTTGGTATAACATCTTCGGGGTTCCTCTGTGTGTCAAAATGGCAAGATTGCATTCCTTTTTATGGCTGAATAATATTCCATTGTGTGTGTGTGTGTGTGTGTGTGTGTGCGCGTGTGTGTGTGTGTGTACATATCACATTTTTTTAAATCCATTTGCCCATTGATGGACACTTACGTTGCTTCCATATCTTGGCAAATTGTAAATAATGCTGCAATGACTGTGGGGGTTCATATATCTTTTTGAGTTAGTGTTTTTCTTTTCTTTGGATAAATACCCAGGGGTGGATAAATATTACAGAAGTTGAGTTATTGGATCACACAGTAGCTCTATTTTTAATTTTTTGAGGAACCTCCATACATTTTTTCCACAGTGGCTGTGTTTCCACAGTTTGCATTCCCACCAGCAGCACAAAAGGGTTCCCTTTTACCCACATCCTCACCCCAACATTTGTTGTTTCTCGTGTCTTTGATTTCAGCCATTCTGACAGGTGTGAGGTAATGCCTCGTTGTGGTTTTGATTTGCATTTCTCTGATCAGTGATGTGAGCACTTTTCATGTGTCCGTTGGCCATCTGCACGCTTTGGAAAAGTGTCTCTTCACATCTTCTGCCCCCTTTTCTGTGGGACATACAAATCTATCTCCTATACCTATATATTGTTATTGAATTATAGGAGTTTTTAAGATATTTTGAATATTAGCTCCATATCAGATACATGGCTTACAAATATTTTCTCCAATCCAGAAGGTTGCCTTTTCATTTTTTTTTTCTTGATGGTTTCTTTTGCTCCGTAGAAGCGTTTTAGTTTGATGTAGTCCCACTTGCTTATTTTTGCTTATGTTACTTGGGCTCATGGTGTCAGATTCAAAAACTGATTTGCCAAGACCTACGTCCAGGAGAGATTGCCTGTTTTCTTCTAGGAGCTTAATGGTTTTAGGTTTCATGTTCAAGTATTTAATCTATTTTGAGTTAATTTTTGTGTATGGAGTAAGATAATGGACCAGTCTCTAACTTTTGCTCGTGGCTGTCCAATTTTCCATTCATTGAAGAAACTGTCCTTTCCTCGTTGTGTATTCTTGGCTCCTTTGCTCTTTCCCTTCCAACTTGATGACTGACTTTAGTGATCACCATTTGAGGAGCTCTTAGTTGGTTTAGTGTCGGTGCACGTGATTAGAATTTCATTTGGGGGCCTTGCTATTTTGGTGCAAATATGTATTTAACTAGCTTAGAGATGCTGCTCCCAGGCAAACAGGAGGACGGAGGAGAGGTGTTGCCCAGCTCAGAGTAAAACTGTGAACAGCAGCTGGGCAGCAGATGAGGAAGCAGGCACCTGGGCAATGCAGGTATTGCCAGCAGGGAGCTGGCTGGCCCCAGAAGATGGAAACAGGTGATGCAGAGCTACAGGTATCCTGGGCTCTACACTACACCAAAATTGTCTTTGTAAGTGAAATATTATTTGGCATTGGATATCCAAAAGAAATTCTTGATTTACACATAAATTCTATCTTGTCCATAAGCAGGGGTCACACTCCTAGGCCTCTGGCAATATGTTTACTTTCTGGGGCATCACTGAACACCCCATGACGTATGTACATAGCTTTTGGCACTTTATTTTTTAAATATTTTTTATAAATGTATTTTTTATTGGTGTTCAATTTGCCAACATATAGAATAACACCCAGTGTTCATCCCATCACGTGAGCTTTTGGCACTTTAAAATTCACTCTTGAAGTCTCTTTTGGTCTCTTCAAATATAGGCAGTGTGACTCTGGTTTTCTCTATTTGGTCCTAAATCTGAAGGGGGTGACTCATTTCTGCCTCTAGCATAATTGACAATCAAAACATCCTCATTTGTGTGACATTTCCATCTCCTGGGCAGTGGAGCTACTTGTGTTTGCCTGTTTGACAACTCGCTTCTCCCTAGAGATCTGAGGGACTCTGGACTCTTAATGAATGAACGGCTGGACTTTTGTTTTGAGTGGTTGGCACTTTTTTCTTTGTAAAGTGATCCATTGTCATCTCTTGGGCTCCCTGTCAGGGAGAGGCTCTGCAGTCGGCTCTTCTGTCTTGTCAACATGTTCAATTGAAGAATCTTTTTGAACCTAGATATGCAAAGTGTATTGGCCTCAAAAAAATCGAAGGCCTGGGGCCGCGAGTCTCCTGTGGGCCTTCTCCACCCTGAAACGTCTTTGAAGCCCATAGTTCCTCATGCCACCGGCTAGTCCTGGTTCTTGGCACTGCCACAAATGTTTGACTTACATGGAAGCTTGCATCAGGAAGCTTCCTCACCCGTGATGATGGCACTAGAGTCAGAAAAACTTTAGTTGAAAAAAATTTAAGATCAAAAAGGGACAAGAGCTACTTGTTTGAACAGACTATGGGATGCCCTTCAACCTGTGTTGCAGTCACATGGCATCACACGGGCAGAACAGGCTCCAAGGGAGAGAACCGAACACTTTCCACTACTTTTCTGGTGCCCTTCTAGGGAGTCCCTGTACACTCAAGTGTGACAGATGCCCTTCAGCCCAGGTGCCCAGAGACCATTTAGCCCAGTGATTAACCTGTTTTACTTTGGCCCCAAAGATCCCATTTCTGTAGGAGGAAAACCCGGTTACGTCTGCTAGATTCTCATTTTGAAGTCTGCTCACTACAGTGTATCTCCCCGTACGGACCATGAGTTTTGCCTGCTTCCCTTCTATCCTGGGCTGTTGTTTTCCAAGAGAGTAACTAAAAGGTGCAAAATAACTGCAGCTTCCTCCATTGTCCTGCCTTTGCACGCATTTGAAGTGCTAACCCGTCTGCACTACGCACCATGTGTGCGGCAGGAATGCCAGCAGCTTCCTGCAAGGGGTTTTACTTCACTGACGAGCCCCAGGGCCCTGACTTTGGCTCTGCTTGTCCTCCTTGCAGTGACCTTCACCATCCGCTGAGGACCGAGGCAGGTAAGGGGGCATCTTCTTCGGCCGTAGTCTTGGTCTGAGCCTACACAGCTGTGTCCTGCTGGAGCAGTTGCAGTGCCTTGCTCTCAGAGGTTAGCTCTCAGGGTTATTTTATAGTCTATGTTGCTTCTTGGCATCAGCAGTCGGGACGGATGCTTATTAGTGTCTGTATTTCTTTATTTTATTTTTTAAATTTTTTTTATAGACTACTTATTTTAATAAATGTATATTTCAACTTTTTTTTTTTTACAGTAGAATAAATGTCTTGATGACTGTAGATACGTAAGGCTGTTTGGTAGCATTAGGAACCACCACAACAACGGTGGTCACCTTGCAGTTCCCACATGTGACTTCTCTTTCCCTGAAGTGGGATGGGAAAGGAGAAAGCCCGTGTGAGCTGGCAGGGGACAGGCGTGGATTTGTGCTGGGAACAGGGGCTCTTCCTCACCTCTCATGCCCCGTCCAAGCTGGTAGTAAACAGAAGGTCCTACCAGACAGGACTCTGAGTAGACTAACTGGAGACCCGGGCGAAGGTCTTGACGGGGCCTACGTTTGCTCTCCACTCAGTTCTGGTAGACGCTCTAAAAGCCCCTAGAAAGGAAATTAATTGCCTACGTTTCCTGGGATGTTAATGGTGTTCCCTTGGGTTTGCATCAGCAACTTTCAAAGGAGAATGTGATTTGGTCCATAGTTCTATTTATTTTTGGTTTCCCAGTGTCTGGACTTCCTCATTAAAGGCTGTCGACCCAGGGTTATGATCACAAAGATTTAGCACCATGTTTTTAAAGAAAAGAAAGTAAAACTTGGGGTTAATGAAAGTCAAGAATCTTTGACTCTCCCTGTCATCTTCCCCGACTTGTTTTGCCACCGTCTCTTGCCTGCGTCAGGTCCTTGCAGACCAGCTTGACCAGAGGAAAAACCAAGTAAACATTGCCTGCGGAGGCTGTCATACCCAGCGGCCTCCTCCACCTTTTTTTCCTACCAGACAAACCTCTTTTACCCCCTTTTAATTTTTTCTGTATTTGACATTTTGAATCACCCCAGAAGGCAGAAGATTGTTTTTGCTGAAGCCACTGGGTGGGCGTCTTCTACTTACGTCGTCTGGAAAACGCCCCAGACATCCCCTTCCCGTCGCTTCTGACCTGGGAGGGACCTGCTCCTCCTGACCCCCTGGGCCGTGCCCTGAGCTCACGTGGCCCAAACACGGGGAGACCCGGTGTGGAAACGGACACCTCATGGGACACCTGTCCACGCGGGAGCCTGGCTCGCGGGTTGCCAGTAGCCCCAGGACCTGGCTGACGTGGCCTGTCAGTCGGTGTTGGGCCTCCCTAACTTTCACATGAAATGAAAACCCTAAAGCCTGAAGGTGTTAGTCACACAGTACATGAAAGGGGTTCCTAGGAGGAGGTGAAGGCCGACGCCTCAGAAGCAGGCCCGGCATAGCAGAAGCATCGTGTCATCCCTTGCCCTGCCTGACGGTCGGGGGTTCGGGCCTGGGTGCGTCTTCGGCTGCTTCTCCAGCCAGACCTCAGGGCATCACCATCTGCTTCCTGTTTCTTCAGGGCTTGGTGCCACCTCCCCCGGCCGTCGCCTTCTGCCTCCCCCGGCGATTCCCTCCTGCCTCCAGATCTGCTCACCCCAAGCTTTGGTGGCCCCAGAACCACCCAGCCGTCAAAGGGGAGATCCCTGGGCCTCCAGCCCCGAGGTCCTGACTCAGCAGGCGTGGGGCAGGCTCAGGGACCGTGACTGCTGACACACAGTGTCTGGGTGACGCCGACGGCCGGGCACCTGCTTTGATGCTCCGACTCACAGAGCGCTCGCTCTACCTTCGTGGCTGCCCTTCCTCCTGTGCCACCGAGCCCGTGGCGGCCTGGTGCAGCGTCCCTCCCCCCATCCATGAACCGGATCCACGGGGCACCCAGCCACGTCCCTCTCTCCTCGCTGGGCTTCCATGACCCCACTCTCCCCCCACTTCCTCCCGCCTCCCCACTTGCTCTGTCTGAGTTGCCTTTCCAGGCACCTCTCCTGGCCGCCGCAGGCTCCGGCCTTCCTCAGGGCGCTGCCTTTGGTCTTTGCCTTCCTCTCTGCACACTGGGCATCCTTCCTGGGGGGCCACACCCACATTTATGGCTTACTGGTAGCACGCCACGGACCCCAGGTTGACTCCTCTGCCACAGGCCTCCCTTCTAGCTCCACATCTGTATATCCAGACTCTTGAAGCTAAATATGGCCCCAAATGGACTTACTCTATTTACTCCTGTCTCTGCCTCTTGTTTTTCTTATCTCCTTCAATGACACCCATGTCCACCAAGCTAGAACTCTGTGCACTATTCTTATTTTCCCCTTCATCTCAATATCTAAGTCACCATCGACATCTCTTATATCCCCCCTTCATTTTCCATCGCTAATGCTTTAGTTCACTACTGTTTGCCAGCACTACTGAGATGGCCCCCTAACTGTTGACTCCTTCCAGGCTGGACATAGGGGTGACTCATGGAATCAAAGAAGAAAAGACCTAGATAATGACTTTCTGATGCCTCTAGTCTTTGACGGCAATATATGCTTCGCTCAAACATGTGACATTGTGCTGTATCATAAGTTCTGGTCTGGCCACTTGATGTTTCATCGTTTAATACAATGAGCATCACACGTCTAGAGCATATAGAACATTGCTGCTCATTTGCGATTGTCTGTATTTTTTCTTTAGCAGAATGTATGCAAACTTCTGTGCAGTCCTGCTTGACTTGACTGTTGCTCTCCTGTATTTTTTTTTCCATAAAGTACCATAGCTGAGAGAGAAGAGGCTAAAGGGATCCTCCCCTATTTTGGATTCAGTGTTAGGAAATGACTTTATCTATTTATTTTTTTATTATTTTTATTCATTTATTTATTATTTTTATTTATTTATTTATTTTTTCAGGAATCAAAGGAAGAAATAGTCTTTTTTTAGGAAGATACAATTTAATTAATTTATTTATAAAGAGTTTTTTTATAAATTTATTTTTTATTGGTGTTCAATTTGCCAACATAAGATTTTATTCATTTATTTATTTGAGAGAGGTGTGGGGAGAAGCAGAGGAAGGACAAGCAGGCTCCACACTGAGCGTGGAGCTGGATGTGGGGCTTGATCCTAGGCCCTGAGATCATGATGTGCAACTGACTGAGCCGCCCATTGTGGAAAATGAGAACTCTAGCTCCTTCTGGATAGAATCTGTAGGTGTAGTTTATTGTTTTGTTGAAGTGCTGTTAAGTTTTGATAAACTCAGACATCCCTATAGTGAAGCACCAGTGAAAGAAGTATTACTAAAACCAAATATAATCTGGTGGCATTTTTCTTTTAAAAGATTTTATTTATTTATTCATGAGAGACACAGAGAGAGATAGAGACACAGGCAGAGGGAGGAGCAGGCTCCCTGCAGGGAGCCCGATGGGGACTAGATTCCGGGACCCCGGGGTCACGCCCTGGGCGGAAGGCAGGTGCTAACCTGCTGAGCCCCCCGGGGGATCCCTCATGCTACAGTTTTGTAATCACCTCTCTTCCCCACACCTCTCCTAACCCCTGAAACCACTAATCTGTTCTCCATCTTTGTAAGTTTGTCATCTCAGCAATGGGTGATAGTGGAAGTCTGGGCTCTTTGTTGGCCTTTGCTGATGGAGGAGTGCGGGGCCGTATTTTTTCTGTGGTGTTTGGCTGAGGTAGAATGATTTGTCTAAACTTTTTCTATCTTGCTATCTTGTCTATTTCCCAGTCCTTCCAATAGATTTTTTTTCTTTTGAGGTCTGTACCTGCTGTGGCTTTTGAGTGGCTGGCTTCTCCTGTGTGGGATGTGAAGCAGAAGGAAAACCCAAGGAACTCAACACCAGGGTGTCCTCAAGTCCTAAGGCCATTAGTCAGTTTTCCCTTCTCCTCTCTACCTTCTAGAGTCTTCTTAGGTTTGTTTTATACATGACATTCAGGGTTTTTAGCTGTACTTCAGCTTCATTTCCTTAGATCAGATGTGGTTGTGCTTTGGTGAATATGTTCCACAAAAGCATAGAGCAAGTGCTAAACACCTGACCACTTCCCCAGGTTTCAGACCCTCCTTAGCACCTATTCCTCAATGTCCTACATGCATTTGAACTCAACAAATTGCCTTCAGATGCCTTCTTGAGTCCTCACTATTAAGACAGGTGATACAAGCGTTGATTCAGTCATCTGAGGCCAAAACTTGGAAGTGGATCTAGACACTTCTTCATGCACATGATCATTCATCATGTCTGACTGATTTTACTTACTAAATATCTTCTGACCTTAACATCTCCTGTCCATTTCTTTGTCTTTATTTGAGACTTTGTCATCTCTTGCCTGGGCTGTGCCCTAACTTCCTCCCTGATTCTGTGTCTCCACTTTGCTTCTTCTGAGCTGTTCTCCCAGTGCTCTGAAATGCTTCTTTCTAAAATGGACGTTTCTTCCAGGTCCATCTGTGGGTTACCCAAGCCTGTCAGCCAGTAGGCAGGGCTCTTGACATGGTCTCAGTCTTCAATCTTGCCATTAGTCATGCCCCCGTGGAAAGGTCCAGTAAGTGCCACTTGTCACTCCTCGTACCTGCCAAGCCATCTCATGCCTCCAACTCTTACTTGGGGCCCTTGTGCACACTTTCTCTTCTTTTACCCCCATTTATTCTTTCCTTTCTTGTCAATAATGTGATCTTTAAGATTTAGAGCACAAATCTCTTTATTTGTGAAGCTTTCCCAGATACTATAGCTCTGTAACTGTACTTAGTACAAGGTGCTGTGGTTACTTTGGTTTACACACTACCTCTCCTAGAGGAATAAATACCCTTTGAGAGGGGATCTTACCTGATCTCGGGGCAGCGTAATGTAGTGTTTAAATACAAGGGTGCTGAGTCCTGAGTTTAAGTCCAGACTCTGTGCATTAGTTCTGTGATCTCAGATAAGTTATTTTACCTCTTTGTTAAGAGGTTTGTCATATATGAAAATTTATAATGTGTGAAATGGGGATTTCTGTGAAGACTGACCAGGATAATACATCTAGTTGCATAGCACAAAGCCTGGCACAAAATAAGTTCTCCAAAGTTGTTGGCTATTATGATCATTCTTTTTTACTATGACTTACTGAACCATGCTCCGTATTATTTAAAACTTGAGTTGCCTTCATTTTATTTCCTTTATGCTGTTGTAGTTAATCCTGGTGGAAAAGATAAATAAAAAACAAGAGGTGACTAGAATTGGGATTATGGATGGTCCTTGAGCAGCATTGAGGTAAGGGATACCAACCTCCTTAAAAGTTGAAAATCTGTGTATAACTTTTGAATTCCCCCAAATTTAACTACTAATAGCCTACTGATAACAAATAGTTGATTAACACATTTTGGACATGTTGTATGTGTTTAATACTGTAGTCTTACAATAAAGTAAGATAGAGAAAAGAAATTGTTATAAGAAAATTATAAAGAAGAGAAAATACAGTAGTACAGTATTTACAGTACAGTATTTATAAAAAATAACCTGTACAGTGGTACAGTATTTATAAAAAATAATCTGTGTATAAGTGAACCCACACTGTTCAAAACCATGTGGTTCAAAGGTCAGCTATACTCTTGTGTCTTTGTGTATGAAGTCAACAAAATTGACATAATTTTCCACCTATGTTTGAAATAGTTGCTGAAAAAAAATCTTGGTATTAGCTGTAATCTTTCCCATATTACATGGCTCATTGGGTCTTTGAAATTAATTACATGTTTCTATCCTGCCAAGACATTAAAAAAGAAAAGCATCAGAGGAAATATGTAACAAGTGAATTTATACTTGAGTAATGGGTATAAGCAATTGGGTAAAAGCTTTATAATTTTGTTTCTCAGTTTGGATTGCTCTTCTCTCTCTCTCTTTTTTTTTTAAGATTTAATTTATTTTTTATTTTTAATTTTTTTTTAAATTTATTTTTTTCATGAGAAATGCAGAGAGGAGAGAGAGAGAGGCAGAGACACAGGCAGAGGGAGAAGCAGGCTCCATGCAGGGAGCCCGATGTGGGACTCGATCCCCAGTCTCCAGGATCAGGCCCTTGGCTGAAGGTGGTGCTAAACTGCTGAGCCACCCAGGCTGCCTGGAATGCTCTTCTCTTAAATGGGGGTACTGAGTTTGTTTTTTTTTTTTTTAAAGATTATTTATTTTGAAAGAGAGAGAGGATGAGCAGGTGGAGAGGAAGAGGGAGAGGGAGAGAGAGAATCTTAAGCAGACTCCATGCTAAGTGCAGAGCCCCATACAGGGTCAGTCCTAGAACCCTGAGATCACAATCTGAGTTTAAATTAAAAGTCAGATGCTTTACCACCTGAGCCACCCAGGTGCTCTAGTACTGAGATTTTGAAGAATACTTTGACCTTATTTCTGCTATACCTTTGTTTTCACCCCAAAGAGCCTAGTTTGTGAATATAGATAAGGTGAGAGGTGCAATTTCTTCTGTGCTAAGGAAATACCCATTTGAGGAACTGGGACTCTCCTCTCAGCATTGTGACAGTGGCTTTAGCCTCTGTCTTAGTATGTGCAGGCAGTTCTACAAAATACCGTAGACTGAGTGGCTTAAACCACATTTATTTCTCGCAGTTCTGAAAGCTAGAAAGTCCAAGATCAAGGTGCCAGCCCATTTGATTCCTGAGAGGGCTCTGTTTCTGAGACAGGCCACTCGTGTCCTCACGTGATGGAAAGAGAGACCACCTCTCTCATGTCTCTTGTTATGAGTGCACAAATCCCATTCATGATGACCCATCCTCATGACATGATTACCTCCAAGTACTTTGCACTCACTGATAGTTAAGTGTCAACATACAAATTTTGAATGGACACAAATACTTGGTCCAAAGTAACCTTCTTCAGGAGGTGAGCGGTAGGGAGTTTTCTGAGAGATCATCTGAAATGGAAATTTGGCTTCCAGAAAATTTTGCATTTTTAGGATGATGCCGACTGATTTCAGCTCATGTCACCAAGCATGGTGTGTTAACAGAGCTGAGGCTTTCTCATTATTTTTCTATTTTTACTCATGAATAATCCTCCAAAGCTTTTCAGACTTCACCAAAATCTATCCTAAGTTAGTGGTTTTGCTTTATGTCCTTGTTAGGGTGAGATGGGATGAAGATAAAAATAAGTGAGTCTCAGCTTTGGTAGTTCCCTTAAAATATTCTTTCCATATATTGAGAGGATTATTAGAGAATAGTTCTGTTTTCTCTAAGCACAAACTCCTTTCATCCATCTGTGGAGCTTCAGTTTTAGGGCCATGTAATGGCCTACGACTCTCCAAGTCTACCGCTTGGTCTTGGACAGTATTTTGGATTTCTCCTTTTTGCAGATCAGATTTATAAATCAGCTCCACTGCATGAATAGCACTTTTCAACTACATGACCATTGTAGGTGCATCTATCTTTGTCCATGAATTACACTGAGAAAAGTTCTGCCTGTTTCCTAGAGCAAAGACCCTGAACTGAGGGCATGACTGGTGTTCGAGGAATAGCAAGAGGGGCTGTTGTGGGTAGGGGTGAATTGTAGGAGAAATAATGTGCCTGTGGACAGACATGGAAGGCCTTGGTAATGGCAGTGAAGGTCGTTAGGCTAAAAGTTTAACGCATCAAAATTAAAATGTGGAGTGCATTTAATATCATTTGCATGTGGAGTGTGTTTTTACTCCTTACTAATTCTTAATTACAGGTTGATTCATCTAATGAAAAATCCAAAATCTTTATTCACTTTTGATTTTGCCATTGGCCAACTCAGCCTATAACTCTTCTCTTTGTCTGTGGAATTCACTATTCAATAGTCATCGCCTCACTTAAACCGACATGGGAAATGATTCCTGGTGATTTCCTCTTTAGATTATATGCTAATGCTTTCAAGAATTTCATACTTAAGTATGAGGAGAAATAAGTAAAAATCCATTGATTTGAATGACCTAAGCGAAGTACTCATTATTTCTTTAAAACCTCTCAACACTGTGATTTTGCAGCTCTCTGCCAAAAGAGTGATTTTCTTGCTAAGCACAGGGTCGTCCTTTGCAGCGAGGTACAGTCAGGTGACCGGGTTCTAGCCAACAGAATGAGAGTGAGGTGAGTGCCCCCAGGCTGGAGCCGCAAAATCTCCAAACTCTTTCAAGAGCAACTTTGCAGGGAGAAGACAGTGGAACCACAAGAGAGAAGGGGCACAGGTCCCCAGAATTACCGCTCAAAGGAGAGTTCTTGTTGATTAGAAACATCCACTTCAGAATTTTCATGGGCAAAAATAACGCTTAAGTGTATCAATCTGCAGAATGTTGGGGGTTTAGCTGTTTATCGGCTAGCAATTCCTTAACCCAGGTGATAGCATGAGCTTTTGGTTCAAGTTTAGTTCTCATTTTCAGTTTTCTAGAATAAGACAGTGGTTAAGACCATAAGCTTTGGAATCAGATAGACCTAAGATGGGGTCCCCTTACCAGCTGTGTAGATACTTCAACCTTTCAGAACCTTGGTTTTTTAATCTATGAAATAGGGATATAATATCTGCTACTTAGAGTTGAAGCCCTAAGACAAAGCCCTTAAAACATCTGGCTTTGGGAATCAAGAGTCTTATGCTTGGGGGCCTGTGTGGATCTGATCTCCTCCTTTTGAGGGGATCGTACATAGACTCACTGGTCCCAGGACCTGGTACAAAGGCAGCAATTTGAGAGGTGACTGGATCATATCTGAAGGAGATTCATTTGCTAATCTTAGAGCATCTGCCAGAGAGGCAGGGGCCAGCTGGGACTGTCTTTGGGGACGGAGGTGCGGTGAGAGCATTCTCTGTCTCCCTGGCTACAGCAGGCAGGTGCTCATAGACATGGCCTCCATCCTCTGATCCGACAGCTCTTCCCTGGCCTCACCAATGCCGTAGATGTTCCCCTCTCTCAACACTGTTCCACAACCTCGCTAAAGCTGGCAGGGGAGCACAGGACACACAGGGGAAGCCTCTTGATCACCTTGCTCTGGTGGCCAGAGGGCTTGTGTTCCTGGACCCCACAGGACCATAGCAATAGAAAAGAGAGTTCTGGGGAGGCTGCTATACCCAAGACCCTTCACAGAGAGCAGCCTGAAACACATCCCCAGTCTGCCTGTAAGAAAGGTTGATTTTCTTGTCCTGGAGCCTCAACCTGAGGGATAGGCTTCAGGAAAGCCACACACTCAGAGGCTACAGAGGTGTTTTCAGGGAACTTATGCAGGGAGACACCATCCTTGTGTCCTCCCTTGGCCTCAGCACAGCTCACTGGTACCTCCCAGAGAGGAACCTACATACTCGTCTGAAGCCTGGACTCTTGCAACTGTCATTCAGGGGATGCCTCTATGTCTCCTGATCTGGAGGTCAGCAGGGTCTATAATTATGGGTCTACGGGACTCTATGTATTTATATACATTAAAATCTGCTTTTGCGTGAGGATCTGGCTTCCAGGCAGCCTGAAATCCGGTGCTGACTGAGGTCACTCCCTCTGGAACACTGAGAGTCACTGGCACATAGCCGATGATTAGGACCTATCAGGGATAGATCAGGTAGGGACACGCGGTTGAACATCTGCCTTCTGCTCTGGTTGTGACCCTGGGGTCCTGGGATTGAGTCCTGTATCAGATTCCCCATAGGGAGCCTGCTTTTCCCTCTGCCTGTGTCTCTACCTTCCTCTGTGTGTCTCTAATGAATAAATAAATAACATCTTTTTTTTTTTTTTTTTTTTAAAGAATAGATCAGGCTACTTAGACAATCACAAAGGTTTGAGAGACCACAAAAGCTAGGGCAGGGGGTTCAATGATACATTTCATCTCCTACATAAGACTACTCCTTCAAGGCTGGGAGAGGTAGCTGTTTTACGTAACGCGTGAAAACAAACACAGAGTCAAACAGAATGAGAACACAGAGGCAAATGCTCCAAATGAAAGAGCAAGACAAAATCTCATCAAAAGACCTTAATGAAATGGAGGTAAGTAATTTACCTGATAAAGAGTTCAAAGTAATGGCCATAAAGGTGGTCACCAAACTTGGGAAACTCAACGTGCATAGAATTTCCTGACCCAAGGAGATGCGTGGGTGGTTCAGTTGGTTAAATGACCAATCCTTGATTTCAGCTCAGGTCATGATCTCAGGGTCATGAATCAAGCCCCGCATTGGGCTCTGTGCTCAGCCTGGAATCTCCTATGATCCTTTCTCTCCCTCTCCCTTCTGCTTCTCCCCACCATATTCTCTCTCTCTCTTTCTCTCTCTCTCGATCTCTTAAATAAATAAACCTTAAAAAAATTCCTGACCCATAAATAAAATTGAGAATGTAGGGAGCATTAGAATTTTGAAATTATGACTACCGTCTCAACAGCTGCACAAGACTAGCCTATTCATCAGCTATTATTTTGGTTAATAAGTGATTATAGAGTGGTACTGTTCCAAAGGGGAAATCACAGGAGTGCAAGTGGGGGCGAGTGTTCAATATGCCTCATCAGATTCCTCTGTGTACATTTGCTGTGCTGGAAGACTAAAGAGGTTTCTTTTTTTAAAGATTTGATTTATTTATTCATGAGAGACACAGAGAGAGGCAGAGACACAGGCAGAGGGAGAAGCAGGCTCCACGCAGGGAGCCCAGTGTGGGACTCGATCCCAGGACCCCGGGGTCACACCCTAAGCTGACGACAGACGCTCAAACACTGAGCCACCAGGTGCCCCAATTAAAAAGTGAAATTAAATTCAGGTTTGTCTTTAAGAAAGACTGAGAGAGGGTTAAAAATCACCTTAGGGTTGCATTTTGAGAAAATAAGACTACTCAGCATTATGATGTATATAACGAGTGGCAACCAGGATTACATTTTTCCCCCTGGAATGTTCTTTGAAGGTATTCTAGAGTAAAACAAAATAGAAGTTGTCTGTTTACAACATTTTTTCAGTTTTTCTGGGAAGTGACTGGAACATAACATTGCCATCATCTTTTTTTTTTTTTTTTTTACCTGATGTAGGAGGGTTTTCTTTTTGTCATTTTTAATGCTTTATCTATTATGAACGTTTTTCACCTCTTGCATTTTGCACTTAGTCATAGTAGGAAATGAACTGACAATTTATTTTCAACCTATATAAGAGCATCTTAATAGGATACTTAATAGTTAAATACACAGCAGGTTGAGTGGCACATATTTGATGGTTTTGTGATATTAGACCATTTCACGTTTCATCCTATACCCCCCCAAATCAGGTTGTCTTTTCCTCATTTCTCTTTTCTCGGGGCTCCCATATGTTTATGGAATGCTTGTGTGTATTTCAGCAGCAATGAAGACTAAAATGGCTCAGGCTCCAAGAACAAAGTTGAAATGATGTTTTCCAGGGCACAGAATGCCCACCAACGTACTAATAAAGCCACAGCACAGTGAGCTCTTTTGTTCAGGGAGTCAGGGCCAGACTCATTTTGCAAATTCTTCCTATTTTATGATCTTGTTAGGGTTGACCTCTATCTTGAGGTATTATTTCCACAAAAATAAAATTCTTAACTGGACTCATTTTCATGAGTGACTGTAAAATTTTTCCTTTCAACCCCACCTGTTAACATAGGGAAGCAGCCCTTCCTTCTTCTCTATACTTGGAACAAATGGAATAAACAGTAACAAACAAAATAGCTACTAGAAATATTGAACTAACCCAAAAAAGCCTAGTGTGAAGATGTGTAAGATTCTTAAGTAGCCCTCAAATATAATTCTTAATTTACTTTTTAAAAATTCCATATTTTTGCTAAAGCGTTTCTCCCTCTTCCCTATCCCTTCCACCACTACTGTGGGGATTTCTTTACAATGGAGAACTTCCCATGGAAGAACCATCATAGGACTCATTTTAGACATGGGTTACTTTGGAGACAATGACAGATTAACTGATGGGAGGCCGAGGTAATCTTTGTTATTTTGTTATTTAGTACTACTCTCTCTAAATAGTGGATAATTTTCTTGATTAAATTTGTCAAACACAGTAGCTTTGATAACCATTGCAAGATGACACGGTGCTGAATTAGTACCAATACTAATTAGCATAGTACCACTAGTACCGTAATATTTTTATTTGAGTAGGTTCTTTAATCAATAGATATCAGCTTGGTCCTCAGAGATGCATGAACAATTCCCACTGATTTGTATGGAACTCATGTATCCTTAAGAGGATGGAGAGTTTAGTGTGGTTATCTAGAAAGAAGATCTCATTCGTTGATGGGATTTCACGCTCACAGAGATAGTATATAGTGGAAGAAACTGGCTGTAGAAGCCCACAATGGCTCCTGGATGACAAACATCCCTAATCGTTTGGCTCTTGTTTCCAGGAAGAGTAATCTTTCCTAGTGATTCTCCCCCAAAGGTATTCTGGTATCCCTGTATCTGGACAGTGATAGAGTTGACCTCTGTGAAACTTTTAATGAGTTGTTACACATAAGTGTTCAGGTTAATGTCTAGCACAGAATAAGCACTAAGTAAGTATTTTCTAACATTTAACTATTTCTATAATTATTACTAATTATTCCAAGACCACCTCAAACAACTCACCAACTAGGTAAGATGGAAATGGAAAGTATGAATTAAATTAGTGTCATTAGGAAGGAAGGTGAATGGGTGTTTGCTGTGTAACACAGAAACTCAGAATTTAGTGCCTTAAAAATAACAACCATTTATTTAGCTCATGATTCCGTGGGTCATCAAGCTGGACGGTGCTCAGCCTGGCAATTTTTCTGCTTTTGGCTCTCAAGCATCTGAGGTCATCTAGTGCCTTGCTGGCCCAGGCCGGGCTTATTGGGCGTGGTTTGTCTTTGCTCCATAGGCACACTTGAGTGTGGTCTTATGGTGAAGATGGAGGACCAAGGCACAAGCAAAGTCACAAACACCAGCCAGATTGGCCAAAGAAGGTGTAAGTCCAACTCAGATTCACTGAGTGGCAAAATAAACTCTAGCTGTTGAGAGGAGAGGTGCAGAATCCCATTAGAGCGGGTGTGGATGGACAGGAGTGAAAGATGTGGCTGCTTTTACAACCTACCACATGGAGCGAGATGGCTGACGTGAAAGATGAAGCATAGAAGGAATCAGAGGATTTGGATGTGCATAGGTGTGTGTTTGTGCGTGTATGTGTGTGTCTGTATATGTGAGCATGTGTGTTCTGGGGAAGGGAGTCCAGTGTAGCAGAAGGAAGAATGAAAAATGACTCTAAGGCCAAGATTGCTGGTGCCTTAGAATATGGTGGCACCATAGGTAAATAGGAAGCACAGGACGGACCTGGAGGCGATTATGCTGAGTTAAATAAGTCAATCGGAGAAGGACAAACATTGTATGGTCTCATTCATTTGGGGAATATAAAAAAATAGTGAAAGGGAATAAAGGGGAAAGGAGAGAAAATGAGTGGGAAATATCAGAAAGGGAGACAGAACATGAGAGACTCCTAACTCTGGGAAACGAACTAGGGGTGGTGGAAGGGGAGGTGGGCGGGGGGTGGGGGTGACTGGGTGACAGGCACTGAGGGGGGCACTTGACGGGATGAGCACTGGGTGTTATTCTGTATGTTGGCAAATTGAACACCAATAAAAAATAAACTTATTAAAAAAAAAGGAAGCACAGGAGGAGAAACGTTCACCTCTGAATATACGGAGTTTGAAACAGAAGTGAGGTGTTTAGGAGAAAGTATCTAGGAAGGGGTCCAGGAATCTAAAGTAAAGGTATCCCTGCACACTTAGGGTGTGAATAGATGCAAATGCAGCAAAAAAGGGTCTTTTTCCCCAGCCAGCACCCTCTGCCCTTGTCTGTAACCACGATTATGTGATTTCCATTAGCAGTTCTTTTTCAGGACCCCCTTTCCAGCTCTTAGTTCATGAGACTAGGGGAGCCTAACCCTGGCCTCCTGCCACCTGGGGCCTGGCCAATCAGAACGTCCGTCCCTCGGGTCGTAGTGACTGGGTTAGAGTGGTCCCTGACCAAGCTGGGTCTAGTGAACTAAAAGCCAGCCCTTGTGCTGCAACCCCTTGGGAGCTAGGCCTTCCACCAAAGCCGCTGAACTTGGAGGCTACAGAGGTGCTGGAGGCCGTCCTACCAGTGGAGTGTGCCTAGGAGAGAAGCCAGCAGGAAGAGCAGCAGAACGATTGTGTGTGTGTGTGTGTGTGTGTGTGTGTGTGTGTGTGTGTGTGTGAGGAGGTGGGGGGGCGGGACACGCAGTGGAGATCCTTGGATCCAGTTGTGCTTAGAGCCATTCACACCTTCAAGCTTTTCAGTTTCAGGAACCAGTAAGTCCCCTTCTTTACTTGACCTGATTTGAACTGAGGTCCTGTCGTGGGTGACCACTATAAAAAGAGAAAAGAATATGAGCTTAGAAAAAACAATTATACTCAGTGAGCTGGAGAAAAATTGAGGAGTCCGTCCTAAAAGTGCATGGAGCCCAGAAGTCCAAGAACAGAGAGACCAGCGAGAAGGAGGGCGCACGACCCTGCTGATGTCACCCCGTTAGGGAGCAGGAGCTCTCTGTCCAGAAGCCTTGAAGGGGGGCCAGGAAGGACTCTGGAGGAGCACCCTTGGCAGCGGGCGGCGGAGAGGAAGGTGCGCTGCCAGGAACCAGGGAGAGAGTGGGCGACTTCCTTTCTCCATAAATGGGAGTCCTAGTCACTGGGCTTGAAACCTTGGAAGCAGCTCTTCCAGCTCCCCGGCCTCAGCCCACGCAGCCCAGCAGTCATCGTCCCCCCACGGTGACTCGGGCCGCGCCCCCTCACGCCCCCGCTGCCCTGCTCCCGGCTGGGAGGGCCCCCCATCTGTCAGGGTGCCCTGCTGCCTTCTAGTGCAGTCTGAGCACGCATCTTGCTTCTCGCCAAAGTATTCACAACTCGGGGTTCAAACCTCACGTTCATCACTGTGACCCACAAGGGACCGAGGGTGGTCGTTAGTTCTCAGTAAGTGGCTGGATGAGTGCAAGACACACTATTATGCTGTGGCTAACGCAGCCCTCTCCCTAAATTCCAGAGCTGTTGGTGGTGTAGGTCTGCCCGGCAGGGTCATGTGATAATAGTAACAAGAAATAGGCTTATTGGTAAGACCGACTGGAGCAAGCGCCGACCTCGTTCCAAGCCAGGCCAGTCGTGTGCCGGTAACGGAAATGTTGGGTACAAATCCCACCGAGGTCCCTTTTCTGTGGCTACACGTTGAGGCTAACGAACGTAGCCGCCTTCTTCTCCCTGTTTTCAAGGTAATGAGGAGCATGTTCTGGGCAGAGCCGAGGGGTCTCTTGACAGGTGGGCAGGAATGGGGACGGGCTGGTCCAGAAGAATAGAAGCAGAAATGGAGACAAGGAAGAGACGCTGGAAGGAAAAGGACGAGTGTGGAGATGCCAGTTATCCTCAAATCCTGTTTATGGCAAGATGATCAACTCCAGATCCGTAAACTCGTTGACATGTTGTGGCGAGACAGAGTAGCGACGGAGCGGGTGCCCAGAGCCAGTGGCTAGCATTATGTGGCTCTCTCCCGCCTTCGAAAGTGGGCTCGGGACCCTCCTCCGGAATGCTGGTTTTGTCTACGGGCTGAGGGGAAACGGGCAGCTGTACTTAGTTGAACTTTGCTCCCTTCTTATTGGCTTCCCCTCTGCACCCACAGCAACTTAAATCATTAAAATCCCGTATAATTAAAATTTCATCCAAGTTACAGCAGCTATGTCTGCTGGCCACAGAGGAGTGTATAAATATCTTAGGAAAGCATAGAGACGAGGCTGCTTCCTGCCCGCGGTTTGCCCCTCACACAGGATGCCGTCTGCTGCTCTGGGCGCGCTCGGCAGTCCCCACGCCTTGACCTTGCGGCTCTCGCTGAGCCTTTGTTCTGTAGGTTCCTTCCGCGTGGGGGTCTGAGGGTGACACGTTGTTGGTGGGGGTGGAAGTCTGTGGGCTCTTCGTGGGACTCGGGCTCTCCCTCTTGCTCTCTCCCTCTCTCCTTTCTTCCCCTCTCCTCTTGCTTTCCATTTGGGATTTGATCTCTTATTTTTAAATATACTTAGATTAAAATATCTCCCTCTCTCTCTGTCTCTCTCTCTCTCTATATATATATGCCTCATCCTCTCATTTAACTGAACACGAGTTTATTTCTCCTCCTCCCCATCCTCTGTGCCAATGTCAGATTAATTTCTCTGCGACAGGATTTGTATTGCTGTTACATTCTCAAAACCCCACAGGGTTTGCATTACTTATAAGATGATGTTAAAAGTCTACTGTACGTTCACTCACTGAACAACCAACTTTGAGCACACGTCACGTGGCAGGGTGCTGTCGGGATCCCTCTTGGCATAGGTTCTCCAGCAGCTGCAGGTGATCACGAAGGGACTGGCTTCTGAACAGTCCTGAGAATGGGGTTTCGGAACCCTGTGGTAAGGACCCCTTTGTGTCATGGGCATTGTATATGTTTGTCAGTCATGCGAATACCCTCCTTGGTATGGGGTATCATTATAGTGGTGGTGACTTTGCTGTTATGTCACCTCAATTGAGATGCTCGTGACGGCTTTGGGATCAGTGTGCATCTTGGTTTGGGTTCCTCTGGAGCAGACCATGAGACAAAAATTTGAGTGCAAGTAGTTTATCTGGGCGATGGTTGCAGGTAAGTGAGAAGGGAGGGCATGGCACCACCAAACATTGCAGCATCGACTCAGCGACCTCCAGGCACTGGAGCCCGGTTCCTCCAGAGAACTCTGAGAAGCAGCATAGAACATGTCTCTGAGTTACCCCAACAGAGGGTTGCCTGTCAGATGTTCCCAGACATCACTGGTTGAGAGCAGTTCCAGTTCCTGTTCCGAATGCACCTGTTCCTCTTGCTCACCTGCTGGTCTGCAATCTGATAGCAGACCTCAGGGTTGCCAGCATTGTCTGGGCGGCCTTTCCCAGGTCAAGGTGAGGGCTGTGAGGACGGGACACAGGATGGATACATTCACGGTAGCAAGGACATCCCCATTTGGTGCTTGTGGAACATCTTGCACAGTTGATCCTCATCATTTGTTAAGTTACATACTATAACGTCATCAAACACCAAGTTAGTGAATATTGAACCATTGTTCCTAGAGGAAATACAGGGTTAGGTGCCTATAAGCCTCTGGTCACAACACTTGGTTGAAAGATCAATACATAGCTTGTTTTATGCGTTTCTGTTTCAAGACAGCGTATTTAATATATATTGTTGATTCGTTACGCTTGGGCTCATGTGACTTTAGCTCATGCCTGAATGAAGCTTGTCTAACACAGTATTCTCTCCATTAGGCCCATCACAGCCTTCTGGTGCTGAGGAACCCCAGATGGCACGTCAGCACTTGTGCTCAGGCCATTTGAACAATGAAATCACCAACAATAAGAACAAATATGTGAAAAATGTGGCACTCAATAAACTTCGGAAAGGACACTTGTTTGTAATGTTAGAACTGAAATGAGAAGACAGTGTCGCCTCCTTAGACCTTAGCTGGGAACATGAGTGTTAAGTCACTGAAATTTTTGTCTGCTTTGTACGTGACTCTGAATGACTGTAAGAGGATCTTGAGATTTATTGATTTTGGGGTTACAAATAATTTTTATCTAGTAGATTAATTTTAAACATGGGATCTGTGAACAATGAGGATTGCCTGTTTTGCCTTAAGACAAACATAGCGAAAACCTACTAGAATGCTCAGTGGGGTCTAGAGAATTCAATCACACAAAGCAGGGCGTTGTGCTAATGTGAGTGTAAAGAAGTGATCAGGGTGGCCACGCAGCCACGCAGAAGTCTTTTAAATAGTTATCAGTCTACAGTCATTCAAAACACCAGTAGGTTATGCCACTTAAAGAATTTTTTTTTTTTTGAGTTACAATGATTTGTCTCTGGCAAATTTGGATTTTCTCAGAGACACTAGTATCTTTATTTGCAATAACACAAAGAGGTCAGTGTCTGAATTAGTGAATGCCCATGGGATTATTTAACTGAGCACATTTCAGGTCATCTTTGAAATATGTTGCACATGGAGGAAGGGGTTCCGACATAAGAGCTGGTGTAGGAATAAGAAAGGGAAGCAAGAGATACTCATTTGTAAAGTAAAAGAGAAAATAAAACATGAAATTTGTGTCTGTGTCTGTAAAAATAAAAATGCTTATATATAAATACATATTAAATGCATATATTTTAAATGTAAGTGAAGCCAATTAAGACTGAGTGCTGTATTTGCTGGAAGCAATGAAGTGTTGGGCAAGGGAAATAGGTTTTGTGGCCGACTTTGGCCATCTCCAAATGGCATATGGTTTGGATGAAGTTGGATAGAAAAGTAGAGAAGTGAAAATGCTAAAAATATTTCTCTTTTCTCTTGAAAAATTCTTTTTTTGACAGAGGGAGAGAGATAGAGAAAGTGAGTGAGTGAGTGAGCAGGAGAGAGACTCTTAAGCAGGCTCCACACCAAGAACGGAGCTGACATGGGGGTCTCCTCACCCTGAGATCAGGACCTGAGCCAACATCAAAAAATCACGTGCCCCTCTCTTGAAAGATGATGATTATTTTATCTACTGTCTTTTTTGCAAGCAATTATGGCCAGTGTTTGGTTGTGACATGTGAAAATGAAGAATTATTTCTGGATACATTTTGAGGGTGATAGGACAAAAACTATCATGTCGTATCAATATCAATAATGCGTGATAATAAACATCCGTGAGTTTCTGTTCGTAAAATCTTACCAAGATGGAATTCTCCACAGTGTTTCAAAAATGAATCCTTGGGCTCCTTTACGCACACGCTCATTCATCAACCATACACTGAGAGCTCAGTCTGTGCTAGACAGCATCCTGGGGGCTGGGGGCATAGCAGCGAACTAAACCCGTGGTCATTCCCGACCTCGTGGAGCTCACACAGTAGCAAAGAGAGAGACAAATACAGATGTAAACCAATTTCAGACCCCGGAGGAGCAGTGGAGGACTAGAGTAGGGAGAGGTGATGGGGCTCCTTTCCCCACGTCTTCAAGTGCTCACAGCTCTCCCTAGGACTCCACCGGCGGCCACCGAGACCAGGCCTAGCACACTCTGGCCAGCTTTTGCACCGAGCAGCATGGGTGCTTCTGTGTTGCTGAGCCCGGAGCACTCTGTGGTCACAAGGCTGGGGGAGGGGGGGCAATAAATGCTTCTTGTTTTTGTTCCTTATGAGTATAGTTCTGATACGCGTTTCCTAAATATCCTCAAAAGATGTCTGGAAGGATCAATGGTCTCATGGAGGCGGTCAGCTAGGTTGCACATCCTGGGGGCGCCCTGGTGGCTCAGTTGGTTAAGTATCTGACTCTTGTCAGCTCAGGTCTTGGTCTCACGGTCATGAGTTCAAGCTCCACGTTGGGCTCCACTCTGGGTGTGGAGCCTACTTAAAATGAATGAATGAATGGAAATAGTTTTTTAAAAGATTGCAAATCCTTAATGGTCCCATCCCCCTTGCCTTTTTCACTCCCCTGGTCCTCCTTTTCTGCGTTCTGGGATCACATTTTCAAATATAGCCCTGCATGTAAGCCTTTGTTCAGGCTCTGCGTAGGGTACCCCAGACCAAGGTGGAGAATGCAACGATTAGGAGGGTGTTGCAACGATGAATGGGGTTTCCAGAGGAGGTATCACTGAGAAGGTGAATTTGGGCCAAGACTTGAAGAAAGGAGGTAATAGTTATGCAGATAATGGGGGGGGGGGGCAGCGTTCCGGGTAGAACAGACGACAGCAAGGATAAAGACCCTCTTATTGCTGTGGCTAGAGTGGAGAGAGTGAGGAAGAGTAGAAGGAGGTGTGGACAGAGACATGAGGGAGACCCGATCCCACCTCTCAGGGCCACCATTAGGACCTGGGTTTTGTTCCATGTAAGATAACCAATTTACCAGAAATTTGTATGCTTTGCCTATTTTATATTTTACTTTATTATTCTATATTTACAGAATACATTTGGATCCCCATTTTATGGATAGGTAAGTTGATTTTTGAAGAAATATCGTTGACTTAATGAGAACTGTATGTTCTTATTCCCAACTTCCTTGGTTGCTGTAAAGCGGTGTGTTCTTCGAGGGCTGTACTATACATGTGGATGTGCTGTATTAACGGATGTTGGTCTAAGATTATTCCTGACTTCGTCTGTTGGGCACATGCTTACCGAGTTCGACTACGTGCACGGTGCTGGGAGGCAGCAGGAAGACACTGGACCCCAAGGACCTAGAATGTGGATTACCACAAGGCAGTCTCTAAATCGGGAGAACACACCTTCTGGAAATTTTCTAATTAAATATTCCATACTCGCTTTATCTCTTGTACATTATTTCCTTTCCATTTGCTTTTATGGGTAGAATTTCCATACGTGAAACCCTATTTCTGCTTACTTCGAATTCTATAAATACCACTGCTATTTTCAGCTGCTTTTTATCTCTTCTCTAATTTACCCCTACCGACGAACTACAAATTTAATTCTCCTTGAAAGTATGTTCTGTGCATGTGCAGGCATGAGAGAGAGATTTCAGAGTGAGAATTCTTTGGTGGAAATAAATGAATAACCTGCCATGGTTTGAAGAATATGGAAATTAAAGGAAAAATGTAGATTATTATTATTTTTTATTATTTCATTTACTGTGCTCATCCAGTGTGACAGGGGTTCAAAGGGGTGGATGTGCCCACGAATGTCTTCTATCTTGCTCCAAATCAACTCTCCTTTGAGTTTTAGACTTTTTTACACCTTCCCTCAGTTTTGGCATCTCTGGCTCTTTTTTGACAGGCCTTTCTGGTAGAGCGTCCTTTATTGTGCAGAGATCGCTTGTGACTCTTGTATGATTTTCATGTCTATGGGCTTTTCTCCCTCTTGACCCATCTCAGTCTGAGGGGATCCTACCTCTCTTTCCTCGGAAACGGCTGCAATTGGTAGCAGGACCCAAATATGAACAAGTGTTGGATCTCATATCCTGAGAAGTCTCTCATTATTAAGAAGAGTCGCATCCAAAGTAGCAGGTGCTTTTTCACTTCCTTTACTGAGAAGCAGAATTGTAAGCTCGGCAAGTTAAATCCAGACATTTATCAGATGACCTGATTTTCAGATGCAAGTTTCCAACCTTTCTAGGTAATTGAAGTCTCTTCTCACTTCCATAACTTGTCAATGTGCCAATTTTATGATCCATGCCAGGAGTAACCTATTTCTTCAGCATTTCCTCATTACACTACCTTCTTTGTTCTCGTCTTTACATATTATACATATGTACACACACACACGTATTTTACCATTACCGAGATTTCTCTACTAAAATTTTATTCTTGCACCGACAAATTTCCCCAAAGTTTAGAGTGACCATTTGTCCCAGTTTGCCTGTGACAGTCCTAGTTTATCTGATGTTCCTGGAGCATTAATAATTAATGTCTTCCCCTTTTAGTTTCAAACGTGTGCTAGCTTGGATTCTAAACTATATGAACATTCAATCAAAGTTCCCTTCTCACGTTCTCTATCCTCTCTCAAAGTTTGTATCCTAAATTGGAAATAAAGATAAAAATATTCATACCTTCCTGGCCCTTTAATTTTCTGACCAGCTCTCCTAATTAGGGATTTTTTCCAGTCACATGCTCCTGCTTGTGTCAAGTCCACACATGGCTGGGCTGTGCCATCCACACTGATGGGATTATTACGTTTTGGATCTTTACTTAGATCAATGTGCTATTTCCTCTGATTCTTTCCCGCAGGGATGTGTTGTTGTGGCTAATCCTCAGCAGGTCCTGCTTCATGGTCTGTGGGACGATGGGCTACACCTGAGGGACAGGTGCACTGGTTCTGAACGTCTTCTCTTTCTCTTCCAATCTGTATCCTGAGAATCTTGATATCCTGGGTTGTTATTTTCTTTATCCCCCTCCACCCGCCACCCAGGAACACTTTGTTGTGTTTAACCAGCAAGCATGCAAACAGCAGTTGGCTCTACCCCTTTTGCTTTTCAAGCAGGGAGAAACGCTTGGCCAAATGGTGCCCCCCAAAAGAAAAAGAAACTTAACAAATCCCTACAGGCCTTAGAAACAGTCCTCTCTGATTCTCTACTTCTGGGAAAATAAGATGTATTGAGTGTCAAGCCCTTTGCTTCTCCCCTAACACCACTCAGAACAAGCTCCTTTTTGACCTGTCGGAGGAAGGCAGCCACCTAAGTGGGCAAGCTCATGACCTTGGAGTCAGATGCTTTGGGTTTCATTCCTTACTCTGTGGGCTTAGGCAAAATATTTCTAAGTTTCTTCATTTGTACAATGAGAATACCAATTCTCACCTTATTGGATTTGGGAAGAGTTAAAAGAGGTCATGTATAGAATATACTGAGCATTGTGCCTGGCAATTATTATATGCTTAATGAATAGTTGTGATTCTTCTTCTAATAATAATAATAATAATAATAATAATAACTATTATTCCTCTGGGAGGAACTGGCTGGCATTGGGCTCCCTTTGAGGAGCCTGCTTTTCCCTCTGCCTGTGTCTCTGTCTCTCTCTCTGTGTCTTTCATGAATAAATAAATAAAATCTTTTTTAAAACCCCTATTATTATTATTAATTGTAGTGTTAGAATTATAGTAAAGTATTGATTTATCAGGCTCTATTTTATGAAGGTGACAACAATCTCTAATTCAATGACACCAATCACTGAGCCAACAGTGAGGTTCCGAAGACAACCTTGTTCTGTTTTCTTGGGTGGCTTAGTAGCTAAGAATGCCAGGGCCAATCAACCAGCCAATAGACCATGTAAAGGAATAAAAACGATTCTCTGTGTGTAAATAGTTGAGTGGCTTTGATTTTTTTCAGAGTTTGCCCTTCTCCCCTTTTTAACAAGGTATAACATCTACTGTTATCCTTTCTTCTTGAAGTTGGATAACATGGAGAGAAACCAGGAACTCAAGTAGCTCTTGAATTTGTAGCCTGACCAGATGGAAACTCCCAGAAGGTTTATTGCTTTGCCTAAGAGCGTGATCCCCAAATGATAACTGAGCGCTTCTGTTCAGTTACTTTTTCCTTCTGGAGACCAGGGGCAAACCCCTGTGGTTCCTGACACTCTTCACTCTTCTCCCCTAGATTCTTGGTTCTTTGATTTTCTTCCCATCATAAATTGTTTTCCAGATACTAGCTCTGCTGGTAACCCATAGCCAGCTAAACCAACACTTACCAGAGGAGTCTTTGATGCCTCCTTTCAGTTGATAAAATAAATTATAGAATCCTGTTTTTCAGGGGCGCCTGGGTGGCTCAGTGGTTGAGCATCTCTTTGGCTCAGGGCATGATCCCGGGGTCCTGGGATCGAGAGACACATTGGGGGACTTCTCTCTCTGTCTCTCTCATGAATAAATAAAAATATATATATATTTTTAAAAAAAGAATCCTATTTTTCTTCTGTCATTTCTTCTGTCCATTATTACCAGTTTCATGAAACTTTGTATTTAGACAGTATTATTTATTTTTAGAGCCAAATTTCTTATTTCACATTGTTAGATGATCTGATTATTTCTGAGCAACATCTCTACAATGCTGGAAAAAAGTGGATAAACTGAGGCTCATAATGCTTCAGTGACTCTCCTGAGAGCTTTTGATGAGTCAGGAAGCAAGACCGGAATAGAAACCACGACTCTAGTCTCCTAAACTGTTTTTCTGACCACTAGACCACACTTCCTCTCTAGACTATGAAACACTGGAAAATGGGAGTCAGGCAGAGAGTAAATATGGAGGCGAACCCACAGAAACACAATTTTACTTGTACCCGAATCATGTCATTTAGCAAAGGAAAACAGACGAACACCCCAGTCTCTTTGCTGTCATCAAAATTATAACCTAAGCCCACAATGGATATAGACTAGGAAATGAGTCTGCCCTGAATTGTCATACTTTTTCCGTTTAAAATGAATTCGAAAAAATGGTCTACTTTTCAATCCGGATGTGTTTTTCCCTCTACCAAAGGGTAATCTAAGCATTCAATTTTATTTAGATTTTAGGGTATAGAAGTAGAATACCTTTATTTACTCTTTATTTATTTTATTATTTAATACATTATTTAATATTTATTTTATTTATTTTATTATTTATTATTTTACTCTTTATTTATTTATTACCTTTATTTACTCTTATTCTTCACAGAATAAAGACCTAACCCATCATCATTTATTTCATATTTAAAGCTTTGTGGGAACATCGGGTTTGTTAGACATAGTCATTATCTTTAAACTTAAAATGTAGTCGTACAGAGACCGCATGTATCCATGAGGATCTGGAGGCAGCTGATAAATACCAACCGGGCGGGAGATATTAAGAAGCGGTACCTGATGTACAACAGTGAAAACCAAAGCCATGTTGTGGAAGACTTGGGTTTGAGCCCAGCTGTACCACTAACCAACTCTCGATGGCGGGCAAGTTGGATCCTATGCATTGATAGGGAGTGATCACAACTGCCTGCGTGTCTTCCAACTGCATCGGCGTGGAGCCCGACATGAGAAATCACACGCGAAATGGCCTATGAGAGGGTTCAAGTCCTGAGGCGTATCAGATGCCCGCCAGGTTGCACAGGCCAGCCTTTCTCCTTTGTATCTGGAATCCCCAATGATACAGTTTCCAAGGGACGTTCATTCGCCCAAATGGAAATTAAAACAGGACATTAAAGGAAGGCTCCTTTGAAGTTATCTTTGGCTGTGAGAACAGAAAATAACACGATATTTTCCTTTCGGCAAACGGCTCCTCGCCTCATCGTTTGGAATAAGTGTGAGTGAGGGATTTGTGAACACCTTGAAACCTGTTGATAATGGTGGCGAAGAGACAATTTTTCGCTTGGGAAAGCAAGGTGGGCGTGCACCTCAGGAAAGCTGAGTCCTCTGTTGACTGGGACCGAGAGTGCCAAAAACTCTTCCCACCTGTGGTTCCCAGGGAGCAATGACAGCAGTCTTTCATCACCGAGGCTATGTGGCAACCAACAGGGATCCTCGAATGACCCTTTCATGGCGACAAGCCTGAACTTGCCTTCGTGGCCTCCATCTGTGGGTGAAGGTGGGTATCGCTGGTACAAAAACTCGAGAAAAGGTGAGAATTTACTTTTGAAACCAGGCAGGGAAAATCCACCACAGTCATTGTTAAGTTCTATTCTGTGGGGACATTTTAATCCCGGGAGGGAGGGCATGTGATTTTTCCTATCGGAGGGAACAACCCTACGACTTTCACTGATCTCTGTTCATATGGAGTCACTCTTTTATAGCAATAACTCGTTCCACTTCACATTTAGCAAGAAAATGTAGGCGTCTTCTGTTGACTGTGTGTCCCTCATTATGATATCAAAAGACAACTATTTAAGTTATCTTGTATCTAAAATAAAGCCGTTGGAATACAATCCCAGCCTTTTTTCTCAGGGTGGTGCCTGGTAAGCAGCACTGTTGAGCCCTTGTGTCAGAAGTAGAATAATAGGCAACATTTAGAAGACAATGCCCTGGCGCCTGCCAGCCCTCAGACACATTTTTTATTGTGAAATTCCTATGAAAAGCATTGTGGGTGGGTTGTTGTATGTTAGCACCATCTAGCGGTGCTGGGCAGGGCTGTTTCCCACCCCGGTCGGTTCCCCACCTCCCATCTCCATCAAACAAATTAAGGCCAAGTAATGAACTCTATTTATAGTCTTTTATCTAGATTTGTTGCCACTCTCCACTTTGAAAGTGAAAGGCACTGCACAAGCGGGGCAAAGTGATGGAGAAGTGTGCAAATCTATTGTCTAATAGCAATAATAATCAGTAGCATTTATTGAGCACTAATTGCATAATAAATTTTGTACTTTTTTGTTTTTTTGAGGAGAGAGGAGGGAGAGCATGCAGGGGGAGGGACACGGGAAGACGGAGGGAGAGTCTCAAGCAGACTCAGAGCTGAGTGTGGAACTTGACCCTGGGCTGCATCTCCCAACCCCGAGATCAGGACCTGAGCCAGAATCAAGAGTTGGGCGCCCAACTGACTGGCCGACCCAGGTGCTCCTGTACTAAATGCTTTTTATTTTATTTTTTAAAGATTTTATTTATTTATGATAGTAACAGAGAGAGAGAGAGAGAGAGAGAGAGAGAGGGGCAGAGACACAGGCAGAGAGAGAAGCAGGCTCCATGCAGGGAGCCCGACGTGGAATTCGACCCCGGGTCTCCAAGATCGCACCCTGGGCCAAAGGCAGGTGTCAAACTGCTGCGCCACCCAGGGATCCCCTAAATGCTTTTTATATAATCATCTTATTCAAACTTCACAAGACTCTATGGGGTAGATTTTATTCTTGTTATCCCCGTGTTACGGCGGGGAGAAAACAGCCATGGGGAGCCGAGTAACTGGCCTGGATTCCGCTCCTGGTTTAGAGGACGAAACGCCTCCCTGTCTCACCAACAGTGAATTTTCAGAGCTTGTTACCTTGGAGCCGTCAGGTGCACCTGCACCAGAGTACAGTGATCTCCAGTTTAATTTTTACAAAAGACATTGTGGATTTCTATTTTAATTGCTTTGAAAGCCAAACTCTTATGCTGTTTGCAGTTCTCCACCTCCCTCCCGGGGTATCAAGACACGCACTTTGCGGCTGGAAAAGAACCGCGCAGAAGGCTTGGTCGTAGAGAGAATCTGGGTGGGAGGGAAAGGAGTGTAATTTCATCGTGATTTGCCCCTTGTTGGGCAGGAAGGAACGGCTCATTCCCCGCACGTGGTGCTGCTGCTGTGGGCAAGCTTGCTCGCACCCGGAGGCCAGGGCAGGCTCATATAGGGGCCACGTGGATGGGGCTGCGGGTCACAGAGACTTGGGGCGAGGCCTCTCCCTCCCTGCTCTGCCCCTGCCGAAGGTGCTCAGCGTTCATCACCGGCCCTCAGGACTCCGCAGGCTCCCACCTTGGGAAAGCGAGGAGGTGCCCCCCTTGACCTCCCCCCTGCTTGTGGGGCACAGTCTGCGGAGGTGGGAGAGTGGGACACGCGAAGCAGAAGTTAGATCGGGGTGATAGGAGACAGATGTCACTGCAGTTGGAGGGAGGTGGCCTCTATGTGACTCACCGAAGGCCAGGGTCGGCGCGGGGAGCACGACCGTCCCCGTTCCTGCTCTAGCATCTCGCTCTTTCTGCGGCTCCGTGCAACTTCAATATATGCAGAGCCTCGCGTCAACACCCTGAAGTCACCCCACAGTTGGCCCGGCCGTCAGAGATGTGGCTCTCGCGGACGCAGGTCTGCAAATGCCCCTCCTCGTCTGAAGCCAGACGCTGCCCTCCCGTTGTTCTTACTAAAAAGCGCAGGATCTGCGACTTCCCAGGGCCACGTGTGCTCCGGAGGCAGCGTACTTCATCATAGTCATCCTCAGCCTCCCTCTTACACCCCGGACGCTTTGCTGCCAGCGGGCACCAAGCTCCCCAGACCTCAGCCTCTGCACGTGCTGTCCTCTGCCAGGACAATCTTCCCTGGACCCGCCCTCACCTATCCTCAGACCTGTGTTCCCAGATTTTGCTGTGCGTTAGAATTACCCAGGGAGCTTTAAAGGAATCTTGATTCCCAGTCTTCACCCTACACCGGTCCAATCAGAATCTCTGGGGTTGAAACCCAGGAAAAGGTACTTTTTTAAAGCTCTCCAGGTGATTTCAATGTGTAGCCACGTTTGGAAAGCTGTTCTTAGATTGGTAGGTGCCACCTTTCCTAATTTTGCTGTCTGGTTTGGATTCCTTCCCCGCGTGCTCTCACAGCCCTCTGTACGTTCCCACAATTTGTGAATTGTCTCTCCCCATGAGACTGTGAGCTCCATGAGATTGTGTCCATTGCGTTGGCTTCTCTACTCCTGGAGGGTAGCGCAGGGCCCGGCCCTCGGGAGGGTGCCTGATAACCAATGGAGGAAAGCAGGCTGCAATGTGGACTTGCTAGCTGCCCGACCCCGCAGCTGGCCCCCTTCGGAGGCCAGAAAGCTGCAGCGGGATGTAGTGTAGGAGCACGCGCCCACCTGGCGGGTCGATGAAGCAGCTGCTAGGAGGAGGGACCACACTTGTAGGCACCTAGGGAGACTGTTTCCTTGCCTTGGGGAGCATATCTGCTGCTGGGCCTTGGCAAGGACCGGAGTTATCAGGGATTATGTTTGATCGTTGGGCAACCCTCCTCCAAAGATATTGGCCGACGAGCTTATTTTTAATTAACCGTCTTCATCAATGAACATTTGCCAAGAAAAGCATTCTCAACGCTCAACGAAGGTGTTCCCATCGGACTCTTGCTCAGGTTGACAGTGTATTTCTTGACACATTGACTCATAGAGACGATAAATTGAAAATACGTTAATAGAGCAGCATATTTGCACAAAAGCAGCTCATTAGTATCAGTACAATCCTAGAATGTACTTAGAGAGACCAGGGGTCGGCTGGGCTTATGGGCCTCAATACACCATCTTGAAGGACAGCTTAGCTCTCTGCTCAGAAGGATAAAAAAATTAAAGATGCATTTTGATGTAAAATGGACTGTTTGACTTAACCTGATGGCTGGAAGAGCCCGACACCCATCTTAATTGTGTTTTCTTTTCTGCATTCACTTCTGCAGATCTGTCGCCTTGTATCACAAACGTGGAAAAAGATCTTACAGGGAGGAAATGTAAGCAGCGGTAACTTTTAAGGACTCGACACCCAAGCTAACATCTACCAAAAAGATTCTGCATCTGACCCTTCCTGCGACTGTGCATGACTCATTTTAGGCTAATGTCACCCAATCTCCACCCTTAGAATGAAAGTAATAAAATTTGCCTTTAATTAAAGTCTCTAAAGTTGGGTCCAATGGAAAAATGAAATACTTGAGGATATGACTTAGCCTGTGCTAGGAATTTTATAGGCAGTTCACCCAGGGTTTTTTTCCAAGTGATTTGCACGATAGACAAAATGTATTTTAAGCTGAATGCCCTGAACTGGAAACCGCGCACAATAACCTGTCCCAAAAGCAATTATCACATCAGGACACACCCGTTGGGATTCAACACTCCTATTTAAAGTCTCTCCAAACACCACAGCCCACGTGTATAATGGCTTTGGCAGAAGGGTGAGAACCAGCATCTGCCAGAACCTTATTTAACGGAGCAGGAAATGGATGTTTTCCGAACCAAAGTTTTAAAAGTCGAGAAATACCTATTTTGTGAACAGGATTTATGGGTTCATTCCCATGAGAAGAAGAAGGAAAAGAAAATGGACAAAACTTAATTCCATAAAGAAATCACAGCTCTGGGGCCCATTTTCCAGTGGGAGTTGAGGGTGTTTGTGGAGGTTGGCTTGAGAGGTGATCTGCTTGAAACACAAGGGTTTTTCTAAGCGTGTAAAAATATTTTGATCTCCGGGATTTCGAGTGGAAGATTCGGTTCCGGCATCGTCTTTTCCAGGAGGACTTTGCTAAAACCTCCTCCTCCATCATCTGAGTTAGGAGCCCCCTTCTATGCGGCACACTTGGCACCGGGTTTCCATGTTGTTTTGGGGTGCCCTCCTGTTTGTCAGGGGGTGAGTTAGTGAGGACCACGACGGCTGTTTACTTCATCCTTGCTCCTGCTGGACTTGGCGGTTGCTACACCGATGAATAAAGCAACAAGAGTTATCATTGCTATCATAGGCTTGGTCCAGTGTGGGTGGTGACCCTTGGAATCCAAGCAAATAAAGCTAGTCATGGGCCGCTCTTGTTTGCGCATGACTAACTTGTACCGCCGCCTTGCGTCATCTGAAGGCTGAGTGTTCCGCGTGTCAGGAAGCACTGTGGTTCCACTTAGTCAGTGTGTTTTGGCCCTGTCGGATTCTTGTAGCTGCTTGCTGCAGTGATGTGGGTAGGCAGGGAGGGAGGCATGGAGTGAGGCCCGAAGTAATCTCTCAACAATCAAAGCCTGTCTTCTTCAAGGACTTTTCTTTCCTTACCATTAAAAGAAAATAGCACTTTGCCATATTGTTTCCTAAATCAACTTCTAGGAGGAGAGAACATAGGAAACCATTTACTGAAGATGGTCTGGTCAATTCTGATTCAATGGTCTGGTTCAGTATGATTCTAGGGGAAAAGCTGCCTTGGCTCGAGGCCCTGGCCTTTGGTGATCCGTGGAAGGTACATCTTAGAAGTCTCAGGGTTGACGGTGGGATGTTCAGGCCGACCAGGCACATCAGCAGGTGGGTTGGGGGATTCAGGCGGAGAGGTGGGCACGTGACCGAATAATCAAAGATGGTTTGGTGAGAGGCAGACGAAAGGGGCAGAGTCCTGAAAGGCCATCGAGTGAACTTGAGAAAGGAGATCAAAGTTAAATTTAAAAAATCAACAAAATAAATAAATAAATGAATAAATAAATAAATAAGCAACAAAGATGATTTGATCTCTTGAGCTAAGAAAATGTGATATGTGATTTTTTTTTTCTTTTTCTCCCTAAGGAAAGTTCAAATGAGCTAGAAAATGTCGCTGGTTTACATTAGAATGGTGCATTAAAACTGTTCTGATTCTTAAAACACTAAACTTTTATGAGGGGAGAGTATCTTTGCTTAAAACTGTTTCTCCCCCAAATTATACAGAAATAAGTGACTTTGTGTAACTGTGAGGAAATGCCCATTGCACACAGAGAATAGATCCCCTCATCTCCATGGAAGGCCGACTTCTGCTCAGCTTTATGGTGATTCAGTTTCCGTGGCTTCAGGTCCAAGAAACGTCAACCTTTGTAACTCTCTACCCCTCTGTCTATATTTACTTTCCAGAACTCTGTAACATTTACAGACGGGGTACATGAATCTGAAGAACTAAACTACTTGTTCATAAAAAGGTATCTTTTTTTTTTAATAAAAAGGTATCTTTTGTGTACAAATGAAAAGTTTTAAAATAGTCATTCCCATGTTTTTGTGGTGACAATAAGGAATAAGTTGATCTCTGTGCTCAAACTATAGCTTACTTTTTACAAACTTAGTTTTTTTAGGCCATGGTCTTTTCTCCAGTCACTTGGTGAAGAGTAGGATAAAATATTACCTAAGTCATCATGCTTTATTTTATTTTTTAAAATATTTTATTTATTTATTTATTCCTGAGAGAAACACACAGAGAGAGGCAGAGACCCAGGGAGAGGGAGAAGCAGGCTCCACCCAGGGAGCCCGATTCGGAACTCGATCCCAGGACCCAGGGATCACGTCCTGGGCTGAAGGCAGACGCTCACCCGCTGAGCCCCCCGGGCGTCCCAGTCACCATGCTTTAAATACAAATCTTATATTCAGGATGTAATATTTCCTTATAAAAAAGTTGTGTGGACAAAGAAGTGATACGTATATACCGTGGAACATTATTGAGCCATGAAATCTTGTCATTTACAACAACACGAAGGGAGCTAGTGAGGATAATGCTGAGCAAGATAAATCAGCCAGTGAAAAATACCATATGATTTCACTCATATTTAGAATTTAAAAGAGAAAACAAATGAACAAAGGAAAAGAAAGAAACGCACAGAGAGAGAGAGAAACCATGCAACAGACTCTTAAGTATAGAAAACAAACTGAGGGCTACCAGAAGGCAGGTGGGGGGCAGGACGGGTGGGACAGTTGATGGGGGTTACCGAGCACGCTCACCACGAGGAGCACTGAGTAATGGACAGAACTGTTGAGTCTCGGTAACATAACATAACGCTATATGGTAACTACACTGGAATTAAAATAAAAAACCTGGGATGCCTGGGGGGCTCAGCAGGTGAGCATTTGCTTTTGGCTCAGGGCGTGACCCCAGGGTCCTGGGATCGGGTCCTGCATCCAGCTCCCTGCAGGGAGCCTGCTTCTCCCTCTGCCTGTGTCTCTGCCTCTCTCTGTGTCTCTCATGGATAAATAAATAAATAAAAATCTTAAAAAAAACTTAATAAAAACGGGTTTATTTATGCATAGACGAATGATGCCTGATAAATATTTATTGTAATTATAGGGATTATAATCATGTAGTAATTACATGCATGATATGTATTATTGCATACTATGTACCGCTTGCTTATCCATAGGGTCATGTAATTGTATTCTTAAAAAACAAGCATGCGTCTTAGCTCATATCTACTGTGTGTCAGGCACCACACTAAGTAATTCATATTTCATTTCTTTTTCCCCACGATACCTTAGAGCAGTATCGCCAGCCTGGATGTGTCACGGATGATCCAACGTGGAGAACGACTTAGAGAGGCAGAGCTGTGGGTGGTCCAGGCATCTCGGTTTGTCAGTTAAGGGAGCCGAGATTTGAATGGAGGTCCAGCGGCCGCCAAAGCTCGAGTTCCTACCCACTTCAATATAGTAACGTCTTTCATAAATGAAGCCCTACACGGGACAAAAATTGTCTATAAAATGTTTTCATCCTCATTTAGAAAACAAATCCAAACGTAAAACAACAAACACGCTCGGATGCGTCATTCACGTAATAAACCGCGTGTATCTCAGCTTATACAATTTTTATTTGCAAGTGAATTCCAAGCTACTCCCTGGATCATTCCTTTTCTTTCCAGAAAGAAAGAAAATTTCTATTTTAAAATAGAACACTTAGGGCCTGCAGCATCTGAAGAATTTACATGCTTGTGCTTCCCATGAAGATGGGAAATCATTAATTCTCCAAAAAGGGCCTGATTCTCTCTTCTCTCTCTCTCTCTCTTCCTTCTTAACTCAAAAAGTGAAATTGGGGAAGTGGGTTGATGTGCATGAAGCCCCGAAGGAACACTTTCCCCAATGACACTTTTCCAAATGGCAGTCAATTGTGTTTTAAAGAGTTTCCCCCCAAAAAGGCATGGCTCCTTTAAAGAAAAGCCTGTAGAATATTCAGGTAACGCCTGACATGGAAGATGTTCACTTACGATTGCATGAAAAAGCGGATTGTGACACAGTATGCACAGCAGGTTTCCCCTGTTGTGGACGGCGTGTGGAAGGGACAGGCGTGTGCATGTCGGTTTGCTAGGGCTCCCCACAAGGCCCCACAGACGGGGTGACTTAGTCCTGGAGGCTGGCTGGGGACCAGGATGGGGCCTCTGTCCTTGACACGTAGGGCATCTTCGTCTTCTTCCTTCGTGTGCTCTTCGCTTTGTGTGCGTCTGGGCCCCAAAATCCCTTCCCGTGGTGACAGTGGGCATCGCACTGGGTTAAGACACCCCATGATGATTTCACTTTGAGGGAATCACTTCTGTGAAGGCTCTGTCTTGAATATGGTCACAGGTGTCAGGGGACAGGAGCGGAGGGAAGATGGACAGAGTTCCAGCCCTATGGACAGGGCCATCCCTGGCACAGCGGCAAACGAGCAGGAGTTAGCCAGGTAGGCATGGACAGGTGGGCGGGATGCTGCAGGTTAGCGCCAGCGCTCAGGTAGGGGCACGGAGCAGGGGACGGCCTGCTGAGGCGGGGACCCTGAGGGCTCTGGCCTCCTCGCAGACGTGGGGGCTGCTGGGGGAGACGTGGGCTTCAGAGCTCGCAAAGGAGGTCAGACCGTGCCGTAGACTACGGGGCAGCCTTAAAGGGTCACCAGCAGATGCATGGACGGATGCTCAGGAGGATGGCCAGGAGCAGAGTAGGTACGCGGGCAGCGTCCGGTTGGTAGGTTAGTGCAAGAATTAATGTGAAGAATGAGCAAGTTCTGGACAAGACTGCTGGATGGAGAGAGAAGGGCTGCGTTAGAGAAACATCTAGGACTAGAACCAGGGGCTTGAAGACTCTCGGAAAGTGGAGATGAGGGGAAGGGAAGAGCCTAGGATGTACTCAGTGACATTTATTTAACAAAGATTTATGAAACTCTTACCACATGACAGATATGGTGCCAGGCGTTGAGTGTGCAAGAGACAGATCAGGCTCTGGCTCAGACTGAGCTAGAGTCGGAGAGGATGGGAAATAATGCAAACACACATTTAAAATGAAGCAGGTGAGCGTGATGGTGATGGAATGGCCCCCAGGTTCCCGTGCGGGGGTCTGCTGGTACCCCACCACCAGCCAAACCCAATATAAGATAAGATAAGATAAGATAAGATAAGATAAGATAAGATAAGATAATGAATCTGGTTTGGGACATGTTGAGTTTATGATGGAATAAACAAAATATAATATATTACTTCTTACAGCCGTTGAGGAATAGGAATATTTTTCCGAAAGGGAGTCTTCTTATGTATACATATGAATATTATGTGGCAGCTATGTCCCTAACCCCTAGTTTAGTGCAAGGATAAACTTTCTTTTTTTTTTTTTTTTTAAAGATTTATTTATTTATATATGATAGAGAGAGAGAGGCAGAGACACAGGCAGAGGGAGAAGCAGGCTCCATGCAGGGAGTCCGATGTCAGACTCGATCCCAGGACTCCAGGATCACGCCCTGGGCCAAAGGCAGGTGCTAAACCACTGAGCCACCCAGGGATCCCAAGGATAAACTTTCTTAGCTTAGTGTGAAGTGAGCAAAGCAGACAAAATTACTGGCATGTGTGGAGGGTACTTTCTACTAAAAAAAAAAAAAAAAAAGTTCATGGAAAACCCCAACAAGATAGGTAAAAACAAACAAACAAAACCTGTAAAATATAGAGGAGGTGTACGGATGCAATTTTTAACACAGTGACAAAGGAAAGCCTTTCAAAAAGACATTTTAATAAAGGGTTGATGGAATTGAAAGGGAAAGTCATGCCAATATTTGGAGGAAAGACTATTTTAAGGCGTTGGAACGATACATCCAAGTCAGACTGTTAGAGGAACAGCTCAGGAACAGGAGGCCGCTGGGCAGAGTGAGGACGCCGAGTGGCCACAGGGAGAGTGGTCAGAAGCAAGGACAAATATGAGGTGCAGAGGACAGTATTTTGGGGTCTAGATGACATTTGGGAAGATGTTGGCTTTGACTTGGAGTGGGATTGGGAGGCCCCGGGGGGCTCTCAGCAGCGTGAACCTCCAGTGTGTGTTTGCTCCATGCACCGAGCAGCTACTGGATTCTGGCCTGGACATGGTGTCCGGGCCACTGGTTAAGGGCTCGGTCCCGGCAGGATGCCTCCCTCTGCTCCCACGCCCTCAGGAGCCAACCACAAGTCCAGCTCAGCACCTGTGCTGGAGGCGGACGGGCTGTGGATCAGAGGGCCCCACGACCTCCTCGTCGGGTTTGGCTGACCTTCCAGAGTGGCCCACACGACTCAGAGAATCATTTACTGACACTGACAGTCTACGAGGAGGATGCTGTAGAGGATGCAGATGTCCAGAGCAAGAGGACACGGGGTAAGGATGTTGCAGGAGCTCCCACGCCCTCTCCAGGCACATCTTCACGTGTTCTCCGGAAGCTCTCAGAACCCTGTCCTTGTGGGTCTCCATGGAGGCTTCCTGGCACAGGCATGATCGATCAAGTCACTGGCCTTTGGCAACCGACCTCAATCTCGGGGTCCCCTTCCCTCCCAGCAGGCTGAGGGTAAGGCCGGAATCTCCAACCCTCTGGTCTCACGGGTGGGTCCTCTGGCGACCAGGTCCCATCCTTAGGTTCCCTCGGAGCTTCCCCAAAGTCACCACATTAATATAACACCCTCATAGCTTAGGAAATTACGAGGCTTTTAGGAACTCTGTGCCAGGAGCTGTGAGGGGGACAAAATATACATTTCTTAGTATGCAACACCAGACCACCCACCCCGTTATGCTGTATGGCCCGTGACTCTGCTCCGATTCCTACTGTAAGAAAGGAAGGCGAAGGGGCAAGGGCAGAATCAGGGCCAGTGGCCGAGGTCAAAGACTATTGCAAGGTGGAGTAGAGAGATGGTAGGGGCTGGCATCAGAACAATGGCCACTTTAATTAGCTCATCTAATTAGCTGTGAGCTGTTGAGAAGTAGTCAAACTGTGGATGTGGACAGAAAAGAGTGGCTTTGGTTAGGTTAGTCTGAGACACTTAGTGGAGAGCAACATGGACCAGTTGGGTGGGTCATGGGGGCTGAGAGTCTGGAGTTTCCAGAGTGGGCCCGGGCTGCAGATTAATGCATAAATGCATTTGAGAGAGGAAGCATACTAATGATCTTTAAATTCATGAATCTTGTGCACTATGTTCTAAGACCTTTGCTTTTGCAGACAAGCATGCCGGTATCTCATCCTCCCAGGATCTATCATACAGCCGTATATTCCGTACAGTCAAATATTTTTTATAAATATTATTGATAAATATTTTTTAAAGATTTTACTTATTTATTCACGAGAGACACAGAGAAATAGGCAGAGACACAGGCAGAGGGAGAAGCAGGCTCCATGCAGGGAGCCCAACGTGGGACTCAATCCCGGGACCCTGGGTCATGCCCTGGGCCCAAGGCAGACGCTCCACCGCTGAGCCCCCCAGACGCCCCTGCTTATAATATTTCAGACTGGAAACAACTCACTTGTCCATTGCAGGTGGGAAGGGTAAACAGATTCCGGTGCATCATACAATGGAATAGTGCATGGCCGCGAGAACGGATAGCGGGCAACACCTGCAGTAGTGTGGGTGGGCCTGCACACGCCCCGTTGGCCAAGGGAAGCCAGACGTGAAAAGTGTTTGTTAGACTTTTCTATCCCTACAGAACGGGGACAAAAGTGAGAAGTCGAAACGGTGGTTGACATTGGTGGGTGGTGACCTGAAGGGAGGACAAGAGGGACTTCGGGTAGGCACGCCCTGTGCTTTCTTGTGAATTCAGGGCTCGCTGGGTTCACTTTGTGAAAAACCGTCAGATCACGTGCTTATGATTTAAAAACCATCAGATCACATAGTTATGACTTATGTGCTTTTCTGCATATATATAGTATTTCAATAAAGAACTCGCTTAAACTATCCTTCTGCGCCCCATTTCCCCTTTAGCTCCTAATGTTGCAGATGACACGGTAAAGAGGAAGACATTGATACAGGTGGTCAGAGAGCAGCCTAACGATGTCCTTAAATCAAATGTCCTTAAATAGAATGGAAAACGGTACAGAACTCCCTCAAAAAATTAAAAGTAGCATACTCTATGACCCAGCGATCCCACTTCTGGGCATATGCCCCTAAGAGTCAAAATCAGCATCTCGGGGTAACGGCTACACCCCCGTGTCCATGGCGTTGTTCTTGCAGCTTTGTTCCCAGTGGCCAAGATGTGGGAACAACCTGATGCCCGTCCACGGCCGGACGGAGAAGATAGGATGTGTGCACAGTGGGACGCCATGTACCCAGCCCTACAGAAGCAAGAGGAGATCTTGCCGGTGGGGACAGCGTGGCATGCCTGGGGGACGTCACACTATGTGGAGGGAGCCCATCGCAGAAGGACAAATACCGCCTGATTCCAGTCCATGAGGGTCACCACAGGGCGGTTATGGGAGGCCAGGTGGGGGGGATGGGGGGGCAGTTTCAACAGGTCCTAACACCTCAGTTACACGGGACAACCCGGTCTGGGAGCCGCTGCAGCACGTGGCCGGCACCGGTGCTCTGCACCCGAGGCTGTGCTGGGACTTGGGTGGCCTGGTGCTAGCGTCCTCGGCACAGAGGAGCCCTGGGACGGTCCTTACCCCGACCGGGGCCGGGCCGCTGAGGATGCGCGTCGCCCAGGGCATCACACCCTATGCAGGAAAGGACATCTTCAGGGGAGGACAAAGCCGGGATGCGCTCAAGCCAGCGTCGGGGGAAGCATCCGAGGGGCAACGAGGCCCTCTAGCGCCCGCATGGGCTCGCGCCGGCTGCCCCAGGGAGGGCCGCCAAGGTAGCCCGGCTGGGCCCCTGCACCCCACGGCCTCTCGGGCTTTGTCCTGCAGGGCTCCAGGTGGGACGCAAGTGGAAATGCCACTGGTGCTTCCTGGAAATCCTGCGTGAGTGGAAGAAGCCCGGGGAAAGCGCTGTGGTCAGTGGCGTGAGGCCTGTGCACGTCGTGGACCCTGGACTGTGGCCACAGCCCATCGTGGTCAGGGATTTGCTCTCGGGTGTTTGCAGTTGTGCAGGGTTTCCCTTCGGGTGGTGTGGCAGGCGTACCACACCTTGGTGCACGCTGACGCTCACACTCATGCTCACACTCGCACACACATGGCGAAATTTTATATCCAGTATGTGGTTTGGATTCTCATGGAAACTATTTTTCCAGAACAAATTTCTTGCAATAAAATGATAAAGTTTAACTTTCCCCCCTCGTGCCGGCCTGAGGGTGATCAAGCGCAGAGTTCTATTTTCTGCATTTATAAATTGAGGGGAAAGGCACACGGATTAAAAACCCGGCAGTAACTTGTGGAATTGCTGAATCCTTAACTGCACTGGAATTAAAAACTAAAAAAAAAAAAAAAAAAAAAAAAAAAAAAAGGTGCTAGCGGCGTCCAGGTAGGGTTGGTCTGCAGCACCTACTACTGTCCCCGCCTTCAGTTAAAGGTTGTCTCCAGGGGCCCCCCGGGGCTCAGCGGTGTGACCCCCGGTCCCGGGATCGAGTCCCGTGTCGGGCTCCCTGCGTGGAGCCTGCTTCTCCCTCTGCCTGTGTCTCTGCCTCTCTCTCTCTCTCTCATGAATAAATAAATAAAATCTTAAAAAAAATAGTTTTTCTCTAAGGGCACCTGGCTGGTTGGGTCGGTGCAGCATGTGACTCTTGATCTAGGTTGTGAGTTCAAGCCCCATAGTGGGTGTAGAAATTACTTTGAAAAAAAGTCTTAAAAAATTAAGATTTGGGACACCTGCGTGGCTCAGTGGTTGAGCATCTGCCTTTAGCCCAGGGCCTGATCCTGGAGCCCCGGGATCGAGTCCCACGTCGGGCTCCCTGCATGGAGCCTGCTTCTCCCTCTACCTGTGTCTCTGCCTCTCTCTGTGTGTTTCTCATGAATAAATAAATAAAATTAAAAAAATTAAGATATAAAGTTTTTCTCTAGAAGCTGTGAGCATCCCAAACCTGTCAGGCTTGTGAGAAATTATGTTCACACCATGGGGACTGTTGAGCCACACGTACCTGGATGAGTCCCAGACTTGCTAGTTTTCCCTGAGATATTGTGCAAGACATCCAACTTCTCTGAGCCTCAATTTCCGTGAAATAGGAAGAGTAATATAATTCATCCCCCCCGAGACGCAGAGAGTATGTGGATTGAGTGTGCAAGAGCGCTTCGCACAGGACCGGGCGCGGCATGTGTTGGCTTTAACGAAAGATCGTGGCATTAGTGACACACCACAGACTCTCTGCAGCGGCTGGCTTTGCTATCAAGTGAAGAGGTGCCTTGGGGTCAAATAAGAATAGATTTTCCCTTTGGATTTATTTTCAGCAATGATGCCCATATACAGTCTAGATCCCAAGGCAAACTCTGTAACCCAGACTGTAAAGCCCTCTGTCTACCTCCTGCAGGCAAAACAGTCATAATTTTCATCCTCTGGACTTACTATTTTCTTTTTTTTTTAATTTTTAATTTTTTGACATGTATTTACTTATTTATTTATTATTTATTTACTTTTTGGACTTACTATTTTCTATTCCTCCCACAATTGCCTTGAAACTATTGCCACAAGTTGTGAGTTATTGATGAGATTCAGAGTGAGCCCTTCCCTAGGAGCGGATTTCCCCTTCCTATGAATACTATTACGAGAAGGATGGTTCAGAAACTCCTTTTGCCTTTTAATTCCCAGTTAATCAGTTGTTTAGCTTTACCTTCTCATCAGACTTGGCCCCCTGACAGGCCTGTTCTCACTACTGTTTGGGACTTGGTCTTCCATCCATGTGGGATGGGACTGCAGGTGTCACGGGCACCATTCTGGGAGGTGATGGGAACTGAAGCACCGTGAGGGGGCAGGTGGGGAGTCCCCTTCCCCTCGGCCGCCAGCCTCAGCACCGCATATGGCTCGGGGCTCTTCCCTTCCAGAGTCCAGGAGCCCAACTCAAAGCTGTTTAAGTGGCAAAGAGACTGTATGGGCTTGCGAGACTTAGGACTCTGAAGCAGGTATCCTTTGGGGGCAGGGGGAGCCTGCAAAAACACTACCGGGATTTTACTGGGGTCTTGGCAGTTTGGTCACGTCCATGTCTTTGTAGGAGTTCGGTCTTCCTTGGCACACTCAAGACTCAGGCTCCGGGAGAGCCACGAAGCCCAGGGCGTCCTTTCCGGCTTTCCGGATGAACAGCTCGTCTCCCGGAGTTCCTTGACCTCAGCTCCCCATCTAGGGGCTGGATCTGCAGCCTGCTGGGGCGCTGGGCAAGGCTGGCTACAGAAGTTTTAGGGCTCAGTTCGTCATGAAACGTGGGACCCCTTTTTCAAATCAGGAAACAAGTGCCACTCAAATGCAGACCCTTGCTCTTCCTCTGCGGTTCCTCTCTCCACCTTCCACGGGGTTTACGCTCAACACTATGCTCCTTTGGGCAGGGGGGCCTGGCCCGGAGACGCTGGACCCTCGAAAGCACAGGACCCCTTAGTCCAGTCGGTAAGACAAGCGGGAAGTGACATACACCTACCACACACCCTACCATTTTCTATTTATTTATTTATTTAATTTTATTTTATTTAATTTTTATTATTTTTATTTTATTTTATTTTATTTTAATTTAATTTAATTTAATTTAATTTAATTTTATTTATTTTTTATCGGAGTTCAATTTGCCAACATATAGCCTGACACCCGGTAATTATTTTTCAATTATTTTTATTTTTACCTCTTTTGTTGGTATTCCATTTTGTTTCTTAGCAGGGGTCTCGTCTGTGTTTCCTAAATCGTCTTGCGGGGTCTTCTGGTTTATATTCTCTGAGTCACTCCTGCAAGGCTTCCGAAAACGCGTGTGTTCTTTCCCTCGAGCTTCTCTGGCCTTCGGACAGGCGTGTTTGTCGGGCTCCCGCCCAGCGCCTCCTCGGCATCCCTGACTCAGGGCCCTGAGAACGAAGGGCTCGGGAGGGAAGGGCTTCTGTATTCTGCGCCAATGTCGCGATTTCCCGGCGACCTGACGTGGAGACAGACAACGGACGTGGTGGCTCAGCGACTTTCCCATTTTGGTGGCCGGGACCTGGTGTTTAAAGCCCTCCTGTCTCTGTTAAGACGCCCGGTGCGTTGAGTACTTACGGCTCTGTTGAGAGTTTCCATCCTCTGGGGGGAACAATGATAACAATAAAAATATAAGAGCATCTTTTCTTCCACTTACTGGAAAGACAACGTGACGTTGTGAGCATCTTTCTTCCGGGCTGCAATCATCGTACCTGCAGAGTTGGGCTGAAGGGAGGAGCTGCTTAGGTCTTCATCTCCTCTTTGCCTGCTCTCCGAGCGCCTCAGACAGCCGCTGTGCTTGCCCAGACCGGATCCCAGCTGCTTCGAGCCTCTGCTTAATTTCCCACTTCTCAGCTCTCCGCGGATTGCACGGACGCCTTATATCTCTGCAGTTCCTAACGTGCCAACAACCTCCCTCGCGGAAGCCAGAGCCCATCCAGCAGCCTATAAATTAGGACAGTTTTGACCTACTTTTTTGTTCTGGGCTTTCCAATAATCTTCCACCGAAGACCGATTTTCCTGAAATAGATTTTATAAGGCTTTCATGGGGGAAAAAAAAATTCACATTTAGGTTTCACCACTTTCCCCCTTTGTAATCACATATTTTAACTGAATGGTCATGTATTTACTCAGCTTATTGGATAGCAGACAAAGTACTTTGTATTTTGGGTCTTTATCTATTGTGCATTATATCTTTCTTTTAGCTAAAGATTAACAGGGATACTCTTTTGTTGGCTTGCTCAACAATAACGTTTGAATCCTTGCCTCAGATGTGTGCTCTTCACTTTGAAAATAGAGCCATTCAGAAGCCACGTGCTATGGTTCATAACAATGTCACAGCAGCACCGAGGGTGACAGAGAAGTCGTGTAAATCAAGTGATAAGTACCCTGGGAGAAGACGTCTGGAGAGCTGAGATCTGTTAGAACTATGCCGTCGACCCAGGCTTTTTAATAGTTGCCCGGTTGGTAAAATAGGAGAATTGCCAGCAATGTCAGCTTCCCGACATCTGACCATGATCTAGGAAAAACGTGGGAAATAGAAGTTAACATGATATGAGTTTAATGAGAAAAAAAAGGCATATGAGAAAAAGCATCAGAGGCATCTTCAAATGAATTTAATGGAATAAGCCCAGTAGTTTTTTTTTTAAGAAAGGAGCTTCTTTTATGAATATGTGCATTTTAGTTTTTTTTATATGAATTTATTCTTTATTGGTGTTCAATTTGCCAACATATAGCATAACACCCAGTGCTCATCCCATCAAGAGCCCCCCTCAATGCAACTTTCCATTGTGTGTACACCACATCTTCTTTTTTTTAATAAGTTTATTTTTTATTGGTGTTCAATTTGCCAACAAACAGAATAACACCCAGTGCTCATCCCGTCAAGTGCCCCCCTCAGTGCCCGTCACCCAGTCACCCCCACCCCCCGCCCTCCTCCCCTTCCACCACCCCTAGTTCGTTTCCCAGAGTTAGGAGTCTCTCATGTTCTCTCCCTTTCTGATATTTCCCACTCATTTTTTCTCCTTTCCCCTTTATTCTCTTTCACTATTTTTTATATTCCCCAAATGAATGAGTCCATATAATGTTTGTCCTTCTCCGACTGACTTAAAGAAAGGAGCTTCTTGAAAAAAATATCTCACACACATATTGCTTTGTCTTCCTTATTACTAAGCACGGAACTGCTTCCTGGGGAAATGGGGGTGAGCGGGATGTAGAGCCAGAGGAGGGCCCGTTGAGTGGAGCGAAATCCCGACACTGAATCTGCCCTAAATGGCCCTCTCCCCCTTCATGCCCATATGACAGATTCTTTTCTTTCCCCGAAGGAAGGTCGAGTTCCTCAGCTTTGAAGCAATACCTACAGATAGGAGCCGAATGTAGAAGAGCCCGGGGCCCAGGTGGACCACAGCAGAGCCGCACATTCTTGGCAACGCAAACAGCCGCTGATCTTCTGTGGGGAGTCACTTCGGGGCAGACGCGGAGTTTGTCTGGCAGCTGTTCTCACAGCGCTTCGGGTCGGGTCACAGCTGTCATTAACACTGCGTTCAGCTGGAAGAGCACGGAGGCCGTCAATGCGACTTCACCGGCCCTTGGGAGAGGAGGTGGCCCTGAAGCGCAGCTGAGCAGGGAGCACCCCGTGGGTCACCCCTCAACGAGGCCACGCAGGGGCCCAGGCCCTGGCTCGCCCCGGGCTTCCAGCTCTGGAAAGGCCGAGGCCCGGCCATCCTGGAGAAACCCAGAAAGGGCCACCGAGAGAAGGCCTCACCTGTGACAATTCCTGGCACATGGGGGAGAAAAGTGTAGGCCGCCCTTCCGAGTGACTTCTTCTTCTTCTTCTTTTTTTAAATAATAAATTTATTTTTATTGGTGTTCAATTTTCCAACATACAGAATAACCCCCAGTGCTCATCCCGTCAAGTGCCCCCCAGTGCCCGTCACCCAGTCACCCCCACCCCTGCCCTCTTCCCCTTCCACCACCCCTAGACTTCTTGCAAAGGGAATGGACCTTCAATCCATCTCCAAGAACAGTGAGGGGCTCTCAAGAAAGCAGCTTTCCGGCACCTTGTCTTCCTTGCTGTGGAAGGCGACCCCTGCCCCCCGAGGAAGGGCCGTCCCCGTCGCTGCCATCAGGCCCCCGCACCAGAGCTTGAACAGAAGTGTCGGAACAGAGTGTGTCTGTTTTGAAAAGACATTCGTGCCGCTTGAGCTGGGTCCTGTGGCCTCGCGCACAGAGGCTCTTGGCTGACCCCGCGGGGGACCTCTTGTCGTGCCTGGAGCAGCCCTCGGTTGTCGCACTAGAGGGAGGGGGCCCTGCAGGCGCTCGGTGGGTGCTGCCAAACCCTGACAGTGCGCAGGTGAGCCCCGCGCCAGGGCAGCCACCCCAGACGGCAGCAGGGCTGCCCCGAGACACCTGCTCTGTGAGGCCGCTCTCCTCCCGGGCCCTGCCCACGTCCTGTGGGAGGCGGCTCGGGATCGTGGGAACGGGCAAGGCCCGCCGTGCTTGGGCCTGGGAACGGGCGTCCCACGACTGTCCGTGTGCCTGGAGCCAACGAGAAGCAGCCACATGTGATTAGCAGCTTAGACTCTCTTCGTAAGTAGGCTTCAAAAAAACTTATAATCAGAAATAATGGGGAAGGGACGCCCGGGTGGCTCAGCGGTTTAGCACCACCTTGGGCACAGGGTGTGATCCTGGAGACCCGGGATCGAGTCCTGCGTCGGGCTCCCGGTGCATGGAGCCTGCTTCTCCCTCTGCCAGTGTCTCTGCCTCTCTCTGTGTGTCTAATGAATAAATAAAACCTTAAAAAAAAATAATGGGGAAGAAAACATAACTTCAAATTTTGATTAGAAGTCCAAATGATCCTCACATACATATGGACCAAATTCTAATTAAAATAATACCTAAGATGCTATCCAGTACTTCGCAGGCCATTGAGGTTAATTATGTTGTCTTATTCATTATTGTAAATAATGACACGAAGGATAGTTTGGTGGCCAGCGCCATCCCTGTCGTGAATAGTGGCCTTGCTGGTTGGTGAAGGGCACTGTAGGCAGGGGGGGCTGAGAGGGTGGGGGCAAAGCAAACCCCTAACGAGGCGGACATTTTACTTCCCGTCCTTTAATTTTCGGGTGAATATTACATTTTACTCCCTAATATAAGGAGAATAGTTTAAATTGCTCATCATTAAAAAAAAAAATTGATGCTCAAGGAAGATGACTCTTGTTTGTGTCGTGGCTTGAAGGGTCTGAGCAAATTAACGTGCCTTCCTGGGGGCAAAGTCCTTTCAGCCTGAGATTCACAATTATAAGCAGGGAAAACAACAGAAGAAAAGATGGGAGCCTTGGATTCCTACCCCAGCTGCCACCAGCTGCATGTCTATCCCCAAGATGTCATCACTTACCTGTCTATTCCTTCAGCAAATACTTGATGCTTTTACTTGAACATTTACTCGCCTGGCGTTGTTGTAGGGGCTCTCGCTAGTTCACTTAATCCCCACACCAACCGAATACCATTATTGGCATAATTCACCTGGGGTCAAAAGCTGGTAAGAGGCAGATCTGGGACTCACACCCAAGCAGGCCGACTCAGGACCATGCTCCGAAAGCTCTTTGCCTCACTACTTCTCAATAAACAATTAAATGGGTAATTTTAAAAAAGATTTTATTTATTTATTCATAGAGACACACACACACACACAGAGAGAGAGAGAGAGAGAGAGAGAGGCAGAGACACAGGCAGAGGGAGGAGCAGGCTCCATGCAGGGAAGCCCGATGCGGGGACTCAATCCTGGGTCTCTGGGATCCCGCCCTGGGCTGAAGCCGACGCTGATCCGCTGAGCCACTGGGACTGCCCTTAATTGGGTAATTGTAAGAAAGGATGGTGATAGTTATATGAAAAAGAGAAGATGCCACGGGGCCATTACAAAGGGGAAAGCTAAGGGAAGGCCTTCCAGAAAAAGTGACATTTACTATGAGACGGGAGGACAAACAGAAGCTACTGGAAAAAGAGGTAAGATGGAGCAAGTGTCCAGACCGGGGTTTGGGGGGTGGCTGGGGAGATGTATGGTGGGTCCTCCAGGAACGGGCGTGGTGCGGTTTGAGGAACAGAAGGAAGTTTGGTTTGCTTGGCATCTTGAGGTGCTCTAAGCTGAGGTGGGGAGGGTGTTGGTAGGGGATGTATCACAAAGGGCATCTGATGCATTTTATGCGAAAGGTAAAGGGGAGCTGGGGAAGCCTTTAAAAAGGAGTGACAATTTCAACTTTTATTCAAGGAAGGTCATTTTTTTTTTTGTCACTGGAATGAATTTTGTTTTTTATTTTTTTTATGAATTTATTTTTTATTGGTGTTCAATTTGCCAACATATAGAATAACACCCAGTGCTCATCCCGCCAAGTGCCCCCCTCAGTGCCCGTCACCCATTCATCCCCACCCCCCGCCCACCTCCCCTTCCACCACCCCTAGTTCGTTTCCCAGAGTTAGGAGTCTCTCATGGTCTGTCTCCCTTTCTGATATTTCCCACTCATTTTCTCTCCTTTCCCCTTTATTCCCTTTCACTATTTTTTATATTCCCCAAATGAAGACCATATGATGATTGTCCTTCTCCGATTGACTTACTTCCCTCAGCATCATACCCTCCAGGTCCCTCCACGTCAAAGCAAATGGTGGGTATTTGTCATTTCTACTGGCTGAGGAATATCCCCCTGTATACAGAGACCACAGCTTCTCTATCCATCATCTGTCGATGGACACCGAGGCTCCCAAGGAAGGTCATTTTGGTTGCAGCGTGGAGAATAAGTGGGAAGAACAAGACATGAGGTCAGTTAGAAGTAGTTGCTGCGTCCAGGTGAGATTCGACGGTGACCTGGATAGGGAAGCGTGAGCGGAGGGAAGTACTGGGAGTGATAAAGGCAGAAAGGAAACAAATCAGGATAAGGGATCAGAGGATAAGGGGATGAGGTTGAGAAGCTGACATGTGGATCGAGATATGGAAGACTGCGGGCCTGAGAGAGGAGACTGACCCGCGCCCGCCGGGCAGGTCACTCTGTCCACCTGACATGCCAAGGCTCCTCCGCCGCACGTGCCCTGTGGGATCTACAGAAGACACCAGCGTCTCACACTCTAGAGGTTTGCACACACCCCGTTACCCCAGACTTCTTGGCAGGCAATCAATCTTCCAAACTTGGAAGACCCTGCTAAAGTCCAGGTCCTTGAGCATCCAGCCAAGCCCACAGCCTGTGAATCAGCGTAAGCCACGCAGCTGGCCATCTCCCAGCTGGTCCCAGTGGACACGCACTGTTCAAACGGCCGCCCGGCGGAGGACTGTCCTTCACCTTGTCCTTCAGTGTCACCCTGAGCGGGGCTGTGGCGCAGCAGGCTTTCCTCTTCTGGTGCTTCCAGCATATCCCCTGGAAGCGTTATTTGGACGTAAGGGACACCTTAGAAGGCTATGGGTATGAGTTGAGGGACAAGAGACAATCTCTTTTTTTTTTAATATTTTATTTATTTATCCATGAGAGACACAGAGAGAGAGGTAAAGACCCAGGCAGAGGGAGAACCAGGCTCCCTGCAGGGAGCCCGACGTGGGACTCAATCCTGGTCTCCAGGATCAGCCCTGGGCTGAAGGCCCAGGTTGAGCCCCCCGGCTGCCCCAGGAGACCATTTCAATGGGAGTTGGTGTTGGAGAAGGCTGAGCCATCTGCTCATAATCCAGAAGGGATAAATAAAGCATGGCTTCTCTTACACCTGAACCCATCAGGACCCACCCAGAGAAGAACCGGTGGGAGATGATTATGCTCCTACCAAAGGGAGCTGGTTAAGCAGTGTCTGTAAGGCTGTTGTCCTTGCAAATCCATACAGCAGGCAGACGGGAAAGGAGGATCCTGAGTAGCTGAACCCGGGGGAGCAGGAGCAGAGCCCCATAAGGACAAACTAAAACCTGGCTTGATGGCCCTTTGTCATAGGGCCACACACACACACACCTGGCCCCGAATGCAGAAAACCTACAGGAAGATGTAGGATTGGTGAGGGATTTTCAGGCTCCCAGGCTGCTTCATGCTAACGAGGTGAGTCAACAACAACTGTGCGTGTTTCACTAACAGCTGCTTGCTCTCCGCGGCCTCTCCCGTATCTCAAGAATCCCGCCTGTGACCCGGCATACCCGGGAATATCCAAGAAAGGGAATTCTGGAATGAGGTTCAGGCCAGTCCTGTTGACACGGTCCAAAGCTGCCATGATATCATTTCCACGTAACAGGTTGGAGAGGCTGCTCGCGCGGACGCTGGTCATCAGGCGCATCTTGGCGCATCACGGGCGCTCCGGCGGCGCGGGCATCTGACGCCCATGGCTGGGTCCTCAGTCTTTATCAAAACCCAGTAATACGTCGAGGCTGTTTCCTAAAAGGGGAAGAGTTCAGATTTCTGACTTACCACAGTAACTCTCCACAGGAAACCTACTATGAGCTTTTCCATTTTCTAATGATCACCTGTGTGTGTCCGCGTCACCGAACGGAGCCAGCTCAGGGCTCTGTGGCTCATCCTCGTGTTGGTTAGGCCAAGTTCCTTTCATTGTTCTTTTTTATTCTGCATTTTCCTCTTCATCTTATGATTAACTTGTCAAGTTCAATGAAAGTGCTGTTGGGATTTTGATTTAGATTGCACTGAAATTCTCTGATTCAATGGATTTTCGCTCTTGCAAGTACCCATCCTATCTCAGACTTTTATGCCATCCCTTTTTTTTCTTGTCATGTTCAGAATTCTGAGAGAATTTTTCAGCTCTGTCTGCCAACTTGGTAACTTATTTCTCAGGGGTGCCTACTTTGGTATTTGGTCTATTTGATATTTTCTTTCTTTTTTTTTTTTTTTTGAGCTGTATGAGATCTTTTTTTAAAAATAATAAATTTATTTTTTATTGGTGTTCAATTTGCCAACATACAGAATAACACCCAGTGCTCATCCCACCAAGTGCCCCCCTCAGTGCCCATCACCCAGTCACTCCCACCCCCCGCCCTCCTCCCCTTCCACCACCCCTAGTTCTTTTCCCAGAGTTAGGAGTCTTCCAAGTTCTGTCTCCCTTTCTGATATTTCCCACTTATTTGATATTTTCAATTTGATAATCATGTGGTTTCATTTCCAAGATCTCTGTTTGTAAAAATAACTCATTTTTAATTTCATAGATAACCTTTCTTATAACTGAAGTTATTAATTTTACTTCATTTAAAATCCTCTCTTTTTTACTCTATTGTGTACGTTTTCTATTTGCTGACTTTTGTGCTTCCTTTTCCAAGTGTTAGTTTTCCTTAAATATTTTCTCTTTCTTGTTCATGTACTTGTTTTTACAATCTGAGGTTCTCTGTCCACACATATGTGATTGTGCTTATTTGCTGCCATTTGCCTCCAGTGTTTTGGAGATTTTGGAAGGGGACAGGATGTGCTCCCTGGGAAAGCATTTGATTCCCCTGTCTTTTGGCTCTATTTTTATTTGTCAGAAGTTACTCTTGGCACCCTCCGCCCTCTTCAACCTGAGCTTTCAAACTAAATGCTTCCTTCTGATGGACGCAGAGCTTTGGCACAGAGGAATGGCGAGGGCAGGCCGGACCCACCAGGCTGCCCTAAATGCTCCAAATGTGGTTCTGAGCCCTGGTGGTTTCCCTAGCAACGTGTCAGACCCACATCCGGGCTTAGAGCATACCCAGCTCTGCTCTGATTGTTTGTAGTTTCCCTACCCTGGTCTGTTTTGGGCTTTTGGTTACTCCATCAAACCAAGCTCATTTGCCTTCTATCTTTCAGGATTTAGTCAAATTTCTAGAGTACTGAGAGATTTTTTTCCTGCTTAAACAATTGATCTCTTGTACACACACACACACACACACACACACACACACACACACACGCTTTCTCAATTTCCCGTGAGTCTCGGGACTTGGGACAGGAGAGGAAGCGGTTTCCAGTCTGCCATCTTGATCTAATTTGACTTGACGTCCTTCACGTGATTTAGGTCGCCTTTTGTGATTCTATAATGCCTCAAACCACAAGTTATCCGAGGCCTGTTCGTGTCGGATGAAATATTCACAGTCTTGCAGCTTAAAGGCACTAGAAATAAAGCTACTGGAACATAATGACTCATAGTAATGAGGTTTCATTTGAGGGTAATATGAACAACTGGGGACTTTCATCTTAGCCCTCTGGATTTTGGAATGCTTTCACTTTGGGAAAAGAGGAGGCAGTGGCTGTTTCCTTGGCTTTTGTTCACAGACCCTCTAGCATACTGTCTGCTTGATGGATGTATTTTCTCATTGCTGGTGATAATTCTAGAGGGGGTGATTCACTAGCAAACGGAGGCTGCTGCAGTGCATTTTCCTCCTTCTCCACACTCATGCTCACTCACTTTGCTCTTTGCTCCCAATATCCATTTCCCCTACTCAATAAATCACCTTTTGATGAGAAAAAAAGGACAAAATATTAGTCACGTGAGGATTTGAATCATGTTTAATTTAGCACCAATGAAAAAATTTTCTCCTTAATCCGGTAGCTGCCTGGAGTCACAGCCTGCGATTGCCAATGGTTTTGTGCATGCACCATCTGAATCCCAGACATCTAGCCCCAAACCAGCTCAGGGCTCAAAGGATTCCTGCTAAATTCCTGCTGGGGGATGAGACTCTAAGCCAGGAGGTTAAACTGTAAATCAGGAATGACTCGAGGTAACAACTTTGCTAAATCTGATCTTCTTTCTATTGACTCTTTTTATTCTTCTACTTTTCTATTCTTCTATTATTGACCAGACTCTCTTGAGTTCAGTGTTACACTCATACCTCAGATTAAGGGTCATAGGAGAGATGTGAGAGCACCCAGCTGCCCCATCACTTCCATAAAAAAGAAATGGATGGACTCTTCTCTGCTTTTAAGTTCAATCCTTGCAAATCACGGACCCAATGGCAAGACTATCAGCTGCACTTGCTCATCTGTGTTTTAGGTCTTGCTTAATGAATCAGAGAACAGGTTGATTTCAATGTTTAGACTGGTGTGTGTGTGTGTGTGTGTGTGTGTGTGTGTGTGTGTAGGAGAGAGTGAGAAAGGGTGGGAGACAGAGAGAGAATATGAGTGTGCATATGTGTGTATATGAGTTTACTCCCAGACTTAAAGAAGTGAGGGGCAGAGGTGAACAGAAAGCAGATTCATAATTATGTTGACCAGACACACCCCTGGGTCTGTCTCAAGTAGAGTAGCTGATGGTAAGAACATTTGTTCTAGAAAGAGAAAAAATATAGGGGCCCAAGCTTTATCTGAGGACAGAAGTAAGGGGCCACAGAGGCGGGACAGTTGGTGAGTTCCTGATATTTAAATTACTTCTTAACCCAGATTTCAAAGGGGAAAGAAGCTGTGCTAGAAAGCCAGTCACATGCAAGTGTTCTCTTGTGCTAAGCCTTATTTAAGCAATGGAGGTAAAGGCAGTTCTGCTCAGCCTAAGATCGGAATCTAGAACAGTAGTAAGAGACTGAGTAGCCAAGTGGGCTGTGGACATACCGGGCGTAAAACTAGAATCCTGACCCATGGTCCGCCCAACCAGCCCAGATAACCAGCCCATTTCCTCAGGTTACCAGCCCAGGGACCCAGTCTGCTCTCTGGGTCAGACTCGTAGAAATTAGGCCACTATCTCTAGCAATAATTCAGGAAGCTCGACGATGACTCCTATACCAGTGGATCCCAATGGCTGGAATTCGATTAATAACTGGCAGCTCTCCTAATTTTGTCCCTGCTACCAACTTAGGACTAGTTGGAGAAAGCCCCGAACCAATCACAAAGGGCTCCCTGCTTCTCGTAAGCTCTCCTTCAGCTTTCCCACATGCACAGCCTATAGTCAGGCCATACCTGAAGACTTCCCTATTTCCCAGTAAAAAACATTCCCACGTCTCTTCTTGCCTTTGAGTTTCTGCCAAAACAGAAGTGGTAGTTTCTTGCTATAACAAGCTCTTACTCAGTCGCCTCACTTAGGCTCATTTGATTGGTCTTCACTTATTTCCATAGGAGGGAAGATGATACTTCAACCATTCCATGTGCTAACTGGAAGAGCAGAATAGAGGGAAAAAAATCACAAAGTGTCAGGGAATAGGGAGGAGCCTGAGAAGCAGCAAGGCCGGCATCTAACTCTAGGGATCAGTGCTTGGGAATCACACCTGAGCCAGAGGAGAGGGCTTTGGGGCTGTCAGTCTAGCAAAAACTGCAGAAACTGAGCCCAAGAATCGACTCTTATTTTGAATTTCCTGTTCCAAGAGAACCCTTCCATCTGATTAAAGGTGGGACATACATAACCACCAACATCTGATTACGTATTTGTCAAACACTGAATATATGCTGGGCTGAGCGCTAGGTACAGGGGACAAAATAATGAGCAAAATAGAAATCCCACCAGCTTTGTTTTTTCCACATACAGTGTCTAGCACTAGAAAGCCTGTAATACTGTTTTTGCAATATAAAAAATCTGATAGCTAGAGACATGACTGCTAGTGCAGCTTTGAGGAGAAGTTTCCTGACTGAAAAATCCTAAAATATGAGTAGAACCTGAAGGAAGAAATACTTTCAGGAGCTTTAGTCCCAGCTCTGTCCTTGTGTGTGTGTGCACGTGTGCATATGTGTGTGCAAATATATATTTGGATATTGCCTTAGACTATTTAACATTTTCTATGCCCCAATGTCTTCATATAAAATGTGATTAGTAATAGGTTTCCTTCCTTTCATAGGTTCTAAAAAAATCATAAAATAAGTGTAGAAATGCAGAAGAATTTGCAGCTACAGTTATTTCCCATCTGTCCCATCACAGCTGGTAGATGCAGCTGTGCATTTACATGTCAATCATCCACCTCCCCTTACATCTAGCAGGTGACATTTGAAACTCTATGATCCTATTTTGGGTTCAGTTCCTTTCTTTGCTGGTTTCCTACCTCTCTTAGATGCAATGGACTAGAGGGTGGACTAGAGGACTAGAGGACTAGAGGACTAGAGGGTGATATAACGGAGTCAGGAGCACTGGACTGGTCCAGGCGGCTGTATTCTTCTTTCCCGTGTATGTCTCCCTGTGGTCCTGGGTGGAAGTAGACAGAGTTTCCCAGGGAGGAGGACCTTCCTCAGGGCTAGGGTGCAGATAGATGCAATCCTTAGCTTAGATCACAAAGTAATCTCTTGCCTGAAATACTTCAAGAGCCTCGAAAGTGGTCTCTCTGTATCCACTTTGCATCTTTCTAATTCATTTTGCCCAAAGTTGCAGAGTAATATTTTGAAAATGTAGAGGTGTTTCATATCACACCCCTGCTCAGAGTCGTTCAAGGACTTCTCACTGCTCCTGGCGGGCAAGGCCATTAGGGCATTCCAGAATCCAATCTGAGGTCACTTGGACACTTGTAAAGATTGTGATTTTAAAGGTGGGAAGAACAGGCCAAGAAGCGAACACAGATGGAAGCAGGACATGGATCTGTTGATCCAGTCAAGTGGAGAAGCCACCTGGATGGAGGTTAGGGATCAAACCAACGTGCGCATTAGGTGATGTTGGGACGCACTTGTTAGCTGTAGAATGGGACTTGGCTTGGCGGTGAGAGTAAGAAGACTTGCCCCGGATGCCTGTAGTTCAGGATATGGTAACGCCCAGAGAGTTGATGGGCTTATTAAGCATCCTCAGTAGGCCAAGAAATCCTATCTATTCCCCTGGGAAAGCAAGCTCAGGATCGTGTGAGGTGGCAAGATGTCCTTCCTTTTTATGGCTGAATGCCATTGTGACAACATGGATGAACCTCGGAGCGGGGCACGTTATGCAGATGGGCTAGACAGAGAGAGGCAAATACTTGTAATCTCACTCAACGTAGAATTCTTTTTTACAGTTGAGTGCATAAAAACAGAGAATGGAACGGTGGTTGCCAGTGGGTGGGGGTGGAGGAAATGGGGAGATGTTGGCCAAGGGGTACAGAGTTGTAGTTAAGCAGGATGAGTAAGTTCTGGGAATTTCGTGTGCAGCGTGGGAACTATTGTTGATGATACCAGACTGTATACTTGACATTTGCTAAGAGAGTCGATGTCAGGTGTTCTCACCACACATGCCAAAAAGGTCACCAGGGAAGGTGATGGATATGTCATTAATTTGATTGTGGTGACCACTTCACAATGTATATGTATATTTAATCGTCATCCTCTACACCTTAAATATATACAGTTTTGTCGATTATACTTCAATTAGCCTGAAAAAAAAATAGTTTGAGGTGACACAATTTTTCCCTTAGTGGATAATCTCCTTTAGCTCTAGTGAAGTTTAGAATTTTTATTATTTTTTGAAGTTTAGAATTAAATATAGATGTGAAGAAAGTAAAAACTCATGATTATTTTAAAATAAGATGCGTACATTTGTTATCTGGAGTGTTTAAAAATATCTGATGTATTAGAGCGTCAATAGCTTAACTTTGTGATTTCAGTTCAAAAAATAAGATGAGAAAAATAAGATGAGTAATTATTTTAGGTTTGTAATTTATTTGAAAACATGCTAAGCTTTTATGTACTTATTGGGACATGTAAGGGACTTTAAGAATCATTGTATTTATAACATTTATAATTACAGAGGTACTTAGGAAAATTTCTCAGGCAATTGCAAAATTAGCAAGTATCAAATGGTAAGTTTATAAATGCACCGTAAAGTGTTTCAAGGCAATAAATTAATTGAGTTTGTAAGTGGGGTCAAACATCAATTGGACACCTTAAATGATTATTAAAATTTGCTAGTCTTTGAAATTGAACAATCAAATTCTTTAAAAGCTTAAGGTGGAGCTAAGCTTATGACTTACACATGTCATATATACAATGTTAATTAAAAATGAAGTAAACTCGGGAGTTTAATTTTTGTTCACCTCCAGCCTCTCATTTCTGAGCTCTTAGAATAAAATCTAAATTCCCCAGGATTGTCCCCAAGGCCCTTCATGATCTGGGCTGGATTCAGATATCCCTTTACATCTCTTAATCCTGTTCTTCCACATAAATATGCTCCAGCCACATACATGGTCCTATTTATTTACTTATTTTTCAAACACACCAACTCCTTTCCTACCTTCTGGCCTTTGCACTTGCTGTTCTCTCCATGTGGAGAGAAGGTACATGTTCCTGAAGGTACAGGGCATTTCCTTGTCATCTTCCAAACTCACCTGAGTGGCCTTTCCTGAAGTGGGGTCATGGCAAGGCCATCCTGCTCACCCTTTGTAAGCTGGCTTCTGTACTCTGCTTTCGATCATTCTATTTATTTCTTTCAGATGAATCATCTCAATTTTTAATGATTTAAAATGATTACATCGCTCCTTTCTTCATTCTCCCCAACAGAATGTACTCATCCTAGGAGCAGGTACGTTGTCTTGTTTGCAGCTGACGTTGGAGGTTAGTAGGTGCTAAATATTAATTCAACAAGTGATTGAAACGTATATTCATGATTAAAGCAAAGATGAGACCATGCTCTCCTGTGCCACCAGGATAATTTCTTTTCCTCATCTAAGAATTACTGAATAATTTTTTCCGAGTTAAATATGCATGTTCCTCCTAATAAAAGACTAAGTTTCCTCTACTGGAGACTGCATAATGTCCATTATATAGATACGTTATGTTTTGAAGAATGATGAGCAGAAGCTTTGCATTTTAATGAAATCTAATCTATCATTTAAAAAATGGGTAGAGAAGGGGGTCTGGGTGACTCAGCCAGTTAAGCCTCTCATTCTTTTTTAAATTATTATTTATTATTATTATTATTTTTAAGCCTCTCATTCTTGATTTTGGCTGAGGTCATGATCTCAGGGTCATGAGATCAAGCCCCGCCTCAGGCTCTGTGCTCAATGTGGAATCTGCTGGGATTCTCTCTCCTTCTCCCTCTGCCCCCCTTCCCTCAAATGGACAGAGAGATAGAGGAAAAGCAGAATGTATTTAAAGTAATAGAATTCCAAGGAAGAGGAAATACCTTAAAATCACTTATTTTAAGGGGTGCCTGGGTGACTTAGGTGGTTGAGCGGCCAACTCTGGTTTCAGCTCAGGTTGTGATCTCAGGGTCCTGGGGTGGAACACCAAGGGGGCTGCGTGCTCAGCAGAGTCTGCTGGGGATTCTCTTTCTCCCTCTGCCTCCACCCCTCCTCCTGCTCACATACTACCTCTCTCTAAAAATAAGCAGATAAATCTTTTTTTTTTAAATCACTTCTCTTAAGAATTAAATCACTTATCTTAAGAATCAGAAAAAAGGTGTTAGAAAATCTGAACATCCTTTCTCTAAAAAGGACACTGAAAACATTCATCGTTCTGTAACAGGGAGTTACTGGAAGGGGGAAAAACCCTAGAATTTAAGAAACAACAGGATAACATGAAAGTACAAATAAATGAGAAAAGGAAATTTTATTTTATTTATTTTTATTTTTTTAATTTTTATTTATTTATGGTAGTCACACAGAGAGAGAGAGAGAGAGAGGCAGAGACACAAGCAGAGGGAGAAGCAGGCTCCATGCACCGGGAGCCCGATGTGGGATTCGATCCCGGGTCTCCAGGATCGTGCCCTGGGCTGAAGGCAGGCGCCAAACCGCTGCACCACCCAGGGATCCCAGAAAAGGAAATTTTAATGAACTAACCTACCATTCCAGAATTAAAAGTAAAATTCTCATAAAGTAGGCACTGCGGAAAATAAACTTAAGAAGCCCTTGAGGAAAAAGGGCAAGCTGAGAAAATAATGACAGAAAATTATAAATAGAGACTTCAACATGAAAATGATGGAAGTAAAACCGAACACCTGGAACACAGCTTCCACTGAAGAGAGAGAACAAACAATTCATCATTTTCCTTCCAGGTTTTTCACTCCGTGTCCAGTGAAATTCCTAAAGAGAAATACATACCCCCAAGAAATCCCGGTTCACATTTTGAATTGGGAGGATAAAGAAAAAAATTACCCAAGATTCCAACAGAAAAATATTCTTCTCGGAATCTAAAGACCAAAAGACCATGGAGAGCAATCTAAAGAGGATGCGGGGAAGGCCGCGTGATCAAGTAAAGAAGTTGCCTTGCATGGGAAAGTCATCAGAAGGGTGCTGGTAGACATGCAAGCCTTTGGGATATAAATGAAGAGCTGAGGACCGTGGATATAAGCAATTCCTGATTACAAATGGGAATGCTAGGGGCTCCCGGGGGCTCAGCAGTTGAGCACCGCCTTGGGCCCAGGGTGTGACCCCGGGGTTCCGGGATCGAGTCCCACGTCAGGCTCCCTGTGAGGAGCCTGCTTCTCCCTCTGCCTGGGCCTCTGCCTCTCTTTGTGTCTCTCATGAATAAATAAATAAATATTAAAAAAAAATGGAAATACTAAACCCTCTGTACCATTTGCTTCCTTTCTGCTTCAGATAATGGTGAACCCACGAAACTTGAAACTTCCTTGCTTTCTTCTTTGCTCTCTTTTGGCTTCTTTTTCTGTGTCAGGAAATGTGTTCCTCAATGGAGAGCTTTCAACCCACTGTTCAAATTGACTCCTTGACACATCTGATAACCAAAAAAAAAAAAAAAAAAAAAAATTGCTGTGCTTTCCAATTTCCAGCACTTACTAAGAAGGTGCCTACTGATAACCCAGCAGGACAAAGTGTAAGGATAATTGTCCAACAAAAAGCCTTTTTGCTCTTTACAAAGCTTTTTATTTTTTATTTTAATCCCAGTATAGCTAACATACAGTGTGGTATTCATTTCAGGTGTACGATATAGTCAAGCCTTTTTGCCCTTACAAAAGCAGAATTTGCATGGATCTCCACAATGGCCATTTATTTGTCAAGAAATTTAACAATTTTTAGCACCTTATATTAAATGGATCAAGTTATTTTTATTATTACTTTTTATTATTATTTTTTTTGATCAAGTTATTTTTAAAAAACTATCTAATAGCAGATGTTTCTAGTTACCAAACTATTCAAATATTACTCCATTCTGGACCTGTGCATATTACTGAATTAACTATCCTTAGATAGCTAAAACTGTGTTCTTTCTGCTGCAATCTCAACCAGGTAAAAAAAGCCATAAAAAACAGTTTAAGAAAATTCATCAGGGGCACCTGGGTGGCTCCGTCAGTTGAGTTTGACTCTTGATTTCGCATCAGGTCATGATCTTAGGGTCCTGGGGTCAAGCCTCACGTGGGGCTCACGGCTCAGCAGGGAGGCTGCTTGTCTGCCTCTCTGCCCCTCTCCCTCTGCTCTCTCTCTCTCTCAAATAAATAAATAAATCTTAAAAAAAAAAAAGAAATTTCAGCAAACAGTTGTTATCTTGGCAGGATGGAGGTATAAAAAATTAAAGAAAACATTTTTTGTGCATCACTCCAGCAATTCCTTTCTCTCTCCTTTTTATGGGAGGGGTGCCACCTTGGTCTTTCCCACCAGCATACAAGCACGCTGCTGGAGCTCTTCCCGTCTGAAAACCCTTGTCTGGACCTTACTTCCTACCACCCCGTCGCTCCATTTCTTGACTTCTTTAAACAGCACAGTGTTGAGAGAGCTGTCCAGATACACACACTCTCAATTCTGTCTTAAATCAACCCGAGTCAGGTTTTGCCTCCCTGAAAAGCTTCTCGTGGGGGTCTCCAAAGGCCTCCCGCTCCCTGACTCCACTGGGCGCCTCTCCTTCCTCATCCTCCTTGGCCCATCCACGGCATTCGACCCATGAGCCAACCCACCTTCTTCACACACTTCCAGAAGCGCCTTCCCATGGTGTCCTCCCCAAATAGTGTCCTTTCCCCGATCCCCAGCCTCATCCCCCGCAAACGCAGGGCCTCAGCGCTCCATCCTGCTCTCCTGCATCCTGTTCTCTATCCACGTTCCCTCGCCTGGTGATTTCATCTAGTCCTGATGCTTGAAATGACATTGTGCCGTGGCACGTTACACAAGCTTGGTGATTGTAAAGCGCACGCGGTATGGTCGCTCAGTTAGGGAAGCTGGAAGTCCGAAGTCCCGCAGAGCTGCAGGTAGCAGTCCTCCGGGGACTCAGGTGGACTTTAGGTGATGCTCAGGAAGAAGTCAGAGCCGCCTTGCACAGCAGCTGTACACTGTGGCTCCGAGGGTCTCCAGAAACGTCGGCAGAGCACACGAGCAAGCCTCAAGCTGGCTCCTATCCCTCATCTTGCTTCTGCGGGGCCAGGAGAAGCCAGGGCAAGGGGTGCGGGGCCCGGGGGAGCTGCACCTGCCGCCAGAGGCTCCGATTTCCTGCTGCTCCAGCGTCCTGTTCCCCGAGCCTCCGCCGTCAGCATCTCCATCGTGCACACTGTGCACGAAAACCTTCTCGTTTGCATCAAGTCGTTGAGCTCACAACGTTTTTACCTTGCATTTGGTAAGACTGAGGATCTCTAGGACATTTTCCAGATGAAAAAATCTGGGCTTCAGAGAGGTTGAGGCCCATCCTGGGCAATCTCTTGTTCGGATACAAGCCTGATTCTCTTTTGGTTATAATACTTCTTTATTTTATCTTGGACCTGAGCTTGTACACCGAGCTTGAATTGAGTCCATAATAAATGTTTGCAAAAGGTCATGGTTGGGAAGAGTTTGTTCTTTCTTCACCTGCCAATAGTTAAAGTTGGCGATCCAGTTATAGCGCATTTTGCCCTTTCTCAGCAGAAACCTCTTTATTTCTCCTTAAACCGGGTAGAGAGCTCATTAAGTGGGTCTGCAATGGGCGTGTGGTAAATAATCGGCTGTAAAATGAAGATGTATTGAGTCGAGAACAGTGAGGGCTTGATCTGACTCTATTTTAGAAGTGGTGTAAAACTTTCAGCATGGATAATAGAAATGATTTATAATTTCTTACATATTGGGAGAGAATAAGTCGTTGAGGCAGGTTATTTACTTGGATTTTCAAAAGGGTCGTATTTCATGCCCTTGAGGTCACAGAAGCTAGGGACTTATTAAATTTTCTAGTGGTTAAGAGCACAGACAGAACTTAACCTGCAGCTCGTCTACACCGTGAACAAATGCTGACCTCAAATACGTAATCCTCAGTTTCTCCATTTGCAAGGTGGGGGATAACGCCAGGGCTCATCCTGCATGACTCTGCGTATTTATACGGATAGTTTTGGTGCAATGAAATGGTCCTGTGGCCACAGACCTGGGATGTTGGATTTTGTCCTGTTGGGATCCCCTCTTGCCCACATGTTCCCAAGAGTTTTGTAAACATCTGGAACAACAGCAGGCTGGTATTTTTGTGTTTTAGCCAGGTTTTGTTTTGTTTTTGTTTTCCTTAGGGGAATTTGTTCAAACAAGGCCTGTAACTCCTTGAAGCATGTCATGGTGTTGTTTTGTTGTTGCCTTTAAAATAAAATAAATAAAATTTTTTTTAACTGAAGTGTAGTTGACATACTATAGAATATAACACAATAATTCAACAATTGTATACAATCGGGAACGCTCACCACAGTCTCTAACAGTTACTACCTATTGCCACAGATACTACAACATATCCTATATGGCAAGGAATGATTTGGAACGATTTGACTGCAGGTTCTCCAGAACACTCTAATGGGAAATAACGATTTGGGGTGGCTCATTTGTTCAAGTGCTTCAAATAAAGGGAAATACAGAAGAAACTGATTTTCAAAAACAAAAGGAGTTGAAATAAAGAGCCGTTCAGAGTAATATGACGTAGAGCTTACTGCCTCTATACCCTATGTTGTACTTCTCATTCCTAGCACTGATTTATTTTATACTTGGGAGCTTGTTTTTTGTTGTTGCTTTTAATAACACTACCTATATCTGAAGCTGGTGAGGAAAGCCAGTGAAAACCGCGTGTGGCAGTCCGCACCTTACTTCCTTTAGCTGTGAAGATGAATTCCTTGGCCAGGAGCGAGGCGTGTGGGGCACCACGTGGTGTACAAAGCCTCAGGAAGCTCTCAGACGATGATGCCATGGCATAGGAGATAAGGAAGCAGATCCAAATGGTTCACCCCTCATGGCCTAAACACCTCCGTGTGTTTGACCTGCCATGAGGACTTGTCTCTTTGAGATGTGGTGTCTCATCCCAGGCCTGGTTATCATGTTACTGGAAAATCAGGAAATTGGAGTCAGGGTAGCCTCTGAGAGGAAATGCATTATTATCAGTCATGCAATGTCCACTGTGCATCGTAGGTGCTTCGATCCTAAACAGGAGCAGACTCCCACGCAGGGGCCAGCTGAGCCTAGAATGGGAAAGGGAGGCGGGGGGCACTGTGCACATCACAAAGGACATGTCTAGTACCCTTATTTCCCAGGTTCCTAGGCTCACTTACATCCCCTCAATGAAGAAGATGAATGAAGACTTTTTTCTACGTTGGTGCGTGGCATGAACAACTTACACTGAGCCCGTTTGCCGGTGCGGTGGGCTCCATAGTTCGCTGGCCTAGGGCTCAGTTTGGTCTCCAGGTCTATAGGGCTTTCTGGCTACTTGCCCTGGGCACCACAAAGCAATCCCTTCTGACATCGCACTGCTTTTTCTGACTTGGTCTGGCTATTGATTCCAACACACTCCATCCTCTTCGCTAGTGATCATGACAACGCTGATGAATCCATGAGATTTTTCTTGTCTACCTCTATTGCTTAAGAATGAGAGTCAAATCTGTCATCAGGATGGATCCTCTGGGTAATCAGAGTAGACAGTTCATTCATGCACTTTCACTTAGTGCGTATTTAAGGAACACTTTGGAAGGCATTGAGGGTTTATGCCAGTGAATGAAGTCAGCCATAACCTAGCAGGGAACAAAATGTCAAGTGATTAAAAGGGTTCTGAGTGTTGTGAAGGGGAAATACTGGGCACCCTGTCAGAGACAGAAGCCTTTGACAGCCGGTGCTCATTCATTTACTCGTCTCTGCGTTCGTGAACACAGACTCATTGAACACCTACTAGTGTGCCGGGTCCTGATTCGGCTCCTAGCATGTAGCAATGAACAAGACAAAATCTCTACCCTGCAGGATTTGTATTAAAACAAGAAAAACAATAGCATTTCAAAGTGTGGATAAGTCCCATGAGGAAAGCAAGGTAAGGAGCAAGAAGTGATGGAAAAGAGTGTGTGGTCAGAGCTGGGCTTCTCTGAAGAGGTGACAAGTGACAGAGCCCGTTACCCCTGGGGAGGAGCCCTGTGACTCTCTGCCGGGAGCATTCCAGACCGAGGGAACAGCAAGTACAAAATCCTGAGCCAAAGGTGAGCTCAGCACGTCTGAAGAACTGCGAGGGCACAGCAAGGAATCAGGTGCAGAGGGAAGGGAAGAGGCAAGGTGGACAACCGGAGGGTGGCCTGGGACCGGGTCACGCAGGGCCTTCTAAGCCACGGAAAGGATTTCCATGTGATTCTAGTGAGTTGGCTGGCTTGGAACTGGGGAGTGACATGTGCTGATGGATGTTAGGAAAGGATCATCAAGGCTACCTTGTGGAGAAGGGATTATATTCTTGAACCAATCTACTGCTGTTTGCTGGAAGAAATGATATGGATTTTATAGGTTTGCAAATACTAATTATCATCTATATGGACTTTATAGGTTTGCAAATACTAATTATCATCTATATGGATTTTATAGGTTTGCAAATACTAATTATCATCTATATGGACTTTATAGGTTTGCAAATACTAATTATCATCTATATGGACTTTATAGGTTTGCAAATACTAATTATTATCTATATGGATTTTATAGGTTTGCAAATACTAATTATTATCTATAAACTACAGAACAGGTTTAGTTACACATTTCTATTAACCAGAAGTTTTCTAGGCTGCTATGTCAAGGTGAGGGCAGATTTACTGGCATGGAATAACTAAACCATGACAATTTCATTAGGAAAAACCCAATAGCATCTTTAGAATGGCTGAGACTTTCTAAATGTAAAAGGACAAAATGATATTACTCCCTTTTATAATATCTCATACTCTGCTCGCCCTCCATCCGTGAATCTTTTATTGGTTCTCTTGGTTATGAGATTATCATAAGCAGTCGAGTTCAGGCCTCATTATTCGTTGTAGCCACATTCCATCCAGGAGTGGGCCCGGGGAAGAGGAAGACTGCTGCTCTCTCTGCCCAAATAGTATATTCTCCAGCTCCACATAAAAAGTGGCTGGAACAGGGTGGAGAGTCTTGAGTGGGTCTTGGCCACGTGCTAGGTGAAAAATCAGCAAAGAATAAGAGCATTTTGTTGAATAAGCGAGTACTTTGTCAAAGCAAAAGTGCTCTATGAAAAGTAACTATGTTTTCTTTTTAAAAAGGGGCGGCCAAATGGCGTTTTGAGCAGAAGCTATTACTTTTCTCTTAAATGAGTCACTGAAGTCAGACTCTTACTGCCCTCAGCAGAGTGGCAATTAAGCAAAATCACAAGCGGCAAAGCTAGGAATGACAAAGACCTGTGATTTTTTTTTTAATTTTATTTGGGAGAGAGCGAGAGAGAGCGAGCGCGAGCACACAAGAGCAGGGGTAGGGGCAGAGGGAGAGAGAGACCAGACCAGATGCAGGGTTAGATCTCATGATCCTGAGAGCATGACCTGAGCTGAAACCAAGAATCAGATGCTTAACCAGCCGTGCCACGCAGACGCCTCAAGACCTGCGAGTCTGTAATAGTGTTGTCCATTTAGTGGCTCCCTTTGTTAGGCGTTTTCTTTGGGTTTGGTTTATCCTGGAGCCATGGCTGAGTGTTATCGAAGGTTTTCGAGTATGGGCTAGATGGCATTTTGGTAGAGCTCTTGAAGAGGCAACGACAGACTTGGAAAGGGCGATTGAGTCAGATGATCTCTAAGTTCTATTTCAGCTCTGAGGTTCGATAATTACAGGATAGAATCTGAATTTGAAGAACAAGAGATTTGAGCTCTGCTTTCTGTAATTCTACTTTGTGATGATCCAAAATTGATTGAGGAACATCTTCAGAGTTTCTACGTGAGCTTGACAAAAGCAGTTTTCCTTCTGGGAAGAGAATGTTTCAGCCTTTATATGTCCAATTAAGTGTCTTTTTTAACAAATATAATATGCGTGTAAAAAAATCGCAAGACAGCAGTTGGTGAAAAGAACTGCGGTGATGAAAGTGTTGTGTATCTGTGCCGTCACATTCATTTACCGCCGGACACGTGAGAATATCGAGCCTTTGAAATGTGGATTGTGCAAATGAAGTGACTTTTAATTTTTACATGATTTAATTCATTTGAATTTAAGTTTACATAGTTACACGCAGCTGGTGGCCAGTCTATTGGATGGCACAGTTGCAAGACAACCTGAAGTTCACTGCTAAGTAACACAGGAGCATTGAAAATTCGAGCATTTATCTTTTACCCTAAGTCTAATAAGCACGATCACATGCCCACGTTTTCTCTCTCGTCCTCCTATCCTGGTTTGTGTGTAAGCACGTACGCGGACAATATCTCTCCGTCTTTCTCTTTCTCTCGTATGTGTGTACGTAGGTGTGTACGCAGGTGCCTATCATCTATCTATCATCTGTCATCTCCCTAATGTCCTCCATGCCACACTTTGCAACCTGTACAGAGAAATGTGAAGCACAGGAGAACACAAAGAAGTTGACGAAGGTTCCTTGTGTTCATTTCAGAGATAAAATTGTCATGCATTTTTTTTTTCAAAAAAGGAAAAAGAAGGGGGCATAGACAAGTGTAAGCAACCACTTGTTTAGTTTTTTTTTAATAATAAATTTATTTTTTATTGGTGTTCAATTTGCCAACATACAGAATAACACCCAGTGCTCATCCCGTCAAGTGTCATTAGGACACATTAGCTTCAGTGGTGCCTGGGAATGTATTTGGAAGATCGAAATCATACTCCCTAGAAGGAATTCAAGGTTTCAAAGATCTTTGCTAACACTTGTGCTCCGCAATATACAGGCAGAGTTAAGAAAATAATGTGTTTGGAGCAACGGAGTCCTCTGTTCGCTTTTCATAACTTTTTTGTAGTGACTTTGAAGAACGAGGGCTTTTAAAGAGAATGCAGAAGGAAAGAATTGGCGGCTGGAGCAGAGGTTGATAAGCACCTGTCAGAGGCTGTGGTGTTAACTTAGGTGTAGAGTAGAAATAAAATGATTAGGAATCTTAGTAAAATATTAATTTCTTCTTTTATCTCTCCTGAACATGGCCTTGTGCAAGGAATCTTCATCTTAAACAAAAACCATTGCATTTCCAGGATTTTGTTCCTCTAGCTGATTCTCCTCACAGGCTGATATTAGTTCTTCTACTCTGAACTTTAGATGACTCCTCATTGCTCACAATATCGAGACACATTCCATAAATATCTGCTTCTCACAATACTTCACTGAAGTATACCTAACAGCAAGACCTGAACTTGAACCCTGAGAAATCAGGGGCATGCCTGGAGGCCCACTGCAGCAACCCAGACACTCTTTCAAGGGGTTGTACTTAATTTAAAAATCCATATGTGACTGTCACATCCAAATATTTCTGTATTTCCCTGATTATAAAAATAATATTTTGAAACACTCTCAGGAAAAAAAAAGACAAACATAGACAAGAGTGTTTCCTGTCTGAAACCCTGGTTTAATGGGCAGCCGGCTTACGCATAAAATACTATTGTACTGAATTTATCACTTGCAGAGAATGAGTCCGGGTTGAAGAGCAGTGGAATGGTACAGTAGCTGTGCCTTTTAGGTGATTTTGCTGTGGCTTCTTGGTGTCATGATATCTCAATAACTCAGACTTCAGTATGTAGATATAGGTAGCGTTTCCCTCCTTCATTCTTATAACAGTTTTATCAGAGAAATCTCTGGAGAGAGAGGCCCAAGTGTTGCTGCAGAGGCGAAGAGTCATGATTTCAGGCTGATAGTGGTGGACATTTCGAGGAGTTCCTGCCTGAGAGGCACCAGGGTTGAATAACACACGGATTGGAATCATTTCTGATTCATGAGTCAGATCTCTCCCACTCAGAAAAGCTCTCCTCGGACGAGTTCTTCTTCTTTCTTTTTTTTTTTTTTTTTTTCAGAAGAAAGCTAATGTTTTTGATCTTCTATTTTACCACTGATACTTTTAATCAGATTAAAATGAAGAGTTTCTGCACAGCAAAGGAAACAATCCACAAAACAAAAAGACCCTGACCAAATGGGAGACGGTGTTTGCAATGAGGTATCTGATAAGGGGTTAATATCCACAATATATAAAGAACTCACGTAACTCAACATAGAAAGACCAAGTGATCTAATTAAAAAATGGGCAGAAGACATGAATCAACAGTCTTAACTCAGTTCCCATGATCTGCTTTCTTCCCTAACTCCCAAATTTAATTTTCTTTACATTTAAAAGAATCGTTACATGAGATGGACGATACGTGAACGTATTGTCCCACCTTCGGCTGGGAGACCCTGTGGGCAATGCGACTGGATGTGAATGCGGGGGTGAATTTCTGAGAGAAGAGCTGTGCTCTGGGTCCGACGACTCCTGGCTCTGTGGCAGAAACACTGCTGAGCATTTGATCCACTGAGAGGACTTGTCCCCTTGAAGTGTGGTCCCATAGTTCAGGCCTGGGTGGGTCACAGCTCCTGGAATATCAGGAACTCGCAGCGGTTGTGACCAGATTGGCCTCTGACAGGAGACTCTCGCTATTGTCATTAACTTCCAGGCCATGCAGAGTCCATGATGCTGCCAGAGAAGCGGTGCTCGTGAGTCCACTGGACAGGAAGAGGCTGGGGAGCAGTTCCTCCTCGTCAGTGGTGGCGGGGCTCCTGGAGGTGGGCTCCGGGACAGGTGCTATAATCGTCTTCCTTAACGGTTTCTCAAGAGCTCTTGGTAAAATGAATCATCTTTGGAAACTCTAAAGAATGATAACTGGGACCGACAAGTTTCAAATATTCCAGTGTCTTGATATCACCTTACCTGGATACTAGCTTCCGGGGCTCTCCATCTCTGGCTCCTGTCGAGGCTGGACACAGGAAGGGAAGGGAGGAAACAGGCGATCCCTGAACTGATGTCAATGAACCTCCTGGATCTCAGGCCCCCCTTTTCACCCCTGTCCTCCGTCATTCTTTCTCCTCCATGACTGAAGTCCTGAATCACCTCCTCTGTTTCTTTCCCATGGCCTCCTTGTGTGTGATCTTGCCTTTGCCTTCCTTGGCTCCTATGAATCAGTTGACGGTTCTCAACCCATTTTCTGTCTTCTGGACTAAGTTTTCAAAGTCACTTCTGTTTCATGGAAGATGTCTCTAAGCACTCATTTTTTTGTCATCTTGTTTGTTCTACCAAATTGCCCATTTTTACCACCCCATTGAGCACAATGAGAAAATCAAGAGGCAAGCGCTCTATTCTCAGTGAATGATGAAAGGAGTATGAACGCACCGGCTGTTCTTAATGGCCTGGGGTCTGACAACCACCGCTCCAGCAGTTTTGTCTTCAGTGGTTGGGTTCCACACTTGCTCTTAGATTCAATTTTTCTGGTTGACCTTATATCCACTAAAACACTCACTGATTTTTTGTTTGTATCAAGTACGTTATAAACCGACATGTTTTCACAGAGGCCACCATTACAATGACTAAATACTGAACATTTATTCTTCCAGCCAGCTGTAAACTGACCTCAGTTCCTCAATCAATTTTTTCAATATAGCTTTTGAATATATTAAATGATACCATTCAAAGTTTAGTTTGATAAAAATACACTTAACACTTATTCTTTTTTTCACTTAATTTTTTAATTTATTTTTTATTGGTGTTCAATTTACTAACATACAGAATAACCCCCAGTGCCCGTCACCCATTCACTCCCACCCCCCGCCCTCCTCCCCTTCTACCACCCCTAGTTCGTTTCCCAGAGTTAGCAGTCTTTACGTTCTGTCTCCCTTTCACCTATTCTCTCTCTTTTAACCTAAGACAGATCTGAAAATGTCTACATCCAGGGCTTTATCAAATCTCTTCCATTGCATTGCGTTTCCCTTTTTATGGCATTGTTGCCACTGGCCTAAAACTAGTGTGAAATGATATTTATTCATTTAACTGTGCTTTGTGTCTGTGATTACACACTAACTACTTTTCATGATGGATTTAAATATTGTTGAAAAGTGATCTTACACGTGTTGATTGCTAACAATATTTTTATGTATGTATCAGTTCTGGTCACTGATCCCAATGCTTGGAGAGGGTGGTTTTCCCCATATATCCAACAAGCCTGGTCTGGTCACTAGCTGGGTATCCTACAGCTCAACTCGATCCAGACACTATCTACCCAGAGATGGGATCAGATCCCACAGGTTAAGGGTTCAGGCTTACAAGTCTGCCCCTCCCGGAGATGCCAGCCCAGGTCGTCGCCTGTGCTTCTGACTGGCTGTGAATCAAAGGTCTCCAAGAACCCCACCCCCCACCACCCACCCCACCCTACCCCGTTCCTCCACCTTAGGTTCAATTACTTTGCTAGAGCAGCTCACAGGACTTAGAGAAACATTTTAATTGCTAGATCACCAGCTTATTATAAAAGGTTAAAACTCAGAAACCGCCAGATGAAAGGAATGCACAGGGCAAGGTGTGGGGAAAGGGTGTCGAGCATTCATGTCCTCAGGATGTCACTTTCCCCACTTCTCTGTGCGTTCACCAAACTGGAAGCTCTCTGAACCCACCTGTTTGGGGTTTTATGGAGGTTTCATCACGTAGATGAGGTTGATTAAATCAAGGCCATTGGTGATTGATTCGGCCTCTAGCCTCCCTTCCCTCCTCCGTAGCCGCAGGGTTGGCTCCCCTGACAACCAGGCCCTTTCCTTAGGTGCAGCACAAAAGCCACCTCATCGACATCAAGACATCTTTGTCACTCTCCCTACGTGGGGAATTCTAAGCGTTTTAGAAGCTCTGTGCCAGAAACGAGGTGAAGACTGCAAATGCATTTCTTATTATAAATGACAAAGTACAATGAGACATTAGAATTAATATCGTTTGTTATTCAATTACCTTTTGAAGGACATCTTGATCGCATCCAGTTCTGGGCAGTTATGAATAAGGACACTTAAGCATCATATACAGATTTTTATGTGAACAGATTTTCAACTCCTTTGGGCCAATGCCAAGGATCGTGAGTGCCGCCTCGTATGGTTGGCCTGTTTAGTTTTGTAAGGCATCACCCAAACTGCACCATTTTGTGCTCCCACCAGCAATGGCAGAGCTCCTGCTGCTCTGCCCCTCTGCCCATATTTGGTGTTCTTCAGCGGGGAGGGAAATGGTACAGGTGAGAAAGGTGGACACAAAGAAAAGACGAAGGTCACAGAAGGAATATGGGAAGGCAAAATGCAATCTTTTCCTTTTCTTATTCTTTGTCCTTAAGGATTTATTTACTTATTTGACGGGGGGGGGGGGCAGAGGGAGATGGAGAAGCAGGTTCCCCGTTGAGCAGGGAGCCCCACACGGGGCTCGATCCTGGGACCCCAGGATCATGACCTGAGCCAAAGGCAGACACTTAGCCGACTGAGCCACCCAGGTGCCCCTGATTTTGAACAATCTTGATGTTTCTGCTTAAAATAAGAGGCGAGGCCATATGTAGAGAGGGAGAATGTGGGGCCATGGAGGGCAGGCTTCCATGAAAGGGGCTTCATGGGTTTGCCAAGCTTGGATCAGTGACTCCACAGTTAGAGAAGAGGAAAGCAGCAGGCACTGACCGAGGTGGCCGAGGTGGCCGAGGTGGCCGAGGTGGCCGGGGCAGACAAAGCCTGGGGCAGCGGCGCGGGCGGCCAAGGTCAGGGGAGGAGCTGTCTCCTGGCAGCTGGTAGGTCTGGATACCAATGAAAAAGCGGGATGAAGAATCATGTTAAGAGTAGAAAACAGTGAATTAGGCAAAAGAAATTGGGAGGAGTTGGAGAGTGAATTGATGTCGTTCCAATGGCGGTGGCGTGTTGACGTCGAGTAGTTGCATCACACACCGAGTTCGGTTAGATGGTGTCCCTCCCGGGAGTTTATTTATATGCATCAAAGCAGGTGCTCAGTCGCATCGACGCCCCTTTCCGGGGCAGGAGGGACAGGAGACTTATGTGCACTGACAAGTGACAGCGCATCTGCTCGTGGCGCGACTATCGCAGGGCTCGGCACTAAGGAACACCGGGGCCATCAGGGGCCGGAGGGCAGCGCTGCGCTCATGGAGGGCCCCAGCCGGGAGTTTGCCGCTGGGCCTTGGTCTCAAGGGAAAGAAAATCTTACAACAGGCAGGCAGCAAAGGGTGGAGAACGACTTTGGGTTTTAAGAGCTGCTCGACGTCACTCAGCTTGAGAAGAGCCCGGAGAACACGGCCTGGTGGTTCCACGGTGGCAGCTCGGCATTGGACTCGAGGACAAAGGTCTTTGAGAAAAGGTCCTGTGACTGTGGTCACCTGCTTAGAGCGAAAGCTGGGCTTTCTGTGACCATCCACGCTGTCCTAGGGGCCCAGACCACAGCTGCTGAAACCGGCGGCCGGTGACATTTTTAATAAGAAAAAAGTAAGAGCCATAGAGGGACTCAGACTCTGCTATGGAAGCCTGGGCAAAGGCCCGCGACCCCCAAAGGAGAGGGTAGTGGCACCGCTGCTGTCCCCCCCCCCCAGGTGCGGCTGTGGGGCGCCTGGCGGGGAGGCCCCATAGTGTCCGGCTCTCCACTGGAGCTCGGGCCTCATCTTGGGTCAGGAGATCGAGCCCCGGGTCGGGCTTTGTGCTGAGGTGGAGGCTACCTAAGACTTCCTCACTCCCCTGCCCGCCCAAGAGAGAAGCCAAGGGGCAGGCCGCCGAGACCACCATACCCTAGTGATGGCTGCCGGCCTTCCTTCCTTCCTTCCTTTCTTCCTTCCTTCCTTCCTTCCTTCCTTCCTTCCTTCCTTCCTCCCTCCCTCCTTCCTCCTTCCCTCCTTCCTCCTTCTCTCTTTCCTCCTTCCCTCCTTCCTTTCTCCGTTCCCTCCCTTCTTCTTCCTCCCTTCCTTCCTTCCTTCTTCCCTTCCTCCTTCCTTCCTTCCCTCCTTCCTTCCTTCTGTCCGTCTTCCTGCCTCTGTCTCTGCCTCTCCTTCCCTTTCTTTCTGGAAGGAGGGAGCCGTTCTCTGCAGCTCATGGGTGTTTCACGAGCATCCAGGGAGCAAGGGATCTTTTGTATTTCCTCAGATCCATGGAACTTTCCTTGAGGTTCTGGAGAGCAGTCTGCGATCGCCCTCCCCTGCCCCTGGGTACAGCCCCGGATCCCTTCCGGAAGGTGGGCAGTGCTTGAGCTGGGTAAGGGCTGGGTGCAGCTCCCACCCTGGGGTGGGGCTCGGCCCACGTGAGGGTCAGCAGGGGAGTTCAGGTGAGGATGAGTCCTGAGCACCGAGGCCTCCTGGCACGGGGGCTCCTGAATTCTTCGAGGTGGTGCCACCCGGAGCTGCGCCTGCTGTACCAGTTGCTCTCAGCGGCTTGATGGCTGCCTGAGTCAGGTGCTCCCCTACCTGCATTTGCTCCCCTACCTGACTCGTGTGATGTCCTCAAAAGCGCCCACAGATGCTCCTGATGCAAAACCTACTCTTGCAATACTCACACCTGTAGAGCTGTGAGCCTCTAGGGCCTCCGCAGGTAAGGGCTTCTGCGGGTTTTCCGACGTCCCCCCACACGCGGTTGGGCCGGGAGTCCTCAGTTCCTGACCCTCGGGAGAGGGCGTGACCCCAAGGGGACAGGCCGCGGCCTACCCTTGGCCGGGTCGCAAAGGCCACGACAGGTAGGCGTGTGCTAACCTCGGAGCAGCTAAAACTCTGAATGTCTCCGGTGTTGTTCACGCTCCGTTGGGGGGGGGGGGGGCGGTAGGCTTCGTACGCAGATGAATTCCTTGTCACTCCATACGTGAATTGTATTTGGATAGTTGACAATAGGCATGATTCTCCCATCCGTTTTGTATTATAGGTTTAATCTCCGGGAATCTCAGAGAATAATGTTTATAGTTGTCTAACGGAACCAGGAAGATTAGAAAATTATTGAAAACTTAGAAATAGAAGGAATTATTGGGTGTCCTTGCAGTACGGTGCAGAGAGTTGTCCCAGCAGGTCCACCTGGGATTTCAGGGATGGACACCTTTGTGCGACTTGTATTTACTATTAATTAGGATATTTTACGACTCTGTAAGGGTTGTGGTTAAGTTGTAGCAAAGCGACAACAACCCCAGTAATTGCTGTCTGGAAGAAAGATATAAAAAAATATATCATTTATCGCTCAGTAAAATATTAAGCAGTTTGTGTCTAAACTAACAACTAACTGTCATTTTTGTAAAAAAGAAATGCGTTTCTCAGTGACTATATAAAATTCTCTTTCTCAGATGTTTGAACTAGCTATATCATTTTTTATTTCTTCATGAATTATTTAATATATTTTGGACACATCTTCACTTAATATTTGTGTTATGCTTTTAACTTTTTTGAAAATATAATTTAATGAGATTTTTATGGATATAATTTTATCCTTTATTTAACATAAGAATTGTTTGAGGAACATATGCTTACTATAATAATTTAATTTTTTCATTTAATATATCATGGACTTATGATTAGGTCGATGCATATAAATCTAACTTTTTCTTTTTAAATAGCTGTATAATATTTCATAGTATGCATGACTATTATCTATCTGATTATTTTATTGTTGATGAATATTCTATTTTAGTACTTCTAATTTTTTCCTATGTAATGAAAACGTAATAAATTTATGTAATAAATTTATTTTAGAATTTATAGTGTTAAACAATGGACTAACTGCTGGGATATTTTGCTATGTTAAAAAAAAACAAGTATCTGGCTTGCTAAATAAAATTAGAAAACTTTCTGAGTCTCTCTGAGCACCTATTGTTATCTTTTTACATTAAAAATATGGGCAGCCCAGGTGGCTCAGTGGTTTAGCGCTGCCTTCAGCCCAGGGCATGATCCTAGGGTCTGAGGATCAAGTCCCGCGTTGGGCTCCCTGCATGGAGCCTGCTCCTCCCTCTGCCTGTGTCTCTGCTTCTCTCTCTGTGTCTCTCATGAATAAATAAGTAAAATCTTAAAAAAATAAAAATATAAATATAAATAAGTGTCTAAATCACACACTTATTTGTGAGAATTGAATAAATTCATATTTTGCAAATTCATTAATTTATTGCTTGAGTCTTATGGGTTGAGTCTTATTGCTTGAGTCTTATGGGATGAACTGTGTCCCTCCAAAATTCGCATGTGGAAATCTTAGCTCTCAGCACCTCAGAATGCAACCGTATTTGAAGATAGGGCCTTTAAAGAGATAATTCAGGCAACAAGATATATTCGCTGTGAAGTTGCCGGAGGAAGACAGTCATCTACAGCCCAGGAGAGAGGCCCCAGGAGAAACTGACCCTACTGACACCTTCATCTCAGACCTGCAGGCTTAGGCACTACAAGACAATAAATGTCTGCCGCTTGAGCTGCCCAGTGTGTGGTGCGGGTTATAGCAGTCGGAGGAAGTGGACACAGCCCTCTTAGTTCCCCCCAGAAAACATTTGGCTAAAGACAAAGAGCTCTCGAGCAGGGGTGCCTGGGTGGCTCACTTGGTGAAGCGTCTGCCTGCAGCTCAGGTCATGATCTCAGGGGCCTGGGGTCGAGCCCCGCCTCGGGCTCCCTACTCGGTGGGGGGGGGGAGTCTGCTCCTCCCTCTCCCTCTGCCCCTCTCCCCGCATGTGCATGCTCCCTCTCAAATAAATAAGAAATATCACATTTTTAAAAAGACTTGAAAAAAATGATTATTATAAAGGTATTCTGAGCAAAAGCATGATAAGGTTTTCCTTCCATATGAGCAGAGTTCTCTTTACAGATATAAAGCAGCAAAGACAACAAATATCCAGCATTTCCCTTCTCATTCACTCAGAGATTCTCTTTTCTTCTCAGGATTTTCAGAGTAGCTCTCAATCAAGTTATTGTGTCGCCAAGGACTTTTTATCCTGGTTTGAGCATATATATAAGTTATATATATATCATTTTATATATATTTTATAGAAAATGTATATTTACTTATTTGTTTAAAAAATGTTATTATTGAAGCACAGTTGGCATAGAGTGTTGTAGTAGTTTCAGGTGCACAACATTGTGATGTGACCGTCTATACATCACTCGTTGCTCACCACAATCAGTATAGTCACCATCTGTCACCCTACAACGTTATTACAATATTATTGACTATATTTCCTATGCTGTACTTATCATCTCTATGATATTTTAAAGATTTTATTTATTTATTCATGAGAGACACAGAGAGAGAGGCGGAGACACGGGCAGAGGGAGAAGCAGGCTCCACGCAGGGAGCCCGACGTGGAACTCGATCCCAGGTCTCTAGGATCACGCCCTGAGCCGAAGGCAGATGCTCAACCGCTGAGCCCCCCAGGGCCCTATCTTTATGATTCTTTTATAACTGGAATATTTTTATTGCTAATTTGCACAAATATTTAAGATGCTGTTTGTCTCATGAACAAGAGGTTTGTTTATCCACGTGCTAGTTTAAACACAATGTGAAGTGAGAGGCTGAGCAGTAGTTGCCCTTGACCCTTTCTTAACGAGAGGCCAGGCCGTGGGAATACGGAATCATGAGGGTCCTCCCACTGCGTCCCTCATAGGGTCATGCTGTTTCCGGTTAAGCCCATGTGTTCAGTGTCCACTCTGAAGGTCTACTTTGCAGCTACTCATGGGGTCTCTTTACCTTGCAGGTGCGCTTTTTCCATTCTTCTTTCTTCAATAAGCTGTACTTTCAAACCCAAGATTCAAATTTTCTCACACCAGAGTTAAGAAGAGTTTGTGCCTGAAGGGTGGAGAGGGCTCTGAGGTTTGGAAGCTGGTGCGGGGAAGAGCTTCACTTAGGAAGAAGGCAGTGGAAGTTACTGGGGCTTTTAAAAAGTGGTAGGCACGTAAAAATATGCTTAGCATTAGTCTTCAGGAAAATGAAAACATCACAATGACATCCTACTTCACATGCACCAGGATGGCTACAATAAAAAAGACAGACAACATATAAAAAAAAGTGTTGGCAGGATGTGGAGAAATCAGACCCCTCATGCACTGATGGAGGAAACGTAGAGTGGTGCATCCACTTTGAAACAGTCTGGCACTTTCTCGAAATGTTAACCGTGAAGTTGTCATCTGGCCCAGCAATGCCACTCTTTGGTACATACAAAGGGACAAGAAAAGGGAAAACATATGTGCACACAAACGTTTGTACGTGGATGTTCACAGCAGCAAAAAAGTGGGAACCACCTAAATGTCCACCAACTGATGAATGGATGAATAAAACGTCGCATGATCCATACAAGGCACAGCATTCTGCAATGAGGAGGAACAAATTTCCGATAGATGCTACGGCACGGGCGGACCTTGCAGATAGGCTGCTAAGGGAAGGAAGCCAGTCGCAGAGCTCCTCTCCTATGACTCTGTCTACACAAAAAGCCAGAATAGGAAAAATCTACAGAGACGGAGTGTGGACTGGTGACTGGGGGTGGGTGACGGGAGTTACTGCCGACGGGTGTGGAGTCTCTTATTCAGGTGGTTAAAATGTTCCCAAATTGGCCCCAGGGAAGTTTGCATATATCTGTGGATGGACTAAAAACCATTGAATTGTATACTTTGAATGAATTAATTGTGTGATATATGGGTCATATCTCAACAAATCTGATTTCACAAAGTGCTGCTAGGAATCAGGGATTCCTAAAGAGGAGACGCATTTGCCGAATGACACATGGGCGTCCAGCATGATGGCTTTATGAAGGGGTAAAGGCCCACAGTGAAGGCTTTGCGCACCCACTCTTGGCCTTCGAGGGAAGCCTGGAGCTCGTCTTCCGTGTCTTCTGGTACTATTAGCCCCTTAGATTCTCGTATGACACGAATAAATGTCACTCGTTGGACCCCCAACATAAATGAGGTTGAATTCCAGTCACTCCAGAAAATTGGGATGTGGAAGCAGGTTTCACTTATTTTCTTTTATCTCATTGAATAAAATGCATTCCTACCAGTTTTGTTTAAGAGTAGGGTCTCCCGATTCCAACCCCCCCCCACTCCTGTTTGGGCACGAGGGGCAAGCGGCGTCTGAAGAAGTGAGCAGCTCTCCTGGCTTTGTTTTTTTTGTTTTTTTTGTTTTTTTTTTTTTTTTTTAAACGATGCTTCCATACCTATGAGTTTTGCAACTAGATGCCACGTCTTTTGTTTTACCCACTCTCCAAGCTAATATTTGAATTCTGTGACTTTCCCCTTCATGCATCTCTTGGAGAATCCATCTACTGCACGCTTCTTATTAACTCTATGATGATCAATTTAACATTTAAGTAACCAAAGGGCAGAGACGTGGCCTCGTGTCTGAATAAATACTCTTTGGCTTTGTAGAAATGCAATATTCTTTAATTACAGGAATTATCTCCAAGGCAGACAAAGAAGTCGCTGCTCTAGAAAGTCCAAGACACACTGAAATATAAAAAACCGTCGTTAAGGCTCTGTTGACTGGGTGATTAACTGAGAAATGAGAATCAACTAATGTGAAACATTTGGGCCACAGTTTCCAGAGAGAAACTCAATAAGCTGATGTAAAACAAGAAAATTGCTCTCCTTTGTAAGAAACCTCTCCTTTTCAGATACCGCGATGAGATGCCAAGAAGGACGCACAGAGGTGAAAGCTGATTTTCCCTGAAGTGCACGCTGCACGTTCAAAGCCAACATTCTTTCAACAAGATGAATAAGTGCTATTCATGGCATTCCCTGGGCAGGTCGACGCCGTGAAGAGCACGGGTTTAAGGCTACGAAATCCTCAGTTGTCTTCAGATGTGTTTGAGCGGCGGCCAACCGTAGGAGGAGCTCTGCTCATCTCTTGGTGAGGGGGAAGCAGCTTGCGCAGGGCCAAGCCGTGGAACACAAATCATTTTAGACCAACCTGGTGGTTAATTACAGGCTGACTGGTGAGCTTACGACCCTTACCTGAGGGTACGGAGCCTCCCCAACCTCTACCTTGTGGTGCTTAGGAACAGAAAACGTGAGAAATCCTCCCTCCGGGCTACAAGCAGAGGAAGTCAAGTCCAGCTCCATCACACGGGGACGTCACCCAATAGAGATGGGGGCGGGTGGGGGGGGATGTAACAGCTTCTGCTTCTTTTCCGTTTTGATGACTGATTAATAATTAAAATTCAATTCGTAATTTTATTTATTTGAAATAACAATCGGAATTTATTCCTAAGCCCAGCAATCGTGTAGCCAAAAAATAAGGGATCTGGGAAGGAAAACTGGGTTTGGGTCTGCCCTTTCCATTTTGAAACTCTGGGCAATTCTTTTTACTTCCCAAGATTCAGCATCCATATCCATATAAGGACAAGGCTCAGAGATCCTAAGATGCCTTCAACCTCATGATTTTATAATTTATGAATCTTGAGTTTCAGGGCTGGCTGACTCGCTGATGATTTATCTGAGAAAAATAATATTATTGACTCTCAAACGAAAGACTAATATTTCCTGTGGGGGGAAAATTAATTTTTAAATATCATTAATGTCAAACCAAAGAAAATATCCTGACTCCAACAAGAAATTTAAAGAGTCTGCCCAAAGATAGATGGCTAGGAATTAGCAGTGTGTGAGTTCCCATAATTAACTAAAACTCCACATAGGAATTTTTCTTAATTTATTAAAAATTTCTGTGGTTCTTTTTCTTTTCCAAACTAAATATTCCTCAAGAAATGAAAATATGCTTAAGGAGCATACTTAGCAGGGAGCTACTCTATTGTATTTCCTACTAATGTTGTCTAACTCTTTATAAATGAAACTGATATTACAAAGTGACAACGACAGGCCACCACCGGCTAATCCACCGTTCGTGCTTTCTGTTTAACATCCAGGAAGAAAAGGAGCCGCCAGACATTAAACGCAGGTGCTACGAAATTTGGATTAATTAAATAGGTTTCCCTGAGGCCTCCTGGTCACCGTAGTTTAGATCAACGATCAAATTAATACGTAAGATATGGGAGCAAGTGTTTAGGGGTTTATCAGTGAGGATGATTTGGGAAGAAAATATCAACAACAGCAATTTGAACTGATGTAAACATTAAGGCACGTCCAGAAGGACGGTGGGATTTGGGGTTGACCTAACTCAGCCCTGTCTTTGCTTCCTGGTGTTCTTTCTCCTCCCCGTGTTGCTCCGTCCTTGTTTGGGATGCTGGCTCCAGAGTCGGACTGTCGTAGGTTTTATCCTGCCTTAACCTCTCCTTGACAGATCCCGGTGCCTAGAACGCAGCTGAATACACCATGAATAATAAAAATCTTGATGAGTGCTGGCATTTACCAAGCTCTCATTACGTGTTCTCAATGTTTTACACATATTGATTCATTTACTCTTGACCATAATCCTGTCAAGGTAGCCTGGTACTTAAAAAGATATGTCCACAAATTCTTTGAGATGCCTCCTTGCAACAAGTGAGCTCTAGTTTCCTTCTTCCTGAGTATGGGCTGCAGACCCACGCGGTCTGGCTTGCAAGGTCACGTTCTCAGTTCCTTGTACATAGTCACGATGTGACGGGTGTTGGTACTCGGCCTCCTATATTTCAAATTTCTAGTTTTCCTTTTTTTAAGAGGACCCAAATTTCAGGATTGGTGCATAATTTCAGAGAGATTAAAATGAGGAATTAAAAAAAATAAAATGAGGAATTAGCCAAAAATGTTAAAGCCTTCTTTTTTATATATATAATGTTAAAGCCTTCTTAAAAAACACTTTATTTGAAGTTAAAATAATGTTTATATATTTTAGAAGCTATCTGGTGTTTATATATCTTAAGATCTCAGACTGCAGAGTATAGATGTGAGAGGTGACTCCTAGATTTAGGAAAAGCGCAAGGAAGTGACTGACCTTCCATGTAGGGGAGGAGATTTGAGTTTGAATTTTGTATTAGATACGAGTTTCTACTCATTACATCTATGCTGGTGAGATGGACGAGCACAGTGCAAGTGTGTGGTTTTATGAGTGCTGGTAGGCATAATTCTAGCTATGTTGGGTGTTGAGTGATTTTTTTTTAGGTATAAAGATAAGACTCTATGAGATTATTTTTTGTTCTAAATTCACAGTGACCACGGATGTAAAAATCAAGGTAGCCTCCATTTAATCCCTCTATCATTGTTGAGGTCTCCCGGGGAAGTTCCCACATGGTTTTCCCTTCTCCTTTGCAAATCCCTCAGTTTCCTGCCTCTCGGTTAGAGAGAGAAAGAGGCCCAAAACCAGATTCCTCCCCAGTTTCTCACTTCTTTTTTGTTTTTGACTCTTCAGTTGGGTGAAGGCCAAGGGACAACAAATTGACTGGCCATGAGGTCCTGAGGCATCAAGTGACTCCTCCTGTTTTACATCGAGAGTTCCTTTCATTTTCTAAAACACCAGAGCCCCGAGAGGGGAACTTGCCTGCCTGAAGTCACCTGAAGAATGAATGATAGAGCATCAAGGTCTGAATATCTTTCTACTGCTGTATAGAGAAATTGCCTCCAAGGTGTTACTTGAGGGTAGGGATGGTCCTTCACTCCGCCCTGGGAGGTGACTTATACAAGATCTAGCTTGTATACCTTGTACCATGATTATTCTTATCTCTCTTTTCTCCCTAATGGATTGCAAACTCTTAGAGGGAGAAAAATGGGAACAGTGCCTTGCCTAGATCATAGCTCAGTACATCCTAAGGCTACTGATAATAAGAGTGAAGGATGGATAGATGGATGGATAACTAGAGCTATAAAGCACCTTAAATTTTCCTAAGTTGCCTTGTTAGATGTACATTGAAATAAGAAAACAAAACGTTATGTCTATTTCGAATTTACAAAACACATGAATTCACCATAGGTATATTGCTTTATATAAAAATTGCTGTAAGAACAAAGTTGAGTTCCAAAAATTCATTTTATTTTCAACTTTTCAGTAAATGACCTATTGATGAAGTTTTATGGTAAACGATGACATATTGGTTTACTCAAAATAACATAGAACTTAAGGCAGAGACTATTTAGTCCTATTTTTAACAAATCTGTATTTTGTCTATTTCTACATGTATAACTCATTTTTTTGGCTTGGCATGGGAAGTTAATTGATGATTAATATATATATCCCGAGTTTCCCCAAAAGGATTAGGAGCTATTTACTGCTAAATTATAATGCAAAATATAAATATACATGGCTCATAACCCCGAGGTGCTTTTTGGTGCTTATGATACTGTGTTCCAACACCGCAGACCCAGGGAACCAGACTGGAGAAGTGTAAATGAAGGGCATCCGAGTAAGAACAAGGGGATCCCCGGGGAGCTCTGTGGTTTAACGCCTGCCTTCAGCCCAGGGCATGACCCCGGGTCCTGGGATCGAGTCCCGCATTGGTCTCCCTGCATGGAGCCTGCTTCTCCCTCTGCCTGTGTCTCTGCCTCTCTCTCTGTCTCTCTCTCTCTCTCTGTCTCTTATGAATAAATAAATAAATGAACTAGGGGTGGTGGAAGGGGAGGAGGGTGGGGGGTGGGGTGAATGGGTGACGGACACTGAGGGGGGCATTTCATGGGAAGAGCACTGGGTGTTATTCTGTATGTTGGCAAATTGAACACCACTTGAAATAAAAAACAAAAAAAAAAAAAGAAAAGAAAAAAACAAAAAAAAAAATCTTAAAAAAAAAGAGTAAGAACAAGCAGTAAAAAAAAGTTCTCTATATCCAGAGAAATAAGGTGAGTTTGGGTGGGATCATACACATTGATGCCCAGTGGGCACATAGAGAACGACCTTGGCTGGGTCCATCTAGGTGTTGGCTGGGGAATAGAGAATCATGGCTATGAAACTCAAATTTTGGTAGAAACACTTGTAAGTAATTTTACATTATAAAAGTGCCTTTCATTAAGATTTAATCGACATCAAATCTACCATTTACTAAATGCCCTAGACACCGCATGACGTACATCAGATACCCAGTAGGCCAGCCACGGCACACGGAGTCACGCCTCTGATCTTTGGCTTCTGCAGCATCCCTGGTCCCCAGCCAGGGAAAGCTATCCACTTGTGAGGGATCTTATCTGACTGAGGCGAGCCCGTCAAGATAGTCTCTGTATCTTAAGGTCAACTGGCTTAGAACTTTAATTACATCTGCAAAGTCTTTTTTGCCGCGTAGCATAACATAATTATGGGGCTGACACGCCGGGTGAAGGTCACGCGGACCACAGTCTGCCTGCGCAGCTCTGTCAGGTTCAAGTACCGACTGAAGTCTAACTGGCCCCGCGGTCTGCATCCAGTACATCACACTGCAAACGTTCTATCCACGGATTAGGATAAGAAAAAATATTAGAAAATAGTTTGACATTCCCAATAGGATTTGAATAATTCACTGCTGTTGCCATGAAACTATCCATGGTCCTTTCCTGAAATAAATGACTCGAGACTATAATCCAGAATAGATAAATCAAAACATAGAATTCGAAAGCGCGACTTTTTATGATACTGGACAAATTCCCAAAGCTTTCTGTGCTTCAGAATGCTCATCTGAAATATGGAGATGATAGGATTATCCTCCTTTAAAGGGCTGCTGTGATGCTGGCATGCGGGGAAAGCCAGGATACAACTCCTAGTGCATCGTAAACACTCAATCAGTACTAGTTGTTTCACACACACACAGCAGTGCCCTTTATTTGGTCAAGGCGTTCACCGTACTTTCCCTTACTGCTTGTTGGACTATCCATCTTGCTTTCTCGACGTGGGCCTCACAAGAACCAGGATCGCGTCTTTTTTCATCGTAATATTTTTTTATAGCATCGAGCACGGAGCTTGGCACCTATGATGGTATTTGGCACCAGCAAGTATTTGCCGAGTGCACGAATGAATAATTTTGGATGAGATCTCTCAACTATTTCTAACATGATGAGGGGCGGCTGAGACACGGATGACGCCCAGATCTGGCCTGTGGACACTGTGATTTCTGCCAAAGAGTATGACCATGATAATTCAGCAAGGACGTTTTTCAGATATGTGCTAATCAATCTTCTATAGAACTCTCAATAAATATCCATTGTAGTTCTAATTTTGAGCATTGTAGATGCTGGTGAAACTTTGACATTTCAGTAGTTCAGAGGATTCCAAACATTTCACTCCTGGACTGAAAGAATGACCAGGTTGTTTTTATTATACTTCCTTTTGAATTAAACACCATTCTTCCTGTTTTTTAAAAAATGACAATGTCTCTGATAATTCTAGTTGTGGCTTCAGGTGCTTTGCTCTTTCCCAGGGATGTCTTTCATCTGTCATTGACTCGTAACACCAAGCTGCTGGCCTTGGATGAGGACCAGAAGCTGTGCAGAGGGAGCCACCTCCCCTTGGCCCTCGGTGTGTTCCCTACTCGTCCTTCAAATGCAATCTCACCACCGGCCTTCATCTTCACAGCATTTGGTGCTTTGATACAATTCAAAAAGGAAAAAAAAAAAAAAAAAGACTTCACTCCAATCGATGTAGCATTAAAAAGATTCCTTGGAATAAGAATTAGTATAGAACTAGTGAGACACATTTCCTAAGGCATCATTAGGACCGGGGCCAGAAGTTCCCTACGAAAAAATGTTAATTATAAAAAAAGTTGACATAATTAAATACTGTGGTCTCAGTAACCCTAACACATTCTTGATATAATTATGTGCACGACTATTTTAATCAAATTGCCGTCACTGTCTAGACAGACTAGTAGGACATCTCAATCTGGAATTTAATTAAATAGAGATTTTTAAAGAAACTCTAAAAAAAAAATACTGTGCAGCTTTGGTGTATTGTTTTTGGAGATGTGGTCTGGAGGCGTATGAAGAGCGAAGGCGAATGCCAGTTGTAGAAACAAGATTTTGGGCAAACGAGAGGGAGAAGGAACATGGCTGGAAGCTACTGTATTTGTGAAAGCACTTTGGGGGATTCTCTGTAACTCTAGTTGCGAACCGGATCCACGTTAGATTTTGTGTGTTTGGTGGTAAAGAGCACTGATGCTTTGGAAAATGGCTGTTCTCTTTCCTATTCATGGTCTCATGATTCCAGTGTTGCCTTTCCTGCTGGCCTTCCAAAGAGAGGTCTCTGCAGCGAGGCCCCTTCTTTCATATTTCAGTTGGTTAGTATGTTTTCAAATTAAAAAAAAAATCCATATTTTAGAATGTGGTTTAATTATGGGCCCTGTAAGAGAATTGGAGCTTCCACCTGGAGTCTGGAAGCATCAGACGCAGTTAAGTCACCTACAGAGAAGAGTTGGGGAAAACATCTGATGGAAGTGTAGCTTTACAGTTTGTGGGAAGGGAAGGTCTGTAACTTCTCACATAAGGTCAGAAGAACCTTATAGCTTCTGCCCGAGTGTCCTGGAACCCACTGTGCGGGGTCGGGGGGGGCCCTGGCTGCCGTCAGGGGAGTCCCGACCCACCATGCCATGAGGAAGCCCAAGCAAGCTCACGCACTGCGACAGCTCACATACGTGCATTGGGCCCAGACCCCTGCTCGGAGCCTCGGCGTCATGAACCCACAGGTCAACTTCACGGCTCTACTTGACAGTCCCGTTCCAGGAGCAGCACAGCATCAATGTTCGGGATGAGCCCTGGATTTCTAGTGCTGCCAAAATCCCTCTTCCCCAGCTTCTCATCTGGGGGTTGGTTCGGGCGTGCCCCAGGGCTTTAGCCAAAGTCGGAGTCAGCCTTCGGTTTGCCTTCTTTAAGACCCCATGATGAATTCACACACAGACACTAGTGATTCTGTGTCCAGCAGCATATCCTCATTTCCTCCTCTTCCTTTCTTTGCACCGCCACCTCTTCCAACAGCCTTCTGAGCAGCTTTCTGCCTCCTTTCCTGTCACCGTCCTATTTCTTACCCACTTACCTGTGGGTAAGAGCTGCAGTCCTGTGTTAAGAGTCAGTTGGATCCCGATGCCTTTGCATATGCACCCGAGTGGCTGGTGAAGGCATTTGAGTGCAACCCAGACCACACAACAGTGGCCCTAGCTGGTCTCCGACAGCTGGACCTCACGTCCCTGTCCCTTGGTTGGTTCTGCTGGCACACGAGCCCTTCCTCACCTAGCACCACGGCACTGGCTGTCCTCTTCCTGGGCCACTCCCATCGGCCTTTCACATCCTCCTCACACGCCAGGGAGGCCTCTCATGATGGCCCAACCAGCCCTCAATCATGGCATCCTCCTTGTTCACCGTAGTGTTTGCAATCAAAATGTAATCATTTTGTAAGTGTGCGTTTCTACATTTAAAATTCATCGTCTAGCTCTTCACAGTGTCCTCGAAGCACCACAAACCCATGGTCCATGTCGACTTCATATTCACCGTCACGTCCTTAGCACTTACCATAATTCCTGGCACATCGGAGATGCTCAATGAGCTGTTCTCACTTAGTTATTCTGCTGAACAAGTGAATAAGTACCAGAGTCTTAGAAAAATCTCAGTAGAGCCACGTACTTGATACAGGAAGAAATTACCAGAAGCATAGGGGGAACTTGTGAGGAAGTGTTCTCTTCCATGTGAGCTAGTGTGGAAAACTGGAAACAAAGGCCCCGATTTGAAGGATTTTCCCTCAGTTCACCAGGGAGACCCAGTCCCCACACATCTCCTTCCTGCCTGGCCTCCTGGATGTGCTGCCCAGCCCGTCACCACCCAGGTTCCTCACCCTGGAATCCTGCTCCCAAGTCTGACCTTCTGCAGCCCTCCCTGCCCTCTTTTCACTCATCTCCACCTGCAAAACCACCATTGCCAAGCTCCCTCCCGTGTCCAGGCTGCCTCTCCCAGCAGCTTGAAGCTACAGGTTGCCACTCATCCTTTCTCCCAGGGAATGGGGGGTCCGGGGCAGGGTGGGGAGACATAACCTCCAGTTCCCAGTCCTACAATTGTGCCCTCAGCACTATTGATGAAATGTCAGGGAGACATGTAGCTCTTGGCTGCCCTCTGGAGCTCACTGTTTTCCTCTGTCCTACCCCGGCTGTCTGGGGTCCTGCAGCCCTAGCGACCACAGTGTTACACCCCAGCCGTGGGTCATCCTTCTATGAGCTCCGGGGGTGGGGGGGGGGAGAAAGCCCCTGGGCCTTCCTAGGTGATGCTCAGGAGCCCTGATTACCAAACTGCTTACATTTTCTCTTTCCCTTTGTGTTAATCTCTTTAGGTCGAGGGAGTCACAACTGATTAGACATGAAACCCGCTGCTGCCATCAGATTTGAACTCTGTGAAGTGACTCGTGAGTCCCTAAAGACGAGCCTTCCAGCAAAGGAAGACTCTGCTTCACCTGCGCCTTGGAGAAAAGATGTATAAATAAACACCCTAAAAGTTTGACATCTGCTGACCCAAGACTGTCTTCCCATAGGTAGCTCCCTTGGGGGGGGGGGCGGGCAGGGAGGGGCAAAGCCATGTGCTCTCTGGGGTCAGGATTGGGCTTGTTCTTTTGCCTGATTCTGAGAGCAAGAGGCTATGGGTGGCCCATGGCTGGGGGTGCCTGAGGCCAGAGAAGAAGTAGGATAAGGGACTCCTGGCTATTTACAGCAGGAGTTTTCGAATCTCTTCTGCACATGGAGTCCTACCAAATACTAATAATGCTTGCATCTCCCCGCCGGAGGTTCTGTTGTGATTCATCTCAGGTGCAGCTGGACTAGTGGGACTCAGTCAAGACAGTCTCTCTGGCAACTCTTCAAATGTCCCCCTCTTAGGTCCCCAACCCCCACCTCCCATCTGAAATGTAAAATTCAGATAAATCAGGAACTTCAAAGCACAAACTTGAACTAAGTTGTGGAAATGCAGAATGGCTAATAGGTGCACTTGAGCCCATGATGAAGAAAGGAAACAAGGCCTCAAAAGTATGAATATCAAAAGCCTTTTACACACTTTTACTCCTGGGTATGAATGGTGATGTTTTTGGGAAGAAATGAATTGAGAACGATCAAGAAAAAATCTTGTAATCTTGGGCTGGGGTGGGCAATCTCATCTGTAGAAGTTTTGTGACCTTCTCCCCCATAAATTCGGGCATAAAGTGAGTCCCAGTCCTGTCTCAAGGTGTCGCAGGCATTGCAAAGCCAGTAAAATCTGCTGAGACTCTGAGCCAAGTGGAGCCCTGTGGCCTCTCTATGGCGGAGGTTTCTCCAAGGGACATGCAGCTACATGAAAGAAGAGATACAGCTTAACCCAAACTTCATGTCTTAGACCCTCTTGAACGATATTACCACTGTAAACCCTGATCCAGGCATTTACCACAGCCAATGAAGGGCTCCCTAGAGAATTGTTGTTTTTTTAAAAAGTATTTATTTATTTTAGAGAGAGAGAGAAAGAGACAGAAGGCACGTGAGCAAGGAGGGGGGCAGGGGGACTGTCCTCAACAGACTCCCCGCTGAGCAAGGAGCCCGACTCAGGGCCCCGTCCAGGACCCTGATGTCATGACTTGAGCCACAATCAAGAATTGGCCTCTTAACTGACTGAGCCACCCAGGCACCCTTCCAGAGAATTATTTCTTTTTAAAGATTTTATTTATTTATTTGGGAGAGACAGAGAGAGAGAGAGGGAGAGGGAGCATGAGCAGAGAGAAGGAGAAGCAGACTCTCTACTGAGCAGGGAGCCCGATGCAGGACTCGATTCCAGGACCCTGAGATCATGACCTGAGCTGATGGCAGACCCTTAACCGACTGGGCTGCCCAGGCGCCCCCAGATAATTATTTTTAAGGTTCAGGGAAATGCGTGGTATTTTATTGCCTCTTGATGAGTTCCAACTTGCCAGTAGTCTAGCTATTGAGAAAGAGTGAGTTGGATTAACTCACAAAGATAATAAATTATAGTATGAAGAAAAAAAGTAAAGAGGAAGAGGCAGTGTAAATAACGCCATGAAACTCTTGACAAGAATTGCGAATCTAATTTGTCTGTCCACGAAGAGATAAAGAACTGGCCATAGTGCAATGGGGATAAGTTAGCCTTGATGATAAGAAACGAGGCCAATGCACAACCTCCATAGCGACTGGAGGAGGAACCAAATAATAATCTCTGAGGAATATGCAACCAGGTTGCCTTGGCTGCAAAGTCAGCGAGACCCTGGGTCACTGTGGAGAGCTGCGGTTGCTCTGGAATTAAGAAACGTGGGCATCAGGAATAGGAGCGGTTCGGTCGGCAGGTGGGTGCCTTTGTGTTCGGCGTATGTGACGTATTTAACTGTGCACGGCTCGCAGACCATATCATTGTTGTGCTGACTACTTGGGATTCCAACGCCTCGTCTCTCATGATACTTCTGCTTCGATTGTTGGCACTACCTTTACCTTCTAACCTAAAAGCTCTACAGCCCTTGGAAGCATTAAGAATCCCACATGTTAGGTTTAATGAGAGGCTGTGCCGAGGGCTCTATCAAAACAGGTCATGATTTTATTAAGTCACATTAACGCTTGGCTCTGGTTGGCCTTGAGCACTTTCAACCTCCCTGTCTCCTTGAGGTCAGGAATAATGTAGGAATTTTAATATGATTCCCTACAGTGACTGATTGAATTTCCAGGACGGTAATTAGGGAAGAGGGCGAGTTCCTGGTTGAAGACTGCTTCTTCTAGGTGTTATCTCCAGTGAAGTGGCTTTTACGGTGCTTTTAAAGTGCCAGCGGTTGTGTCCTTTGAGAGCCTCCCAGGAGAACAGCCTTGGCCCCCTTTGCTAAGGCAAGGGCTGTGGAACATTCTGGGCTGCAATCACATGTTGAAGGGGATCTACCAGCCTGGCCTCACCCTCCCATAACACACACCCTGTAGCTCGTCCTGTAAAGCCCTGCTGGCAGTCTTTGAAAACAAGCCTCTCTGATCGGTGGTTGTGCAACTCTGCAATTTCCTGTGCTCTCCAGATCAGAAATTCGAACGGAACGAGCTGAACTAGACACCATTTTTTCTTGAGAGTCCGAGACTTAGTGAGAGCTTATCAGATGCTTCTATAAATGATAATTAGATGTGCCTGAGAGCCTCTGGACACAAGTATAGGGGCTGATGATATTTAAAAGTCAAAACTTCTAGATTAGAATTTGGGCCATAAATATGCTATGATCTTAGTGCCGGTTCCAAAAACGGTATGTAGTTTCGCTTATTAAAGGGTTAGCCGATGTGCGGCGCCTGGATGGCTCAGCTGGTTGAGCGTCTGACCCCCGATTTGGGCTCAGGTCATGCCCTGGGAGTGGTGAGGGTGAGCCCTGCCTGAGACTCTGTGCTCAGCGGGGAGTCTGCTTGGGGTTCTCTCTCTCCTTCTTCCCCCACCTCTCCCAGCTCATCTCCTCCCCCCAAAAAACAATTAAAATAAATAAATCAATAAAAGTTCAACCTAAGTTCCAGCGACCTGATATATAATAAACTGTAGGTGTGTGTCTCTCTCTACACGTGTGTATACACACCCACGCCCACGCACATGTAGACATACATGACACATACACACACGCATACAAGGATGTAGATACAAAGGAATTTATATAAATGATCCCCGTCTATGTCCTTTTAGGACTACCTCCTTCCCCCTCTCCACATGTATGCATGTGCGTACATACATAAACGTATATTTTCCCCTTCTTAGATATGTTTTTTTCTTTAGGGAGAAAATAATCTTGATGTGGCTGGAGCGGGGTGCCTGTGGATGCTTGTCAGCCGGCTCCTGGATCTAGCACTGAAGTCTCGGCGTGAGCGGGGAGGGACTGGCCTAGACGTAGATCCTCTTAGAGGAGCCCTCCAGGCAGCAGTCACCTGGGAAGAGGCATGGCTCATTGCAAGGGCGACCCCAAGAGAAAAAATCGGCCTGTGGTGGTCACTGAACCAATTTGCTGAAACTTCCCAGTTGTCTCTGCAAACTGGATGGTTGCTGGCGTTGAGGAACACGAGGGTGGGCAGCAGACGCCGAGCGACGTCGGTCAGCGTGGCTGCTCTACGAACATGAAGTCTGGTGCGGTCGCCCTGGGACAGTAGCTTAAAGGAAAACACGATCACACCTGGTATTTACTCCTTCCTCCTTCTTCCTTCCTTCCTTCCTTCCTTCCTTCCTTCCTTCCTTCCTTCCTTCCTTCCTTCCTTCCTTCCTTCCTTCTTTCCTTCCTTCCTTCCTTCCTTCCTTCCTTCCTTCCTTCCTTCCTTCTTTCCTTCCTCCCTCCCTCCCTCCCTCCCTTACTTCCTCCTTCCTCCCTCCTTCCCACCCTTCCTTCCTTCCTCCTTCCTTTCCTCCCTCCCCCTTCCTTCCTTCCTTCTTCCTCCTTCCTTCCTTCCTTCCTCCTTCCTTTCCTCCCTCCCTCCTTCCTTCCTTCTTTCCTACTCTCTCATCCCTCCCTCCATCCCTTCCTTCCTTCCTTTCCTTCCTTCCTTCCTTCCTTCCTTCCTTCCTTCCTTCCTTCCTCCCTCCCCTTCCTTCCTTCCTTCTTCTTCCTCCTTCCTTCCTTCCTTCCTTCCTCCTTCCTTTCCTCCCTCCCTCCTTCCTTCCTTCTTTCCTACTCTCTCATCCCTCCCTCCATCCCTTCCTTCCTCCCTTCCTTCCTTCCTTCCTTCCTTCCTCCTTCCTTCCTTCCTTCCTTCCTTTCCCTTCCTCCTTCCTTCCTCCCCCCCCCTTCCTTCCTTCCTTCTTCCTCCTTCCTTCCTCTTCCTTCTTCCTTCCTTCCTTCCTTCCTTTCTCCTTCCTCCTTCCTTTCCTCCCTCCCCCCTTCCTTCCTTCCTTCCTTCCTTCTTCCTCCTTCCTTTCTTCCTTCCTTCCTTTCTTCCTTTCTTCCTTCCTTCCTTCCTTCCTTCCTTCCTTCCTTCCTTCCTTCCTTCTTTCCTTCCTTCCTTCCTTCCTTCCTTCCTTCCTTCCTTCCTTCCTTCCTTCCTTCCTTCCTTCCTTCCTCCCTCCTTCCCTCCCTTCCTTCCTTCCTTCCTTCCTTCTTCCTCCTTCCTTCCTTCCTTCTTCCTCCTTCCTTCCCTCCCTCCCCCCTTCCTTCCTTCCTTCCTTCCTTCCTTCTTCTTCTTCCTTCCTTCCTTCCTTCCTTCCTTCCTTCCTTCCTTCCTTCCTTCCTTCCTTCCTTCCTTCCTCCTTCCTTTCCTCCCTCCCTCCTTCCTTCCTTCTTTTCTTCCTTCCTTCTTTCCTACTCTCTCATCCCTCCCTCCCTCCTGCTCTCCTGGAGAGAGAAGAATTTTAAGTTCCTGGAGGGTTGTTTCCACCTTGCTCACTCATCAGAACGTTCTCCTGGCGTCGGGCCTCAGCAGGGCCCCGGCAGTGCTTGGTACCCCTCCTGCCTCCCTCTCAGGATAGGCCCGTCTCCAGGGCCACGTGGGGAAGGGCGGGCTACCTGCCTCCTGCCAGCAGCACACGCGTGTCTGTGCTTCTAGAGCTCCGCCGTTTAGGTAACTCACACTGTCCCCTTGGTTTCCTCTGCTCCTCCTGCCGCCTGCAGACCAGCTCTGAATCCTGAGTCAAAATCCCTGAGCAAGGTCTGACCCTCTTGGGCAGCCACCACCCAGCCCCTGTCCCTGGTGGACAGACCTGAAATAATATTTGCCATTGCTGAGACCTCCATCCCTGTCTAACCCACATGGGATCAGAGGGGTGGGGTCACGTGCTGCAGCACAAACTCACTTCTGCGCCAGGAAGTACTAGTGCGTCAAGAGCAGGTTTCTCTCGGGACAGGTTTGGGCGTTTCTCTGGACCGTGCCTGACTCTGCCACACAGAGCAGGGGACAACCCTGCGCCACGGGGTGCTCGTGGGGACTGAAAGACAACGCCAAGTGCCCAGCATGGCAAGGCCTTAGCAGAGCAATGACGGTCCTCCTGCCCTCCTGTCCTTGGACTGGAGCTTGTGGACGATGGTAACTTTTTCAGATTTTTAATTTCTCACATTTTTTTGAGATCTTTGCCTTTTTTATTAATATGTGTCAAGAGTGATGCAGATGAGTCATACTTAGGGATACATGGACCCGTGGGTGGCTTAGTGGTTGAGCGTCTGCCTTCGGCTCAGGACGTGATCCTGCCGTCCTGGGATTAAGTCCCACATCGGGCTCCCAGCAGGGATCCTGCTTCTCCCTCTGCCTGTGTCTCTGCCTCTCTCTGTGTCTCTCATGAATAAATAAATAAAATCTTAAAAAATATGTATTTAACAAAAAGGAATGCAGAAGCAAAATAATATCTTCTATCTTGGCTGTCGATGATCAGGGTGGGCAGTGTTGAATGCTGTCCCTGTGCCAGGCACTGTGTAAGCCCTTCGCATGACTGATCTCTTTCATCTCCCCTTGATAATGTGAAATGCTTCTGGTTTTTCCCTATCATATCGGGGAGGTTCTGAGACTCCCAGGAAGGTTAGATGACTTTCTCGAAGTCACATGGTTTGTGCCTCTGGTTTTGAATTCCACTGCAGAGTGGAACCTTTACATGGTGAGGAGATTAAATTTTTAGTTCCTGGGAAATTGTTTTCGTCCCCGGGCAATTTACACATTTAATGCAATCCCTATCAAAATACCATGGACTTTCTTCAGAGAGTTGGAACAAATCATCTTAAGATTTGTGTGGAATCAGAAAAGACCCCGAATAGCCAGGAGAATATTACAAAAGAAAACCGGAGCCGGGGGCCTCACAATGCCAGATTTCAGGTTGTACTACAAAGCTGTGGTCATCAAGACAGTGTGGTACTGGCACAAAATCAGACACATAGATCAATGGAACAGAATAGAGAACCCAGAAGTGGACCCTGAACTTTATGGTCAACTAATATTCGACAAAGCAGGCAAGATTATCCACCGGAAAAAGGACAGTCTCTTCAATAAATGGTGCTGGGGAAATTGGACATCCACGTGCAGAAGAATAACACTAGACCACTCTCTTGCACCAGACACAAAGATAAACTCAAAATGGATGAAAGATCTAAATGTGAGACAAGAGTCCATCCAAATCCTAGAGGAGAACACAGGCAACACCCTTCTTGAACTTGGCCACAGTAACTTCTTGCAAGATACATCCAGGAAGGCAAAAGAAACAAAAGCAAAAATGAACTATTGGGACTTCATCAAGATAAGAAGCTTTTGCACAGCAAAGGATACAGTCAACAAAACTAAAAGACAACCTACAGAATGGGAGAAGATAGTCGCAAATGACGTATCAGATAAAGGGTTAGTATCCAAGATCTATAAAGAACTTATTAAACTCAACAGCAAAGAAACACACAATCCAATCATGAAATGGGCAAAAGACATGAACAGAAAGTCTCACAGAGGAAGACATAGACATGGCCAACAAGCACATGAGAAAATGCTCCGCATCACTTGCCATCAGGGAAATACAAATCATAACCTCAATGAGATACCACCTCACACCAGTGAGAATGGGGCAAATTAACAAGGCAGGAAACCACAAATGTTGGAGAGGATGCGGAGAAAAGGGAACCCTCCTGCACTGTTGGTGGGAATGTGAACTGGTGCAGCCACTCTGGAGAACTGTGTGGAGGTTCCTCAAAGAGTTAAAAATAGACCTGCCCTACGACCCAGCAATTGCACTGTTGGGGATTTACCCCAAAGATACAGATGCAGTGAAACGCCGGGACACCTGCACCCCGATGTTTCCAGCAGCAATGTCCACAATAGCCAGACTGTGGAAGGAGCCTCGGTGTCCATCGACAGATGATGGATAGAGAAGCTGTGGTCTATGTATACAGTGGAATATTCCTCAGCCAGTAGAAATGACAAATACCCACGATTTGCTTTGACGTGGATGGAACTGGAGGGTATTATGCTGAGTGAAGTAAGTCAATCGGAGAAGGACAAACATTATATGTTCTCATTCATTTGGGGAATATAAAAAATAGTGAAAGGGATTATAGGGGAAAGGAGAGAAAATGAGTGAAAATATAAGTGAGGGAGACAAAACATGAGAGATACCTAACTCTGGGAAACGAACAAGGGATCATGGAAAGAGAAGTGGGCAGGGGGTGGGGATGACTTGGTGACGGGCACTGAGGGGGGCCCTTGGCAGGATGAGCACTGGGTGTTACGGTATATGTTGGCAAATTGAACTCCAATAAAAAAATATTAAAAAAAATATTTTCTTTTTTTAAAAAAATACACTCCTTATTTCAATGTCTGGAGCTTCTGCCTTAATAATAGATACGAACAATTATATCATCCTACCACATTGACCCACAATTTTTTAAGAAAAAAAAGCAAAACTTGCTATTTTTTCTCTCCTCTTTACCTGCTCCCGATGTGCTGATGGTTATTATTTACAAATAAGATGATGAATATGTCAATACCTCTTCTCTTTGAGAGAGTCAAGAGATGTGGGGCATTTGGATTTTTTTGAGGATATTTGAAATGTATATTTTCATATATTGGGTGACAACGTTCTCACTTTTCAACGTTCTCAATGTTTTCTCATGAACCACAGAACATTCCCTGTATTTAATAATTTATAGCAAAGAGATAAAAGAGGCATCAGTCTAATAATTCTGGAAGTGGATGAGGGATGAACTCTCTATTATGGCTTGGTGTAGATAATTAACATCAAGAGGACAAAGGGCAGCAGAGGAGTTTTCCTAAATACAAAATACAATCCGTGTGAAATACGCTCACGCACCTTCTTATAATGAAGTGCTGCGGCAAGCATTATAAATTAAACCCATAAAGTTGTAGAAGTAGAATTTATATACCTTTGAACACAGTCTTAAGTGATAACTGCCTATGGAGTGAACAAACGCATCCTGGAGATGGCACACGGTGGTGTTTCCTCGCAGACCTCACAGCTTGGAGTCCGTGCCTGGCTGTGCCACTTCACAGCTCTGTGGCCTTAGCAAACAGCTTGACTTCTCTGGGTGTTTTTCTTTTTCCTTTCCTTTATTTTCTTTTCCTTTATTTTCTTTTCCTTTCCTTTTCTTTCTTTCCTTCTTTTTTAAAAAAGATTTATTTATTTATTTATTTATTTATTTACGAGTGAGGAGGGGCAGAGGCAGAGAGAGAATCTCAAGCTGACTCCCTGTTGCCTGCAGGGCCTGACTTGGGGCTCAATTTCGACCTGAGACGAAATCAAGAGTCAGATGCTTTTTTTTTTTAAATTTTTAAAAATTTTTTGTATCTTTTTTTTATTGGAGTTCAATTTGCTAACATATAGCATAACACTCAGTGCTCATCCTGTCAAGTGCCCCCCTTGGTGCCCGTCACCCAGTCACCCCAACCCCCCGTCCACCTCCGCTTCCACGACCCCTTGCTTGTCTCCCAGAGTCAGGAGTCTCTCATGGTTTGTCTCCCTCTCTAATTTTTCCCACTTATTTTCTCTCCTTTCCCCTATAATCCCTTTCACTATTTTTTATATTCCCCGTGTGAGTGAGACCATGCGATGATCGTCCTTCTCTGACTGACTTACTTCACTCAGCATAATCCCCTCCAGGTCCATCCACGTTGAAGTAAATGGTGGGTATTTGTCATTTCTAATGGCTGAGGAATATCCCATTGTATACCTAGACCATGGCTTCTCTATCCATCTACTTTGATGGACACCGAGGCTCCTTCCACAGTTTGGCTATTGTGGACATTGCTGCTGGAAACATCGGGGTGCAGGTGTCCCGGCGTTTCACTGCATCTGTATCTTTGGGGTAAATCCCCAGCAGGGCAATTGCTGGGTCGTAGGGCAGGTCTATTTTTAACTCTTTGAGAACCTCCACACAGTTTTCCAGAGTGGCTGCACCAGGTCACATTCCCACCCACAGTGCAGAGGGTTCCCTTTTCTCCGCATCCTCTCCAACATTTGTGGTTTCCTGCCTTGTTAATTTGCCCCATTCTCACTGGTGTGAGGTGGGATCTCATTGTGGTTTTGATTTGTATTTCCCTGATGGCAAGTGATGTGGAGCATTTCCTCATGTGCTTGTTGGCCACGTCTGTGTCTTCCTCTGTGAGATCTCCGTGGTATTTTGATAGGGATTGCATTGAATGTGTAAATTGCCCTGGGTAACATTGACATTTTCACAGGTATTAATTCTTCAAATCCATGAGCATGGAATATTTTTCCATGTCTTTGTGTCTTCCTCCATTTCTTTCAGAAGTGTTCTATAATATTTAGGGTATAGATCCTTTACCTCTTTGGTTAGGTTTATTCCTAGGTATCTTATGCTTTTGGGTGCACTTGTAAATGGGATTGACTCCTTAATTTCTCTTTCTTCAGTCTCATTGTTAGTGTTTAGAAATGCCATTGATTTCTGGGCATTGATTTTGTATCCTGCCATATAGCCGAATTGATGTATGAGTTCTAGCAATCTTGGGGTGGAGTCAGGTGCAAAAATTCTCAACAAGATACTAGCCAATAGGACCCAACAATACATTAAGAGGATTATTTACCATGACCAAGTGGGATTTATCCCCACGATGCAAGGCTGGTTCAACACTCATAAAACAATCAACGTGATTGATCATATCAACAAGAGAAGAAACACGAACCATATGATCCTCTCAATAGATGCAGAGAAAGCATTTGACAAAATACAGCATCCATTCCTGATCAAACTCTTCAGAGCGTAGGGATAGAGGGAACATTAGTCAACATCTTCAAAGCCATCTACGAAAAGCCCACAGCAAATATCATTCTCAATGGGGAAGCACTGGGACCCTTTCCCCTAAGATCAGGAACACGACAGGGATGTCCACTCTCACCACTGCTATTCAACATAGTACTAGAAGTCCCAGCCTCAGCAATCAGACAACAAAAAGAAATAAGTGGCATTCAAATTGGCAAAGCAGAATTCAGACTCTCCCTCTTTGCAGATGACATGATACTGTAGGTAGAAAACCCAAGAGTCAGATGTTTAATCAACTGCACCACCCAGGCACCCCTGGGTGTTTTTCTGATATGTATACTGTGGCTCATAATGGTACCTACTTCATAGCGTTGTCATGTGACTTCACGATCTACCATATAGACATAGGTGATCTCTGGCACATGGTAAGCTTAGAGGTATTAGCTCTCATTACAAGACTGGTTTTCATTCTCATTCTTCTGGAAGGAATGAAGATGAAGTTCATAATAATAGGACTACATAATAATAGAATCTACATTGAAATGGTGAAAAACCCTGAAGCATCACAAGGAGAAATTTAGGAAAGCAGTCCAACCCCAATGATTTAGCAAAAATACCCCACACCCAGAAGGAGAGTGGCCGATGAGCTGAGGACTAAGCATTGCGCTGCGTGTCCACTCCTATTGGCTCATTGTGATGACCTGAAGTGATGGCTTGAGAAGGTGGTGATGCCAGTGTGAACTGGAGGGAGGAGCAGGATGGGACTGGGCGAGCTTGCCAGGTGTTCAGGAGCTGTGAGTGTAGCCTTGCCTTCCCCTCCTAGTGCAGGGTCATGCACACAGACCTGCTGATCGAGCCAAATTCACTTCTTCTGGAAGCTTTCAGAGAGAGAGAGAGAGTTTATCTCTCCAATTTTGGCCAGGATATAGGTCTACGTGCTTGTATCAACCAAGCCAAATCTCCAGCCAAGCATGGTCAGGAAATCCTGCATCCGCTGGCCAAATAGTCCTGTACTCTGGGAGGTGGAACCAGTTTACTAAAATTTCCCCTTCCTTGGCAAAGGCCTCTGTGAAATGCTCCTGAACAATGTGTATGCAATGCCCATTATTATGGGTTTTCAACTTTTTTATCATGAAGTGACAGTTTTTATCATCCATAAAGAACTTTTGCACCACTGCCTTCAAATTCCCAAAGGGTCTTATCTAATTCTACGATGTCTCCTCCTGACATTGACTCACTAATCAGTGAATCTGGGAGTCCTATGAATCACATTAGCCGTGGCTAATAATACACCCTGAGATCACATATCACACGCACTGGGACACTTGAAGGAGCCTGAAAAGTGAAGTGTTTCCTATACGTTATCTCACTAAGATTTATGAGCTTCCTATAGGGCACATTTCATCAGTATTTTACACGTGAGAAAGTGGACATTTAGAGATATAAGTGACTTTTCCCAGACTAACCTCCTGAAGGTTGGTTGAGCTGGAATTTCAGGCATATCTGACTCCAGAATCAGACCTCCTTGATGTGTGTGTGTGTGTGTGTGTGTGTCCCTGATTATAGGTACTCCTTCTCTTGGTGTGAGGGAATAGTTTAGTGCCCTTGTTAATTTTTTTTCCACGGAGAAGAGAAGGCCATCCATTAGCAAGCAGAATGGCCAGGTGGTAATTAGCTGGTAATCAGACATTAGGAAGGAACTGAGTGCCAAGGCTGGGAAAGAGCAACTTTTGTCCTGGATCACACCGCTGGACAAGCAGGTGCTACTGCCCCTGGTTTATGCAGGCGCCCCTTGGGCCAGCACGGTCGCCCTCCCAGAGCGAGGTATCGGATTTTCACAGGAGCAAGCTCGGAGGCCTGGGGCAGTGGTGTGTTGGGAATGGAACAGCATTAGGGGAAGGAGGAGCCAGATCGGACTGGGATTAGATGGTTTCTTGACATTGGTAGATTCTATATTACGGATTCAGGTACTCATAAAATAACTGAAGAAGCCAAGCAGGTCCTCAGTTTCTGGAAGATCCCAAACAGTGATGCAAAGAACAGAGAGCAGGACTTGGAAGCGTTCAGGTGGGTGCAGCGGACAGCAGGCTGGTGGCAGATGTGTATTTGAACAACGATGGAAGATTCGACTGTACTTCTACAGCAAAGAACACTCCGCCTCGGCTGCAAGTGACCGTGGCTGAGAAACAGGAAAGGATATAAAACAGGGCGGGATTGTGTTTGAAATGTGATGGATTTCAGAATATTTTTGCATAGTCTGACCGTCTCATGATTCTTTGCCTTAAAGACGAGGTTTGATGAAAGTATCTGTGAACATGGGAGTGAAAATGAAAGTGTAAGCTTTTAATTTCTGCTTGTGTGGATGTGGGGCCCAAGAAAACGGAGCCTGAGAGTAACTACCAGGCATGAGCAGAAGCATTCTTCTCCCATCCTTGACCCCCTGAAAACCCCAGGAACTCTATGTCTCTCTCCCTTGAGATTTTACATAGACAGGCAAATTGTTTAATGAGCTATTTTTTGGTTAAATGAGATATTCTTTGGAGTCCCGAGGGGCTCCAGGGCTCATCCTAGGAGCCCACAGAAAGAATTAAGAAGTTTGTATTTAATGAAAATGAAGGCAGATAGGAGAAAGGCTGGCATCGGCTAACTTTGTCCTCTGAAGGCAAAGTACACGAACGTGTCCAAAATGTCAGAAATATGGTGGTCAACTGCCTCAGCTCTCCAGGCGCATTAGTGTCATGAACAGTGACAACGGTGATGGGCAGGGGGGGTCCTACCTACACTGAAGACACATAATAATCAAACGCATCATGTGATCTTTGAGTGGAACTGGGATCAGGAAAAACGACAAGGTAGAGGAGATTTTGGGGGGACAGTTGAAAATAATTGAAATATGGACTCTAAGTTACATCGTGTTGCTGACATGTTCAGTTTCTTAAGTGTGACACGGATGTTGTGGTTACAGAGAAGGAGGCCCTTATTCCTGGGGTGTAAATACTGGAGAGCATTTCAGGGTAAGGGCTGATGATGACTGTAACTCGCTGCCAATTGTTCTAATTGGAATACAGAGATAAAGATATGAGCAAAATGCTATCAGTTGGTGAATCAAAAGGACAGAAATACCATTGTCTTATGGTGCTATTTTTTTTGGGGGGGGCGGGTTGCTTTTTGGAAAGTTTGAAAATTTCCCAAAAATAAAAATTTGGGAAAACATGATCTCAACCTCTTTTCTGGAATGCCCTGTGCAGAACTCATCTCACAGATCAGAAATAATCGTCTTCGGAGTGACCTCCGTGTGCAGATGTCTTCTTGAAATATGCTTTACTGTTTCTTTCTTTCTTTCTTTCTTTTTTAAATCATTGCAGAAAATTCTATGCGGCAGTGCTGACATTGCTCATATTCTTCTCTCCCTCCCCGTCCTCTCCCTCCTTCTTCTGCTCCTTCTCCTCCTCTTTCCTTGTCTTCTTTTACTGCGTCTTTAATTCTATTTTGTTTTTCCCAGAATGGCTCCTGGGTTGTGTACACACTCAGGCCTCTGGAAATGATGTTATAATTTTAAAAACTCAATTCTGTTTTACATAAATGTCACTTATCGTATGAATCGCGTTGGGCACATTACTATACATTTTGGAGGGTACTAACAGTCCCCAAATGCCTTGACCTCCCAGCCTCCTCCCTCGGTGAAGGGCTTTCAGGTGGCCGGCCGCGTGCTCTCTCCGGGAGTGGCCACACGATGGCAGCGTCTCAGAACATTGCTGGGCCTGGAAGGAGGACGCGGCGTGGCTGACGGGCTGAAGACCCGGCATCTGTGGGAGAAGGTTGGCAGATCTGATACCACGTTCATCATCTAAAAGGGTGACGGGCACTGAGGGGGGCACTTGACGGGATGAGCACTGGGTGTTATTCTATATGTTGGCAAATTGAACACCAATAAAAATAAATTTATTAAAAAAAGAAAAGGCTTAAAACAAAGACTTGGAAGATGTATTGGGTAGAAGACAACAGGAGTTGTCCTTTGCCTAGAGCCCAGCCCGGTAATACAGCACGATCCCAGACAACGCCACAAGTATTGTCTCCTCTGCCCCAAACCCTTGTGTCATTCTTCTCTAGCTGTTTATGTCGTCAGGTATTAACACGAGGGCTTCCCCTGGCATTTCCCTCTGTTAACCCATGACCCACTACATTTACTACTCAAGCAGCGTAGACGACATTCGACTCTCTTTTTGAGGCACGGATTCTAAACACAACTACCGGTGACTGTGCGTCCTTCCTGCGGGTATCCACAGAATTATGGGTGTGGGAGTGTTTCCATGATATCTCCGTTAACCTTCAACATCAAAGAAGAAAACATTTCTCACAACCTTTCTATGGAATATAATCTTTAATAGGCTCAATCTTTAATATTAGGCTTTCGTAGTCCATGAGGAGCTAATGATTGAAATGTTTCATTCTTATGTTCCTGTGACAGAGCAAACCAAGGTCATTTTTGTGCAAGGTCCAGTGCAGACTCAGTAAATTCCAGAAGATCCTAATAGAAATAAAACTTGATGGCTCTGCAGTTATCTTTGGATGAGCTTCAAAATGAGGCTATAGATCATTGTAAATGTGTAGGAGAGCTCAGTGTTGGTGAAGCCAAACCCAAAACTTATGAAGAGGTGAGGAGGCTGCCATGGGACCCTTTCTTCGAGTGTGGTCTCCATGCTCCATAAATCTGCTTGGAGGCTTGTCTCCGGTGTGGGCTCTTTGGCAGGGTCCCTTCTCAAATCTACGGGGTAAGCTCAATATCTGGAGAAGGATCATTTGGGTTCTTTTTCCTCTGACAACCCCCTGACAAATTCTTCCCCCAAATGGACAGACACTTGAGCAACTATGCTTAATGGATTATCTTGTTAGAACAACATAACTTTTGAATTATCCGAGGCTGAATGAAGTGCAAATGTTTGTCTTTCACTAGGTGAACTCACAAGCCGAATTAAGCCCCGGTTCATTTATCAGGTCTACTGACAAAATTTACTCCCCGCCACGTAAGGATACAGTGATGTGTATAGACAAGCTCATGCCTAGACTGGTATCCGTGAACCCAAATAATCATTGTCTGCCTTAGAGAGTAGGGTGTATTTTTCTATTTCAAAATTATAGATTATCTTTAGTTTCTACTTTCCTAAGACTTCTGTGGATTAATTGTGCTCTGTGGATGAATTATCATGGACTCTATTATTTTTTTTGCTTCCAACATCAAGATACACTATTGTTACCGAGACTTGATTCCTAAGATATGCATTGATTGTAGGTTAGTTGTCCCCCAAATTGGAACTCACTTTATCACTTTGTAACATGATGACTGGAACTAAAGTTTTCATAACAGATCTTATCTTTCCCTTTGTTTTATAAAATGTTAATGTCAGGAAAGGACCAGAATAATTTAGAAATGCTTTTAGGCAGCTTTTTCTTGACCAATTGCATGAAGTTACTGCAACTTCTAACATCCGTTCCTTTTGATATGTTTGCAAATTGAAATGTTGTGGATCATTAGAGTAGAAACTGTCCAGGGCATCTTGTTTTTGCCTTTAAAGTGGCTCCAAGTTCTGCAAGATTTTAGGCTCCAACATTGAACAATGGCTGGTGATAACTATGCTTTCAGAAAGAAAGATTTCAGGACAACAGCTTAAGTGAGAAAACATCCTTTATAATGATTCAAAGAGTGTAAAATATAAGATAGTGCAAGTATTAGATGAATCAGAGTTGTCTTCTTGGGAGTGGATATTCAACACTCATTCTCTCAACAGAGATTAGTTCCATGTTGGAGATTTGATGGTAACTGCCCGACGGTCTTTCAAGCCACGGGTCTTCACGCTGTAAGATATGTTACCATCTTCTTCTCATCTTAAGATGTTAGGCACCTCAGATTTCAGCTCATAGAACAGCTCCACAGGTCATCTTCTGTTTCCTTCTTTTATTCCTGAGAGCCAAAGAGGCAAATCCTTATTTCCCTTTAAGAGCATCAACATCACAGAGCGTGATCTGGGCAATCTTTGGTACCTGTCCCTGGACACCGATGCCTCCTTTCACAACTCTGGGAATGTAAGAGGGAACGTGATGATGTCCATAATACAGTGACAGAGGGACAGGATAACATCACGGATGAGATAATTTTTCCAAATGGGGTTACTGGGACTGTATTTCTAGATGACAGCTCGTTTGATCCAGGCCTTCAATGAGATGCGGTATTTTAAAAGGCACTTTGGGGAAAGTAGACTGTTAGGAGTGGCAGTAGGAGCCTAAATGAGGAGATGGGAAAAATGTGTGGCAGCTTTTGATTAATGTGGAGTTGCCAGATACATGTGGATTAAAGTGTGCATGGGTCTGAAGCACAGAATATAAGACAAACCTGGAAAGCTTGGTGTTAGAGCAAGGGTGGCCTGGAATTCTGCCCTGAGTGGTTTGATTTCCAGTCTTTAGGCAATAAGAGCCTCTGCTTGGAAAAGCAAGTGCCAGAAAGGTGCTTGACCAGTCAGTAATGAGGTGCTTGCTGTGTGCAGGCACTGCTCTAGTTCTTCTCATATATGAGTATATTGCATTTTCTCAATATTCCTGTGGAATCTATATAATTGCCCCCATTTAGGTGGAAAGAGAGAATTTGAACAATTTCCTCAAGGTCACATAGCTGCAAATGGCAGAGCCAGAACCCACACCCAAACCGAGCCTGGGCTCTACACAACTACACTCTTGGGAGCAGGGTTGGCAGGGAGGGAGACCAGAGGGAAGGGGAAGGTGTTGCAATGACAGCAAGTGACAAGAAGGACTCGGACCAGCCCCGGGGAGTGCAAGGGGCAGAAGTGGAGAGATGAGGGCAAATGCAAAAGACCCTGCAGGGGGAATGGGGACCTTGGCCTTGGTAGAGAAGTGAAAGTCAACTATCCACTCATCATGGCTTCAGATCTCTTCCCCCCATACTACTTACTTGTGCTCCCTGCTTCACTCCGTGCTTCAGGTAAGGTCTCATGTGCTCAGACTCAAGAAAGGATGCTACTTACTTCATGCTAAACATATGGCATCTGAGTGGATGGATAAGTGTCCTGGGAGCCACATCACTTTGTTTGATAGAGCTTCTAAGTCTGTTCCCATGATGACTGTGACACGTCCAGAGAGACATTCTTTTTAAGCCAAAGGACAGACCTTATATTTATTCCAGAACTTTAATATTTCTAGAAAAGACCTAAAGACCAGAATAGAATGAAAATGGCATCTCATTCAGTTTGGGAACTTTCTACCTCAGCTTTGGACTATCAATTCGCAATATGTGGTTTATTAATCACTCAGAACAATCTGTCTTGTTTCCCTGCCAAATCTTGCTTTCATTGGATACTTGACTAGAAAAGGCCTCTCTCAAGCTAGAAATTATCATGACAGAGCTTCTTGCTGTGGACGTTGAAGCATGATGTTAGCGTAGTATCTCTCAATTTATCAAATTTGCCTTATCAAGGGAATTGATATCATCGTAACAACATTGATGATGGCATATCCTGGATTTATAAAGGACCTTTCTATCACTAACTCATTGGGAACCACCAGAGGAGGACAAGAAACCCAATAATTCAAATAAATTTGACATAAACCGTTTCTATACTTTTCTCAAGTCAACTATGTAAAAAACAAATAGAAGATTTGTAGAAGCTTTAGTCTAAGAAGCTTGTAGAAGCTTTAGTCTAAGAAGAATGGTCTAAAGAATGTCTGGCTGTGCACCCTGTCATGGAAAATTGAGAAAAATATACAGGTTTCGGGTTTGTGGCATGTGGCTCTAGCGTGGCCTCCTTGAGGTTGATTCTAGTATGAAGACAATTTACATTTATTTAGTGTCTCTTGACAGCCGCACCTATTTCAATAGTGTGAAACCCAGCTACGCCCTAAGAGCTGGGTATCTTCACCTCAGAGAGACAGAGCAACTGTCTGTGATCCCACAAAACTAGTAAATGATGGAGCAAGCCTACGGTCCAGGTCTGCCGACTTGAGAGCCAAGCTTTTGTCCAGGTGAGCCTTAGTGGCACCACGGGGTCTTCTTCAGCTGTGGAATGGACTCTGTCAGTCATGGGAACACACCTACTTCTCACTGGTACTGAAACCACCTTCCTCTCAGCCACGGTGCCCTTTTTTCTTTCTCTCCTAAAGGACGTTTACATGAAAACATCTTCGCTTCTTAACAAAATTGTAGGAACATCTGATTTGACTTGAATTCTCCCTGAATCCTGAGATGTAGAACTTAAAGATCAGTGATAATGACAACCAGTGGTAATTATGAAAAATGCAATAATCATGACCACAAGGAGCTGATACTCTGTAGTCTTCCCAGGTAACTTTCTACCTAATAACTCGAAGGGAAACTCCTACAACTTCTGACTTCTGGAAATCCAGACCAGAAGGGACCAATAGCGTCCAGTGACCTCAACGCCCTGGCTGTGCTTACACAGTGCGCTAATGATCAGAACTACTCCATTCCAGTTTACCTCTCATTAGCCATGATGCCCACTTCTCTTTCTCTCCGTAGGGCTATTTACATAAAAACATTTTTGTTTCTTAAGAGTTTGTTTTTCTCTGCTTTTTGAGAACTATCTTCCCTTTGAAAATAGTGACTTTTGTCTCTGACCCTGAAGGATGGTTTCATACTGTTCTGCTTGTAACCATACAGGTCAGTTGCCCCAAAACGTGTAACTTCACAGTTAACATAAACTGAAGGCTCTGAGTTAAAATAGACAAGATTTTCGTGTAATTGGAACCTACGATTTGCACGAACAATAACTTTTGCTGATAAATTTTGTATTGATGAGTTGAGCTCTCTCAACTTCTCCCCGAAGGGCCACTGCTAGCCTTCTGACATGGGCTGATGGCTATGAAAGGATCTTGTAAAAAGACTTCTTTTTTTACAAGTCTTTGTAAAAGACTTGTACATGAAAAAAGATCTTGTATCCTGACAAATTGTAAAAAATCTCTTTAAGAGCCTCTTTAAGGAATCTTGTATCCTTACATATTAAGGATTCTTAATAATACCAACATAATCATAGCTAAATTTTGAGCTCTCACTTTAAGGTCGGCACTGTACTAAGCACTCAGTAAGCATTAAAGGGCTGAAGGCGAATTGCCAATTACTAAAGTAGCTGTAGATTGGTGTTTTTTATTGTTTGCATTTATGGATGAAGAATTTAAGTAGCAGAAAGGCTAAACGGTCTGCCCCGGGATGTTCGGGCAGTAAAGTGGCAGGGTGGTGGCTTGAACTCTGGGACTCCGACACTGTTGGTGGCGGATAGCATCAGTGGTGAAGCTACAGTACCTCCTAATCTTGATCCCGTTGGTTATTCATTCGCGAAAGTCAGATTTAAAAAAATGGATAAAGAACTGAAGAGTAAGAAATTCCATTGAATAAGCCTAATTTTCCCACAATGGCCTTTTTCTCACTGTGTCAATTGTAAAACAAATGAGTCTGATTGTTTGAATTTTTTTTTTTTTTTTTTTTTTTTTAGGGAAGTGCTCTTCTTCATGGAAGGGTAGAGGAGTGAACTCTGGAACATCATTAATTTTCATGGTAGCTTCAATAATATCAATTCTCAGCAAAGTGGCCATTGTAGGACTAGAGGAGACATTGACCAGCTCGTAGGAAACAGACCCATTCTCTCTTGTTTCCTATCCCCCCCTTGGCACTGATTTACCCTTTAAGCATGTGCTGGGCAAGGCTCATTCAATGAGGAGACAGGATCGGGGGATTCGGTAGAGAGACAAGCTGTTCTCCTCAGATGTCCTTTTAAAGGAACAACAGCCTTTTCACTGCAGAAGAAATAGCTCTTTCTTCCGAGAGCTGCTACGGGGCGTAAGTGTTCTTGAGTTCAAGTGGACTGTCTGGTTAGGGGTGTGTTTCTGTGTATACACGTAGGGATGCAGGAGTCCTTTCAAACTGCAGAAGTAACTTGAACTAGCAATGAACTGAAACAATAAAGTAAACCACTGTAAACAATATTAACCTACTGAATTTTGTTTTTTTGGAAGAACAGAAGGACAATCTCTTCTAGTTCATATTTTTCACCGAAAAACGCCTCAGGATTAATCACAGGCATATCATCCAGGTCTTTACAAACCTAGTTTTCAACCTGGTTGGATTAGATTTGCTCTTTTCGTGGTCTCCACCATTTCAAAGAACACTTATATTTTAACTTTTGTGAAAGTTCCCTTTAATAAAAACAAAAGTAATAATTAACAGTCTCAGTAGGTCTGCTGCCAAGAGTCCTAGCTCTAAACTCCTTGTATATCCTTGTATATATATCTTCCTTGTACATCCACAAGAATTTGTGTCACATACAAATAAGTCTTTTCAACACATTTTCTCTTTCTTCTTGTACCTTACCAGCATTTCAGGATTCCCAATGTCCAAGGGCAAAGTGTAAATATTTTTCATTATTACGATAGAAGATCAATGGGTCAAATATGTCTCTTAAATGGGAAACATACTTTTGAATAAGAGACGTTTTTTAAAATTATTTATTTATTATTTGAGAGAGAGAGCGAGAGTGGGGGGAGGGGACAATCTCTAGCAGACTCTGTGCTGAGCACAGAGCCCACCTCGGGGCTCGATCCCGGGATCCTGAGATCATAACCTGAGCTGCAACCAAAAGCTGGACGCTTAACTGATATTCAATAATATCAATTCTTAGCAAAGTGGCCATTGTAGGACTAGAGGAGACATTGACCAGCTCATAGGAAACAGACCCATTCTCTCTTGAGCCACCCAGGTGCCCTAAGAAAGACATATTTTAATGGGATACTTTATATCAGAAGTTTTGTTATCACTTTGGTCCTAAGATGGCTGAGTCTGTGTGTGTGTGTGTGTGTGTGTGTGTGCGCGTCCACATGCATGTGCAGGCATCAGTGTGGTGGCTCAGAAAGTACCTGAGCGCCCACAGTACAATATTGTAGGAGGCCCTCACTGCCTAGGTTGCACAGCGCGTGGTTGGTACCTGACAGTGAGTGCCCCCTTAAAATGCTGGCCCTCTGTGTCTCTCTAATCCCACCCGAGTCCTGGCCTTGCTGTGGATTCTTTTACAGAAAGGGGTGCAGGGTGGAGGAATTGCTGGCTTAGTTCTCGGTCCCCTGGGCACGGCGAGGCCTGTGACACACATGTGGGTAAGGTCTGTGAGATCCGCTGGCTGTGGCAGGGCACTAACCTCTCCCAAGATGGTGAAAATGAAAGAAGCAAAGCAGAGTTGCAAAATTTGTGGTGAGTCTAAAATGCTTATAATTTCACTCACTAGCGCTTCAAACATACTGGCCAAATACAAGGTATTGTAACTGTGGTTCTCAAAAGTAATTGTATGGTGTATAGAAGTAGGAATTCATCGCACACTCTAGGTGGTACCGTTTATTAACTGGGCTTTTGTTCAGAGCTGTCACATTTAAAGTATTCTTCAAGTAGCCGTGTATCGATGCCCGTGTATGCATCTAGCTGTATGCATCTAGCTGCTTGTTGACTAGGCCGAGAGTCTACATTTGAGACCCTCCATCTCTGTGGGGCTTGAGGCAAGTGGCCCATTAGCCCTTAGCCCCTTACCTTCTCTGCATAGACCCCGCATTGGAGGCTGTAACTCGCGAACCACCATGAGCAAAGGCAGTGTTGAGAAACAGACACCCGGTCCCAACAGCGCCCTGGTGACAGGGACTCGGTGGAGAAGCGACGCCGTAGGGTGACTCCTGAGAAGCAGCAGCAGAAGGAACTCCAAGTGGGGTTTAACTTCAAGGTGAAAGAGGGACGACCTGAGGCACGGTCCCCAAGAAACAGGGACCCTGGGATCAGGCAGCGGGTCTCCATCAGCTGTGCCTTAGACTCTCCTGTCAAGCTTTATGGACCACTAGTGCCCATAAGCCTCCTCAGACCCATGAAATCAGAGTCTCTGAGGTGAGCTCTCTTCATCTCCATCTTCACAAAACTCCCCAGATGACTCCAATGCACACTGTGGCTGTGGTTATAAGACATCTTATGAGGAGCTAGTAGAGGTTGACCCAATATTTTTTTTTTTTTTATCAGTTCTATTAGAAATCTGTGTGCCTTCTGTTTGGTAGAGACCAGGAAGGAAGGCTCTAAAGGGCAAGGAGAATGGAGAATTCCTAGAAAAGGTGCTATTTCCTGGCTCATAATCCCTGGGGAGGCAGGATCGATTGTTTGGGAATGAGTGGGAAATCCATTTATCCTGTCAATCAGAAATGGAACCATGTTCCCTCGTTTTGTTTCAGATTCCCTCATTTTTTTCCTGCAGCTGTAATCATTTCTGAACCTTATGCCCCAAAGATGAGTGAAGGCAGGGAACAGCTAATACAGTTTTTCTGATGATCCAGCGCAGCTATAATGATTGCACTTCTATCCAAGGCCTGGTGGCCAGAGTTGATGCTGGTTCCCAAATTGATGCTGGTTCCCAAACAAGAAAATTCAAATTGCCTGAAGGTGGTTTAAAACTTCAACCTGTCTCTCTAGTTCAGGTGATTCCCAAAACAAAGAGAGAAAACAAACCAGAGGATCACATAAACTTTTCTGGAAACCTATAAAGCATTTAGGTTATATCTGAACAAGATGGAAAAAATTTTCCAACGTAATTGGAATCTTTCGCCATTGATTTTATCAGATTCTCAGGGCACTAAATTCAGATATCTGTGGCAGGTGTGCAATTAATATAAATGGAGCGGGCCTGTCCTAGGATGCTGAGCTTTTGGAACTGTGACCAACAATGGAAACCCAGGTGCTTCGCCTTTTAAAATATGGTGCAGACATATTTAAGACTAGCTGAAGAACCCCCCTCAGCAGGTATAAATGCCAGCAAGTGGCCAGTCGGAGCCCTCTCCCTTAGATGCACAGACACATTTTCTCTTCCAAAAATTTTAATATTCTATATTAGACGTCTCTTTTTCCAGAAAAGCATTGGTCCTCTTAGGCTTTTATACTGCAGAAAAGCAATTCCTCTTCATATATGCTAAGTATATGGAAGAGAGCCTAGCGGAAAGAACATAAATATGATGTGCACTTGACTTCATTTCTGACTGGGCCACATGCCTGCTGGGACTGTGGGTAAGTTACTGATGATTCTGTCCCCGCTATGATGTGGATAAGAAGAATTTCCTGGCACATGGTAGTCCATCAACACAAGCAATTTAGTTCTTTTTTTTCCTCTACCATTAAATGAGGCAAATGTAACGTGTTTAGCATAGGACTTGGCACATAGTAGGTGCTAAATTAATGTCAGCTCTTACTGTATTTTGGCACCAATAGCATTGCCTAGCATATCTGAAAATTTCTTTCTATGAATGGGTAAATATCTGTACCATAATACGTGACCCTTATATAATGCTTGCTTGCTTTCCTTCTCTCTCTTTTTTAAAGTAGGCTCCATGCCCAGTGTGGAGCCCAATGCAGAGCTTGAACTCACAACACTGAGATCAAGACCTGGGCTGAGATCAAGAGCTGGTGGCTTAGCTGACTGAGCCACCCAGGCACCCCCGATTCTTACATCATGCTTTCTCTGCATGAGGCACTATTCTAACTGCACAGCTTTTGTTAACAAATTCAGTCTTCTCAAGAGCCCTACAGGATGGGTAACACTATTAAAGCGTTTGAGAGGTAGGGACCCTGGGGCAACAGACTCAAGTAGAATTGCCCATGGAGGGATCCCTGGGGGGCTCAGCGGTTTAGCGCCTGCCTTTGGCCCAGATCATGACCCCGGGGTCCTGGGATCGAGTCCCACATCGGGCTCCCGGCATGGAGCCTGCTTCTCCCTCTGCCTGTGTCTCTGCCTCTCTCTCTCTCTCTGTGTGTCTATCATGAATAAATAAATAAATAAATCTTTAAAAAAAAAAAAAGAATTGCCCAAGGAAGTACCTCTGCTGTCATGCCTAGGTACTCACACTTATTTTTACACTTCACTTCTGAGACAATAAACCCATACTGAGTAGGCCAGTGGGAGAATTTCACAGGGAGATTCCAGCTGGGGTAAAGAGAAAAGAGGCACCAGGTGGGTGGCAAATTTTGTTCAAATTCTCAAAGTCAGAGAGGGGCTTGAAGTGCCTGGGGGACTTTGGGAGACCTCATTCTGAGCACTTTCGAGACCTTCTACCAAGGTCCTTTCTCCCCCCTTCCTCACAGTCAAAGTTGAGTCAGAAAGTAGAACAGTTGCCGCGCTTGCCATGGCCTGACACTCAGAGTGTAGAGTTGTCCCCAGGTCAGCGTACTTCTGTTGGCCTGCCCCTTTCTTTTGTTTTCTTTTTAAAGATTTTATTTAGTTATTCGTGAGAGACACGGAGAGAGAGGCAGAGACACAGGCAGAGGGGAGCCCGACGTGGGACTCGATCACAGGACCTGGGGTTCGTGACCTGAGCCGAAGGCAGATGCTCCACCACTGAGCCCCCCAGAGGCCCCTGGTCCACCCCTTTCATGGTGGCCGGATAGTAGGTGATTTGCTGGCTACTTGGTCCCGTCCCAGGAGACGTGGCCTGTAACCACAACTCTGGGAGGTCAGATTCCTAGTTTGCTTGAGGAGCTAAGAAGTCCCGTGTAAGGAGGGACGTTCACAGAATAAACGAACACCCGTGTCCCGGGCTGACAGCGAGCGGTCCCCGAAGCGATGGCAGTAGGCACGGTCTCCTCACCGCTTGCGCGGGTCCATGCTCCTCATTACCAGGTGGATGGAAGCGCTGAGGATAGGTTGGCTCACCGTGGGGGGACACAGCTGTCCTTGCCTTCCTATCCAGTGTTCATTGCACACACTGACTCTCACCTTTGTCCCCCCAGGTAAGGTGTTCGTGTGTATGCGAGTGTGCGTTCATTTTAAGCCTCAGCCTATAAAGACCGAGTTGGAGGAGGAAAACCCTATAATTGAGAAGTTCCAAGCCTGACAAAGGGGCACCTTGATGACGGTACCATGTGCGGAAAGTCCCGAATTTTTCATCAATTTTCACTCATCGGAAGCCGCGTCCGTCCTCCGCTGATGCTCTCCGCCCTCATCAGGACGCTGACGTTTTCTCGTTTTGCTCATTTCTTTGTCGCTGACACATGCAGCCCCCCTCTTCCTCTGGAAATAGCGTTTTAATTTAAAAGTCAGTTGTTTGAATTGCATTCTGCTAATGAGATGAGTCATAAGATCAGGGTAACTGATGCTTTAAAAAAAAAATTTTTTTTTTTTCAAACGCAAACACATTGAGGCAGCCTGAGGGGCATCGCGGCCCACATGGACCTCGTTAAAGGTTCATTAAGGGACTCTTAAATTGAATTTGTTTGTGTAACCAGTGTTTATATTCCTCCAGCTGATGATTTATCACTTAGGCTACGGTAGCTCTCCCCGCCAGACGTGAGCGGCCCGCGGACTGGGGCTCACGCTTGCCCACGTTGCCTGCTGCCTTGGGTTTCGGGTCACCTGGACACGGACCATCCAATTCGCTTACAAGTTTCCTGGCTGCCATTCCAGAAGGAAATGTCCTTGTAAAGGCAGATTCTGTAACATAAGCAGTTTCAAGCACAGAGATTTAAGAGCAAATTAGTGGCTTACTTTGAATAAGGGAACGAAAATGCCATAATGGTCTTCCACATGATGCACTTAGCAGACCTGGGGACCGTTGGCAGTTTATGTCTGAAAACTGGAAAAATGCGATTTGCTGAGCGCTGCGGCGTCTTGTCCAGCACGTCCAAGCACATAGTTTTCGGGTCCTCGAAATAGCTCCGTGGGGCAAGCAGAGCGGGACTATTATTCCTTTACATAAAAGTGTCACCGAGGCTCCGGGGGGCAGGGGCTGGGCCACCACTTGCTGCAGCCGGGGCTTCTCAGTGGCTGAGCAGGGTTTGCAAAGGACTCGAGCTCGAGCTTGTTCTTTGCCCATCTTCTCATTTCTGTATAGTATTTTCTTTTGCTTTTCTTTTGTGTGTGTGTGTGTGTGTGTGTGTGTGTGTTTTGCTTTTTTTTTTGTACAGTATTTTCTGCTCCCCGGTCACAGCAGCCAGTTGACGACGTGCAGGGAGAGACGCCCTCCTCCTTCCTTTGCTCCCTGTGAAGGGACCCCCGTGAGAGCATCCCTGCTGGCCTAGCTCTCTGGCCCGCGCCCTACAGGTATCTCATGAACCCGTGGGGGAAGTAACCGGACGTGCTCATTTTTAAATCAGTATTAAAGTCGACAATTTGATATCTATCTCCTGGACTCAGTGTTTATGCTCCACAATTCTTAATTTAGTCAAGGAAGTTACGGTGCCTGATTTTTATTAGAACTCGCATCCCCACCCCTCAACTCTGACCCACAAAACTGTAGCAAAAGAGTTTTTTTCCCCTTAATCAAATTGTTGGCTTGTTATCCATTTGCCTTTCAGATTTTTATGGTCGGGGGAGTGTGGTAAAACTTTAAGATGTCTTTAAAATTTCTCCCTGATACGTTAGGTTGCAACCAATCCAGGGTTTTTTGTTTTTTGTTTTTTTTCTTGGCAGGGGCACAGACAATGTCTTATTCCTCCTTTCTGGCTTCGCGGACGTCGTGCAGCTCCCGCCGTTCAGAGGGCTGAGCTGCTCCCACCAGGGCAGCAGTTACTGCTGCGGCTGCCGGCCTTCGGGTGGCGTCACCACTTGAGCTGAAAACTATACTATCTGTTCTCTCATATTACTTAAAATACATATTTATATACATATTCCTGATTATACAAGTTAGAGTTATTTGGTGCAACGTGCGAAATACGACAGAAGAGAAGGCCCAACAGCCGGGAGACCCTAAGAGCGCTGGCATCGGGGTCTGTGTGCGATTCTTCTCTTAAACCGTGGATTCCCTGGCTTCGGAAAAGACATGCTGGGCAAGGCCTTCACTGAAGCTTTCCAAGTGGCTTCCAGTGCTATTTCTTAATTTTTAGATCTTGTTTACCTATTCATCCGCCAACGAGCACTTTCGGCTGCTGTGGATACCGCGGCCACGGCCATGAGCGCGCAAACAGCTCGAGAGGCCCTATTTCAGTAGTTGGGGTCCGTACTCAGAAATAAGAAAGCTGGATCATACACCAATTCTGTTTTCAGTTTCTTGAGGGACTTGCCATCCTGTCTTCCACAGTGGCTGTCCCGTTTGGCCCTCCTGCCAGCCGTGCGTGAGGGTCCCAGTCTCCCCACGTCGTCGAGAACACCTGTTGTTATTATTATTATTATTTTTTATTTCAGCCGCCCTAATGGGTGTGAGGTGGTATCTCATCGTGGTTTTCATTTCTATTTCTCTGCAGATCACTGAGGTGGAGCATTCTTTCGTATGAAAATGCCATATTAAATAAGGCTTATTTGTTTATTTATTTATTTATTTGTTTTTTCCTTCATTTTTTAAATTTAAATTCAATTTGCCAACACATAGTATAACACCCGGTGTTACCTGAGCTTTTGATGTCCTATGTAGGAATTGCCAAGTCCCATTGTCATGTCGCTTTCCCCTCTATGTTCCCTCCGGGAGTTTTTATACTGTGAGCACTTACATTTAGATCTTCTATCAATTTTTGCATATGGTATGAAATAAGGGTCCAGCTTCACTCTTTTGCAGGTGGGTTTCCCTCACACCATTTGTTGAAAAGATTGTCCTTTCCCACTGAGTAGTCTTGGCGCCCGTGTCAAAAATGAGCTTAGTACACAGGCAGGGGTTTATTTTGGGCTTTCCAGTCTATCCCATTGCCCAATATATTTATCTGTCTCTATGCCAGGGATCAAAACAAGTGGCCACAGTGGGGATATTGGTTGTGTTCTGGGTTTCCCCAGTCTCTATTTTTAATTCAGACTATTTTATGTCCACCAGTATCCCTATAGCTCTTACTCTTGTCCTTGGAATTATTTTTCTTATTGTCTATTATGGGACTTCCCACCCAAGCAGAAACGAAGAAACAAAACCTGATGAAATTTTTTTAATAATAAATTTATTTTTTATTGGTGTTCAATTTGTCAACATGCAGAATAACACCCAGTGCTCACTGATGGAAAAACAGCGAGATTGTAAAATGAAGTATTTTCTAATGGAATAGCTATCATCTGTGAGATGGGTTTTATTTTTTGTTTCACTGGTTATTAAAGAAAACGTTACGTGAAAAAAAAAAAGAGCAATGAAGGTCATGAGTGAATTCTTCAGAAACTCAGGGAATGGTGTTTTGCGTCCACAAGCTGGAGGGAACCCAAGCGGCCACTCCTGCCAGGCGGTTTTGATGTCTTAGCCTGTCCCTCCTGGGCGCTCTAGAGTCTCGCTGTTTGAAGCGTAGATCCTGGGCCACAGGCCCGGACTTCAGCCAGGAGCTTACTAGACGTGCAAACGCTGAGCTCCATTCCCACCCACGGGGCCCGCCTCTACCATGATACGGGGGGGTGTTCTATGCGTATTAAAGTCTGAGAGGCGATGATCAGGAGCTTACCACGGACGGTTCCTGCAGACGTGCTTAGGACCCTCTGCCGAGAGCGGGAAAGGTCACCTTTAATACCCTATCACCTCTACCTGCCTCGTACGTTCTAAATAATGAAATACTGCGACAGGCAACGGATGAAAAACGAATGGGAAGAAAAGAAGAGGTGGCACATTTTTAACGCCAATTAGGCCCCGTGGAATATGTTTTAGGATTAGCGAGAGTTTCATCTGATGCTATCACAGCGGTATGGGCAGAGCTTGGTTTTCATGTCGTGTTTTCTCCATCTTCTCTTAATTGCTTTTCCTACCATGTCTTAATCTTCACCCTCCCAAACCCCTGATGCTAAGTCAGCAGTTCGGGTTCTCTATTTGTTTAGTTCGAATGATTCAGGGATTTCTTTTTGTAAACTTGGTAAACTTTTCCATATTTCCAGTTACATTGTTAGTGGGTTTGGAGGATTTTTTCCATTTATAGAACCCTTGTTGAAGTTGTTGAGTCTTGCAATTGTTAACTATTCACTTATTTGTCATAAAACTAGGGTGTGTGTGTGTTTGTGTGCGTGTGCGTGTGTTTAACAGGAGTCCGTTAAAATAATTACAAAGAAATTCCCTGAATTAGAATTTTTGTTGTTGAGGCTTAAATAAAACTGCAATTTGTCGTTTTGTCAGCGAGCCAGAGTGCACTACTTACACATTAAGAGCGCACACATTTCAACATTTTTGTTTCCTTTAATTTTAACTGACTTATCTGAGAAGCTTTAGGCTGGACTTAATTTCTGTGCACCATCTGTTACCGCTGGATTTGGGGCCATTCTGTTTGGCTCAGGCACACAGGGCACCGCTAATTTCTCTATCACTCGTCTGAGTGCGACCATTTATATTACATTTGGTTGAGATAAACTTATTTTGATATATTAACCTTTCCTTCTGGCAAACAAAACCTTTACCTTTACGTGGAATTTTTAATAGTTGAGGAAGCCTAAGGCAAGCAAAGAGGGATTTTTTTTCATCTGTTCGTTGGATTTCCCTGCTCTACGCCCGCTTACCCGCCCCACAGTGTCACCACGTGTATGTATCACGGTTTTCACTTTGTTTTCCTCACTGGATCATCTCCCATCTCGGGGCTAGCCTGAAGTGGAATCATGCAGTTGGTTTGGGATAAGGCAAACTTTTTTTTTTTTTTCCAAAAATAAGCTTTCAACTTTGGAACAATTTTAGATTTACAGAAAAGGGGGCAGAGAGTTCCCATATATTCCTCACCCATTTTTTTCCTGTTGTTGGCATTTGACATGACTGTGGCATATTTATCACAACGAGGACGCTGACCCGGGTATATCATTGTTAACCAAACTGAAGACTTTACTTGGATTTCACTAGTGTTTCCATGAATGTCTCTTACTTCTTCCAGGATCCCACTCGGGATGTCCTATCGCATTTATTTATTTATTTTTTTAATAATAAATTTATTTTTTATTGGTGTTCGATTTGCCAACATACAGAATAACACCCAGTGCTCATCCTGTCAAGTGCCCCCCTCAGTCCTATCGCATTTAGTCGTTACCCTCCTCAGTCTGGGACAATTTCTTGGTCTTTCTTTGTTTTTCATGACCTGGTCAGTTCAGGGAGTTTGTCGAATGTCCTCCAACTCGGGTGTACCTGATGTTTTTCTTATGGTCAGACAGGGTTATGGATTTTTGAGAAGAATACCGCACGGATGAAGTCCCCTTCTCGTTACGTCTCATCGGGGCGCCTGATAGTGACTTTGTCATTAACGGTGGAGTCGGCCGTGTCCCCACCAGGTCTGTCTTCCAGGCAGCCCCTTGTTTAATCTGCACTTCCTATGGCCCACTAACCATCCCCTCCTCTCACTCAGGGTAGAGACTGATTCCCTTTCTCAATTTAACATGGGTCTCTTAGGAAAATATTTGACAGAATTTTATACAACCCAGAAAAGAGCTAAATGTTGTCCCCTCTCTAGGGATGCGTGGGTCCTCAGCTTTGTCCCCGATGACAGAGGCACCAGACAGAAGGCTTTGCCGGCCGTGAAAACTATTGTGGCCATCGAGGGGTCTGACGGGCAGCGTGGAAGGGTCTAACGCTTTCCCGGCCACCAGGCAGGCCCAGGGGAGGAGGGCGAGGCTGGGAGGGTCGTGTTCTCTTTCCAGAACCTTTGCCGCTGTTCTAGTTCATAGGCTGCCTTCCCTCCCCAGCAGGAAGTTCTGGCCCATTTGTAAGACTCTTCAGAAAGGAGCAGGAAACTGTGGCCGGGGTCTCCAAGAGGCGGAGTTCCGATTGAAAGGGGAAGGCCCGCCTGGGGGTGTGGGCGCAGGGGTGGGCGTCCCGCAGGACAGCTGGGTAGGGCAGACTTGACTTTGCTTACGGCTGTTTCTGAGGTGGCTGCTCAATTCCTCCTCCCTCCCTCCCTCCCTCCCTCCCTCCCTCCCTCCCTTCGTTCCTTCCTCCTTCTTCCTTTCCTACTCTTGCTTGTTCAACAGGTCTCGTTTCCTCACCTTCCTTGTGGCTTTCATGATTTCTGCCTCCCGTCTGTTTTGCAGGCAGCTGTAGCAGGTGCCTCGTGCCCCTCACACGTTATCACAGCCGTTCGAGCGGCCGCCTGCTGTAGCCCTTGTACACGAGGTGCTCTGGGCATCTCCCTGCCTGAGGGTGTTCTTGGAGGATGGCACAAGGCAAAGGGTGACGTACTAAAAACTCCACAGAGGACTGTTATCCACTAAGGGATGAAGGTTGGCAGACAATTCCCCCTGGCCTCCTTGCCCATTGGATGGGACAACTCGGTGCTGGGCTCTATACCAGCCCGGTCCAACAGAACTTTCTGTGATGGCAGAAATATTCTCTCATCCGCCATGTCCAATATGGTAGCCGTTAGTCATAAGTGGCCATTGAGCACTTAAAATGTGGCTACTGAGAATAAAGAACTGATTTTAAATTTTAGTTGATTTAAATTCAAATTTAAATAGCTGCATGTCAGGTAGTGGCTGTGCACACACACAGCCTGCCAGAGGGTCTTGGGCAGGCTTGACTGTCAGTGCCTGTGTGGCTCCCCCTCATTATTACCATACCCGCATTGGCGTTGCTCCCTTCCTGCCTTACGTGCCCACTCCTCCGTGCTTTCTGGGATTATCTCCTGTGGTGGTTGGTTCTGTGGGTCACTCTGGGCTAACGGATGCCAGATAGCTAGCGAAACGTTGTTTCTGCACGTGTCTGGGAGGGTGTTCCCAGAGGAGATGAGCAATTGAATCGTAGACTAAGGAGATTGTTCGCACAACTGGAGTAGGCATCATCGCACTTATTGGGGCCTGAATAGAACCAGAGGGAGAACTTGTTTGCAGCTTGAGTGGGGACATGGGTCTTCCGCCCTGGACCTTTGGGCTTGGTTGGGATTACACTGCTGCCTCGTCTGGTTCCCAGGCCTTCGGTCCGGGCTGGCACCACGCCTCTCTTTCCCGGGACTCCAGCTTGCAGGTGGCAAACCAGCAGACTTCGCAGCCTCCACAATCACCTGAGCTAGTCCCACATGATAAACCTCTTTCTACATACCTGTCTCTGTATCCTATTGGTTTTGTTCTTCTGGAGAACCCTGACTAGTACATCTCCCCAAATAACTGCTTAATTTTTTTCCTCAGGGACTGCTTTGCACTGATCCCAGCCTAAAAGGCATTTGCACCCCAGCCTCCCCAGATCCCACTCCGTCTCTCTGCTGGTGACTCTGACCTTCTCTGTGCACCTCTGCCTCTGTATTCCTGCAACCCACTGGGACGAACTGTACTCGGGTGTCACTGTGGGACTTTTTCATGCACAGCATAGGCAGAAACACAATGCTGCGATGAGTGAAAAGAAGCCTTAAATGTTTGCTTACATTCTCAAAGACCATCTCCCGAGACCCTGGTGTGTACTACAGAAAAAATACAAAAGAAATTATTGTCTTTATTCCTTCTGACTCTTGTTGTATTACCACAGAAATGCATAGAAATCAAATCATCTATGCCCTTGGGCTTTTGCTGTAGATCAGATTCTCTTCTAGGGAAATAAAAACACACAATGATATAGAAATAGCTATTGCATATTCAAGGAAACGTATTTTTCAAAAGACTAAAACGGTCTACTTGTTAAAAAAGACATATTGCCTTGTTCAAACTGTGCATTTTTCAATTCCCTACTTGTTTAGGACTGAGGTTTGCTGTACAGAAGGAATCCTTCCCCCCGAGGGAAGGGAGAGCCCATGAAGGTGCAGGTGCAGGGGCTTCAACACACCTGATGCTGCCCCTCCCCACCCCTGATGCTCCTCCCCTTTCACTGTGCAGGTTGTCCTGCTCTGCTTCTACTCACTTCTTGGTCTTTTGATTATTTGTATTAATTCACAGTAAGTTTGTTAGGAGCAATAATTTCCTCTTTTAAAAAGATTTTTAAAATTTATTAATGAGATACAGAGAAAGAGAGAGAGAGAGAGACAGAGACACAGGCAGAGGGAGAAGCAGGCTCCATGGGAGGAGCCCGATGCAGGACTCGATCCAAGGACTCTGGGATCACGCCCTGAGCTGAAGGCAGACGCTCAACCACTGAGCCACCCGGGCATCTCAAGAGCAAGAATTTCTAAGCCAAGTCTAGTGTGACCATCCTGTGACCATTCAGGATGCTTTACTAATGGGAGGGAGACTCCAGAATTAGACACAGATGACACTTGGCTCTCCAAAAACACACACTCTGCCTTCAGGAGGCAATACTCTGTTTGTCACTTTAGGATGCTAACTCTAAAATGAACATAAAGACGTGTTACTTTTGACTACGTTTGGGATTTCCTGTCATCTGTTGTCTCATAGGAGTTTTTCTCTTACCTTTATTGCTTATTTATCCTAATCCTAGGGTTGGAAAGCAAGAGGTGAAGGTGTCATCCCCAAGGGACCTGATTGTGAATGTAGAAAATCCTAAAAAATATACAGACAAGTTTTTAGAATTCACAAGTGAATTTATCAAGCCTTCTCAGTTATATTTCTGTACATCAGCAACAAAGAGAGATTAAGGAAGACTTTATAAGTAGAAAGGCATGGCCTGGGAGACTCCATACTATCAGGACACCAACTATCTCCAAGTTGATTCTTAAGTTAACGTCATGCTGTTCGACATCCAAGTAGGAACTTTTGTGTGTGTGTGTGTGTGTGTGTGACATGACAAACTGATTACAAAAATTTATTTGGAAATGCAAAGGGCCAAGAACACACAGAGTGATCTTGAAAAGGAACAGCAAAACTGGGGCACTTGAACCGTAGCTACGGAAATTAAAGCCATGGTGTTGGATCAAGGAGACAAGCCAACCAACGGAAGAGAAGGGAGTCCAGAAACAGACCATGATGTATACTTTCATCTGATTTATGGCAAATTAAACAGTGTGGTGCAGCAGGAAAGGATGAGTCAATTGGATATCAATACAGAAAACAAATGTATCCTTGACCGTAACCTTCCACCATACAGAAAAGTAAATTCCAGATGGCTTGTAGATCTACACATTAAAGGCAAACAATAAAGCCTTTAAAAGAAAAACATATAACTGCATTTTCACGACCTTGGCATTGGTAAATATTTCTTTAAAAAAATCCCCAAAGTATCTACCATCAAATAAAAAGTGGTAAATTGGACTGTATGAAAATCAGAAACTTCTGAGAGGATATTCTACCCAGAGTGGGAAAAGATATTTGCAATATATATATTCAGTATATACAGCGAATGCAACAAATGATAAAGAAAAACAGACAATCGGTAGAAAACTGGGTAAGAGGGACACCCGGGTGGCTCAGCGGTGGAGCGTCTGCCTTTGGCCCAGGACGTGATCCTGGGGTCCCGGGATCGAGTCCCACATCGGGTCCCCACAGGGAGCCTGCTTCTCCCTCTGCTTGTGTCTCTGCCTCTCTCTCTCTGTCTCTCATGAATAAATAAATAAAATCTTAAAAAAATGAGTAAGTGGCATCACAAAAAAGGACATCTGAGCAGCCACTGAAAGGCACACAACCTCAGTAGCCATTGAGGAGACACAAAGTCAAGTCTCGATGAGAGGCTACAGCACATCTATCCGAGTAGCCACTAAATGACAAAGAATGAAAATGCCAAGTGTTGGCTTTTTGTGTGGAATGTCGAATCCAGGCTCTCCCAGGCGTCTGTGCGACCTCATCTTTTGTCGGGGATAATCAGTTAGATGGTGTAAGACTCTTGTAACAGATAAAAACATCCAGCATCCGTCCTTGGAGTCCACACCCCCCATGGATAGTTGAGCTTCCTCTGAAATGTCAAAGGGAAGAATGGGTTTTCCTTAAATTCACAGAGGACCTGAACCCTGACATAATGTTCATTCTCTGCCAGAGATTTAAAGTTGACCAAAGAATCTATTTTATCCCCTTTGTTGAGATCAACGACACATTAATTTGGCATCTTATTCTCTCAATGCCCACTTCAAAGGCATTTTAATAAGAATAATCATTTGTATTTATCTATGTTGTTGTTTAGATGAGTAAAATTCTTCCTGAGAGAATATTCTTTTTCTTTCTCCCCACCCAACACTCTCCGTTTTCTGACTTCTCTCTGAACCCTCTAGAGGGAGAAAAATCATCTCCTTGTTGTATCCTATCCAGTAGGTTATTATTATTATTATTATTTGTTAAAACGTTTATTCCTTCCTTAGCTCTTATCCTTTTACAGAATATCAGGTAAATTTTGTATTCTCCTACCCCAGATTCATGGTTGGCTTTTCCTGCAATATCCCCCTGTGTATTTAATCCAATTCCAGCCTGGCTTTTGGCTTTTGGAGAATCTTTTCCCACCACCTGTGCTTTAGTCCTGTCAAGTGGCCTGGGATGCCCTAAACCTCCTGGGTTTTCCCACCTCCCCTGATTTTGTTTACTTTGCTTACACTGCTTCCTCCCTGGGCTGGGAATGGCTCCAGGTACCCCCCCCCCCCCCCCCCGACTGGCTGCAGGGAGATTCCTTCTTCAGGACCAATTCACATACCCAGCTTTCTCCGTCATCTTAGCACATGTTAGTGCCTTTTAAAACCCTTTCCCACTCAGCCTGTGTTTGGATTAATTGCATTTTTAAAAAAATCAGTTTCTTCTGTACAAAACTGCAGTTTCTGATTGATATTGACAATTCCTTAGTGCCTAGCGTGGCGACTTGCACATAGCATTTACTAACTTATCTCAAGACTTCTAAATTAGTGAGGTATATGCGACTGATATCCTCAACGCTGTAACCTTTTGAGAGATTATGAACCAGGATATGTTGGATCTAATGTAGCTGAATCACAAAGTGGTGCAGCTTTGACCCTGATAATCTGAATTTTAAAATCTGATGCCAGGAAATACACAAATTCAGGCAAGTGAGAGAGGAAAGGCCAACCTAAATGATAGTGTAATTAAATAAATTATGTTTTGTTACTACCAAGTTTACACAACTAATAGATATAGGTATACGAAATTTTGACAACTGAAGCATTTTAGTAACTTCCTTCAATAAAGATAGTTATTTATAATAAGCATGTATTGTTTGTGTGAAAAGGAGTGCTCATTGAATACTTTATAGAAGTTCTAATAATGAACAGGTGAAATAGGAGTCTAATTCTCACTCACATGTAAATTTGTTTCCAAACTCTTTTCCATAGTTGAATTATGGGTAACCTTACCTTCCCACCATAAATTCCAAATTAACATGCGAATCAATGAAAATTAGCATGCAAATTAATGAAAATTTTGCCAAAAGCACTTCAGAGTTGACACACACACAGACTGAAATCAAATCACACAAGCGTAACTCAAAATCAGCGATACTCACTTTTGAGATTGTTTCCACTAAAAAAGGAGTGAATATGGGATTCTCTTGAGTGACAAACTATTACCTCAAGTAAAAGAACTATGCTGTGCTAAAATACTGTAGACTATGTTTACGGACATAACAATTTATTGGCCCAAGGTAGCATTATTTCTGCTAGAGTAAATTGGAGGAATGAGCTAACGAGTTTTGCACAGGTTAGATGTGAATAAACTTTCTTGAACTTTTGTTTTATCTAAGTCTCGAAGTTTCTTACTTTTAAGCCTTGTTTACTTTCAGCAAAACGTGACTTCTTTGCTTCAAAGTAAACAGGCTATAAAAAGTCTCATAAGTCATCCTGGAATTTAGAAAGCTCTTACCAAACAAAAATCTTAATGTGTTCAGTGTCCATGAATCAGAAACATACGGATTGAATTTCCCTTAAAATACACATGAGCTTGAAAGTTAAGGGCGAAAGTGGTTGGCCAATTGTGCTTGGGGTTTTGTGGGAGCCAAGACCTTCAGAAAGGCACTTGAGATGCTTTTCTATATCCTCAGAGTCAACCAGGTTCTCCAATTTGGAAGGAGGTCCTTGTAATTACAAATGATGCATGTGCATAGCTTGAAATGCTCCCATGAGGTTGTACCAAGACCAAGGGCATATGGCACATTATGTAATCAAGATAATTTGCTTCCTTTTTATAAAGACATCAACAGACAGCACTCAGGGCCTTTTATCTCCAAGATGAAAAGAGTCTTGGATGCTACAGCTTCACAAATTACGACCCCTCCTGAGGAAGTTTAATGTAGGTGACACGTACCACGAGTTTAGACAATTTCCTGAGTTGCCATGCCATTTACGCTTTTCTCTTTCGAAGAGGGAACATGTATAATGCCTTCTGTTCGCCTAGAGCCCAGCTACCATCCTAAGTCTTCGATCAGGAGTGCCTATGGCAGATTTCCCCTCGGTAATACATGTGTAAGATATTGAGACAAATTTCAGTACGTGATTTGAGCAACTGATCCCATTTTTAAGCCATTGTCAGTATATCTTTGAATCGATGAAAAAAAAATATTTAGCCTAGCCAGCCAATAATTTTTCTTTTTTTATATATAGCTATTGGAGGTTTTAGATTCTTTGGAATCTGGAGGGTGGTTTCTTCACTGCTAGGAAAGGGAAAATCCTAATTATATTTCCTAGCTTTGAGATGAGATCATTTATTTAAATGAAACTTTTCATGTGGTGATACTTTGCAATTGTTTCGGCTCTGTAAACTTCGAAAGTTGATATCTGGTTTGGTGTGGAAACATGTAAGGAATGCATTTCAAAAAAATCTTCCACTAGATATGGCATGGCACATATTTAATCTGGTAGGGCACCAGGCAAACAAAGGAATCCCAGCTTTCCTGAGCAGGAGAGTGATTTGTGAGCTCGGCCTGCTGGCTCGTCGGTGGACAAGGTGCAGAAACGCTTCGCAGGGAATCAAGCGGTCTAACCTTTCTTCTTCAATATAGACAACTAAACGGCAGGTCAGCTTGATGGCTTACGGGTAGAAAGTCTTGCTTTATGAAGTCTAAGTGAAATGTTCTGATAAACATTTTCTTTCTCATTGCAAGTTAAACTTTAAATGAGATGCTTTTTTCTTTTTCAAAAGATGTATTTATTTCAGAGAGAGCGAAAGAGAGTGAGGGGAGGGGTGGAGGAAGGGGGAGACAAGCAGACTCCCCACTGAGCAGGGAGCCAGGTGCTGGGCCGGGTCTCAGGACCCTGAAATCATGACCTGAGCTGAAGTCAGGAGCCAGACACTTAACCAACTGAGCCATCCAGGCACCCCGAGATATGTTCTTTTTGAGAGGATTTCTGTATGGTTTTTGATGGGCCAAGTGAAATCACTTTTATAAAAAACTCCTTTATTAAATTCTATGGCTTCAAACACTTTAGAAGAGAAAATTAGTTGGGGGATCTGAGCAGAGACAGAAGATATTTTCACACAAAAAGAACAAAGGTTTCTTTTCTGCCCCATTGAGAGACGTCTGGCCCGACACCGACACTGTCTTTCCTCCGCTACCTATGCTCAACCTTCATATACGGATTCTTCTGCTCAGATTTCAGGTCGCAAGGCCATACCTCAGGTGGAGTCGATGTAGTTCTACATGTGTCCAGAAGGAGAGAGCCAGGCTAATGGTGAGAAGCCCCAGTGGCTATCACACTACTGTTTTGTACACTTATAATCCCTGAAAATCAATTTAATTCTCACTAAGATTTTTATTCATTCCTGTGTCTCTTGAGAACAAGTTATTACTAGAAGTGAGAGATTTGAGGCCCTTGGACAGCATGCATTGTTCCTTCTTACCAACAGTTAGAGAACCATGGCTTGTCACAAATTAATACAGTAACTGACCAGAGAAGCCATCCATTTCCATATCTGGAAAAGCTCCATTTTACATAGATATTTAGGAATTTGGCTGAGTGTACTGCTATATTCTTTAAAGAGGCAAAATAGTCTATGGGCAAATTTGGAGCTTCCCTATTAAAATGTGTCTTGTTATGTAGGTAGAAATGAAAGTAATAATATTAACAATTATTTTTGTGAATGAAGAGTATGACTCTAGTGTCCATGAAACTATGTATGATTGGATATTACCATAGAAAATACTGGTTTGCTGTAAATAAATTTCTTTCTTTTTTTTTTAGTAAATAAATTTCACTTAAAATTTTATTTAAATTATTAGGTTGTTATTGATTTATCTCAAATATTAAATATTAACATTTATCCATGATTATTTAAAAGATTAATGATTTAAATTATTGAGAATTTGTTTTAAATGAGTTTTCAAAAGTCTAATCAAACTTTCACTTTGCTGAATTTTAACTTGGCTAACTCCAGAGTTTGTGTTTTCTTCATTTGGCTTTACTTGATGTCCTGTCCTGTTCCTCTCTCAATTGGCTTAAAGCTATGCATTTCAAACCAAATATCACAGTCACCAATGGGACATGCAGTCATCTTCATGGGCAATAACTAGCATATTTTCTAGATAGGAGAGCATATAAAATATTAAGATTCATATAAATAGTAAAATTATTATCTAATGAGACTTTGTGTAGTAAATCATACATATGTCTTTGTGCATGTATTTCTGTGTCTAGTTGTGATGTGGGTCATTGTCGAAAGGTTTGAAAGAGTGAATTAAATGCTTATCTTGTTCACAAGGAGATTCGAATTGTAACGTGAATAATCAATTTGAACTTGAGAAGAGAACACTTTTTTGTCGCTATGTATTCTCAGTCTGATTATAAACTAGAAGAAAAGTGTAAAAAGAAAAGTCTACGGTATAGCATAGGCAAAGCAATTACAAATACAATTCTAGCAAATTTCTGTAGCAGCAGACAGTTAACATATTCTTGAGTCATGGCTCTGCTTGCACATCTATCCTGGAGTCTAATTAAAGTTGGGCCAGAAGCGAGAGATTAGAGCGTACCCTTGGTTTGTGTAATTCAAACGCTGAAATAGAACATGCTTTCATTTGCCACAATTAAGACAAATCATTTCTGAGGTTGTATTAATGAACCACCAAGATTCGAGTCAGGAGGAGGTCCAGCATGCACCGTGCCTCTAGGCTGGACTGCTGCTCTCAAAGCAGTTGTGTGCTTCCCTGTTGAGAGAGCTTCAATTCAGTAAAAATCCACAAATGTGCTTGAGTTTGGAAGCACTTTTTCCCAAATGTAAGTCATCTTAGTGTCCTGGCAGGAAATATCTGGAGCACTCAAGACAGGTGATTGAGGAGAGGTTAATGAGGGGGATCTTTGCAAAATGTGGTAAGAGTGCTGGCAAGTGATAAGGGTTGAGGACGCACTTTTGGTTAAGAAAGGAGCGGAGGCCTTACCTCCACAAGTAGGGAGAGACTGGGGAGGAGCAGGTTATTTGATTGGCAAGAGGTTTGGCTATAGGAGGGCTTGGCGAAAGGACATGCTCTTGGTGAGCCACTGCTTACAAGGGAGGAGCCAGAGAAATAGATGCACCAATATCTCTGATTTCCTGGTCTCTGATATTATTTTTTTGTTGTTTTTTATTTTTTAAGGATTATATTTATTCATTCATGAGAGACACAGAGACAGAGGCAGAGACACAGGCAGAGAGAGAAGCAGGCTCCATGCAGGGAGCCCGATGTGGGACTCGATCCTGGGACCCTGGGGTCACGTCCTGAGTCGAAGGCAGACACTCAACCACTGAGCAACCCAGGTGTCCCGGCAAATGGAATATCTAACAGAGTCCTCTTTACATGAAATTCTGACATTCTCATGTTTATGATCATAAACTCCTAGTTTTCTTCAATTATGACTTATTCCAAATGTTAAATTACCATTTACTTCCATGGGGGTATAACAATATAAAGAGATGCAATGCTGGGAATATGTGAGGTAGGTAAATCTCAAGTGAGAATGAGAGTTGAGGTTTTACCATGATAGGATATAATTGATATGACATGATCGATATGACATGATTGATATGATATTCTTAAGGCAGCTGAAGGACAGTGAGCAGTGGCCTTAGAGTTGTACTCCCAGGAGGAGAAAGCAGAGGAATGTTGCAGAGGCCTGTGTCCTAGAACAGAGACTTTCTAGGATAAAGGCTTAGTGCTGTGCTTCTGGGAGGAAAGAGGTGAAGCCAGCACGAGAGGACCTCTATCGGCTGTTCCGGGCTGTGGATAGAGCCATTCTAGGAGGGACTAGAACTACGTGAATTGGGGAACTTCAGAAAAACCTACTCAACAAGCTAGCTTGCATCATTCAATTACTTTTTCTATTCACGTATCTAAGGTTCCTCTGGGACCATAATGGGGCCTAGAAAACCGTGCCGAGAGTTTGGTGTCATGCCATTAAAAAGACTTGATCATTGCATGAACACACCAAAAAAAAAAAAAGAATACTTTCACATTCGTGTGATTGCAATAAAGCCAGACAAATTTGCTAGCAAAAAACTTGAAAGCACAGGAGAAAGGAATCTCTCAAGTGTATAAAGAGCAGAGAATGTTGAATAGAAATCAGATCTCGTTATTAGGTTGAGGTATCAGTTATATCCTATCATGGTAAAACCTCGACCTCAAAAAACTCATTCTAACTTGAGATTTACCTACCTCACCTATTCCCAGCATTGCATAAAACATAATGAATAGTCTCTTATTGTAGTGCTTGTACTTAATTTTAGTGATTTAAAAGCACATTGATAAACCCTTTGAGGGCATTGGTGACTTGTTTCTCCTCCTGTAATCTTGCATAAGATCTTAAATTTCTCCACCCAAATGCTTCAATGTGGGTGTTTCAGAGTTTTATGGTTCTTTACTTTGCACCCATGGGTAGTATTCCTAAGAGTGGACACACAAGAAGATGGATTTGAATGATTCTGATGAATTTTACTCATCACATTCTTCTTTACTTGAATTTCTAATATTGGCTTCTTTATGACTTTATAACTTCAGGCCATCTGGGAAGAGAAGTGGTTATTTTTCCTTGAGGTTTGATGCAATTTGTCTTCAGGAAATAATAAATCTGTATCCACAGGCTCTGTAAAATATTATATGGGCAGCATTGTCTAAGGACTCAAATCTCCCTGTTTGAGAAGTCTTTAATGATTTGATTTACAGTTCTACCTCTTTATCTCACAGTATTTCCCAGAGGATTGACCAGAAACAAAAGTATCAAGCGCTTTGGTTTCCAGAAACCACATTTTTACTTTCTGTCAACACTCACACAGCCTTCAGATTCAATTAACATTCAGATGACTTCACTGTGTGTGACCTGCACACCTGCGATGTGCCAACCATGGTGGCAGGTGGATGGGACGTGAGTAAGTCAGGATTTGTAATGTGCTACAAAGATTTTCTGGGAAGTAAAAAGTGGTCCTGTCAATTCCATACATCAAAAATTCTATGATGCCTCATTGTCCTCCGAATATAATCTTTACACATTATCTCGCTGTCCAAATGCATTTCCACTCTCATCCTGACCTGGGTGCCTTAAATGTGGAGTTATATATTTGTTTTATTTTCCTTCTTCCTTCTCCTGCAAGTGTTGATTATCTCATTTTCATATATATTTTTTCTAGTCTAGATTTTAAATGTTTATCATCTATCATAATATATATATATATAGTTATGATAGTGTAAAATATAGATTATTTTAAAAAGAAATCATACTTCAGCCACTTTTTAAATAATTCTTTATATCTGTGAGTGACTTGACGGGGATTTTGTCATTGCACTTTTGCACCCCCACATGACTAATTGGCACACAACAAATGCTCCCAAAAAACTGGTGGAATGAATAATGCAAGTTGAGATGATAGAAATGCTCACATAATGACTCTACAGATTAGTATGTCGTGTATGTGCCATTGAATGGAATGAACCAAACATTATAGAACATTACAGACTCTGGGACTAGTTCTTAGGTTGGGAACCTCAAGAAAAATGTTAAGGGAGGGATAAATACTGAGGTGGTCTTTGGACCATCCGGACTTTGATAGCAGTGGGATCAGTGTCCTCTCACTTACAAACTCTGAAGGCAGCTAAGTTTTCTCTTCCTTGCCAGCTCTGAATCAGGGTAGTGGCTTCCAGGAGCATGGTGTTGAGAAGGATGCTGAGGTCCAGTCTGGGCCGGGCAGGATTGTCTTCATAGGTGCTGAGTAATTGACACAAACTGACTCACATTTATGTCACAGGATGGAATAGCTCTTTTTTAATAAAGAAATAGACTTTGGGCTAGTCCAAAGTCTACCTCTGGTAATATCAGGTGTGACAGGGAAGTTCTAAAGGAAAATGCCTACCTTTGTGATCCCTCAATTCTATCCTGACAGTTTATTTCTTTAGGTTTTTCCACTTCTAAGATGGGTCCTTATGGCCAAGCTACCCCACCTATGATTTCAGGGGCCAGGATAATATATTGAGGCCTTCTAGGTAAAATGAAAATCCCCAGGGTGGGCTGCATATGCTTTTGTACTTCTCAGGGTTTTGCATTAAATGATTATACATAATCATGGGTATTTACAGCCTCCTCTTTGAATCTAAGGTCTTGTAATAGTTTGCAAATTAAACTGTGGTGTCCTTTCTAAGTGATTTGACAGAGGTCTGGGGAGAGGAGCAAGGCAGCAGGCCAACAGAATGGTTTGTGCCGCTTTCTTGGGTGGAAGCCTGCCTCGTCCCTACTAGCATCAAGACACATCGTGCGTCCGGGCTGTCATAATATTTATTCACAACAGCTGGCGTGTGACAGAAAGTAAATTCTGTGCCTTCATTCAAATTAGACCCATGACTTGGTTTATTTGAACTGGTATAGAAAAAGAAAAATTTTTATACAAAATGACATCTGGGAAGAGATGTACTTGCTTTTCAAAACACTAATGGCATCATAAATTCATGGGTTTCTAGGATGACTGCAGATGTCTGAATGGGCAATAACACAAATAGAGAACATTGAAAGGTAGAATGGTTTCAAGGGGCATTGTACTCTGGCTTCTCAGGTATTTCCTACAAAGACCTAAACTACTGATTTTATCTCTTTAGTCAAGCCAGGGCTGAAGGGTACAGTGTGGCACGGTGAGTTTGATGTGGGAGCGATACCTGCCTCACCCCTGTGGTCACGGCCATCGGTGAGACCGTGGGCTTTGGGAAGCGGCTGCCTGGACGGTGAGGGTAGGAAGGGGACACCTCTCATCTCAGGCAGAGTCTCTACGTTACTGCCCCCAGCAGAAGTGTGGGCGTTTATAGACCGAGTTCTGCTGTGCAGGTTCCGGGGGCCGAGATGACCTGTGGTGGCCGCTTGACCTAGAAAAATAAAGTAGGAATATTTGACCTTTCTTATTCCAGAAACCTCCTTGGCAGTCTGGAAAAGCTTATGGACCACTTCTTAGAATATTTTAAAAAGTATAAAATATAATACATTGATTATAGAATTAAACTTTTTTGAGATAGTTGGCAAAAGAGGAAGCAATGACAAATATCTCACAGAAAAATATAAATGCTTCTTTATTAAAGCATCAGATGACAAGATCTACTGGAATGTCTGGTGACATTATTTCAAAATAGGGATAAACACAGATGATATTTTGAGGTATCTGCACTATCTGTAATGTGACATGAAGGTATGTGTGATTTTTTTTTTTTTTATAACAGTGTCACAAATTCTCCAAGTTCTCCATGGTTTGTTGCCTGCGTTGATACTGCAGGAATTGTTAGATTCCAGTTAGAGTTTTGTGAAAATAAAGATCTGGGTTTTTCCCCCCATGTAAGTTCACAGAATCCCTGAGTTCTATAGACCTGCCCACCCCAGGTTCTGAATCGTTCATCTAACGGCAAATTGAGAAGCTATTTGGAAAGTAGACTTCATAGAACTTGATAAATGCTTAATTTCAAGGAATGAAGAAGAGGATGGGAGCAAGTGTAACTTTCCAGTTTCTGATCCAAGCTATCATCCCAGAATATCATCATTTCAGAGAAGAGCAGAAAGCAAGAGGTCCAAAATGTTTACTAAGAAGGAATTATTAAAGGAGAAAAATAAGGAAAAATGGAAGCCTACGGAGCATATTTCCAGAGAAGAGAGCGGTCAGCACTGCTGAAACGGCAAGTCAAACAAGCTCTGAGCAGGGACTGTTGCAGGAAGAATAAAGGTCTTGAGGGAATTTGACAACAGCGGCTCCTTTGGATGATGCACAAGGCTTCGGATCCCTGTGAGCCAGAAATGGTAGGAAATTGGAGCAAAGTTTTTAAGACATTGACTGGGAAGGGAAATAGGGAGAGAAAGGATGATTGCTGGAAGAGATTTGTTCACTAGGAATCTTTTATCCCAAGAAACAGAACCCCTAAATAGAAGTGGCATAAACACAAATGGAATTTTATTGTTCCATGTGGCTGAAATTAGGTGGTGACGTCATCTGAAAGTGAAGGGGACGTGGTGAGACTGTAGGTTTGAGGGGGCGTGGGGTGGGGGTGGGGAGTGGGCCCCAGGGCCGGGGGCCGGGAGGGGAGAGAAGCCTGGGAAAAGAATCACAGCTCCCGGAAGGAGATGTGGGGTGTGACTTCTCACTTACTGTTGCCTTTTGTGTCAAGGGACTTGGAGTCACTAGGCATTTGCTAATTTTTGAAACGATTCTGAATTTTATTCAAATTTGGTTCCAATTCTTTAATTACGAATTCTTTAATTTTGGTAGACCTAAAACTATTGCCAGGCCATCCCCATTGAGTTCATAATATCCTTTGGTATTAATGTCCGTTATTGCTGAATAATGAATTCCTACAAATTTAGCAGCTTGGGAACCACCCACTTCTATTATCTCACAGTTTGTGCGCGTCAGGAGTCGGGCAGAGGTTAGGTGGGTCCTCTGCTCAGGGTGGCCGGGCTGACAGCGGGGTGCTGGCTGGGGCTGCCTTCTCACGGGAGCCACGAGGTTTTCTTCCAAGCTCAGGACTGCAGCGTGGACTCCAGCTCCGGGCAGCTGCAGGGCTGGGCCCGGTTTTCTCACTGCCTGATGGGTGGGAGGCGCTCTCAGGCCATTGCTGTGTGGCTCTTTCCCACGGGGCAGCTTACCCTCCAAGGCCAGTGGGATAATCGGTCTCATGAGCCCCACAAAACGCCTGTTTGCTGGACTTGCCATCCCATGTTGCTGCCACTGCCACCCCGGTGGAACAGAGGTGGAGCCGCGTGTGTACCTCGGAGGCCTTGTGCCTGTTTGTCACACATTGAGAGCTCAAGGATGCAACGGCCTAATCCAAAATGCCTTACAGGGCATTCGTTCCATGTAGCTCGGAAACCAAAAAAAAAAAAAAAAAAAAAAAGTTTGGTTTTATCTTCTTTGAGCAACAAGGGAAAATCTAAATAGAATCTAAAATTCTATCTAGAATCCTAAAATTGAAAGTACACAGTATTTCTTCTACAAATGAGTAAAATGGGATCCGGAGAGGTGAAATGAAGGATCCCAGTTCGCCCAGCAATTTAGAGAGAAATAAAGAAATAAGCTAGACTAAGCTGGGCCTCCATATATACTGCTCTGGACAATAATGCAGACACTGGGGGTGCTTCTTACACATGAAATAGATTTTAAGCCTTTTGCTCCTCTCTTATTCATAACTCTTTTTAATTAGAACCAGGAATGGGATCACTTTAAAATGGAACATCAATTTTATTAAAGTTGAGTCTGATTTTATAGTATTTTGACTTTCTGAGATAGGAAGTTTGGAAAGAATTAAAAGCAGGAGGGAGAAAATATGGGTACGCTGGAAAATGCATAGAATTATAGAGATCATAATGTGGAAGCTCATACACTCTGCAGATGTGTTTTGCTTGGCAGAGAACTTTCCTAAATTGAATGTGATGCCTTTAGTAGGGGTGGGTGTCCTCCAAGCCCTCCCGATCCCACCACCTTTCCATTGTTTTGTATCTGGCCCGTGTCACTCATGGATTGAACCTCCCTGGCGCCGGGTGGTATCTGAGTTTGCAAGCGCCAATCCAGAATCATCGAACACGCCGTGGCCCCCGCATGCATAGGGCCTCGATGTGTGGCCGCTGCGCTGCGACTCGTCAAGTCACCACTGCATTTACACATTCACTCAGGGCTGCCGAGGAGTGCCAGCTTGGACAGACACGATGCCAGGTGCCTGGACAGAACTGACGGGGATTCCTTCCCTCACGGAGCTTGCCCTACACATAATGGATAATAGGCATAATGAGTAAATCATAGAATATTAGGAGGTGATAAGTCATATTGCAAAAGAGAGAGCACGGGGAGGGGGAGGAAAGGTTTTGCAATTTTAAATCAAATGGTCTGTGTAGACCTCATTGAGAAAATAACATGTGACTATTCGAGCGAAGACTTGGGGGAGGTGAGGGAGATGGTCCGTGAAATGAGAAAATGGATTGAGGACTCATCCCTGAGCATTGAAACATATTTTTATCTAGAATACTTTCTGCAGATAATGGCTTTTCTGTTCCTGGAAGAGTAGCAGGGGAGCGATGCCTGTCGCTCACAAGCTTAGAGTTGAGCCTCCTCGGTGTCGGGCTTTCTGGTATTGCAGGCGCCCTCGCATGAGGAGTCCGCTGGCCGTGTCTTCCTGGGGTTCCCGGGCCCCGGGCGACAGGACATGCAGACTTGCTTTCGTGGGGGGAAAGGGCGCTGAAGCTCTCCTTTAAGAGAAGGGTCTGCAGGCCCAAAGAGGCCGTGGGCACCGTTCCACTCGGGAGGCATCAATGGTTCTATTGTGCGAGGGCGCACGGCTTCCACGGAACGAGCTGGAGCTGAGCCACAGACAGAAAACAATTTCTGTCAAAGGTGGAAGAATGAAACATCGACAGCCCGTTGAATCCCGACTGCAGGCTCTGACCGGTGCAGCCAAGTCTAATTGAAGCCATCATTCCACTGCTGAGGGGAACCTTCTCTGGAGAAGCTGAGGTATGCATTATCAAAACAAACCCGATCCAGAACTCAGAATTTCAGAGTTTCGGCGTTTGCTGTGTTGGGAAAAAAGGCCTCCCCTTCAGACAGCTGTGCCGCTCGCAGACCCCTGGGCTTCCAGCCGGTATCTGATCTAGCATTTAACCCTGGAACACAGCGTCTGTACCCGGACCCGGTGGCCCAACTCTGAGATTCAAAGAGGTGCTTACAGTGTTCATGCTTCAGAGCAGGAGGCTATGAGAGCGGGCACCACTTCAAAAATGTTGATTTTGGAGAAGTAATCCTAAATAAAAGGCTTTTTGTTTCTGTCACTTAAGATGAAATGGCACTGTCCAGCCCTCGCTGACCCTAGGCTGACTTATCGCAAGGACTGTTCTGTGTGCATTTTCTCTCGGTTGTCAACACCAAAGCAAAGCATAAAGGAAGCCTTGTCACTCCTCGGGAATTCCCGGGATGTAACTCACTTTTGACTTTTCCAGGCATGTTAATGAGCCTTGGGTAATATTTTGGTAATTTCTATCTAACAAATTGCTTTCTTTGAATCTGGTGGTGGGTGGAAAAGGAGAATGGGGAAATGTCAGCTGAGTGAGGAGCTGTGTTGAGCATTAAATTGTTCTCACGTCTCTTTTGCAAATGAGTCATGGCCTTCATCCAGCAGTGTGAGGGAATCTCAGAAAGGGGGAGCCATTTCCAGCTGAATCCAAGAGGGATGAACTGATAGGTTGAGGCCAATGTGTTGGGTTGGGTTTTCCCCAAAGTAGATGCCGAGTTAAGTCTTCTATTGCAAATAATTTACTTGAGGAGGAAATAAGGACATGGGTCAGAGAAGCAACGGTGGCCAATAAAGGCAAGCTATCACTTGGGTGGCTAGCATTTACTCTGTCTGGGAGATTCTGGGAAATAATACAGCTAACCCGGTATTTTCTCTCCGCACACTAGATACATATTAATCCATTTATTCAACAAATATTTTTCAGGGTCACTAATGCCAAATGCTTTTCCAGACACAAGGGGGATACATTAGTGAGCAAAACAAAAACTTATGTCCTTAGGCAGCTTTCATCCTTTTTTTGGACAAAAGTAGGATAAGTAGATAAAGTTTAGTCTGTCCGAGATGGTAGTTTCTAGCTACATGAGGCCACTGAGCACTTGAAATGTGGCGGCTCCACATTGAGATATGCTGTGAGTACAGTGAGTTCTGTAGACATACTATTAACTATTATGTAAAATATCTTTTTTTTTAAAGATTTTATTTATTTATTCATGAGAGACACAGTTTGTAGAGAGAGGCAGAGACACTGGCAGAGGGAGAAGCAGGCTCCATGCAGGGAGCCCAACGTGGGACTCGATCCCGGGTCTCCAGGATCATGCAATGGGCTGAAGGTGGGGCCAAACTGCTGAGCCACCCAGGCTGCCCTGTAAAATATCTTAGTACTTTTTTTGTTGGTAAAATGCTAATAATAAAGATATATGGCTGAAATATGTTACTAGAATTAAAAAATATCGCTATAGATAATGAATACCTCACTTGTTTAGGTTTTAAATGTGGCTATTAGAAGTTTTAAACTGACATATGTGTCTCACATTTTATTTTTATGGAATCTGGCTATTCAATGTGTGGCCTACATTCCAGCAGCATTAGCTTCAGCTGGAAGCTTGTTTCAAGTGCAGACTCTCTGGTCCCACCCAAATCTGCTGAATCAGAATCTTCAATTTAACAAGATCCTCAGGTAATTTGTAGGCATATTGATGTTTGAGAAGTATCAGTCTATAGTGTGCAATGGTTAGGTGGTAAGGTGAAGAACAAAGCAGGGGTAAAGGATATGACATCCAAGTGGTTTGTGGTTTTGGTTTACTCAATTTTAGATATGGAATCTAGAGAATGTCCTCCCTAGATGTAGGGTAAGTTCTCATAAATAAAATAATAATTAACTAAGATCTTAAGAAAGGGATGGAGCAGCCATGCAAATATATTTGGGACTAGGAAGGCAGGGGCAGGTTTTGAGCAAAGATATGACATGGTTTGACTGTTATTTCAGTAGGAATATTGTGGCCACAATGTTGTAAAGAGATTGTAGTGGGTCAAGAGTAAAAACAAGACATCCGACGATACTACAATAATCCCATCAAGAAATCAGGGTGGCTTGCAGTTGAGTGGGAGCAAAAGAGACAATGAAAAATGAACAGATCCATCGTTTATTTTGAAGGTAGATTCAGCAGCATTCTTAGTAATCAAAGATATCTCAAAATGTTTTGGCTGGAAAAAGCAGAAGAATTCAGTTGTAATTCTCTCAGAGTAGCGAAAAGAGCAGATTTAAGGGAAATATTAGAAGCTTGGTTTGAACAGGTGAAGACTGAGATGCTTACTGATGTTTAAGTGGAGTTCTGGTAAGCAGGTAGACATGAATCTGGGTTTCAAAGGAGGGACGTAGGAGATAGAAACCTGAAAGATTTTGCGTGTATTTACTTTCAGGAGTTTGGAAGAGATTAAGAACAGAGAGAAATGAGAAAGTTAAGAACTAAACTCTGGGAAATTGAAATATTTGGATGCCACATGAAAGAGAAGAACCAGTAAGGAAGACTGAAGTGGGGTCTGAGAGGTCAGGAAAATCAGGTTAGTGTAGAGACCTAGAAATCTAGTGAAGGAAGTGTTTGGGGGAGGGAAAAGTTAGCAGGTAGATCGTGTAAAATATTGATGGTCACAGAAGATGAGGAATGACAACAACTGTAGGGTTGTGTAGTGTGACTTGCTCGGGGATCCTAAGAGAGTTTTGTGGAGCGCCGGTGATCGCCAGACAGGATTTGATTTTAATGAGGGTGGTGAGAGGGAAATTGGTGGTAGTAAGTACAGTGAACCTTTTTTTTTTTTTTTTTTTTGCTATAAAATGTATGGCATTGTTGAATCACCATGTTGTATACCTGAAACCTATATAGCACTGCATGTCAACTCTACTTTAATAATAAATAAAAATAATAAAAAATAAAATGAAGGATGCAATTTTGATGGTAGCTGGAAGAGAAAAGTGGGGATCAAGCGAGGATTGGTGATTCTGGGAGAAAAAAACAGTATGCTTGGTGACAGTCCAGAAGAGGAAAAAGTTGATGATGTGAGGGAGAAGAAAGGGACCACGACTGGACTGATGTCCTTGAGTAGATGATAGGGCATGGGGTCTGGCGGACGCGCGGAGCAGCGCTACTGGCTGGGAATACAGACCATTCATACAGGACGCATGCTAGCTGGGGGTGCGGGTGCAATGCTGGGGGCATGACGAAGGTCCTTTTGATTACTTCAAATTTCTCAGCAAGTAGGAAGCAAGCCTACCGTCAAGAGTGATAATGAAGGGGGAGCCGGCCTTGTGTGTTGAGAGGATGAAGGTATTACAAATGATGCAGAACAGTGGGAGAGAGAATGGGCCAAGGATGCGTAGCAGGATTATGGGACAACATCGAGGACCCGTTGGAGGTTAATGATTGTGACAATGACTCAGAATTGTCAGCCAGAACCCTTTCTCAGTTTCCTTCACAGTCACAGGGTTTTACCTGGGCCTTTGGCTCCCCAGCCAACCTAGCGTTCACACTTCCTTTGTAGTTTTAGGTGGCTCTTTAGCGAAGTTCTTTTTATTTTCTTAAGATTTTCTTCTTTCTTTCTTTCCTTCCTTTCTTGTATTCTTCTTTCTTTCTTTCTTTCTTTCTTTCTTTCTTTCTTTCTTTCGAGAGCTCAAGTGTGGTGGGGAGAGGCAGAGGGAGAGAGAATCCTCAAGCAAACTCCCCACTGACCTCAGAAACTGAGGCGGGACTCAATCTCATGATCCGAGATCACGACCTGCGCCGAAATCAAGAGTCAGATGCTTAACCTCCTGGGCCACTCAGGTGTCCCCATTGTACTAAGTTCTAGAGAACAGACTATGAGAAGAACTACATAGCACGGCTAAGTCTGGGCCTGAAGCATTGGACAAGCCCCTTTTGTGCTCTTTTCCCCTGTCTTCTGACTGGACTGTTGACGAGAAGCTTCCCAGCGTTGTCCACACAGACAAAGAGAGAGGCAGAGACACAGGCAAGGGAGAAGCAGGCTCTCTGCAGGGAGCCGGACGTGGGACTCGATCCCGGGACCCCAGGACCCCGGGGTTACTCCCTGGGCTGAAGGCGGCGCTAAACCACTGAACCACCCGGGGCTGCCCTGAATAAGCCATCTTAAAAGGGATCTTACAACCTCCAGTGGAGCCTGTCTGGCTAGTTCTGGGTGCAGCAAAGACAAGCCATCTCTGTCAAGCCATAACAGACCCATGAGTAAAATAAATGATAATTATTGTTTTAAGACACCAAGTTTGGGGGTGGTTATACAACAATAGAGAACTGAAACAGATTTAGTACGTAGGAGTGGAATACCTCCATAAAAATCCCGAACACGTTTGGCATTGGCTTTGAGACTGAGTAGCAGATAGAAGCTGGGAAGCTCTCAGCGGAGTCTGAAGAAGAGCCTAAGAGAGTCAAGGAGAATGTCGGAAGTGAGGGCTTGATGGCTGTGAGCAAAATGTCACTGGGAGCTGGAGGGAAGGACATCCTTGAGAGGTATTGGGTGGTGGAAGGCTCCGCGATACTGTCACCTGTAGGGGTAGGGAGAATACTAAACACACCTAATGAGTTCAAAGATTTAGATAAGGAGACCTCCAGGCCTGATTTTGACACTTTTCCCTCTTGTTGTCGATGACAAACTGCAAGAAGAGAGACACGAGCTAAAGGTCTGAGCTCTTAAATATAAGGAGCCAAGACTTCTCCAGCTTCTCCAGACCTCAAACAATTTTTCATGTAAGAAAGAACCTTAGGCTAAAGGTAAATCCAAGGTGGAGTTAAAAGGTCTTTTAAGCAAACATCATAAAAATCTAACTCCATACCTTTTAGAACCTTTCTGTGTGTCTCGAGGCCCCTAAGGATCTTAAGGGCTTGCCTGTCTTACAGATTTTCTCCACCCTAAACAACAGGATTTGTAAGAATCTTAAGGGTCTTGTCCAGCAGCAGCCTTAAAGGGACCTAGAGAAGGCTTATGCTTGTGCTGAAGAACTGTGTGGTTGTGGCTTTTGTCTTGGGGCAGAGAAAACCCCAAAAAGGTTGATGGAAAACCCACAGTGTCTTTTAAAGAGGATTTTCTAAAAGAAATACTTCCAGAGTGGATTAAAGAAATGCAGACATGCTACAAAATAGAGGCTTTTAAACCAAAACTCCTATTAATGGGGCTAAGAAAATCACCCAGCTTCAAACATGGGTTACTTTTAAACAGAAAAAGAAAGATGACCCAGGAAGCAGAGCCAAGAACTTTGGAGGAAAACCCCCAGGAATAAGATTCAGTGCTAATCAAGCCAGTGGCAACATATGCCGAGCTGGATTTCAGAATTACTAAGGCTTAGGGGCGGCTACGAACCTTCTACTTTACCAGTTTTGAACAGGGATGTCTACAGTGGTCATGCTAGGCCGGATGCAGCCCCGTATGCTGGGCAAGCGTGTAGGGACCTACCTTTGTCTTTGACTCGTAGGTTCTTAGAGAACCGTCCCTGAGGACTGCAGCTGAGGAGTCTGGTGCACATCTGGATGTGATTTAGGAGACAGTGTTCTGAACCTCAAGCCTCAGCCTTATGCTGTGGGATGAGCTTGAGGTCTCGGGGGAGGCCGGGACTATGCTTTGTACATGGGAAGGATGTGAATTGTTGGCCACGTGAAGATTGCGACAAACTGCATGTGCTAAAGACTGGCTGGAAAACTCCCTCTCTTCCCACACGCTCCTATGGAAACTTCCTGCTCTTCCACTGGAGGTAAAGTCTGTCCCTGTTCCTTACACCTGCACATATTTGTGATTTGCTCCATCAGTAGAGGACCGTGCAGTGATGTTATACGACTTTGCAGAACAGGTCCTAAAAAAGCCGTATTGTTTTCTTGGGATGCTAGCTTTTATTTTTATTTACTTATTTATTTTTAAGATCTCATTTATTTATTTGAGAGAGAGCTCAAGTGGTGGGTGGGAGGGGCAGAAGGAGAGGGAGACGCAGACTCCCTGATGAGTAGGGAAGCCCGATGCAGGACTCTGGGGTCAGGCCTTGGTCCGAAGGCAGACACTCAACGGACTGAGCCCCCCAGGAGCCCCAGAATGCTGGCCTGTGGAACCAAGCACCATACAGCAAGGAAGGCCAAGAAGCCTGTGGGGAGTCCCACGTGACGGGAACTCGCCTGCCATGTGGGAGCCACACCATGTGGACATACCTCAGCCCCCGGTGAGACTCCTTGTCTGATGCTTCATGGGACAGAGAAGAGACATTCCCGTCTCACTCTGCCCAAATCACAGATCGAATACAGCGATCATGGTTGCCTTAAGCCAGTAGGTTTTGAAATGGTTTGTTTTCCAGTAATAAATAGCTAAAACTTGATTATGACCCTATTCTCGCTGCCACTGGTGCCGTGTGTTCTTCTCCTGGAACCTTGGCTTTGTGCTTATTAAGAGTATACTTCGTCTTCTGTGTTTTTCATTTGTAGGCTATTGTATCTAGGTGTCTATTTTTTTTCTAAATCTTGCTTGGGATTCATCCGGACTCTTGAAACTACATTTTGAACTTCCACCAGAGCTGGAAAACCTCAGATATTCCTGTGCACCATCCTCTGTCCTCTCCATTGGGGACTCTGAATATTCTTTTTTTTTTTTTACTCTCAATATTCAGATGTTAGTGAGCATTTGCTACTTATAAAAATCAAATACTAAGAGTTCCAGGAAAGAAGAGAGAATGGAGCACAGGCAATATGTCAACTGATAATGGCTTAAGCTTTTCCACATAGACTCAGGCCAATCTCCGTGTCTCCTCAGCTGTATCTAATATGCTCTTAAACCTGTCCATTGATGTTTTATTTCCAATTATATTTTCCATTTCTATCTAAAAGCTTTATTTGCTTCCCGACAAGTATGTATTGTAATTCTTTGTAGTTCCCTTTATTTTGCAGATATTTTCAAACTTGGCTTTTAATTTTTACTCTGAACTGTTGGTTATTGTTCATGGTTCTTTTTTCTTGAAGAATTAATTGTGGGAACTTTTTAAAGGTCTAGGCTGAAGGCAAGTTCTTCCACATAGGCTTTGCCAGGTCCCTGGGAGCCATCCCAATCTGCACACTCTTTAAACTAAATGCACTGCTTGAATTTGTTTTTGAAAAAAAAAAAATCTGCAAAAGTCAGCTTAACATTACCATTTCTTTTCCTTTCTTCCTTTTTCTTCTCTTTCCCTCTGCTTTGCTTATTGCCAAAGCAACACAGCAACTTTCCCTGCAGTCTTCAGTGAGGGAGGTGATAAATTTTCTTCCAGTTAATCCTTAAACCAAAAGTGGAACCCGTTGGGGTCTCAGCTTTATGAGGGGAAGGTTTGTTATTAGACCACCCACTTTGTCTCTATTCCACATGCCTGAATGAGAACTTAAAAATCACCTCTCAAATTCCTACTTTGGCAAATGCCCTCAGGCCAAAGGGGCGAAAGTATAGGCCTCCTGTTGCAGCTTCCAGCTTTCACTTAGATTTTGGCCTCAGACTTTCTTACTATCTTGCAGCTCATCAATGTTGTTTTTGTTTTGTTCTGGGTTTGGGGTTTTTTTGTTTGTTTGTTTGGTTTTTTTTTTTTTGGCTATTATTTTCACCAGCATTTTATTTTTCATGGGAAAACAGTCCTCCTCAGCCCACCATACTACCCGGAGTTCCCCTTGCCTGTGTGGCGCACTCAGGCCTTCTAAGCTCTTTCAGACACCATTTTGGTCCCTTGGGCCTTGTTCCATGTGAATTTTACAAACATGAATTCGAGCCAAAGGCCAGATTCGGAATATGAACTAAGATTCCCTCATCTTATTAGAGAGAGTAGGTGAGAACTGCTTCTCCATCACCATCTCATCACAGAGAGAATGGAGTTAGCAAAAATAATATTGGAAATGGAGGGGGTTTTTAGCAGAGTAACCAACATTATGATGACTTCTTTTACACACGTGGCACGTTTAATGAGAAAGGAGAATTTAAATGTCTTATGAAAGGTCTTCAATAGTCTTCAGCTTTTGATTAGGGATTAGAAACAGGTCCCCAGGGATCCCTGGGTGGCACAGTGGTTTAGCGCCTGCCTTTGGCCCAGGGCGCGATCCTGGAGACCCAGGATCGAATCCCACGTCAGGCTCCCGGTGCATGGAGCCTGCTTCTCCCTCTGCCTGTGTCTCTGCCTCTCTCTCTCTCTCTCTGTGACTATCATAAATAAATAAAAATTAAAAAAAAAATTAAAAAAAAAAAGAAACAGGTCCCCAACTGTGGCCATTTGTTGGCAGAAGGTTTCTAAATGCTATCTGGGGCAATTGTTTGCTTGTGGAAGGGTGGCTCCTTAAAACTATGAGTGGCTCGTTAGATGAATGTTATCTGTTAAATTTAAGCCCCATAAGAAACTGCTGGAGATGAGAAAACTCAACAATAACTTAAAATACTGTAAAGAAAATGAGATTTGCTTCAGAACGTAAGTGCTCAAAGACCACTTGAAGAAATATACGGGTACAATCGTTATCTTAGTTTTTTTTCATGTTTTTCACAATCGTGCAGCTCATTCTGGAGCCAGCATTCATGATTTTGAGGACTTCCTATGTGCATTTTGCAGTCTTATGAAACACACATTTCCCAAGGGTGTAATTTCACAAGAAAAAAATAGTACCCACAAAATTGGGATTTACTAATAGATAAAAGAAATCCTATAATGACATTTGCAGAGAACCCTCAATTACCATGAACATAATTGTAGATGCTTTGGGCTGGGGACAGAGGGGACTGGGACCAGCTCTGCAAAGCATAGTCTTTTTCTTTTCCGAGTGCCTGCCACATCCACACTCCCCTTCCGAGCGAAGAAGCAACAGGCCATTTTGAATCCAGAGTCCACGCTTTAGGCCCTACAGCCCGTAGATCTGGCTACTGCTGATGGGACCAGAATCATTTCCGGGCATGAGAGGGGTGAGGGGTTGAGAAGGCAGAGAGAGTTCGGCTAAGTGGGGCCACTGGGCTCCTGCTGGTGCAAACGTTAAGGAGCCAGCCATAGCTCTTCGGAGAACTTTGAAAGTAAGATGAGAAAGACCGGGACAGAAAATGGGACAAAACAGAGCTCAAGAGATGTAGAGGGGAGGTAGGCCATGAGCAGAAAGCAGTGTGTCAGTAGAAGCTGCGGACAGGCCGGCCTCATGACGGGGAGAGGCAAGCAGGGAGGCAGCGAGCGGGGCCACGGGGGCAGAGAGCTGGGCAGACAGGGTCTGGGTGACGGTGCTGCGGGGGGGACGCGGTCTTGCTTCAGTTTCAGGGACACATTCAGGTCCTTCCTGCCGCTGCTATCACGACGTGCTCCTGTTTAGTTCCAATAAACTCTCAGGACTTTAAGAAAACGTGTGTCTATTTCTTTTTTTTTTTAAAAAAGATTTATTTATTTGTTTATTCATGATAGACACAGAGAAAGAGAGAGAGAGAGGCAGAGACCCAGGCGGAGGGAGAAGCAGGCTCCACACAGGGAGCCCGACGTGGGACTCGATGCCGGGTCTCCAGGATCACGCCCTGGGCTGATGGGCAGCGCTAAACCACTGGGCCACCCGGGGATCCCCCGTGTGTCTATTTCTTAATAATGAAAGGTATCGATCAAACCAGCTCTGCTGGAAAAATAGACGATGACCAAATGGGTTTTTTAATAAATTTGTCACGAGCACAGTAGTCAAGGTGGCGCAGCAAGTGTGTGTGTCCTTTGAGGCTCTTTCCTCTTCTCTTCAACTAAAAGCAACTAAACATACTTGTTATACGTGTCAATGAGCACTAATCATCAAAAGAGAAAAAATATCCAAGTGTTAGCCACAGTCAAAAATCAAGGGGTTACACGTGCCTGGTGAATTCTTGAACTCTGCGTCGGAAACTCTATGTTGGCTAATTGAATTTAAATTAAAAAAAAAAAAAAGTCGCCTGGGGGATCTCTAGGCCCGAAGCTGAGCTGAACTCCAGTGACATGGGCCCGGGCACTGAGCTAAAACGGGATGAGGCCGTCGGTCCCGGGGAGGAAGTGGGCAGAGGTGCCGGGGTTCCCCTCCCGAGTGTTCCCGGAAAACGAGCCTCCCTGTGAGGCGGGGCGAACGGGACCGCTTTGCTGTTTGGGAGGCCGGGGAAGGGGGTGGGGGGCCACAGCTCCGGGAGGGAGAGGCCGACTGGACGTGGGCCACATCACCCTGGCCCGGGACGGGGCATAGTGTCCTCAGTGCCACCTTGGGACAAGGCCTTGGGTAGATGGGCAGAGGCGAAATGGCCTTAGAGGAAAGGGCGAGCCGGGAGCTGGAGAGAAAAGTGAAGCAGCCAGCGAGCTCCTAGTCCAACAGAAGCCACTGTGACTCGGGACTTGACATGACATCGCCTCTCCCCCATGGGTCGCGGCCTGCGGGAGCCCAGGTTTCAGGCCTGCGGGCCCCGATCCTCGAGCCAATCCCTTAAAAGAGGTCGGGCAGGTTACCCTCTCCTTTGAACAGTGATTCCACACAGTGTCGCACAGGACGCTATGCGGAGCTTGTCATGAGTACCACACACGCGCTGCAGCAGGGACCGCAGGATCACTATTCGCAGCTAAAGGGCCAAAGAAACTTCCAGAAATTAGGAAACTCTCCGGGCCTTGGATTCAGCCCAGAGACACCGTCCACGTGAAAGTCGTGCACATACAGGGCCGTGCCCTGGGGCCCACTCCCTGCACACTCCCTGCCCCCATCCCAGGAGCCGTGCAGGGCCCACACCAGCCTGTCCGGCTGTCTGTCCCTCCGGAGCCTCCAGCACCGTCGCCGTGCCGCCCTCGGCCATGGGGGCTCCGAGGCACCGCAGGGCCTCCGGAGAAGGGCCGGGCCGGAGCTAGCGTCCTGGGCTTTCACGGCCTACGTTTCCGCCACACTCGGTCTGAGTCCAAACGTGCAGACCCCTGGCGCGTGCAGCCCACGCTCCGATCGTGTGGGCTCCGCGTTGGCGACCCTGCTGCTTGGGAAACTTCTCTAGGACGCCTCAGTGGTGCTTGCGGGGCCTTTGTGGTGGTTCCCGAGACCATGGAAGCCTCAAGGGGCCCGTGGGCACATGTGCAGCCGAGGGGCCTCCTGGCTTCAGCTCTCACGCTGTAGACAAGCGTCCTCGTGTGGTCTACTTAGTGCCACGGTTTTGGCTGTTGTCACCGCCTTTGCTCTCGTCGACGGCCTTCGGGCCCAGCACCACGGTGCTGTCTAGTGCTCCGACGGGCCAGGAGGCTGCGATGGGCCCGGTGGCGAAAACACCCGTGTTAGGGAAGCTTTGTTCCACCACCAGCTGCAGGGCCGTTGGCTGCGCCTGTGACGCTAACAAGGCAGCAATAAATATTAAATCGGATGTCTTGGGATCCCTGGGTGGCACAGCGGTTTAGCGCCTGCCTTTGGCCCAGGGCACGATCCTGGAGACCCGGGATCAAATCCCATGTCGGGCTCCCGGTGCATGGAGCCTGCTTCTCCCTCTGCCTGTGTCTCTGCCTCTCTCTCTCTGTGTGACTATCATAAATAAATAAATAAATAAATAAATAAATAAATAAATAAATCTAAAAAAAATAAAAAATAAATAAATCGGATGTCTTTAAATGGACCTAAAACTAGGGTGTGGGTTGCAAATGTCATGACCAGAGGCTCACAGGGACCTGACTGCAGCTTTCCTACGAGCATCGGTTTGGCGTCACTAACTCCCTGTTCTTGGCGGCTTTACACAACAGAACTACTGCAAATTAAGAGAACTGACTGAAAAGGTAAAAATAGGGATGTGGTTAGAATAAAGAGGACCTTCCCCTCAATAAAGGTCCGGTAGGGCTTGTGACAATCGTGCAATTGGGGACAGTTGTTGCTGGGCAGGCCCGGCCCTTCCGTGAGCTGCAGGCCCTCCAGCATCCTTGGCGGCGGCCACGGAATGCCAGGAGCATCTCCTCCCCCAGAGATCACCGGAACGAGTCCCTCCCTCCAGTTTCTGAAATCCCGCCCGGTGGGGAACCGCTTCTGCGGAGAAACGCTTTGGGGTGGTCTTTTTGTTCCAGTGACTGCCACACACCGAATCCTAATCTCCGCTCTGATGCCCAGAGTCTCCGATACCTGGTATATAAGCACCTTTCCTCCAGAAAAATCAGATTTCCTAGAAAGGTATTCTCGGGGTCAGCGGGCTTTTTGAGGATTTCTCCCCCCTTAGCTTCCAATCTGTATTCGGAGCAGCCGCTCTGTACTGCTGTGATGAGATGTGGGGTATCCCCAAAGGTTCTGGTCTTGTGGGGTCCTCCAGTCAAAAGTGATCCCTGGGCAGGGTCGAGCATCGAATGGAAGTTCAGGAGGTCTCAAAGTCAGAGCTCATCGAGTAATTTACTGTGACGTTTGCTTTCATATTTCAGTGTCCCCAACCTCCACTTTTGTCCTTTTTTTCCTCCAAATGGAGATGGACTAAGAGTGTCCCGCGGGCCCCGCTAGGCCTTGCATTTATGCCAGGGCACGTGCCACCCTGCTCTCCTGTACGACAGTCCTCTCGACACTGGGGGTTTGGGAGGTGCATAAAGAACACGCCTTTGTGAAGGACGCACGGTGGCACCGGGTCAGGCACCAGGGTGATGCGGACTCACCTCCTCCTTGAGAAACTTGCAGTTCTTTAAGGAAGAACATTTCCCGCGACGAGACGAGCGTGGGAGGCAGCCCCAAGGAGAGGTCCCCACTTCCCCGGAGGGAGCGAGGCGAGCTGATTCGCCAGGGAAGTGTAAGTGCCCCGCGTCGCTCGTGCCAGCTCACGGGAGGTCCAGGGGCATCTTTAAGTCACCTAAACTCTTCCAACGACTCTTCAGCCAGATTTGTCCCATCCACAAACTCAACAACTCTATCGTAACCGTGAGCTGTGTAGTCGGAGTCGCCGAACACTTTGCCTGCAACCCAGTAGGTTAGTAACAGGAATTCCCACGGGGCACATTTGGCACATTTGCTGGGTTTATTCAACATCTTTGTCGGAGGGAGGTCCAAGCTTACAGACCGTCTCGTTTGTGCTCATATCAAATATCACTGAAAGGTTAAATTTGGTGTTCAGTGACATTCAGCAGGCGACCTTTCCAAAGCTAAAACGGAAAATAATGGATGTGACATTTCTTCCAGGAAATCGCCACGAAGTCCCGTCTGGAGCCCTGAGAGGGCCCAGCCACTGGGACTCTATCGAGCCTGTGGCCGATTCCTTGCTACCGGACGGTTTGATTGGACGAAATGCCGGGAGACACCGTCCCTTCTGCTGACAAGAATTCAAAGGAGGAAGGAAGGAAGGAAGGAAGGAAGGAAGGAAGGAAGGAAGGAAGGAAGGAAGGAAGGAAGACAGAAAGAGAGAAAGAGAAAGGGAAGGAAGGAGGAGGGAAGGGAAGAGAGACAGTGTCAGAGAGAGAGGTGGCTGGACCCCAAGAGTGGCCCCGTCCTCACTGCTGGTGGAAAGGGGTGAACGCGACTGAACAGCTGATCCCTGTCTGGGAGACGGCGAGTCGGGGCAGCACAGCTGAGAGTAAAAGCAAACCCCAAATGCCACTTCCATTGCATACTAACTGCGCCATCGTGGGCGAGGACGCTGGGATCCCGCCTCGTGAACTGGAAAAGACTGGCTCGATGGGAGCCCCTAACCCATAGGACCGCCGCGGGGGTGTTCAGAAGAGTCGCAGCCTAATGCCTGCCTCACGGCTGTAATGAGGTCCGATCTCCTACGTCCCTCCACTCCGAGGGCAGTCGTGGCGTCAGACTCTGGCTTTGTGGGCAGAAACGCAGAAGGAGGAGCGGTGCGGCCCCAACTCGGATGAGACGCCTATTGCCGGTTTCAAGTGTGTTGGGGGGACTCGATGAGACAGAGGCCGGTTTCCACGGGCTGCCTGAACAGTCCCTGCAAGCCGGGTGCCTTCAGACTACAGAGGTGCATTGTGAAGACCTGGAGGCCAGAGGTGAGAAATCCGGGCGCCCCCCCCCCCCTCCGCTCCGCCCCAAGGTTCTCCAGAGACTCTGCTCTTTGCCTCTTGCAGCTTCTCGTGGCTTCAGGTGCTTCTCGGCTTGTGGCCCCATCACTCCAGTCCCCGCCCCCACGTCTATGTCCCTGTCCTCATCTCCACTTCTCTTCGGATTTAGGGTTGACTTGATAATTCAGGATGATCTCCTTTCCTCAAAATGGTCAACCTACTTACAATGCAGACCCCCTTACCTAAAAAAAGGTAACATTCACAGGTTTCTGGGATTAGGACGTGGATTATGGCTTTGGGGGTGGGGGGACAACCATTACACATTCATTTGTCTGTTTTAGTCACAAAATACGTGGAGTGTAAGCAACATTTTTGTTTTCAGAGAATGAGCGGGGGCAACCCCAGACAGTGAGGAATATATGCCGGTTCTAGGGATAAGGACAAGATGAGGTAGTTGGGCACATGGAGGACACGTGGAAACCGATACCAAGATTTGTAATCTACTTCGGCGTCCGTCACTTAGTAATGTTTTTTTTTTTTCCCCACTACTTACCTTTCCTGGTGTCACCTGTCTTTAAAATAAGACAAATTTGCTCTTGATACCAGGATGCTAGTACGGCCCGGCCCCTCGGTCAGGGCTCTGATCCCCGGGGCACATCCCACTCACAGAGAACGCAGCGTGAACACATAGATGCACCACCACACCACCCGTCTGCTGTCGGTCTTCCCCACTAAGCTCTGAGCGACCTGAGGAGGTTCTGGAATGCACCTACCCACACCCGGCACAGCTCCTGGTACACACGAGTCACTCAATAATTGCAGCATTAAAAAACATAAATGCTTCTCAAATGTATGCGCCTTAGTGATGTTGCTTTTGTGAGAAGTGCCACAGGCACACTATGAAATTTGTTGCTGCAGGAAGATGGACTTGGGGTTAAAGAAACGAAAAACCAAATGAATGAATAACTAACCTGATTAAGCTACCCATTTTCTAAAAATTAATGATTTTTAAGGCACCATATTAATATAAGGCTACATGTCAAATGACATTTCTAAAATGCCTTCCATTTTCCCAAAGAGACCTCGTACACTTTTCTCCTAGGTACATTTGTCAAATGAGACCACTACTAATACCTGAAATAAAAAGGCTTGCTGGTGGCTATAGGAAGTGAGAGGCAGCTCAAGGACAGTCCCATTCAGGGGTCGGTGACTTCCAGGGGCAGAAGTGGGTCCATGTCTTCCCCAGGAGTGTGGTTACTCAGGTGCCACTGCTCTCGAGTGGTGGGCACATGGGAGTGTGGTTATTGGAAGAACCCATCCTTGGTTGGCTAAACGTTCTGAGAAGGGGGCGGGCGCGGATGGTGACTGCTGGATTGGCTACCACGTGTTTATGTTGGTCAGTTGAGTAGGTTTGAAAACGATTCTAATGGCTGCTTGTTATCACAACGACAGAAAAATCAGTCTTTCTTTAGGCTAGGGTGCTTCAAAAAATTCCCATTTTCTGCTTTTCAAGCTCATTTATTTATACATTCAACACATATTTATTGGATAAATTGCCTATTATGTTGGAAGCAAATTAAAGTGGATAGAACATTGTCTCTGATCTTACAGTCAAGTGAGGGAAACAGAGAGGTAAATAGAGAGTATGTTGTGATGATAAGAGCTAAGGGAGCTGAATCAAGTAGGCGATCAGGAGGCCACACTCCGATATGGAAGGAGGGGCTGCTAGTTTCTTTTTAAAAAAATTTTTTTTTGGGGGGGCTGCTAGTTTCTATAGACGGGCAGGGCAGGCCTCACTGATCAGGACATTTGAGCACAGACCCGAAGGAAGTGAGAGTAGGAGCCCCCAGGGACTAGGGAGGGGAGCGTTCTGGACATAAACTTGCAAGTGCAAATGCCCCTGCCTCGTCTGGGTGAGTATCTGACATTTCTGAGAAACAGCAAAGATTCAGTCCCGCTGGATGTAACAGGCAGCGGGGAGAGGACGGTGGTGGCTTTAGAAACGTGTGGAAGGGGTAGATCACGTGAGGCCTTGGTGGTCCTTGCAGGTGGACGTGAGGCTTTCCATTTTTACTCTCAGCGAGATGGTGACACCATTAGAAGGTTCTGGGCAAAGGCAGGGTAGGTCTGACTTGGGTTGTTGAAAGTCACTGACTGACGCCTTGAGGATATGCTGAAGGTTGGTGTTATGAGTTGAATTATGTCTCCCCCAGATATACCGAAGACCTAATCCCCAGTGTCTGTGAATGTAACCTTATTTGGAAATAGGGTCTTTGTGGACAATGTCTGCCTCGAGTTACGATGATGCCATCAAATGGGGCCCTACGCCAATGTGACTGGTGCTTTGTGCAAAGAAGGCAACGTGGACGCAGACACAGGGAGAACTCCGTGCAAAGACAGAGGCAGAGACGGGAGCGACGCTTGAGGCTGCATCAGGGAAAGCCAAGGACTGCAGGCAACCCCCCCTGCTGGGAAGGGCGCAGAAGGGTGTCGTTCAGAGTCTCAGAGGGAGCTCAGCTCGGCCGACCCCTTGAGTTTTGGACTTTGAGCCTTCAGAACTGTAAACCAATACATTTCAATGGTTTCGAGCCATCGGTTGTGGCACCTTGTTCTGACGGCCATAGGGGACACATACAGCTGGCAGGGTCACGAGAGGGCAGGCCACTGAGCAGACGCACGCAGTCCACCCCAGGGGACGTGACGGCCCAAACCAGAGTGCTGGCAGCGGTGTTAGTGAGAGGTGGTCAGACTCCTGTGTATTTTGAAGGTAGAGCCAACAGGAGTTGCTGATGGAGGAGTGTGCAGTGTGAGAGGACGGGAGTCAAGGTCCACAGTAGCCACACTGTGGGAGGAGCCTCGGGGTCCATCGGCAGATGATGGATAGAGAAGCTGTGGTCTCTGTATACAACGGAATATTCCTCAGCCATTAGAAACGACAAATACCCACCATTTGCTTCGACGTGGATGGACCTGGAGGGTATGATGCTGAGGGAAGTAAGTCAATCGGTGAAGGACAAACATTATATGGTCTCATTCGTTTGGGGAATATAAAAAATAGTGAAAGGGAATAAAGGGGAAAGGAGAGAAAATGAGTGAAAATATCAGAAAGGGAGACAGAACATGAGTGACTCCTAACTCTGGGAAATGAACTAGGGGTGGTGGAAGGGGAGGAGGGCAGGAGGTGGAGGTGAATAGGTGATGGGCACTGAGGGGGGCACTTGATGGGATGAGCACTGGGTGTTATTCTATATGTTGGCAAATTGAACACCAATAAAAAATAAATTTATTATTAAATTAAAAAAAATAAATTTATAAAAATTAATAAAAATGTAGTATAAAAAAAAAGAAATGTAATCCTAAATATTTATTTTTGATCTCATTAAAGGAATATTCTTGTTAAAAAAAAAAAAAGGACCATTCTGGCTTTTTGGTCTGAACAACTGGCTGTAGTCTAAAATAAATAAAATTGCAGAGGTAGCGGACAGGACTTCATTCAGGAATCTGGTTTTTAAGTTTGAGATGCTTCGTACACATCAGAATGGAGATGTCAAACCAAATCAGATGCGTGTGCCTGGAGAACAAAATCAGATATATGTATTCTCCAGAGGGGAGAATAAGGTTTTCCGTTGTTAGCATAGAGAAAGCACGGACTTAGTAAGATCTCTCAGGTGCAAATATATAAAGAAAACAAGAGTGAGCCCACAGTCACCCTGTGAGGTAGGCAAGCACCACGTTTATAAATCAGCAAATGGAGACACACGCAAAAAACTAAAGGCCTTGTCCAAAGGGAAGTAATTAGAACATCAGGTTTCAAATCAGTATTTCCTATTTCCAAATTCCTTCTTGTTTCTAACATGTGCAGTAAGACTTTCTGTAATAGGAAGAGTTTGATCAATAAAAACAGCGTAATGTAGGGAGTTGTTGACTCATTACGTGGTACACCTGAAAGTGAGGTGATGTGCGTCACCTATACTTCAATTAAAAAAAAACAAAAAACAAGAACTGGTTGTGATCTGTTCTCTTTCTCACTGTACACCTTTGAAAGATGCAATAACTAAAAATGCACTTAATTTTAATTGTTTTATGCACACATGGATTTTTCTTCTGACCTTCCACAGTTGCCAAGATTGTCACCCTCCACCGTATACTGGTTGTCAGACATAAGTTTGCACTTGAGATAATGTAAGTAAACTTCGTTAGTTACAGACTTAATTCTGGACTCCATTAAAATAAAATTATACGGGGAATCTCTGGGTGGCCCAACGGTTTGGCGCCTGCCTTTGGCCCAGGGTGTGATCCTGGAGACCCAGGATTGAGTCCCACATCGGGCTCCTGGCATGGAGCCTGCTTCTCCCTCTGCCTCTCTCTCTCTCTCTCTCTCTCTCTCTCTCTCTGTCTCTCATGAATAAATAAATAAAATAATAAAAATAAATAAAATAAAATTATTGAAAGTCTTATCGAGTGGCATCTTATTGATCCGTTTTGGGAATGGATAACTTCTGGTTGGCTCATTTTGTGTTGTCTTCTGCAACTGCTATCCTAAAATATTTTTGATTAGGTGCTCAGTGATGTTTTGCTACATCAAACACATTTCCTATTCCTGCCTGGCACAGTGATCGTGTAGCTTTTGAAGTTGCACACTACCATGGCATGATTTAAAAACAACCAGACAAACAACAAACCTTTCTTTCAAAAATGGAAAGACTGGGTTGCAAAAGCATAACTCCGTGAACATGAGATCGGAAGCAGATTTTACAAGTCACAATTTTAACCTCTTTTCTCTGGAGCCAAGTAGAGCTTCCCCTTAAGGAAGCGCGGGCCAAGAGGACTTTGGATGACCATACAGAGGCTATTTCCGGCTGCAGCAGGCTGGGCTGGGATTCCATTTGCTGGGTCCTATTCCCCACACGAGAGAACGGAGTTCAGAGAAAAGGAGGATAAAGCAATACCCATAACGGATAATCTCAAACATTTCATAACGACTTAGATTTATTTATTTATTTTATTTATGAATTTATTTTTTATTGGTGTTCAATTTGCCAACATATAGAATAACACCCAGTGCTCAACCCGTCCAGTGCCCCCCTCAGTGCCCATCACCCATTCACCCCATCCCCGCCCTCCTCCCCTTCCCCCACCCCTAGTTCGTTTCCCAGAGTTAGGAGTCTTTATGTTCTGTCTCCCTCCCTGATATTTCCCACACATTTTCTCTCCTTTCCCCTTTATTCCCTTTCACTTTTATATTCCCCAAATGAATGAGACCATAAAATGTTTGTCCTTCTCTGATTGACTTATTTCACTCAGCATAATACCCTCCAGTTCCATCCACATCGAAGCATATGGTGGGTATTTGTCGTTTCTAATGGCTGAGGAATATCCCCCTGTATACAGAGACCACAGCTTCTCTATCCATCATCTGTCGATGGACACCGAGGCTCCTTCCACAGTTAACAACTTAGATTTAGAGAAGACACAGAAGCAGGAAAGAAAGGAAGGAGGCAAATTTTCTGTAGGACGTGGCAGTAAAAGTGCTTCAGTGAACAGCATGACCAGAGCATGAGAAGCAAACTCTTGTCTTCACCACTTAGTACATGACTCCAGCATCCCGTGCCTTAGTTTCCTCTTCTACAAAATAGGGATAAAAATAACAGGGCTTGTTTTGAGGATCGCATAGTAACACACATAAAGTGTTTTATAGAATGGTGCTTAGCACACGGTAGGAGCCTAATACTAGTTATTAGAGTTGTATTTTTTATTTTATTTTATTTTTTGAGTTGTATTCAAAAAAATAAAAAATAAAGTCCGAGAACTCTGGCTGAAGCCCTTGGTCTTCCAGTGGCCTATACACTCACACAAGTCACTGGATTTTTCCCACCTCTATTTCTTATTATAAAATGTGATCATGGGGCTTCTGGGTGGCCCAGTCGGTTAAGCATCTGCTTTTAGCTCAGGTCAGGACCCTGGGGTCCTCTCTCCCTCGAAAATAAGTAAATTAAATCTTTAAAAAAAAATGAGATGAGGATATTTTGTCTGCTGACCTTACAGTGATGACGAGCACCAGAACTGAATGAGAACTGCAAGCGCCAGGGTCCAGAAAATGAGAATCGTTTGTCACAGACTCTCATCTCCGTGTCCCGTCTGTGTTACGGGTTCCTCAAATGCCTTGTCTGAATGCACCTTTGATCCCAATGCTGACATGCTTATTACTGTATTAATGGAAAGAGAGAGAGCAGCTTGTTTTGATATGGAAGGAAAAGAAAAAAAGATGCTATTAAAGACCAAATCTCAGAAGTCTAAAGAATGTGACCTAATACATCATTTTATATCAAACGAGAACTTCCTAAGATAATTAGCAAAAAGTATCCATTAATGGTATTTTCCTGGCACACTGACAAGGGTAACCAGCTTGCTTGTTTTAAGCGGTTGGATGGATCTTAAAAAATATTAAAATTAAACATTCCGAAAGAATCTAATAATTGTGAAACTTTTCCTTATGGCGACATTTTAAAATACAAAAACGGGACAGGAAATGTTCTTCATTAATTAGCGGATAATTGGGAATTAGAAGCCGTGATGCTTATTTTTAGTTCCATTAGAATTTTCTCCAGGCATTTTCTCCACTTAATGCCTCATTTAGTCTATCTTTTTGGGTTCTGTTGATTTTCAGCTCTTCCACCCACAACATAGAGCTATGAGGCTTGATTTCTAACAGTCCGCCTCAGGTTAGTGACAGAGAAAACCCAGTTTTGAGATTACTCGCACTGGGAAGAAACCGTTTTATTTGAACAAAGGAAGCATGCTTGAGAACCCAAATACAGGACATAGAATGACAAGCTTTTATGTATTTACGGTCTTAGCATTCAGGGGTATGTTCATCATATTTTTATATGTGATCTTTGCAATTTATTTATTTATTTTTTAAAGACTATTAATCTGAGAGAGAGAGAGAGAGAGAGAGAGAGAGAGAGAGAGAGAGAGAAAGCACACAAGTGGGGGGGGGAGGCAGAAAGAAAAGCAGGGACCCCCCCTGTAAGACTCGATCTGAGTACCCTGAGATCATGACCTGAGCTAACTGACTGAGTCACCCAGGCTCCCCTGATCTTCGTAGTTTAAATAATTTAATCATTTCATAAATCAGGTTACCAGTTCTTAGCAAAAAATTCCACATGCAAGTGTGAATTAGGAAGAGTAAACATCAGGGTTTTTTTCTATCATGTCAAACATCAGACGTGTCATATTTCTGCATCCATTTTCAATGCAATACCTTCTAAAAGGAGGACCTGAAGTAGATGACAGGCTGCTCAGTAGATGGTTCTCAAGGGTAAACTGTGATCTAAGTAAGTCGTCTTGGCCTCTGCCCATTTCTGTTTCTGGGTTGTTTCCCATTTTCTTCCTTGACTCTCTTTTGCCAAGTGGAACTTCCCTCTCAGCCTCTCCTCTCAGCTTTAGCAAAACATGGACTCAGGCAGGGATTTGCTTTCATTCAGTTTTTCTCTATGTGAACGGAAGCCAGTGAGTTACTTCTCATGCAGCTATTTGTATTTGAAATCCTTTCAATTCATACAGAAGAAAGTGATTGCTTCATGGAAACCTACTTTTACCTCTTTAACAGATGAAGGAAGCACATTTTTAAAAAGAAGAGTATCACTTTCGGTTCCTCAGTGATCATACATTTAACCTGAAGATGGGTCCTGTTGGCTGGAACAGGGGCAAGTAGTCTACTGAAAAATGCCCATAGGATAAGGAGAGGAGATGTGTGAAGAAACTTTGCCTTGGAGAAACAGACATGTTTTTGAGAAGTTGAAAAATCTTTGAGGAATCAGCATTATTTAGTTCTGGCTGCAACTTTCAAGCTTGGAAAGAACCAAGCTCTGCATTCTCACGAGTTACTTATTTTATTGAAAAAGTCATTATGTTTTACTCATATGCTCAGTCTTCCCAGAGACCAAAAATGGTGAGATTTAGATACTATTTAAATGAGAAACATTGAAGAATGAGAATAACCCTATAAACATAGACCATGTGTTTCTAAGGCACAGCCACTACTTCATTAATGAAATTGTTTCTAATAGTCAAACATGTTTCAATGGCAAAGGAAGACATTCCATATAGGGAATGATTGTTGTAAATCAAATATGAAATCTGAAGGACTTGCAAACCAGAACACGCAGGATCGAGTCCTCACGGCTAGTTTAACTCTGCCCCCTTGTGTGTGCATATTGCATTAAAATGAGGCCAGTAAGCTTCATAGGAAAAAAGACAGAACATATCACAAACTGCATGAAAATCATATTTAGGAATAGAATATCTCTCTACAGTCCTTAGATACAAACTTTACTTTTGCAGGAAAAATGATATCCTAAGGGCCCACTTGTGCAACAGACTAAAAATGGTGGACAAAATGACATGTGAATCTACACCCAGGTGACTCTTAGGATAACTCCCTGCTTTACCTCTAATTAAGACTGTACTTAATAAAAGGGAAAAGTATTTTTGACTTATAATTCCAACTTGTCAAAAGATTATTGTTTTTCTTCTGATATATTCACTGCTGTTACTTTATTTTTCACTCGGGATAGTTACTTGAAACACCAAACAATTCAAATTCTTTTAAAGTCAGTTGACTTCTTACAGCAATAATATTAATGGTGTACTGAGGGGTTTGTGATATATGTAAAAATAAAATATACAACAATAATAGCACAAAGATGGAATATGGCATAAGTGGAGCTATACTGTTGTGAAATTCTTATATGGGAAGTTATAACATTAATTCAAGCTTGACTGGTAAGCTGAAGATGCATAATACAATCCCTGGAGCAATAATTAGAAACTGCTTCATATATATGTGAAGGTATCAATAAAAAGCCAATAGAGGAAATGGAATGGAATACTAAAAAGCACTTGATAAATCCAAGAGGAACTGAAGATGAGGATCAAAACACTAAAAAAACAACACAAATAGAAGGAATGACTAGAAGAAATATATCAAGATAATACCATTAAACACAACTCAATTAATTGTGTTAAATCTGAATATACTAAAAATTCTATGTAGAAGGCAGATTGGCAGACTAGATTTTATTTTATTTTATTTTTTTATTTTTTTAAATTTTATTTATTATTTATGATAGTCACACACAGAGAGAGAGAGGTAGAGACATAGGCAGAGGGAGAAGCAGGCTCCATGCACCGGGAGCCCGACGTGGGATTCGATCCCGGGTCTCCAGGATCGCGCCCTGGGCCAAAGGCAGGCGCCAAACCGCTGTGCCACCCAGGGATCCCGGCAGACTAGATTTTAAAAAAGGGATACCCAACCACATGCTGTTTTTGAGATTCCCACCAAATACGAACAGATTGGAGAGAAAATGATACAGCATGCAAATGCTAAGTATGAAAGGTTACGTACTGTATATCATCACACAAAGTAGACTTCAGGGCAAAATGTATTACTGAAGGTAAAGAGGGTAATTTCATAGTGATAAAAGGATGAATTCATTAAGAACATAAAACAATACCAGATGCATACCACCCGTGTTATAATAGAGCTTTAAAATTCATCAAGTAAAATTTCAGAATAAGAAGTAGAAAGGTCCACAATTAACGATTGAAGATATTAACACCACATTCTCAATAACAAAAGACTGTATATACAAATAAAGCATTCAAATTGATTAGAAAACTCTAACACCCAAAACACAATTATCTAGAACAATTACACCCAACAGCTGTAGAATATACAATTGTTTTCAAATAGACATGTAACAACTGTCAAGATAGACATTGTGACAGATCATAAAGAATATTTTGATAAATATCTAAGGATTTAAATATACAACATACTATTGTTAAGAGAATTAATTTAGGATTCAATAGCAAAATCCACAAAATCATCAAATATTGGAAAATAACAACACTTCTCCAATTCACTCATAGATTAAAGAAAAAGTCACAAGATGAATTAGAAAATACCTTGAATTAGATGATTCTTAAACACAACACATCAAAATTTATGAGATGCAGCCAAAGCACTGCTTAGAGGCAAAATCATGGCTATAAGTATTTCTATTTGAGAAACTATTACAAGCTTCCAAAAAGGAAAAAAACATTCTTAAAAACAAGAAATTAAACCAAAAACTGTAGAAGTAATAAACATAAGTATAGATATAAACTAGAAAGAAAGGAAACAAATCAATAAATTTCATATGACAATAGTAATAATAAAAGTTGTAATCTTCTAGCTACATTCACCCTACACACACACACACACACACACACACACACACACACCAAAACAAAACAAAACAAGGAGAAAACATAAATTACCAGTATCAGGAATGAAATGAAATCTTACCACTAATCCTAGAAGCAATGCAAAAATTGCTTTTTTTAAAGTATAAATAGTTTTGCACAAATAAATGCAACAACTGAGATAAAACAGCAAAGTTTCCAAAACAAATACAGGAAGAAATAGAAAATTTGATGGCCCTATGTTGATTAAGTAAATTGAATTTTTAATTTAAAATAATTCTAAAAAATTTCCCAAGCCTATATTATTTTTAATTAATTCTATCAAATGTCTAAGGAAAAGATAATTCTTATCTTACACAAATTATTTCAGAAATTAGAGAAAAAAGAACATTCTTCAACTTCTTTTATGAAGCCAGTGAATCAGCAATACCAAGTCCTGATACAGCATTACAGGGAAACAAAATTTTTAACCATCCTTGTCTTGAACTTAGACTCAAAAATTCTCAAAAATTTACAAGTCAAGTACAGCAATTTTATCAAATGAATGATTCATTATGGCCAAATGGTGTTTATCCCAGGAATGCAAGGTTGGTTTAACATGTGGAAAATTATTAAATGTAATTTAGCACATTAATGAATATAGAGAAAGGAAAAAATATTAAAATGTTAATACAGGGCAGCCCAGGTGGCTCAGTGGTTTAGCGCCGCTTTCCACCCAGGGTGTGATCCTAGAGACCCGGGATTGGGTCCTGCGTCGGGCTCCCTGCAAGAAGCCTGCTTCTCCCTCTGCCTGTGTCTCTGCCTGTCTCTCTCTCTCTCTCTCTCTCTCTCTCTCTCTCTCTCTGTCTCTCATAAATAAATGAATAAAAAAATTTAAAAAAAGTTAATGCATGCAATGAAAGTATTATAATTTTTTTAAAAAATTTGTATTTAAATTCAAGTTAGGTAATTTATGCTATATTATTATTAGGTAGAATTTAGTGATTCATCAGTTGCATATAACACCCGTGCTCATCACATCACATGCATGCCCTCCTTAATGTCTGTCACCCAGTTACCCCATCCCCTCACTTACCTCCCCTCTGGCAACCTTCTGTTTCCTAGAGTTAGGAGTCTCTTATGATTTGCTCCCCTCTCTGTTTTCATCTTATTTTATTTCCTTCCATTCCCCTATGTTTATCTCTGTTATTTCTTAAATTCTACATATGAGTTAAATCTTATGGTATTTGTTTTTCTCTGATTCACTTATTTCACTTAACACCCTCTGGTTCTATTCACATTGTTGCAAATGGCAAAATTTCATCCTTTCTGATGGTTGAGTAATATTCTATTGTATACATACCACATCTTCTTTATCCACTCATCTGTTGATGGACATCTGGACTGTTTCCATATTTTAACTATTGTGGACATTGCTGCTATAAACATTGGTAATATTACAAAATTTAACATACATTCATGATTAAAAAAAACAGTCAACAACAACAAAAACAGTCAACAAGGCAGGAAAGTATCTTAATTCAATAAAGTACACACATATGATGCCTACAGAAGACATTATACACTGTACATATACATAATATATGACACATATGCATTCTATGTAATTGTGAAAGAACAAGGGAAAATAAGTAAATTTACTGACTACAGTAGTTTCCAAAAAAAAAGAAAAAAAGGGGGGGCTCTCTACGATCACTCTTTATGCTCAAGCTGACAAGCTCCATCCACATGTTCAGGGCTTCTAAGTACATTTTCATCTCCCTGCTGTGAAATACAAGCAAACAACCAACTGAGCAGAAATCTGAGGAAGCCACTGAAGATACAGATTCACACAAGCAAACAGAAAATGAAAACAACTTGGAGAAACAGAAAATATAAAGGAAAACTTCCAAACCAACTTTAACATCAAAAGCCTTAGAGAGATGAGAGAATACGTTGCATCTATGAAACAAGAATAAAATCTTGTAAAACAAAAATGAAAACCAGGGGAAAAAATCAGAGGACAAATACCCATCTTGGGAACTGAAAACTAGACAGCAGAAACAAAAAGTATTTGAAAGAGTTAGAAGACGAGGTTGAGGGACTCTGATAGGAAGTAAAGAAAAAAAAGATGGATAATAGGACCAAAATGGTAAGGAATTTAGAGAACCAGTCAAAAAGATTAAACATTTGAGTAAGAGTAGTTCTAGAGAGAGAACAAAGCATGTATGTGGAAGAAATCATGAATACATAACAGAATATTTCAGAAGGTGAAAGACACATCTTTCTTCAAATCTCACGCTACAAATCCCATGTAATTATCTTTAAGATTTTATTTATCTATTCATGAGAGACACAGAGAGAGAGAGAGAGAGAGAGAGAGAGAGAGAGAGGCAGAGACACAGGCAGAGGGAGAAGCAGGCTCCCTGCGGGGAGCCCGACGTGGGACTCGATCCCAGGATCCTGGAGTCACGCCCTGAGCCTAAGTCAGATGCTCAACTGCTGAGCCACCCAGGAGTCCCATGCCATGTGATTTTATCCATTTTTTTTAAAATGGCTTCTCTTCTATCAGCATAATACGGATTCTAACGCAAGCTTCTCCCTCGTGTACAGAGTTGCAGTTTTATTGCTAGCAGACCTCTTACACTGGAGGCATAATGGTAAAGTGACTAGATCTTCAAGGCAACTTTAAAGAAAATGGAGTAGTATCAGAAAGGGAGACAGAACATGGGAGACTCCTAACTCTGGGAAACGAACTAGGGGTGGTGGAAGGGGAGGAGGGCGGGGGGTGGGGGTGACTGGATGATGGGCACTGAGGGGGGCACTTGACGGGATGAGCACTGGGTGTTATTCTGTATGTTGGCAAGTTGAACACCAATAAAAAATAAATTTATTATTTAAAAAAAGAAAAAAAAAGAAAATGGAGTAGGATAGGTTAGAGCATTTGGGTAGAACTTCTAAGAAAGTCAGACTTGAGATTAATCTTCGAGCCTTATGTACTAGCTTCCTATTGCTGCTGTAACAAATTCCCACAAACGTAGTGTCCTAAAACACACGTTTGTTCCTACAGTCCTAGGGGTCTGACATCAAAGTCTCAGCAGGGCTGTGCTGCTTCTGCAGAAGGGAGAATTCATATCTGTGCCCTTTCCAGCTTCTAGAAGCTCCCTGCTGTCCCTGACTCACGCCTCCTTCCCTCTGCAAGGCCAGCGATCGATCGCATTGCTCTGATCTCTGCTCCTGTCTGAACCTTTCTTTCTCTAACACGGCTGGCCCTGTCCCCCTTCACTAATCGTCCCATCTCAAAGTCATTCATTTAACCACCTCTGCAAAAGCCTGTCAGCCATGTCAGGCAACCGGGTCACAGCTCCAAGATTGGAGCCATCATTGGGTTTAGCAGAGCGGGGCAGAGTTGGGATTGCCAGACAGGGATCATCTTCTACACCATAAAAGGAGTATAGTACCTGTCAGGGCCTGAGGAGGAGGATGTCTGGCTACTTTCGAGTCTCAGGTTGAAAAGTACTAAGAGAATGGGGGGCTGGGAGGTGCAGTGGGGCAACCAGATCGTGAAACATCTTGGTTGCCAGGATCAGCATTATTTTGACCTTTCCGGTGTCAACAGGAGAATTTTGAGGTTTTTAAAGTATGGAATCAAAGGTCCTAGAGCTGTACAGAACCTTAGGGGAAATTCTAACCCCATTCCCTGCCTTCAAGGATGGAAAGTGTGATGAGACCACAAAAGTATAGCTGTTGTCTTACCTGAGGCAAAGGTCTGGAGTATTCGAAAGCCTTATCTTGTTACTTCATGAAGAATAATTCTGCTTTGGAAGTGGTAATACCAATGTTCTATGCGTTCCCTTGCAGACTCGTTGATTTATTATCGTTCCCTTTGGCCAAATGGAGAAGGGATGGAATGTGTCTTAGCTCTCCTGCCAATCAAAACTTTTTGGAGTTACAGATGCCACTTTCAGCGTAGGTGCCGTGACAGTCAACTAGCATGTGATATTTTAGCATTTCACGGGAGATACCACTGACCCTTTGAAATCCATCGGGATTCATTAGGGACCAGAGTTGCTAATTGAAGAATGGGAGCCTCTAATGTTTCTTCCACTGTGAGGCTGGGGAAATGCCAGTTTTAAAAGTAAGGTTATTGCCATATGCAGAACTTTCAGAGGGATTTTCACTCCCTTGCTGTTTGTTACACATTTTGATTCATACGAAGTGACATCCTTTCGGCATCGTGTGACACATGAAAGGTCGGCATACGGAAATGTAGAGGTCTTGTATCTTGAAATAAAGATGAGGGATCATATTGTTCTTAGGCCCTTGTGTTCTAATGAACAAAATGTAGTAACAGGAAAAGTACCACCCGTAATTTTCAGCAGAGGCCATTTTTAATGAGCTCATGACAATGAATACTCTTCCGTCTACAGTTGACCCTTTTCACCACATCAGAGGGGTTGGGAGCAGAGGAACGATGAGCAGCCCTGGGGGTGTTTACTTACTGCCCCATACATCATCCGTAGCGATAGACTTTCTCTACTGGATGAGACAACTAGCCACTGTAGCATGGCTAGGAACGGGGCGGTGGGCAGGTGACAGGCCCACAGTAGAGATGCGTCATCCATTGGGGAAAATGATTAAATTAGTTCCTGAAGAGAATATCAGTGCATTATTTCTGTCTCCAAATTTGCTGTTCTTTTACCTTGTTTAAAGGTAGCCAACCCTAAAATCACTTTAAGATAGCGATAGTCATCCCGTAACATAGGGCAAATGCAAAGTTAGATGGAAACAGTTAGTCTTTATTTTTTTTTCTTTTCTCTCTCCCTTTCTCTCTCTCTCTCTCTCTTTCAAGTTTTCTACAAACTGAGGGTTGATGAAGGAAAGGTGGGTGGGGAGATGGCATAACTGGGTGATGGGCTTTAACAAAGGCATGTGATGGGATGGACACTGAGTATTAGGCTATATGTTGACAAAGTGAATTTAAATAAAGAAAAAAATGAAAAAATAAGATGGTTTGTTTCAAAATTTATTTTAAAAAATAGAAAGTTTTCTTGTTGACTCGTTGACTTTTGACTTGTTGGTCAAGTGGAGATCCTTTGGAGATTATTTTCTGTGTCACCTGAGAGGCAAGAGTCCCCTTGGAGCAATCAAGGATGTCAGTTGACACCTTCTGAAGTCAGAGCACGATTTCACTGCCTATAGATCACCGTGAAGGTTGAGGCTTATCAGCGAGGTTGGTGTGGTTCGGGTGTACAAGGTGTTCTTGTGGAGGCACAGCGGCAGCTTTTCAGTGTCGGTTCCAAGACCTAAAGGTTGTTAAGTCGCTGTGGGTCATGTCATCTTACCATAAAAAGCCCAGACCCCTGGGGAAAGCCTTGGGCATAGAGGGTGGTACTAGTGAACAGGGCTTTGGTAATGTCCCTGGTAGTGGGGTTCCAGTGGCGTCTGTGTCTACAAACTCCGTAAATGCTCCTGTCACAGATTTCTGCATTACTGTCTTATCTCTAATTTTTTGTTTTCATGCTTATCTTATGTGAAAATCCATACTCCTTACACTGCACTATGGTTTCTATTTTTCATTGCCCTTATTATCTTCTAATGTACTATATCCTTTACTTCTTATCCTATTTTTAGATTGTTTATCTCGATTATAAGCTCCAGAAGGGCAAGGATCATTGTGTTGTTTTGTTTTTTTCAGTGCTGAAATTCATTGACTTTTACCTAGTCATCATGGTAGGTAAGAAATGAATCTTTCTTAAATGAACAAATGAATGAAAGGAGCGAATTTTGTTCTTGATACATTTCAATAATACTCTAAAATAATTGTAACCTGACATTATGCACCACACACATGTCCTGCCACTGGAGGGCCCTAGGTAATAATGGAAAATCTCAACAACTTATCCATTAATATTTTATGTGGGGAGAATTCAGAACTTTAATTTGCTAGAGATCTCAAGCTCATCAAAGCTATGGGTAATGCATCTGGCAATTTCATATGTCTGCAATATTTACTTTTTAAATAAATATTTTATCCTTCCATTGAGTTCTTTAATTTTTCATTTGGAAGGCACAGTAATCATTGAGGAAGGGAAGTCACTATTCCTAAAGCAGCATAAAAGAATATGTGAGTGCTGTTGTTTCTAGAGTGTCCCTCGTGGATAGGCCTGTAGATGAGAATTTAGATGAAAGTAGGTCTTGGGGAAATGATCTCAGGAAGTCCTTCTAGGGGAAAGGGATGTGCAGTAGGGAAAGGAAACATGCCTTTATGGGTATGTTCTTGCTGAGGTAGACAGGCAATCCCACCGGGCTCCTCAGAGTGTGAATGGGCTGAGTCATCCCAACAACACAGTGAGAAACCACAAGTGTTCATCCCCCAACTTCCCTATGCCACTGGTTGAGGCATCGCTTTGTTTCTGGGGTATCCTTGCTCTTCCTTGTGCTGCACACATGCTGGTAAGCATGCACTGTGGACCAGAGAAAGCCTTCAGGCAGTCATAGGTTTTCTACAACATAACACCCAAAGTTTGTAAGGGGACGGTGAGAAATGGGAATATGGGAAAATGGGAATATGGGTCAGCATCTGCTGCTGTCATGTGCCATATAAATAAATAATGTTAGGTAATAAATAACCACAAATATAAGTAAACTCTAGAAATGGGGAATACCAGCCATTACTCAAGGAAGCTTCACTGGAGGGAATTTATTTTGAGCGGGGCTCTAGAGGACGGGTGCCAGCAGAACCTCAGTGAGACGGGGGCTTAACACTCTAGATGGAGGTAGTGAAAAGGTGAGTAAGCGTGTGTGGCAGTGACGGAGGAGCAGCCTGTGCCATATTGAGGAACAGGCTGGGGCTTGCTTGGTACTGAGTGAAGGCATATTGTAAATGAAACATAAATTATAAAATATGGTAACAATTACTGACATGTCTTAGGCACTTTTATACGCCTATTACTGTGCTGAGCACCTTATTTTCATTATCTTTTTTGTATAACATGCGTGAGACTTTATTGCATGCCGTTTTGGTATAAGAAAGTCCACGTTAGGAAAACTTTCTCCAAATCAATTTAAATGTGTTTGTATGATAAATGCAAGTTAAATAAGAAATGTGAATTAAGCCTGCACCTCCATTTCTAGCACAGAGTTCCTAAAATCTTTAGAATATTCCTAAGTAATAAAAGTGATAAAGGTGTCTTTTGTTCTGTTAGTGAGGTGGCTTTTGGACCCCACCTCACGATGGGGGTATTTGGAAGAGGAACCAACCATGTGATTAGAGAGTTGGAGCCTTCAGTCCCACTCCCCCTGACCTTCAGGAAGGGCAGAGGTTCTAGAGGTTGAATCAGTCACCAATGGCCAATGATTTTTTTTTAAAGATGTATTTACCTATTTTAGAGAGGGAAGAGGGGCTGAGGGGGAGAGAGAATCTCAAGCGGACTCCCCATTGAGCAAGGAGCCTGACTTGGGGGATCGGTCTTAAGACCCTGAGATCATAACCTGAGCCAAAATCAAGAGTCAGATGCTTAACTGATCCACTCAGGTGCCCTCTCCAATGGCCAATGATTTAATCAATCAAGAAGGCATAACTGAAGCTTCCATAAAAACCCAAAAGGACAAAATCTAGAGAACTTCCAGGTTGGTTGAAACCTGAAGATGCAGGAAGAATGGTGCTGGAGACAGCATGGAAGTTCCCCCTTTCCTTATGCTTTGCCCTGTGTGTGTCTTCCATTTGACTGTTCCTGAGTTATAACCTTTTTATAATAAACTGATAGTCTAGTAAGTAAAATGTTTCTCTGAGTTCTGAGAGATTCTCTAGCAAAGTAATCAAGCCTGAGGAGGGAGTCCTGGGAATCTTTGATTTATAGCCCATCGGTCAGAAGTGTAGGTAACAACTTGGACTTGTGATGGGGGCCTGGGGTCCAAAGAGGGGGCTGTTGGAACCTCCAGTTTGTAGCTGGTTGGTCAGAAGCAGAGCTAACGATCTGGCTTGCCACTAGAATCTGAGGTGGGGGATGGGAGGTCTTGTAGGCCTGAACCCTTAGCCTATGGAATCTGATGCTATATCAGGTAGAGAGTGTCAGAACTGACCTAAATGGCAGGACACACACAGCTTCTGTCTGAGAATTTTTTTTTAAGATTTTATTTATTTATTCATGAGACACGCACACACAGAGGCAGAGACACAGGCAGAGGGAGAAGCAGGCTCCATGCAGGGAGCCCAACGTGGGACTCGATCCCGGGCCTCCAGGATCAGGCCCTGGGCCGAAGGCGGCGCTAAACCGCTGAGCCACCTGGGCTGCCCTGAGAATTTTTTGGAATTGGTACCAGAATACCCAGCTTAGTTCCCTGTTCCTGCTCATTCCGCTGATAAGAAATTCTCTCCTGGTTGTATTTACTGGGGGCCATTCCTCTCTTTCAGATCATACCTGTATCCAAGGCCAGAACATGCAGAGATAAGGCAACAGGACTTGAGTTCACTTGATATGCTTACTTTCTAATTTATGGGATGCTTTGAAGGCAAATGGCTATCAAGTGTGAGCATATGGGTCTTTGTGAAGGTAAAAGCACCTAACAGGTTTTCCTATTTAAGATTCTGAGGCTCCTTCAAGACACTTGGAGAAGCCAGGCCCTGGTCCCACTATTCATGAACCTGAAATGTTCTGGTTAACCACCTTCTGAGTTTATCGAAGGGCTCTCAACATCTTTCATTTCTATGCCAGTCTCCTTATACCCCCTGAGATGCTGAGACCATCCAGGGCCCTGGGATGTTAGGGATGCTTGGAAATTTTTGTTTTCATCTCTATGATTCAAAACCTTGAGGCAAGCAAATCAGAACTCAAAACACGACATCTGTTTAACTTCTTGGAATGAGAGAAGACTATTTTTACTCATTCCTCTTAGTACTCTATGTCTATGAGCAAAAACCTTAAACTGATATCTTAATTGATAATCTAGGCATATTTAATCAACACAATAATCCTATGAGATCATATTATAATGCCAATTATAGAGGAGGAAATGAGACTTAGTGGGGTTTTAGAAATACACTCAAGATTACGCTCTTAGTGGGGTTTCTCTACCTTCATGGTTGTAATACCTAAAAATTATGTATGCAGTCATTTAAACTTGATTTGCTCGTCGACTGCAGGTCTTTGCAAATTCTAGTGCTCTTGTGCAAGGTTACAAAAGTTTTTAATATTCTGATGCATTGAGGGAATGAAGACATGGAGACTTATGATGAGGCTGGTTTGGCAATCCACAGTGCGAGTAACGAAAACTAGGAGACATCAACGACAATTGACTCACCGATTACTTAGAGGAACAGAAGAGATGGAAGTTGAGAAGAAACAGAAGTTAGGTTTAAACATCTGTTCTCCGTATACTCCTGAATGTGTCATTGCAATATTTACATTTTTCCTTATATAATTATCACATAAAAGGCTACATGGAGCCATTAAAATCTAAGAATCCTGTCCTCATGTTCCCAGACCAATTTACTTAGAGTTACCATTGAATCTGAGCATTAAATCTTTCTGATGAGCTTTAAGGTCAACTTGCCAATGGGAAAAATCCTTTGGAACTTTAACTAATACTGTATTAAATACACAGAATACATTTTAGATGAGTTGGAATCAAAATTATTAAGATTATCCAGGTTGGAACATGATATGTTTTCCTATCTTTTCAATTTTTCTTTTATGAGCTTCCATAAAGCTTAAAATTTTTTCTTTATATCAAGCTTGCACATTTCCCATAAAGTTAATTCTACACATTTTATATGAACTGTCGTTAATATAAAGGGATTTGTCTTCTTCATATTATCGAATTGATTATCGTGAATATAAAAGAGCTATTAATTTGTTATTTTTATCTTATATTGGACATATAATTCTTAATAGATCTTAGGGGCTCCAATAGTTTTCATTATTTTTCGAGCTTTCTGGATGAATAAATCATATTACTTGCAAATAATAATTACTTTCCAAGAATAATAGTTTTTTCCTCCTTTGCTTTAGTGAACTGGCAGGAAACACAGACAATGTTGAATAACAATGATAGTTAAGAGACTTTTAAACTTTTATAGCAAGTGGTATACGTCTGATGAAACCAGACTGCTAGTGATTTAATACTTCAAATCATTATTTTGGATTAGATTTGATAAAAGGCTATATTGTATTAATTCAACTAACCATAATTCCATGGCAAATTGCTTCTTTGAAAGGAAACTCATCATGAATGGGAAATGACCAAATTCCACAAGACACTAATGTCCTTATGAGGCAAGATCTTGGTACCTGAAATATCTAATATATGACATATGGTTGAATGGTTCATTTCCAGAGAATTTTTGGCTCACTCAAACATAGGTCTACTATTTTGAAAATGTCTCCTTTGGGTGAAGGGCAAAATGGGAAGTTTGTACTATTGAAAAAAGCAGTAAATAACATATAATTTTTTGTTAAAGGGATTTGGGAGTTTATTCACATTAGGTACTTATTTCAAGCATGGGTATATGATGGTTAGCTTTTATTCTTTGCCATGTACTCAAATAAAATGACATCATTAAAGATCATCTGAAAATAATTAGGATTGTGTCACTACTTGGATTCCAAGCGGGAACAAATAGGCACATTGGCAGGGAAAGTAATCAGAGGTAGTGCTGGGGAAACACTGAACATTGGAAGAGACAGATCTTTCAATACTGTCTGAAGTGGAGTCATGTGCCCAGGAGAGTTCGCTGGAGAACTGAGGCCAGTGGGGATTACTGACCCTGGCCAGGAGATTAAACAGGTGTCCAAAAAAAAAAGGAGGGGGGTGGGAAGAAAAAAGAAAAGAAAAGAAACAGTTGGCTGTTGGGTTGGGACAGGCATCCCATGACACAAGAGAAGAAGGCGTCAAGACCAAACCACCAAGACCAAACCTCCAAAACTAATGTAAAATTGATAATTGGAACAATTTTGCTTGATGTCTTTTATTTATTTTGCCAAGCACATGTTTTAGTGGTGATCCTACAAGGTTATAAATACTTCAGAATGAGTGCTCAGGCATTACTATCTGGTTGATTCTACTAGATCCTTAATTAAATCTTTTCCTTGATTTTGGATATGAACTCCTCAGTAGGATAGTGGCAACTGAGAGTAGAGCTCTGGCTATGAGTCTACCCTGACACAATCTCTTGGCTAAGAAAACAAGGTGTTTTTTTCGAGAAAAATTGGCATGAGAAAGTAAAGATAAAAAGGGTGGAAGGATCCAATAGAACCAAAAACAAAAAAAAAAGAATTACGTGCACACAGTTACTCAAGACGTAATAAATGAATGGAATGGAATTAATGATGGCACATGGCATACAATCCTGCCTTGCTTCACACTAAGCAGATATTCTCAAGTATTTCGATAGTGTCTGTGAAATTCACCATTTCCAATCTCTAGTATCAAATGCGTACCTCAAAGCTGGTCAATAAGAGGCTTGTTGAGTAGACATTGTATTCTATGCCGTCTATAAGTTTTTCCACTATTTTGGTCCTTGATAAGACATTTATTTGTTATGGACTAGCATTTCTTCCTATTTATTTTTGAGGAACTTTATTTTTAATTAATTCCTAGAACTTTCTAAAAAGTGTAGTAGCATTTCTTTAACTGATAGTGTGGTATTCATGACAAAAAAAAAAGAATGGTATTAATTGTATTTAAATAAAAGTATAGAAAACTTTTTTTATCCAGAATATTAAAATTAGGATCCTCTGGTAAACCAATTATTTGGTTATTTGGGGATTATGTATTGACAATACATAGGCTGAACAAAAATAACACCATTTAGTCAATTTCTGATAGTCTACAAGGATCACGTCATTCCTTAAAATCCTTACTTTACAATAATAATCATTGTATGGCTTCCTGTACAAAATCCAGCTATTTGTCATTTGATTTAACTTTTATTTAAATTTTAGGCCACTATAACTTTCAATGTATAATTCTGAATTATATTTCAGGGGGTCAAGAAATGTCCTTGAAAGAAAGGTAATTCTTCAAGGCTTTACTGTAGAGGAGGTATATACACTGGAAGGTATATGCCCCGGGGAACTCTGTAGCACAGAGATCTTATTTATGATCAGGCCAGTAAGACCTATTTTAATTTTGGAGGGCAAAAGGTGAATGCTGCTTTGGGGAGAGTGGGCTCCCAGTGGCTGTGACCTTGAAAATCCTGCCAGCCTCATGGTACCTTAGAATGACATTTGCATGGGTCCAGTACAACTGAGCAAGAGACCAGATTCAATCTTCAAGATACTGAAGGCATATTATAGCAGAAATTAGCAGTGATTGTACAAGGTTCTAAACACTTTCCACATTCCAATAAACACCAGAGCTGAGAGAAAATATGTAATTAATGCCATAGCAGCTGCTGACTACTGCCAAACTCTGCCATCCACAAAAGAAGTCCCAACGCTGCTACACTATTATTACAGTCTCTGCTCTACGCAAATATTTTGTTTTCGATAAAAAGACCCATATGTAGCAAAAAGCTTACTTTTGAAAGTTCTCTGGTATGACTTTAGCAGCAACGTCAAAGGAAAAACCTTCAAGTATGAAGTCCCAAAGTATTTAGAAGAAAATTTTGTGCAAACAGCTTAGTGTTCCTGCTGTAGGTTGGACAGATGTGCCATATGAGTGACGCACCACTCCCAGCTTTTTTGAAGTGGGGCACTTATGGTTGAATTGTCCAACATCCCTTCCTTTTTTGAGGACAACTCAGCTATTTTAGAGGAACTGCTCACTCTGGTCAGTGATATATCCTGGCTGCCAAATTACCCTTCCTCTGCTGAAGATACAAAGGAGGATACTGATGCAAGCCTGGCTAGTCAGTCTTTCCTGTAGGATTTTCTAGTTGTGATGTAGAGAAGAGTAGCCCTTGCTCTCGGTGTGTCCGGGAGCTGCTAGCAGCCTTTGGGAGAAGCTAGTCTGCTGCAGGAGATAATAAAGCTGAGGGTCAGCATGAAGCAGAAAGCAGCTACAGGGTGACCCACAGTCCCTGCTACCCCCTATCTGCAACCCTGTCTGGTCTGCCCCAACGGTAGGATCCAACCAATGACCCTTTTTATCTAAGCTGATTTGAACCATATCCTGACATACATACCCCCTTTCAAGAATAGAATGATGATAGCTTTTATTTACAGGTCTTGGGACATTTAACGAATCTCTCTGAACTGTTTCCGCATCTGTGAAATGAGAAGCACAGGGCCATTGGGAAAATTAAATGAGCTACTACGGATATATTGTGTATTTATTTGTTTATAGTCTGTCTCTTCCACTGGATAAATGAGGACAGGTACTGTGGTGATTTTGAAATATGACCCAAATTCTTTGCACCCAATTGAGAAATATGGCTTTATCTTATTCCCTTGAATCTGGGTCAGTTTGTGGCTGTTTCAACCAATAGAAAGCCATGTGTGTGTGCGTGCGCGCGTGTGTGAATAATTTATGCCCGATAATAAGTCATACATTTGCTTTTTGGTTTCTTTAACCAAATTTATCATGATGCTTTAGTTTTTCCATCCTTTTTAGATTTCCCAAACTTTTAAACGTACTAATTCGTCCAAATGAAAAACAAAGCAAAATGAAATCTATTTATTTATTCATTTATTTATGTCTTCTTATCCTGCAAAATTTTATTCATTGTCCTTCAAGTTTCTGTCAGGTGTCATGTCTTTCATGAAAACATATATATCATTTCATATACATCTGCCGGAAATTCTGGTAATAGATACCTTTAAGTATGATTGCTGGATCAAAAGGTTATGCACTTACATATTGACTCACTCTGCTATATTGCCCTCAAGAAAGGTTAGATCAATTTACATTCCCACAAAAATTATATAAGACTAATTGTTTGCATTCTTGCCAACATAAGCTATTATCAAATGAAAAAAGAAATTCCAGTTATGAGCAAGAATGATGTCATTGTAAAGTTCCATTTATCTGATTTTAGTTAGGAAATATTTTTGCCAGTGTTTTAATACATTTATCCGAAGTGCTAAAATTAGTTTGAGAAAAATATCAGCAAGAAATATTTCTTACCAACAAAATAATTGCCCCTTATTGAAGATATATAAGAATAAATTAAAAAATTTTAAGGTGTCTGGATACCTTGCAGAACCAATGGTTTTCAATTCATTGGAGTGATATTAGCTAAGCAGTAACACAACTGTTTGTTTTTTATCCAGTTTATATAATTAATGATAATTAGTAGATATAGGCACATAAAAATGAAATACAGGCACTAAACCACACATAGTAAGCTTTAGATCAGTTGAATTGACTCAGGAAATTTTTACTTGGCATAAACAGTGGCCACTAAAATAAAATTACAATAGCATCAGCTCTAATCAATAAAATAGTTCTTAAACTATTTGCCTCAGAAAACAAACTTACCCTAATTTTTTAAAGCTATGAACATTCTTTGAGAAGATAAACACATACACTCATGCACACACACAAGTGTACACAAGCGCATATGGATTATCACATAGAGTATAAAAGATATCCTTGATTAATAATCCTGAGTTGGTAGAAAATATACACTGGGTTGTTAATTATTCTTACTATGTTATTCTATTTGGCATTCCTGAGAAGTAAGAGACACGATTGCTTCATGGCCTACCCAAATTTATTACTTCTGCATTAATTTACCATTATGTATAGACTATTTTAGATGTGTAGAATGCTCAATACATCCTGAGCAATAAAAAGAAGATTTTATTACCTATATGGAAAAGGTAGGCTGGCAAGAAAAGTTTCCAGAGCCAGGACCTAGATCAATGCAACATCTCTTGATCTTTCAGAGGAAGAGGACTTATCAAAGAAGATGGAAAGAGAAGACACTATTTTGGTAGAAACCAGGAAATTAAGGGAGTGTGATGTTATGAAGTTAAAAGAGAACATTTCATGAACAAAGGAGTGAGTCAACTGTGATGAATGTTGCTGAGATGTTAAGTCATGATGTTTGAATGTTAATGTTACAACGTCAAGAAATGAGGATGGATAACCAACCACTGGATTTGGAGCAGAGAATATTGATGATCTTGCCAAGAGCAGTGTCACTGACGTAGGGAAAATGATAGCTGTATTGCAGTGGATTGAGGGGGAGAATAGGAGATGAGGATTTAGAAACAGTGACAACAGACACATCCTTCAAGAAGTTTTGTTTAAAGGGGAGCAGATAAGTAGTGAGCAGAAATGGAGGTAGTTGGAAAGGCATGTAAAGAAGGAATCTGGTTTTTAGACTGGATATACCAGGGTTTGATTGTATACTGACAAGAATTATTCGGGAGCAAAAATTGATGGGGCAGAAATGAAGTGCTTGGGAAGGTGAGATGATGGGATCCATGGCATGGTGGAGGGACTGGCCTGGGACAGAAGTGGAGACGTTCCTTCCACGTAACATGAAAGAACACGAGTCCAGTACACCTCACGGAAAATTAGTACATTTGGAAGGAGGGGTGAGGAAGCTTCCATCTGTACATCATGAGGTATGGAAATCGGCTGAGAGGCATGGGTAGAGACAAATGGCAAAGGGTTTTCAGGGAGGAAGAACATGAGAAATATCCATTTTGGAAAATGAGAAAATAAGCATCGAGGCAAATGCGGTAGGAATATGAATCATGATAAATTGCTTCTTGAGATTTGTGGTCATAAATTTAAAGGGAGTCCAGACAGTATAGTTTCGAAGGTTTCTTTAGTTAATATTCAGCTACTCAGGTTCAAGAAAGGGATCAGCAGAGTTTGGGTTTTTCTCCAGGTGAGTATGAATGGAAGGAGAGGGGTCAGGGGAGTTAAAACTATTTGCCGGAAAAAGATTATAATGAAGGACCATGGAGTTTAAGTTGGGTAAAAGGAGAGGTGAAGACACACAGATGAATATGGATAGTGAAAAGGTTGAATGGTCTACAGGTCTTATATTTTGTTTAAAAGAATGAAATGATGGCATTAACTAATGAGCTGGAATAATAGAAAGTGGTTATTGCTGAGTAAGAAGCTCGAAACTGAGAATTTCAAGATAATGTGGTTACAAGAGATGATGAGGTCAGTAGAGGACCATGAGATCGTTAATGGAAGGTAGAGAATGACATCCTTGGAGGTGAGGCACTCAGAGGGCAAGGGGTCAAATGGTTGGGGGAGCTTTATATGGATGTTGAGGCCAATGAGATGATGAAGTAGGAGTGAGACTAAGGCACTGATGCAGGTGCTGCGCCCACCGTCCAAGAACGAGGGGTGTGGTGGATGATGACCGAGGGGCAAGCTGGCAGCTTACCGGGGGTACGGACTTCGCAGGAAATGGGAGGCTTGCCGTAGGAGAAGGCAGGTGATTTGGGAGCAGCATGGGGGAGACTTTCCCCACCTCCAGGCCTTGGAAGACAGGAACATCCATGTTGAATAGTTTTTGTTGAAGGACACAAGGAGCCATGGAAGTACATCCACTGAAGAGGGTGGGAAGGAATCCGTATCATCAGAGGGGCAAGAAGGTGAAGGAGATTTTCTGAGAAGTCAAAGGTCATAGAGGTCTGTGGATGCCAGAGAACCCAAAGGGCACGATTCAAGAGCCAAAAGTAGGGGAGTTTGGAAAGATGGGTTAGGGTCAGGAAGGTGGAGAGGCCAGGGGATAAAGGAGGACATGGGAGGTTCAGGCTTCTTTGACTGATGAGACACAGGCAGGTTTGGTCCGGAGACCTTGGGGGAAGGCAGGCAATGCATTCAACCTGGAAGGGCCGGTGCAGGACGGCCTGGGGGGTGCAGGCAAGGCTCCGCAGAGCCCTCAGCTCCCAGACAGCCGGGGATGTGAGATGCTGGGGTCCTCGCCTTCTGCATAACAGTCGCATCACAGGCCACGGATTGACTGACTTGGGGAAGCAGCTTTGAAGAGGTTGATACTCTTCCCTCCTTCTAGGTGTTTGCAGAACACCGGAGCATAAAGGTCATTGACAAATCTGGAGAAATCTGAACCTCTGAGAAGGCAGAGCTGCACTCAGTCCAGATCTCCACCTGGAGTCGTGTGCCCAGGTCCCCACCTCCAGGGCCAACTGGTGCAGTCTCGCTCCAGAGCCCCCTGTGTAGGACCGCGCTCTCAGAGGCCACCCCCCCATCCGAGGAAGCGTGGGCCTCTTCCATCAGGTTTACTTAGATCTTAATCTCTGTCGGATGAGGCTGCGTGTGTTTGGTCTGTGCTGGGGGCGGGCGTGGTAAATCACTCTTTGCTCAAGACCCGCAAGAGTCCGTGAGAGAGCACGTGAAAAGGTCCACGCGAGCAGCCAGGAGCATATGTCTGGGTGGAGAACTGAGAGCAACATAAGAGCTGATCCCAATCTTAATTTGAATTAGGAGAAAGGCTTGGAGAAAGGCTTTCTGCCTTGCTGGCCTCAATCTTCTCACCTGCAAAATGAACAGGTGGGCCTCTCTCCAGTTCCAGCATCCTACGAATCGTCAAATAGGATTCCGACTGACAGCAGGTTGTGTTACGTCCTTCTTAGCAGAAAAGAGTGTCCCCGCTGGTGATAAAGGAAACAAAAGTCTAAAAGCGGTGTTATGGCGACTTCTGCTCATTGAGATGATAAAGGGAGAACAGGTGAGGGTCTGATGCTGTCGTGAGCATAGCGACAGAGGCCCTCCCGAGGCGGCTGGTGAGGGGGTGAAGTGGCACGTAGACGGCAAAGCATCAGGAGGTGTAAAATACACGAGCTCCAAAGTCAATGTCTAGAGTGCTTGTTGATATTTCCTATAATAAATAAATACTGATTAATCACAAGGAAAGAAAAAACAGGCAGGGAGGAAATAGGGAAGGAAGGAAGGAAGGAAGGAAGGAAGGAAGGAAGGAAGGAAGGAAGGAAGGAAGGAAGGAAGGAAGGAAGGAAGGAAGGAAGGAAGGAAGGAAGGAAGAAGGAAGGAGGGAAGGAAGGAGGAAGGATGTTATTTGGTTTTTGGTTTTGGGGTCATTTTAGCACCAGAGGAAATCAGGAGTTCAATTTTTAACAAGTTGGGCTTGGGATGGATATTAGATGTAAAAATGAAGTTATTTGAATAGATTTTTGGATACGAACGAATTAGATACACCCCATTCTTTAATTCCAGTCTTTCTTTTGCTTAACGACACGGCTTATAACTTGGAATGGGTTTGGAATTTGGTTTTGGATTCTGTAGCAGAACTGAAATTTGATAGTAGAGGCCGAGGCCCTGTGGGATTCAGTCTTCAAGTGGCAATATATTTTCTGGTCACGTCAGCATCCTTTATGTATTTAAGATTGATATATTTTGGCACAAATAAAATTTTTAATAACACGAACTGCCTGCTCGAGAGTCTGTACCTCTGTGGGCTTTCCTCTGGACGAAGCGCTCGTGCGTGGAAGGTGCCTGCAGGGAGGGACGGGCAGCGGGAGCCCGGGGTGTCCACTCTGCATGCACAGAGGCTGCGAACACAGCCACAGAGGGCCACCGAGGTGGCCAGAAGAGCGCCCACCAGGACTCCCCTCATTCACGCAAGGTGTTTATTCCGCGTGGGAAGGAGCAGGAGAGACAAATCCAATTGCCATCCTGCAGTGTTTTACGGGAAATGTGCCCCTTCCCCATTTCAAGTCAATCCTAAGAGACATTGTTTTCTTAAAATAAGAAAAAGAGCAGCACGTTGCTACGACGTAACCCCTGGCTGGTTATGTCACCAGGCGGAGAGAAATGAGGATGGTTTCATTTTGCAGCCTTAGCTCCTCCTGGACGTTTCCTTTCAGAAATCCCAGGGGCTGCAGCCTCCGAGGCAGCAGGTGCGGGAAGGTGCTGCTGGAGCCTGACGGAGTCTGCCGCGTGATTCGAGGGGAGTTTTGGGAAACTGAGCGCCTCACCCCTGAAACGTGGTGCGTTTTCATGAATAGGACACTTGTAGCCTGTGGGGCTGGGCAAAACGCTTGGTACTTTATGAGGGATTTTTAAAAAGTGAAAATTTACAATAAATAGTGAAGAAATGTTTCACTTGAGGCAGGTAAGTGCTACAAATATTTAAATAACATTTTGCTGTTTTTTATTATTATTTTTTTTTAGAGAGTATTGAATCATATTCAAACATTGACATAGTAATAGAAGACTGAGGCTCCTGCTTGTGTCAGGATTTTTTTTTTTTTTTTGGTTGTGAGTGAAAGAAACTTGACTCAGAGGGTATTTATTTATTTATTTATTTATTTATTTATTTTAACTCAGAGTCTCTTAACCAGGGAGATGTGTTGGCTGACACACCACCAAGTCCAGGGTTGACAATACCAGGCCAGGCCAAAGCCAGGTGCTCACACGCGGATGCCTGGAACCCGCCTCTTGCTCTCTCTGCCCTGGCTGGGTTCTCAGAAAGCCCTTTCCTCCGTGGTGGACGACACAACCCTACAGGCTGTAGGCTCGCATCCTCTCAGCTAAGCAGCCTCAGAGGAGGGGGTCTGCTCAGGGTTCCAGCCCCCACGCTGGGTCTCATGGGCTGGGCCCAGCTCGGCTTGACTGCTGGGCCCTGAACCAATCTCTGAGGCCCAGGGTGGGAGTCTGGGGGCGGGTATGGTTGGGACAGTCCCGACCTGCACCGTGGGGGTGGAGCGGAGCATCCCGTTAGTCGGCTGGGGCTGCTATAACAAAATACCACAGGCGGGGCTCTTACACAGCAGAGATTTACTTTCTCTCGGTTCTGGATGCTGGAAGTCCAAGGCCAATGTGTCGGCAGGTTTCCTGTCCCCGGAGGCCTGGGCCTGCAGGCGGCTGCCCTCTTGCTACGCCCTCACTTGCCTTTGCTCTGTGCATGTGTCTCTGGTGTCTCTTCTTCCCACAAGGTGAATCCCTGACGTTTCTGGCGGGGCCTAGTCATGCAGGGACCTTTCCCACTATACATATGTATCCATTCAGCACGCTCCCTTTTCTTGTTAAAATTTTTATTTTAATTCAGTTAGTTAATATATGGTGCTCTATTAGCTTCGGGTATACAATATAGTGATTCATCAGTCTTATACATCACCTGGTGCTCATCACTCCTCAATCCCCACCACCTATTTCACCCTTGCCCCCATCCCATCCCCTCTGGTGACCATAAGTCTGTTCTCTATAATTAAGAGTCCGTTTCTTGGTTTGTCTCTTTCTCTAATTTTTTCTCCTTTGCTTTTCTGTTTTATTTCTTAAATTCTGCATTTGAGTGAAATCACATGTTGTTTGTCTTTCCCTGACTGACTTATTTTACTAAGCATTATATCTTCCAGCTCCATCCATGTCATTGTAAATGGCAAGATTTCATTCTTTTTTATGGGCTAAATAATATTCCATTTTATATATAAACATCTCTATATAACATATAATAATAATATAATTTTATACATATAGATATATTTCACATCTTCTTTATCCATTCATCCATCAAAGCTCACTTGGGCTGCTTCCATAGTTTAGCTATTGTAAATAATGCTGCTATAAGCACAGGCTGCACGTCTCCCTCTAGATTAGTGTTCTTGTATTCTTTGGGTAAATGTCCAGCAGTGTGATTGCTGGATCACAAGGTAGCTCTACTTTTAATTTTTGGAGGAACCACCATACTGTTTTCCAGAGTTGCTGCACCAGTTTCCATTCCCACCAACAGTGCAAGAGGCCTCCCCTTTCCCCTCATCCTTACCAACACCTCTTGTTTCCTGTGTTGTTGACTTTAGCCATCTGACAGGTATGAAGTCATATCTCATCATGGTTTTGATTTGCATTTCCCTGTTTATGAGTGATGGTGAGCATCTTTTCATGTGTCAGCCATCTGTATATCTTCTTTGGAAAAAATGTTATTCATGTCTTTTGCTCATTTCTTAATTGGATTGTCTTTTTTTGGTATTTTTATAAGTTCTTTATACATTTTGGATACTAGCCCTTTATCAGATATGTCATTTACAAAAACCCTTCTCCCAATCTGTAGGTTATCTTCTAGTTTTATTTGTTGTTTCCTTCACTGTGCAGAAGCTTTTTATTTTGGTGAAGGCTCAATAGTTTACTTTTGCCTTGGTTTCCCTTGCCTCAGGAGACATCTAGTAAGAAGTTGCTGTGGCTAGTGTCAGAGAAATTACTGCCTGTGCTCACTTTTAGGATTTTTTATGGTTTCAGGATGCACATTTGAGCACCTAGATAGAGCCTCTTAATCCCCTTACTACCATCTTATGTGGTAATTCCGGCATTTTGTCTTCGCTCAGTGGGGGCCATTGCTTCCTTTGTACTTGTGAGGGTCATCTTTCCTGCACGTTTGCCTCATCTCCTCTGGTCCTTGCCAGGTTGTAAAATACAGCATCTCAGGAGACCACTGCCATGTCCATCCTCTCTTTGTTCCCATCCTATTTCTCATAGTCACATTGGGCACCCTCAGAATCCATTCCCATACACACTCTTTCTAGCCCTTGACAATACCAACCAGCTAACTTTTCAGCTCCTTTAAGTATAGTCCTTGGGGCAGCTGCGTGTCTCAGATGGTTAAGCATCCAACTCTAGGTTTCGGCTCAGATCATGATCTCAGGGTTGTGAGATTGAGCACCAAGTTGGAGTCTGCTTGAGAGTCTCATGCTCTCTCTTCCACTGTCTAAAATAAATAAATAAATAAATAAACAAATAAATAAAAAAACAAACAAACAAATAAACAAAGTCCTTTTCTTCCTTTACCAGTCTCAGGGCCTCCACAGTTAAGCTTTCCTGTGACTTAACACTATAAGCTGAATGGCCAGCATGTGAGGTAAGGTAGATTCTGAGTGGAAAACCTACTGATGGGAGAGGTCTTTGCATTATTTTTAGCGTGAGATCCAGGGCTAACTCATACTAGAGAACACCGGAGAATTCATATATATTCAGAAGGTCCAGAGAAGTCAAGAGAATCAGCTCTTTGGGAGCGTCCACCGGATGTATCCATCCCATGTGTTTGGCAACTGGAGCTCCCACCTTGCTTTACCAGGGTTTCCTTAGTTGGGAATTTAAAATGCTTTGAATTTCAGCTGTTTGAACTCTTAATTCCTGGCCTTGATCCTCCATATTCTCTGCTCTGCTGCTGCAGGAGATAAAAGCTTATTTGTAATAGGCCCTTAATGCCTGTTATGATCCTTTGGTTGTTGGTCGTATTTTTATAGAGCACCAATGCCACTTGACAATATCTATCTGATCTCAATATTTTGATCTATCTTTTCCATGAATCTGAAGGTTCTAATAAGCCTGATGCATGCACTGAATCCTCTCACGCCTTGTCTTCCAGCAGCAGATCATCCCAGCTTACAATTCCTGAAAGTTCAGCATTTGAACATCCCCTTGTGTCTAGGGCTATTTGTCCTCCACTGCCCATAAGGTTAGGATCCTTATTGCCATATGAGCAGTGAATGACTTACTTCCAAAATCTCACCTTCTCGACTGTTTTCTAGAACATTGTCAGTATAAATGCTCCAAGGCTGGGCTCTCTGAAAGTAGGCTCTGACATGAAAAATTTTTAGTGGGACTGATTCATATGAAAGGAAGAGAGAAGAGCTCACCTTGACAGTGGAAGAGCTATAATGCAGGCCAACAAAACGTGGCCCAAAGTGTAGGAATCTCTGGAGTTAATATTGCTCGTGGTAGGCTTAGCTGACCAAGCCCTCACACCTCTGCTTTGCTCAGTCACCAGATGTGTGGCTATAGCAGATGTACCCAAAATGATGTTGGACAAGACAGCTTTTTGTAGATAAGGTGGGCTCTGGGGTCGATAAGAGCTGAAGACCATCTTCCAGTTGTATTCCCCACAACTGGATTGAAAGACCTTCCCTGAAAGGGGATCCGGGCAGTGCATCTTTGTCTCTATCAGAGATATTGTTCCGCAGGTCCCAAGAGGCTGTTCCTTTCTTTCAGGCCTCTACATCCTCCAGATGGCATGATTTTTACTTGTGTCTTCATGTTCATGGACTCTTCTGCTGTCTCCGATCTGCTGTTGACCCCATCTAGTAAATTTTGAATTTTTATTTATTAATTTCTCTATGCTAGAATTTCCTCTTCATTCTTCTTCATAATTTCCATTTCTTTGCTGAGAGTATTTGTTGACTCAATATCATGTCTTCTTCATTTCTTTGAATGTATTTTCTATTAAATTTTAAAACATACTTATAATTGGTGCTTTTGAGTTTTGTCTGCTAAGTCCAGTATCTGGTCCATTTTTGCCTTTGACTCTGTTGGCTGCTTTTTTCTTGATTAGGACTCACACTTATCTTTTGCACTTTTTTTGCATAATTAGAAATTTTTGTTATATAGTTGATAATGTGAATGTTACCCTGTGGAACTTCAGAATCCAATATTGTCCCCTAAGAGCACGGATATTTGTTCTATTGGATGGATGAATTATTGATTGATTAACCTTGAACTTGGATAGGCTTAGCATTATGCTTTATTAGGAAAGATCTATAAAAAGAGAAAATGTGTTTTCCAAGGCTCTCTAATTTAGGGACTTAAACTTTAAACTCTCTCTCTTTGCAAATGGTGTTCAGGCTTGGTTTTTGGCCCTGTTATAGTGGGGTGGCCATTGGCATCCTTCTAGGACATGAACCTTAGGGCATCTGTAATCAGTTTAAGTAGAATTAGCTATATTCACAATGTAGTGAAAACATCAGTTACTACAACTTCCAAAACTTTTCGTTGCCCCAAAACAGAAACTGTAATTATTAAGCATTAACTCCCATTTCTCCTTCCTCTCATTTCTAGTAATTTCCTATCTCTATGAATTTGCCTATTCTTGGCACTTCATATAATACCAATTATACAGTATTTATTCTTTTATATCTGGCATATTTTGCTTAAATTTTTCAAAGTTCATCCATGTTATAGAATATATCAGAACGATATTTTTATGGCTGAATATTTCATCTGTTGATAGACACTGGATTGTTTCCACCTTTTGGTCATTGTAAATAATGCTGCAATGAACATTGGTGTACAATTACCTGTTTGAATCCCTGCTTTCAATTCCTTTGGGTATATACTTTGAAATGAAATTGGTAGGTCATATGGTAATTCTGTTTTTAGCTCTTTGATGAACCACCAAACTATTTCTCATAGCAGCTACATCACTGCGTATTCCCAGAGTACAGATTCTAATTTCTCCACATTCTTGCCAACATATGTATTTTGTTTGTTTTATAATAGCCACTCTAATGGGTGTGACATGATATCTTATTGTGGTTATTCTTTCAGCTCTTTAAATATATCATTCCACTTGTCTTCTGGCCTGTAAGATTTCTGCTGAGAGTCCACTGATAATGTAACTGAGGATTCCTGGTATGTGATCTTTCTCTTACTGCTTTCAAGATTCTGTTTGTTTTTAGACATTCAACAGTTTTAATAGAATGTATAATGTGGCTGTCTTTAGGTTTATACTCCATGGAGTTTGTTGAACTTTTTTGTGTATGTCCAAATACATCTTTAAATTTGCAAAGTTTCTGGCCATAATATATTTTCAAATAAATTCTCTGTCTCATTCTCTCTTCCTTTCAGAACTTCTCCTCTATAATACATATTTGTTTGCTTCTTGGGGACTTATCAATCCCTTAGGCTCTTTTCATTTTTCTTTACTATTTTTCCTTTTTACTATGTAGACTCGGTAGTTTGTTTGATTGATTGATTGATTTTTGTATATTTTTTATTGGAGTTCGATTTGCCAACATATAGCATAACACCCAGTGCTCCTCCCACCAAGTGCCCCCATCAGTGCCCATAATCCAGTCATCCTAACCCCCCGCCCACCTCCCTTTCCACTACCCCTGTTCATTTCCCAGAGTTAGAAGTCTCTCATGTTTTGTCACCCTCACTGATATTTCTCACCCATTTTCTCTCCTTTCCTCTTTATTTCCTTTCGCTATTTTTTATATTCCCCAAATAAATGAGACCATATAATGTTTGTCCTTCTTCAATTGACTTACTTCCCTCAGCATAATAACCAACAGTTCCATCCACGTCAAAGAAAATGGTGGGTATTTGTCATTTCTAATGGCTGAGTAATATCCCATTGTATACATAGACCACGGCTTCTCTATCCATCATCTTTCGATGGACACTGAGGCTCCTTCCACAGTTTGGCTACTGGGGACATTGCTGCTAGAAACATCGGGGTGCAGGTGTCCCGGCATCTCACTGCATCTGTATCTTTGGGGTAAATCCCCAGCAGTGCAATTGCTGGGTCGTAGGGCAGGTCTATTTTTAACTCTTTGAGGAACCTCCACACAGTTTTCCAGAGTGGCTGCACCAGTTCACATTCCCACCAACCGTGCAGAGGGTTCCCCTTTCTCCACATCCTCTCCAACATTTGTGGTTTCCCGTATTGTTAATTTTCCCCATTCTCACTGGTGTGAGGTGGTATCTCATGGTGGTTTTGATTTGTATTTCCCTGATGGCAAGTGACGCAGAGCATTTCCTCATGTGCTTGTTAGCCATGTCTATGTCTTCCTCTGTGAGATTTCTCTTCATGTCTTTTGCCCATTTCATGATTGAATTGTGTGTTTCTTTGGTGTTGAGTTTAATAAGTTCTTTATAGATCTTGGATACTAGCCCTTTATCTGATATGTCATTTGCAAATATCTTCTCCCATTCTGTAGGTTGCCTTCTAGTTTTGTGGATTGTTTCTCTTGTTGTGCAGAAGCTTCTAATCTTGATGAAGTCCCAATAGTTCATTTTTGCTTTTGTTTCTCTTGCCTTCGTGGATGTATCTTGAAAGAAGTTGCTGTGGCCAAGTTCAAAAAGGGTGTTGCCTGTGTTCTCCTCTAGGATTTGGATGGAATCTTGTCTCACATTTAGATCTTTCATCCATTTTGAGTTTATCTTTGTGCCTGATGCAAGAGAGTGGTCTAGTTTCATTCTTCTGCATTTGGATGTCCAGTTTCCCCAGCACCATTTATGAAGAGACTGTGTTTTTTCCAGTGGATGGTCTTTCCTGCTTTGTCGAATATTAGTTGGCCATAAAGTTGAGGGCCCACTTCTGGATTCTCTGTTCTGTTCCATTGATCTTTGTGTCTGTTTTTGTGCCAGGACCACACTGTCTTGATGACCACAGCTTTGTAGTACAACCTGAAATCTGGCATTGTGATGCCCTGGGCTCTTTCTTTTTTTAATATTCCCCTGGCTATTTGGGGTCTTTTCTGATTCCACACAAATCTTAAGATGATTTGTTCCAACTCTCTGAAGAAAGTCCATGGTATTTTGATAGGGATTGCATTAAATGTGTAAATTGCCCTGGGTAGCATTGACATCTTCACAATATTCATTCTTCCAATCCATGAGCATGGAATATTTTTTTCCATCTCTTTGTGTCTTCCTTCATTTCTTTCAGAAGTTTTCTGTAGTTTTTAGGGTATAGATCCTTTACTTCTTTGGTCAGGTTTATTCCTAGGTATCTTATGTTTTGGGTGCAATTGTAAATGGAATTGAAACCTTAATTTCTCTTTCTTCAGTCTCATTGTTAGTGTCTGGAAATGCCACTGACTTCTGGGCATTGGTTTTGTATCCTGCCACACTGCCGAATTGCTGTATGAGTTCTAGCAATATTGGGGTGGAGGCTTTTTGGGTTTTCTACGTATAGTATCATGTCATCTGCAAAGAGGGAGAGTCTGACGTCTTTGCAATTTGAATGCCTTTTATTTCTTTTTGTTGCCTGATTGCTGAGGCTGGGACTTCTAGTACTATGTTGAATAGCAGTGGTGGGAGTGGACATCCCAGTCGTGTTCCTAATCTTAGGGAAAAGGCTCCCAGTGTTTCCCCATTGAGAATGATATTTGCTGTGGCCTTTTCGTAGATGGTTTTTAAGATGTTGAGGAATGTTCCCTCTATCCCTACACTCTGAAGAGTTTTGATCAGGAATGGATGCTGTGTTTTGTCAAATGCTTTCTCTGCATCTATTGAGAGGATCATATGGTTCTTGTTTTTTCTTTTGCTGATATGATGAATCACAGTGATTGCTTTACGAGTGTTAAACCAGCCTTGCATCCCAGGGATAAATCCCACTTGGTCATAGTAAATAATCTTCTTAATGTATTGTTGGATCCTAGTATCTTGTTGAGAATGTTTGCATCTGTGTTCATCAGGGATATTGGTCTATAATTCTCCTTTTTGGTGGGGTCTTTGTCTGGTGTGGGAATTAAGGTGATGCTGGCCTCATAGAATGAGTTTGGAAGTACTCCATCTCTTTCTTTCTTTCCGAACAGCTTTAGTAGAATAGGTATAATTTCTTTTTTAAATGTTTGATAGAATTCCCCTGGGAAGCCATCTGGCCCTGGACTTAGCGTCTTGGGAAGTTTCTGGTGACTGCTTCAATTTCCTCCCTGGTTATCAGCCTGTTCAAGTTTTCTATTTCTTTCCGTTCCAGTTTTGGTAGTTTGTGGTTTTCCAGAAATGCGTCCATTTCTTCTAGATTGCCTAACTTATTGGCGTATAGCTGCTCATAATATGTTTTTAAAATCGTTTGTATTTCCTTGGTATTGGTTGTGATCTCTCCTTTTTCATTCATGAATTTATTAATTAGAGTCTTTTATCTTTTGTTTTTAATAAGGCTGGCTAATGGTTTATCTATCTTATTAATTCTTTCAAAGAACCAACTCCTGGTTTTGTTTATCTGTTCTACAGTTCTACTGGTCTCTATTTCATTGAGTTCTGCTCGAATCTTTATTAACTCTCTTCTTCTGCTTGGTGTAGGTTTTATTTGCTGTTCTTTCTCCAGTTCCTTTAGGGTGAGGTTAGGTTGTGTATTTAAGTTTTTTCCAATTTTTTTGAGGGATGCTTGTATTGCAATGTATTTCCCCCTCAGGACTGCTTTTGCTGTATCCCAAAGATTTTGAATGGTTGTATCTTCATTCTCATTAGTTTCCATGAATCTTTAATTCTTCTCTAATTTCCTGGTTGACACTTTCATCTTTTAGCAGGATGCTCTTTAACCTCCATGTGTTTGAATTTCTTCCAAATTTCTTCTTGTAATTGAGTTCAAGTTTCAAAGCATTCTGGTCTGAAAATATGTAGGGGACAATCCCAATTTTTTGGGGTAGGTTAAGACCTGATTTGTGACCCAGTATGTGGCTTATTCTGGAGAAAGTTCCATGTGCACTTGAGAAAAATGTGTATTCAGTTGCATTTGGATGTAGAGTTCTGTAAATATCTGAAATCATCTGGTCCAGTGTATCATTTAAAGCTCTTGTTTCTTTGGAGATGTTGTGCTTAGAAGACCTGTCATTTGCAAAAAGTACCATGTTGAAGTCTCCTACCATTAGTGTATTATTATCTAAGTATGTCTTTACTTTGGTTATTAATTGATTGATATACTTGGCAGCTCTCACATTCAGGGCATAAATATTCATGATTGTTAGGTCCTCTTGTTGGATAGATCCTTTAAGTAAGATATAGTGTCCCTCTTCATCTCTTACTACAGTCTTTGGGATAAACTTTAATTTATCTGATATGAGGATTACAACCCCTGCTTTCTTTTGAGGACCATTTGAATGGTAAATGTTTCTCCAACCTTTCATTTTCAGGCTGTAGGTGTCCTTACATCTAAAATGAATCTCTTGTAGACAGCAAATAGATGGGTCTTGCTCTTTTATCCAGTCTGAAGCCCTGTGCCTTTTGATGGGATCATTAAGCCCATTCACGTTCAGAGTTACTATTAAAGGTATGAATTTAGTGTCATCATAATACCTATTCAGCCCCTGTTTTGTGGATTGTTTATTTGGGCTTCCTCTTTCTTTTACAGAGTCCCCCTTAATATTTCTTGCAGAACTGGTTTGGTGGTCACATATTCTTTCAGTTTCTGCCTATCTTGGAAGCTCTTTATCTCTCCTATTCTGAATGAGAGCCTTGCTGGATAGAGTATTCCTGGCTGCAGGTTCTTCTCATTTAGGACCCTAACTATATTCTGCCGGCCCTTTCTGGCTGCCAGGTCTCTGTGGAGAGGTCTGCTGTTATCCTAATACTTCTCCCCATTTAAGTTAGGGATCTCCTTTCTCTTGCTGCTTTAAGGATTTTCTCTTTACCTTTGGTATTTGCAAGTTTCACTATTAAATGTCGGGGTATCGAACAGTTTTTATTGATTTTAGGGGGGGACCTCTCTATCTCCTGGATCTGAATGCCTGTTTCCCTCCCCAAATTAAGGAAGTTCTCAGCTATTTGTTCAAATATGCTTTCTGGTCCTCTGTCCCTCTCAGCGCCCTGTGGAACTCCAATTAAATGTATATTTTTCCTTCTGAGGCTGTCATTTATTTCCCTTAACGTTTCCTCATGGTCTTTTGTTTTTCTCTTTTTTGCCTCAGCTTCCTTCCTTGTCATCAACTCACTTGTTCTTCTACCTCATTAACCCTCGTCCTTAGGACCTCCAGTTTGGATTGCATCTCATTTCATTGATTTTTAATTTCGGCCTGATTAGATCTAAATTCTGCAGTCATGAAGTCTCTTGATTCCTTTATGCTTTCTTCCAGAGGCACCAGTAGCTTTATAATTGTGCTTCTGAATTGGCTTTCTGACATCGAATTGCAATCCAAATTCTGAAACTCTGTGGCAGAGAATACTGTTTCTGATTCTTTCTTTTGTGGTGAGTTCTTCTTTCTAGTCATTTTGCTCAGTCCAGAGTGGCTAAAAACGAGTTGTACTAGAAAAAGGAAGGAAAACAAAAACAAAAACAAAACAAAACAAGGCGGGGTATCCTCTGGTTCTATATACTGTACATCCCTCGACTTTCCCTGGAGCTTTCCAGGGCTGCTGGGTCCAGACCTTGCTCTTCCCCTGTCTTTCCAGCTGGTCTTCTGGGGGAGGGGCAGCTGTGCTGATTCTCAGGTGTGTGCACCTGGGGGAGCTGCCCCGCCCCCTGCCAGGTGCAGGGCTTAGTGTGATCTGTTTCCCCTGTGAGGTCTCTGTCCCCTGGCGGCCCTGCCCTGTCCCAGGCACAAGGTGACACCAGGAGGAGCCACACTGGCAGGGGCCAGCTCCCAGCCCTAGAGTCAGCTCCTGCAATAACTACCGCAGCTCCCGATCCGCAGGGGCCTGGGTGCTCCAGGGGTGGGGGGTGCTGACCTGCACAGCTCAGGGGCACCTGGAGGCAGGAGTGGCCTTGCTGTCCTGTGTCCTCCCACCTCTGCTTGTCCTGGGGGGAGCGCAAGATCCTGGGCTATGTGCCCTGGTGCCCTGAGATCCAGGGCCTGTGCTGCTGGAATTGGGCTCCTGGGTGGGCAGGCTCCTGAATGCAGCTCCCTCCCACCCCCACCCCCTACCCCCTACCCCCCATCCCTACCCCCACCCCGGAGCCACCACCTGAGCTGCTCCCGAGGCCCCCCCGGCACTCCAGCCCTTTACCTGCTGGGCCCGGGGTGGGCGGCTCTCCTCCCAGCCCCTCCTCTCCTGGTGACCCCGGGAGCCTGGAGCCCCGCTGCCCCTCTGTGGTTCTGCCCAGTTTCCCTGCTGAGCATCCTTCCCTCCGGGAAGAATCCAGGGTGGATTTTTAAAGTTCCCGCATCTTGGGGGGGCTCTCCTGTCCCCCAGGTCCCACCATCCCCCTTAGCCCGGCTCCTCGCAGGGCCCCTCCCCCACTGGATTCTTCTTTATTTTTTCCCCACCTTCTTACCTCCTTAGAAGTGCAAACTCTTCTCTCTGTAGCGATCCTGCTGTTCTCTCTTGAAATCTCAGGTCAAATTTGTAGGTTTTCAAGATGATTTGGAAGCTACCCAGGTAAGGTGGTGGGGACAGGTGACTTGGGGATCCTACTCCTCCACCATCTTGCCCCCCCAAGTAGTTTTAAATTAACTGTCTTTAAGTTCATTGACTCTTTCTTCTACCTGTCTAAATCTGTCATTGAACGCCTCTACTGAATTTTTCAATTCTTTAATTTCTGTTTGGTTCTTTATAGTATCTGTTGTTATTGTTGATATTCTCATCTTGTTTATATAACATTTTCCTGATTCCCTTTAGTTCTTTGTCCATGTTTTCCCTGTAGCCCTTTGGGAACATTTAAGGTACCTGTTTTAAAGTCTTTTTCAAGGAAGTCAAATGTGTGTGTTTCTTCAGAAATAGGTTTTAGAGATTCTTTTATTTCCTCTAATGGACCATGTTTTCCTCATTTGCTGTAAGCTGTATGATTTTCTTTTAATTGGATATTTGACAAAGCAGTCACCTCTCTCAGCTTTTGCAGACTGGCTCTGTGAAGAGAAGACCTTCACTAAAATTTTAGCATAAATACATAAGGTCTTCTTAAGCTTTTTCATATATACCTCTCCCCTTGGCTTGTGCATATATGTGTGCTTTTTTCCAGTTCTACCATATACATGGTTACTTTTTAAGTGTCTTGATTTCCCTTAGAGTTTTGCTACTGCTTCTTCTTGGTGCTCTAGTTGTTCTGTGTAATTTCTCAATCAGAAACCACTTACCAGGGACACCTTGGTGGCTCAGTGGTTGAGCTCTTACCTTGGCTCAGAGAGTGACCCCGGGGTCCCGGGATCGAATCCCACATCGGGCTCCCTACTGGGAGCCTGCTTCTCCCTCTGCCTGTGTCTCTGCCTGTGTCTCTGTGTCTCTCATGAATAAACAAACAAACCACTTCCCGCAGGCATCAGTGGATTTTTAGTCTTCTTGACATTTTCACAAATTGTTCCTGATGCTTCCCATATCTTGCCTGAGATTAGGATCTCAACTTTTGAGCATCTGAACTCAAGATTAGGAGACTCAGAAAATAATCCCTCAGGCAGCCTGCAGACAGATGAGACTGTTACAAATTCACTCTGCTCTGTTCCCTCTGGTCTGTAGAAGGTAACTGGGGAGCAAGCCCCTGCTTCCTCGAAATGGTGCTATGCCTTGCCAAGTAGGGGATGGGACAGAGACAAGTAAAATACCGTGGAATTTCCTATTCTGAATATGGCTGTTTCTTGATTGAGTATTCTCTTGGTTTCCGTAAGTTTTTAACTGATTTCCAGAGCTCCTTTGAAGTTATTTTAGTCCATTTCTGTTTATTTGATATGTGTAGGGGTGAATGAGAGCCTAAAGCTTCTTAGTCTACTATCTTGCTGACATTACCCCCTACCCATCACCTTTTAAGACATAATGGGGACTTGGACGAAAATATGTGCTATCTGAGAAGTGATGTGTGGTTTTGACAAAGTGAGCCCTCAGATGGGTTAAAAACTGCAAAGGATGTCCAGCACAATAGTAGGACACCATGACTCCTTTTTTGAATTGCTAATATTCATCCTCATAGGAGACTCTGAGAACTGATTGTGTAGAGACAACAATTTCAAAAAGACTTTCTTTTGACTACATGCAGTCTTCTTAGAAGACTACATTTTAGGCATTATATTTTCCCAATTAACATTTATTTCAAACTTCCTGCCAAAGATGGAAAGATTAGACAAAGTTGGCTGCCATTGTAATTGTCCCCTTGACCTTTTTCTGAACACAGGAAGTAGGACCATCGGTTCAGATTTACGTCAATTTACAAACTAGAGTGGATTATCACCTACTAGGTATATTGCAGAGGAATTAACTTTTAATTGAGGTGACCCAGAAAAGGAAGCTGTTTCAGCAGAGGCCTTTTGCCCTGAGAAATTGGCTTTTAATGACCAATTTCCTTTCATGTCAAATCACTAGAGATGGTTAGGTTCAGGAATTTTTTTTTTTCCATCTCTGATGCTTTTATTCACCTCTGAGAAAGGATAGACACTAATTAAATTTGCTTTTGTGACAGGGAACTGAGAATGCCGTAAGTCTGCAAAAGAATGTCAGAAAAGGAAGACAACATTGTGTGCTGTTAACTAATGGAACATCTAAGCAATTAAGCTCTTGACCTTGAAGTTCCCTTATTATAGATTAGCTTTTTTCTGCTAGGACTTATAAAATGACTGGACCTTGGCTCATTAGAAATGGTAATCACTAATTACAGTGGTTACATGTCTTATGTTTCTCCTCCTTTTGGACAGTTGCTCTTCTCTTCCTCTTGGGTTCATGGATTCTGCAAAAATTGACACTTGTAAAGTGTCATTTGAAAATTGATAAGTTAATTTAAAACTTTTATTTCTGTTTTTATCCTTCCATTTTCTATTCTTTAAGGGAATTTGGTAAGAATGTGCCATGATAAACTCGTGGAACTATTTTCTTATATGATTTAAGGAAATCTCGCACACTATTTTATGGTTACCACCTGTGTTGTGGGGCCAACATCAAATGATTCACCCTGATTAGGAAAGAAAAGGAGGGTTTATTGCATTTGAAACAGGCTAACCAACATGGGATTATTTAAATTCTAATCATGTTCCTATGCTGACTGCCTATGTGACCTAAAGAAAGTAAAGGGACATAAAAGAACAACCTGTCAGATGAAACACTGACACTTAAATATACTCCTGCTACTACAAAGACCCTTTCTAAAAGAAGTATTATATATAAATATATAAAGGGGAATCTTCCTTCCACATCCTGATTGAAATTTTCTTCTCACTAATACTTATTTTCTTAGATAAAAAGGGTGGCTAGAATAACAGGTAAAAGTAGTACAATGAATAATTTCTTTTTAATGAGCTTTTAAAATAGAAATTTTTAAATGGGTACATATTAGTCATAGGGAAGCACATTATGAGTCACAGAGTTTTCTTTGGAAATTTTTTTAAACTACTAAATGGATGAAAATAAATATTTTTTGCATCAGTCATGGCAATAGCAATCCAGGATTATAATCAGAATGCTCTTTGTTTGAAAGGAACCCTGAATGCATGCAGATGTTGGCAGATAGAAAGTGTTGGGAGTGTCGGTTTCAGGACAAACCATATTAACCTCACCCACCTCTTAAAGAGTTGTTTTATTTTGTTATCCCAGAGAGCAAACCTTTTCAGTGGTGAGTACAGTTATCACTGCAATAGCTAAACACGCAGGGAACACGTCAGAGTGAAAAAATAAATATCAATTTCCTTGCAGAAATCAGTAATATCGTCTATTCCATTTTGCAAAGGGAAGTCAGTGACCTCTAGCAGGGAGTGTTTCACTTCTGATTCTTCTTTCTTTCAAACTTAAATTCTAAACTTTAGGTTTGAAAAAAGCAACACATGAGAAAATGAACCTGTGCTTCAGAGTTAGCTAGTGTCTTGGAACCCGGAGGCACAGAGCCCCAGAAGTGGCTCAGCCACGGCAGCATGGGCAGACCCACGCCGGAGTGGTCTTCTGGTGTCCTTGACCTCCTCCTCCTCCTCCTCTCCCCGGGCGGGTCCTGGGAATGAGGAATAAGGAAGACTCACAGTACCAGTGGTTCAAACACATGTGGGCTTCCCCAAAAAGGTTTTCGTAACACAACTCCCAAACCCTACCAAGTGCCCCGAGTGTGTCTGTTAAAGGAAGTTCATCTTTAATTGATAAACCTTCATACTTTTCTCCCAATACTCATCCATATACTCTAAGAATCTTTCCTGTTTCTTTCTTTGAAGATCAGTGCTTTCCCCCCTCTATTCAGAGAAGCACTTGTAGGAAAAGCAATGCTATTTTGCAGGTCCCAGGTGAGTTATTTTAAAACAAGAAGGCTGTGTGCAGGAAGCCCCCTGCTGGGAAACTTTACTTGGATGTTGCAAGGCCTTTGATCTCTCTCCTCCGAGCTGGGTATGAGGCGAGGCCGCTCCCAGCTCCTGCTGACCCAATTATGTTCTCAGCCATTGCACTATTTTGATACCTGTGGTTTCCTGGCCTCTGGAGGTAGTGCATTTGGCAGTGGGGAAGGTGAAGGAGCCGGCGGCTGATCAGGAAGTTTTGCTTGTGATGTGGGATTGAGATCCAGGAGTGAAGTCTGAAAAGTCTAGAAATTTCAGATCCAGCTTTCCCACCTCTTGTCTGGACAACCTAGGGAGCCTCCAATGCTACTAGCTTAGAGCCTGTTTTCTGAAGAAAATTCAAACTAAGGTTAGCAAAGCCCCACGGCTCAATGAAAGAGAACGGTTAAGTTAGTAATATTAAATGTATTTAAATAGTAATAAATAATTAAATGTATTTAAACCAAACTCTATTAATCAAGCCTTTGAAAAAAATTGCACCTGCAGGTTCATCTGTCAACCTCACTATCCACTGGTAAAACTCAAACCTATGTTAAGACTGTATCACCGCCATATAGTAGCTGGAGTTACCTGAACTCACACGAAATAGTGCCAGGAGATACTATTTTTTACCGTGAGTGAAGCGCTGTCCTCAGTTCTTGTTTGTAGGCGGTTCACTTGGAGCGCGCTTTCTCAGGGTCGCAAACTCGGGAAGTTAAAAGGGGCCAACTGGGCGCAGAAATCTTGCCTAAGAGAAAAGGAGGAGAATTTTTAGCTACTTCCAGTGGATGCCAATGACTAGACGGTGAGATGGCCACCTGACATCAAGAGGAATGACATCTTGGAGATGGAGAGAGGCAGCTCCTCTTCGCTTTCACACGTGCGAGTCAAGTAATATTCCCAGACTATTCAAAATAATGTTCTCTCCCTCGGCGGTGATTTCCAGAAACCATAACTCTTTAGCTATCTTCTAAACACATTCATGGCTCTGTTGATTTTGCGACTTTGAACATTCATCCACACACAAAAAAATGTGTGCCAAGGAGAGCTGGGAACCCTCCAGATGGTTATGTAGTATAATATGGAAAGAAGAATGCATGCGAAACTACTTGTTAAACATGTATTATATGGCTTAGGGAAAGTTGGTAGCAAGATTTTATTTACCCAGCTAATTTAAGGTTTTTTTTTTTCAGCTATAACAAAGGATGCTTGATTATTTAGTTTCATTCTTAGGATTTCTTATTGATTTATTTTTATATTTGAGTGCGGCTAACACACAATGTTACATTAGTTTCAGATGCACAACATGGTGATCCCACAAGTTCAAACATTGCTCTGTGCCCACCACAAGTGTAGCTCCCATCTGCCACCATGCAACACTTACGATATCATTGACTATACTCCTTATGCGGTGCCCGTTATTCCCGTGGCTCATTCACTCCACAGCTGAAGCCGCATCTCCCACTTTTCTTCACCCATTTTGCCGAGCTCCTCACCACCCCCTCCCCGGCAATCGTCAGTTTGTTCTCTGTGTTCACAGGTCTGATTCTGCTTTTTGTTTGTTTATTCACTTGTTTATAGATTCTACATATGAGTGAGATCCCTTGGTATCTGTCTGTTTCAGTCTGACCTATTTCCTTGAGCATAATACCCTCTAGGTCCATCCATGTTGTTGCAAATGACATGACCTCATCCCTTTCATGACTGCATAATCTTCCTACACACACACACACACACACACACACACACGTCATTTCTCCCTTCTCCATTGGTCTCTTTATAAACTCCTAGGTGGCTTCCATATCTTGGTTATTACAAATAATGATGCAAACATAAGGGTGCATGTGTCTTTTGGAATTACTGTTTTCAGGATTCTCGATAGTGGAATTAGTGGATCATATGGTACATGTGGTATTTCTGTTCTTAATGTTTTGAGGAACCCCTAGAATGTTTTCCACATCAGCTGCACCAATTTGTACTCCCAACAGTACATGAGGATTCTTCTTCCCCTACACCCTCACCAACACTTACTTCTTATCTTTTTGATTTTAGCCCTTCTGGTAGGTGTAAAGTGATATTTCATTGTGGTTTTTTGATTTGCATTTCCCTGGTGATTAGTGATGTTGAGCATCTTTTCATGTGTCTGTTGGCCATCTGTCCATCTCCTTTGGGAAAATGTCTATTTAGGATCTCTGCCTACTTTTTAATTGGTTTGTTTGGAGGTTTGGGTTTTTTTTTTAATTGAAGATTTTTAACATTTATTTGAGAGAAAGAGAGCACAAATTAGGGGGAGGGGCAGAGGGAGAGGGAGAAGCAGACCTCCTGCTGAGTAGGGAGCCCAATTCAGGGCTCAGTCCCAGGACCCTGGGATCATGACCTGAGCTGCAGGCAGATGCTTAACCAATTGAGCCACCCAGGTGCCCCTGGGTTGTATGGTTTTTTTCACGTCAAGTTATATCTAGTATCATTTTTTAAATGGTCTTTGATTCCCTCAATACTCTGTATATCTACTCAATCAATTGTTCTTTCATTCATTCATTCATTCATTCATTCATTCAATTTTCAAGTATTCATCAAACATGCCCTTGGATAGAACAAACATCATCCTATCCCTGCTATTAAGAGATTACAGCAAAATCTTGTAAGTTTGCTGATGAGGGATTTACTGTAATTCATATATGAATAACATAAAAGGGTTTGAAATACTCACTTAATAACAGAAGAATTAGCATAGCAAATCAAGGAGGAAAATGAAAGGGCAGATGAGTCCTAAAGTGTGTGCACCAGCATGGAAGGCTTTTGAAAGCATCCCCCCTGACACCCGCCATATTCTTATTTTGAATTCCCCAAAGCAACTGGAGTATGGTGGGTAGTCAACTGATGCTTGTTGAATGAACTCCACACAATAAAATGTTAAAAGGCAATAGACCATAAACTGCTGTCCCATAGGCTTGTTGTTGGGACATATCGAATTCAGAATGTTTTGACAGAAGGTTAAGCTCTGTATGATTCTTCTGTTTCCACCCTCCATCTATTTTCAGCTATTTTCATTACATTACCCACATCTCTCAAGAGTTCAATTCTGTCTGCTTTTGTTTCATTGTTCTGGACAGGTTTTTACACGTTACAAATGCTCAGCAGAGTGTTTTTTTAATTCACTGTTTTTCAAGTAAGATTAATTTTCACATTTCCCATAGGCTCAGTCTTTAATCTTCTATATTATATGAATAGGAAAATATAGCAACAATGGGTAAATGAAGTTTTGAATTTCAAGACTTGGAGCCAAGTTGATGGTACAACAGAAGGGAAAAATCTCTCTATCTTTCATAAACACCAGTAATGTGCTTTGCGACTATCTGTAGGAAACCCTACAAATACACCAAAACCCAATGATTGAAGAAGTTAGGGAATCTATGAACAAGTAAGCAGAGAAAACCAAGCTCTACCATTCTCAGTGGATTTGTTGAATCTGTATTTCCTTCAGTCTTGAACCCACATTTTTCCTCTATTCTTCCTCAAAGAAGGATATATATATTTTTAATTTTATAAGATAAAGCTGCTTATGTCCTCAACTCTGTGCTGATTGTGACTTGGCAAAAATATCATCTGTAGTTCTTTGGAGAAGGTTCTTGAAATCCATTTTTAAAAGCCAATCAATTGACATCCTAGGAAAAGCAATTCTTTTTAGAGTACTTAGAGTGGCCTTAGGGATTTTACTTATTTTATTTCCACTGTGTACATCTCAATCCAAAAGGCTTAAACTTAGTTATCTAGACAGGAGAAAATACTTAAGGGATTTTCTTAAGTATTTTCTTTTGTTAATGCTAAGTAGAGAAAATAGAAGGTGGTCAGTCTTTTGACTGTAGAATAAGCTCTAAGGTAGGAGAAAATTGTCTAAGGAGTTCGGTAAATTTAGAAAAGTTAAATAGGAGCTGGGCCAGAGTTGTCAGCATGGTCTTAAAATGGGACACTCTGAACTCTGAGCTTTGACGCATGTTAGAGATGCTTCTGTTTCTAAGAAGGCTTTTTTTTTTTTTTTTGGCACGATCTTTTATGTCATTCTGCCACTTTTTCTCCTTGCCTTCATGAGCACGCACCTCATCTGGTCTCCCATACTTTATAGCTACTGGCTTCTATTATTGCTCCTTTCTTTCACTCACAAATTCCTCAAAACTGTCTGCTTCCTCATCCTCTGTTCACTCTCAATCCATTACAGTCTGACTTCTGCTTTCACTTTTCTACCAACACATTAATTCTGGGGCGGGGGGGGGGGGGCGACTAACAAAAACCAGAAAGAAGTTTTTAAAAAGGTTTGTATTTTATTTCTCTTTAAAATATATCTTAGTGGCTAAATATCTTTAAGTTTTGAACACGTGCCTACCCACTCATGTCAGGTCAAAGAGAAAATGGTTTTTCAATTTTTCCTCTGGAAAAAAAAAAACAACAGCTCTGCAAAACAGAGAGAGTTCCAGGCCTTGGACTCCCTCTGTCCCAGAAATTCAGCAGTAGTATTGCAGAAAAACAACACAATTTTACAGAAGAATCTTAGCCTTTTTGGTAAAGCTTGGAAGAGAGACAGTAGGAAGTGATAATCCAGTGGTACGTTCTGAGACCCCATCTTTCTTGGCATTTCTTCATTTTCCCACACCCTTGCCTCCATCTCTGCCTGACAGCCCCTCCCATCCCTCCTCATCCACCTGGTGAGGCCTGTGGCTCTCCACCTGCTTCTTCTCAGCTTACCTGGTCTCATTTCACCCTCAGGGATGGAATCCTCCAGAATCTGGTGTCAGGTATGTCTCTGCAGTAGCACATGCACTCTCACGCCTCAACTACCCCCAGAGAGCCCCCCCACCCCATTCTTTTCATGCCTGGTCTTTCCTCTGAGCTCAAGGCCCATATTCCCATTTTCCCAAAGCAAATTTTAATTTCCTTATCCCTCCGGTACCTTATACTTAAAAGCTTCTAACTAAGTCTTTTACTGCCCCTCCTCCTTCCTTCCCCAAATGTGTGTCTCCACATACATACACTGCCCTGGAAAATGGAACCATTTTACCTTATGTCGTCAGTCTCCTTCTCCTTCTCCTTCTCTTTCTTCTTCTCCTTCTCCTTCTCCTCCTTCTTCTTCATCTTCATCTTCGTCTTCTTCTTCGGAAAATGAAATCATTTTACCTTATGTCGTCAGTCCTTCTTCTTCTTCTTCTTCTTCTTCTTCTTCTTCTTCTTCTTCTTCTTCTTCTTCTTCTTCAGAGAGAGCATGAGAATGAATAGGGGCAGGGGAAGGGAAAGGGAGAGAAGATCTCAAGTAGGCTCCACACCCTGTGCAGAGCCCTGCCTGGTGCTTGATCCCACCACCCTGAACTCATGACTTGAGCTGAAACCAAGAGTCAGTTGCTCAACCGACTGCACCACCCAGGCGCCCCTTAATGTCTTCTTTCATATCTTCATTCTCCACGTCAATGTTCCCCAAATTGCTTGGCAGATCTGCTTCTTAAATAGCTTCTTGGTCCATGTTCTCTTATCCATATGACTACTCACCACCTGTCATCAGGCCATTGAAATTGTTTCTTGGGACGCCTGGGTGGCTCGGAGATTGAGTGTCTGCCTTTGGTTCAGATGGTGATCCCAGGTCCTGGGATCCAGTCCCCCATCGGGCTCCCGGTGAGGAGCCTGCTTCTCCCTCTGCCTGTGTCTCTGCCTCTCTCTCTCTGTGTCTCTCATGAATAATAAATAAGATTAAAAAAAAAGAAATTGTCTCTTATGTGTGCCCCTCTCTCTAGCTTTTTTCTTCTCCAAACCTCCTCCAAATTGGTAACAGCCTTATCTCTTAGAATGGAAATAGTATTACCACCATGTCTAAAAATCTGAGTGGCTTTTAGTCACCTAAAAACTTAAGATAAAGTAAAAACTTTCTTTTAGCTTGTCATACAAGAACTTTCAGCACTGACTCCAGTCTGTGTGGCCAGCTTTGTCTTCTGTAAGCTCTTCATCTGCATCAGGCACCAGGCCAAGATTATTTTTAACTCTTTGCCTTCCACTTAGAAAGATCTCATTTTTCTCAGTCTGATTAAAACCTACCTGTCCAACAAGACCTAGTGTGGCTTGGTATTGCCCTCTCTCGGTTTTCTTTCATTCTAAAGATATGGTCCATACCTCATACCTCTTTTTAACACTGTAGGAGATGCTGAGATATCTCATTTGTAATCACAAGAACACTGGATTTACAATCAATTCATCTGGCATAGATTCCTGGCTTGACCACTAACCTGTTGTGTGATCATGCATAAGACAAATAACTTCTCTTTAAAAGAGATTTAATCACCTAGTAAGTGTGAAGAATGAATGGGGAAAAGTGTTTGTGCAAGTATTTCATAGAATCATAGCATTTTGTAAGTAGGCTGTTGCTTGCTGTCCATGACAACTTTTATTTATGTGGCCAACTCTCTTTCTAAGCATGAACAGTTATTTTAGTTTTATACAGTGGCAGAAAAAAATGTTTATGTCATTTATATTTAGCATTTGTTGCTGGTGTTTGTATACTTGACTCTTTTTTGCTTATTTAATTGTATGTTCTTAGGGCTGGACACAATGTTATACTCACTATTGCAAGCCCTATGCTGCCTAGAATATATCAGAGGCTCATTTACTCGTTAGTGCATTGAATATTTAACTCTATATTAAATTATTATAATTAATGAATATTAGAACTACTGCATGTCTGTATTCTTTAAGTCAGTGATCTCAACTGGGTATGATTTTTGTCCCCCGGTTGACATTTGGTAATATCTGAGAGTATTTTTCATTTTCATAATTATGGGTTTTCAGGGAGAATGTTATGGCATTCAGTGGGCTGAGACCAGGGATGCTGCTCAACATCCTACAACAAAGAATTATCCAGCCTAGATGCCAACAGTGAGGAGACTGAGAAATTCTCCTTTAAACCACATATATATGAATACCTACTGGGGCCACTATAAGGTTGTAGTACTACTACTACTAGGAAGAAATATGAAATTAGGTCCTTAAATAGGTCCCACATCTCATCAGAAAAACAACTCTGACATCTTAGGGGATTTCTGAAAGCTTTGCTTTGAGAATTTTTCTAGGATTTTTTATTTACCCTAGCGTGAATTTTTATTATCCTCATAGCTCATCTCAGCTTACAGCATAAATTCAATAGAGTAATATTTCACTCGCTTTTAAAAAATTTGGTTTAATATCATAAAAATGGCAACCAGATCCCAACTTTGCATATATTTTTAAAAAGTGGTGTCAATGTTTTCAATAGCCATGTTTAACTTTTGGAAATATAATCATAGAATAAAATGTCCCCATGGGTGTATTTAATTTTTTTACTATTCAAATATTACTTCGCAATTGAGGAATTAAACGTAAAGGGCATACTGAGGGTAAAGAAGTAGGGAATAATACTCTTTATTTTTACTTAAGACCAAAGATATCCATTTACTCCTTCATCAATCTTAGGCGAGCTATGGTAATGGGAAGAAGTGGCAGGATGGTTAGTTTGGGAATCTGAGAAGAAACTGTGGCAAAAAACTCTTTTAGACTTGAAAAAGGATTTGCCCCCATTCTCCTTCTTCTCCATCACCTTCCTCCTCGGTGGTTAAGCGTGTGGCGCAGCCTACAAGGCAGCCGGATCCTTCACTTGGGCAACAGCAGTGCAGGCCAGGACTGTGCAGTTTTCTGCCTAAGGAGGTGGTTTTTCACTTTCTCTCTCTTAGTTTGACAAAAGGCATAATGTTTCTAGTTCTCTTTCTTTTAAAACAAATGAGGAAAATAATAATAATACTTATCCTTCATGAGTGAAATGACTGGTTTGAGGATCACATTTGGTTATGTGTGTGGCTTTCTGAAAGCTAACACATCATAAAAGTGATATGAATTATTACATGGAGTATCCACTTGAATTCTGAGGTGAGAAACACAGCCAGAAGTCTCCTCTTTTTCTGACAATATGGCAGGAAGTGCACATTTTCCTTCTGGAGGATCCCGGGAGCTGCTGCGTTGAGCCACTGTCCTTGAAGGTGGAGCAAGTTGTTTGTGAGAAAAGTTGATAGAAAGTGTGCTAACCCCCCTTTTTCTGAACTTCAAAAATCAGACTCTAATTACAGATATCTTTTCCAGATTTAACCACCACTAATTTAACCAGAAACATATGTGTGTAACAAAAGAACTCGTAAAAGGAACATTTGAGGTTTCACATGGATTTCTGCAAAAGACAAACACAGTAAAATCACAGAATTGGCTGATGGACACTCTGCTATACGAAAGCTATAAAGGTTTTATTGAATCCTTGGGACTTGTAATATCCATTCATCCTTTAAGAGAAACTAAAGGTCTTAATCCACAGAGGATCTTTCCACTGCTTACCAGAGAAGCAAATCCTTCCACCTTGAATGGCATGGTCCAGAGCTTTCTGGAACCTCGTGTGATTTGTACTTCTGATCTCCGTCCAGCCCTCTATCAGATGTGCTACGGAGAGGTGTTAGCCCTGTCGCTTAGCATATAACTTGAAACTACACTGAGCACTTAGAGTGGGAGTTACTGCAGTATGTCTCTGAACAGAAAATTGCCTATTTTGCAACACTTATCCTGGAACGATACCCCATAATGCCAAGAATACTAAATAGACATTCACCAAATAACAGAAGTCCAAGAGACTCACGATCGAGGTGAATGTGCTCAGAACAAGACACCTAGAGACCCCTTATGAACCCAGAGGGCTGACAAGTGGAGACGCGGTCCAAAGCCCTATGTAGCTCTCTTTCCAGTTTCCTAAAAGAATAAGCAGATAAGCCACTGGTGAGATGAAAGTGGTTTTAAAAAATTTCCCAGTATCTCAATCTGTGAATTCCAGATTTATGGGAATATATGTGTGCGTGAGAGTGGGAAAGGATTATGACTTAGGCTGCTTCGTATGTCTGAAATTCACGTGTTTGTTCATTCATTCACTTAGTCATTCCATAGATATATCTTAAGCCATCTACTACTTACCAAGTATTGTTATAAATAAACAAGTAAGGCCGAAAAACAAAAACAAAAAACAAAAAAACAAAAAAACAAAGCCCTATGGAAAAGCTCTGGATGCTTTAGAGTGACGCTGAGAAAAATTATTGAATAAATTAAATTCAATGAACGCTTCCGTGATGCGGCCTACGAAACATCCCTCTCTCCTTTGTCTCTCCTCATAAACCTCTCAGAGAAATCTTTGAGAACAAAGCAGACTGATCTCCTAGGCCATGGGTCATAGAGGCCATCACCCAGCTAAGATGCATAGGCAACGTGTGTGGTGATGTTCCACTTCCTGGAAACGCGGGCCACGGTCATGACAACCGCCTTCTGGGTGTCGAAACACTGGAATTGAGAAACAGAGAGAAGACAGAGGTGGAGTCTATCGGCCACGTAGATGCCTCAGTGTTTTGTGAGCGACAGGGGCCCAGAAGACGCCCATCCTTGGTCCCGACCCAACCGCTTCTTCCGAGCATATAGAGAAGGTACAGACTCTGGTTCGAGGCCCTGGGACGGATTCCTGTGCTCCTTGGCCCTCAACTTCTGCTATCGGGTAGTGGCAGCACGTGCAATTGCGGAGGCTCATCTCTAATAATCACTGGATTATCTGGCAAATATCTGTGCTGCTTGTTCTGTGAGATACTAGCATCATTTCTGGGCTAAAAAGTTTCAGTGAAAATTAATTAAGAAGAAATGTCTGGGTAAAGCTGGCAAAGTAATTTAGGATCACACGTTTTTCCAACGTCTGTAAAAATAAATCTTAAAAAGTAAAAAAAAAAAAAAAAATAGCTGGGATTTACTAGTAGCAATCAAACCAGGAAAAACATGTAACTTTATGGTAAAAATTTCTAAAAGTAGTAAGCAGGGAAAGAACTACACGTAGCTCTGCATGCGTTTAAGCAACAGCCAGACCAACAGCCATAAGCAGTAACAACAACAACAACAAATGGTTATCAACAAAATCTTATGAAATTGTATCAATGTAGGGATCTTTGGTGTCCTTTCGTTAGAGATCTGAACCAATGGGACAGGAGGAAAGCAGCGGACAGCTGATACGGGAGACCCTTCCCCCGACCAAGGAAGGAATAAACTGAGGCTTCAAGGGGGAGGTTGCAGCAAAGAACAGCTGATAAACCGGAGTTTACGGGAACCCGCTCCCAGCCAAAGCCTCGGGACTGCCCGGACCCCGCCCTTTACCCATCTTATGTCCTACTTGGTTTTCGCAGCACCCTCTCTGCCCTGGCCGCACTTGCTGACTTGAAACTACAGGGGTAGGGGCGCCGGGGGGCTCGGCGGGTGAGCGCCTGCCTTGGGCCCAGGGCGTGACCCCGGGGTCCCGGGATCGAGTCCTGCATTGGGCTCCCTGCAGGGAGCCTGCTCTTCCCTCTGCCTGGGTGTCTCTCTCTCTGAGTCTCATGAATAAATAAATAAAATCCTAAAATAAAACAAACCAACGAAACCACGAGGGTATGGGATGGCCCCATGGTCTCTGTGCCCATTCTTCTTTCTGCCCAGAAGTCTATATAATTTTCCTGCTCAATTTTTCCTTAGCAATCACTACCTTCAAATATATTACATAAACCACTTTTAGTTTCTTTGTGTCCCCAACTATGCATGTGCCCTGAGGCATGCTCGTCTTCCCAGTTCCTACTGGGCTGGCTGCCCCGCTTGTGCCCAGGCCCAGGCCCAGGCCCAGGCCTGGCGGAGAGCCTCCCTGCCTCCCTGCCCCGTGCAGCTTCACAGCGACAATATTCATTTATAACACGTAGTTGACACAGCTCCTAATACTGTGTCCATAGTTTTGACTTTCAGTCTCTAGTTTTGCAGCTCATGCTTTTGGGGAAGGGGAGCCAGCGTGCACCCGTGGGGAGGCCGGCTGGGGCAGGGGCTGAGGGAGAACCTTAGGGGGCCTCCACCCCCAGTGTGCAGCGGGCTGGGGGCTGCACGTCACCACGATGCTGAGATACCCACCTAGGCCCGAACCAGGGCCACTGGCTTAATGCACTGAGCCCCCCGCCCCCCTGGGGCCCTTCGCTTTTCTTACCTAGCCTTGGGGTCAAGGTAACATAAACCTCATCGAATAAGAGGAGCATTCTTTAATTTTCTTTGGAAGAGTTTATTTTTTTAAATATTGGATTGTTTTCTTGTTGAATGTTTGACAGAACTTGGTTTCTTCTAGGCCTGGTGGTACTTTGTCAGGTGTATTTCTTACTATTAATTCAATTTATATAAAGCTTCTGAAGCTACTCAGGCTTGCTTTCTTTTTTTCATGATTCCAGTTTGATAAGTTATATTTTCCAATTTGTATATTTTTTATCAAGTATTCAGTTATATAAGCCAATATATGTCATATTTTGTATATATATATTTTAAAGATTTTATTTATTTATTCATGAGAGACACAGAGAGAGAGAGAGGCAGAGACCCAGGCAGAGGGAGGAGCAGGCTCCATGCAGGGAGCCCGACGTGGGACTCGATCCCGGGACCCTGGGCTGCCCCTATATTTTCTATATTTTAAACTGTACCGTGCAGTCACTACATGTCACCTTTTATTTGAACTGTTTATTTGTAACCGTTTTTCAAATACGGAGGCAGAGTTATGTTAATTTTATGTCTCGTGTTAATTTCCAATTTAATCCCATCCTTGTCTAAGAATGTGATCCGTGAGAAATTGACATTCATTAGCCCTTAATTTATGGCCAAATATGTGGTTAGTTTTCATAAAACTTCTGTGTGTCCTTGAGAAGTGTGTGCATCCTCCAATAGAGGCTGCCCTTTCATTCAGGTATTTTCTTTTTTTCTTTTTTCTTTCTTTTTTTTTTTTTTTTTCTGTTTCCTTGTATTGTTCAATTCTTCTGTATCTGGATTCAGTTTTGTCTATTTTATCTGTGAATTACTGAGACATCTGTTTAATTCTCCCACCTTGCTGGTGTCATACTGTCCATGTGAGTTCCTCAGTGTTTGTATATTTGTTGAGCTTAGGTAACTAAGTACGTACAATCGTAAATGTATATTTATCTCACATCTTTGTGGCAAATCTTTCTCCCCAGTTGTGCTTTTTGGCATCAAGTCTATGTTGTCTGTTACTAATACAGCCGTACTGATGTTCTTTTCCTTGGTTTTCCCTGATGTCTCTTTTTTCCTACTCCTGGACCTCAACTGTCTGTGTCTTTATGCCTTAAGTTTGTTTATTAAAACACAGACATTTTGTTTTTCTCTTTTCTTGCCTTTTCAATTGATTTATTTTTTTATTCACTTTTTTCTCTTTATTTTCCTGGAGATTATATGCTGTATTATATCATTTATATCATTTTAGTGATTACCTTAAAATACAACATGAATAATTGATTTAACACTGTCTAATGAAAAAAAAACAGTCTAAGGTTAATCATGATCTGTATTCTCTTCCCACATAATGCAAGGAACTTAGAATAATTTTAAACCAACCAAGTCTCTTAAAAGTTATTCTTATCCAATGAAGTATTTCAATCTCTTAAAATTGCTAAAATCAAATGTTATTACTGTTTGCAACCATCAGTATTTTTTTTAGATCTAACCATGTGTTTGTCATTTTCTTTGCTCTCTTCTCCTAAATGGATCTCCATTTTCCCTTCAGAGATAATTTTATTTGTTCATGATGTACTTCTCTTACTCTACTGTATGCTCTTGTATATTCTCTTGGTTTTGCCTTTTGGTTTGAAAATAACTTTATTTTTGTTTTCCTTCTTGAATGATAGATTAGTCATGTATGAAATTCTTAGTTAATGATTGTTTGCTCACAGCATTTTGAAAATGCAAACCACTTTGTTCTAACTTCTCTTGTTGCCATTGAGAAGTCAGCTGCCTGTCTAATTATTGTTCCTTGGTGACTAATCTCCTTTTTCTCTGACTCTTTTTTATGATCGTCTCATGATCGACATACGCAATCATTCACTATCATAAGTGCCTTGCTTTATAACGAGCTTAAATTTTTATATGTTAAAAGGATCATTTCTTTAGTCTTATTCTTGTGAGAATTGCATGTGGTTATTCACTATTCTTTTATTAAGTATTTCATTTAATTCATGTTTATTGAATATGTTCTACATGCTTGGAATTTTTCTAGGTATCACAAACAGTAGAGCAAACAAAACAGAGGAGACCGTGTTCTAATACAGCTTGTCTTCTACTTTAGATGATTAAGGCCTGCTGCATTCTTTCATTGGCTTTAAAAATATTGAGATCAGGGACGCCTGGGTGACTCAGTGGTTGAGCGTCTGCCTTCGGCTCAGGGCGTGACCCCGGGGTCCTGGGATCGAGTGCCACTTCAGGCTTCTCACCGGGAGCCTCCTTCTCCTTCTGCCTGTGTATCTGCCTTTCTCTTTGTGTCTCTCACGAATCAATAAATAAAATCCTTAAAAAAATACTGAGATTATTTGCAACTTTTCTTATGTGGTTAATCGTCCACCCTTTAATTCTTATTTTTCTCCTTTGGCTCCTTAACGTCTACTCTGCAATCCTAAATCTGTCAAAGTATGCTAATGATGAGTTTAAAAACTCATCCTCTAAAAATCAGGATTTGGGGAATCTCATATGTAAATATTGGCTTTAATTTTAGAGATATAGAGAAGCATCCAGAGTGAAATTCAAGGTACCAGGACCTGACCCTTAATCAAGTTTCAATAGCAGAATGATCTTGAACAAATTCCTAAGCCATTCTAGGTTCCAATTTCCTAAATTTTAAAATAAAGTGGTTTCAATGATTCTTTGGGTTCTTCTAGTTCTACTACTTTGTTTTTCAAAGCAGGATAAAGTGAATGCCTTGGTGATGAGTCCTGAAATTCATCCCCTCCTATTCTGTTGTCAAGATGAAGAGTGCTTCTTATATAACATTTGTATCAAGAACGACCTCACCTGTAAGGACAGAGAACCAAGTTGGTGGCTTAACTGTAGTGGGCTGGCCTATCCGCTCACATGACAGATAAATTCAGAGTTGGGTTAGCTGTTAACATGTCACCAAGAGCCTGGCCTCCTTCTACCTCTTTCCTCTGCCATCACTTTAAGATGCACTTATTTTCACTGTTGCGAGATGGCAGCTGTGCCTCAGAGCATTGCAGCTCCGATGCAAACGGCAAAAGGGGGAAGGAGGAAGAAGATGAAGAGGCAAATGGGCCACGAAGTCTTTCCTTTTTAAAATCTTTCTTGGAAATTCCCTCAGTTGGCTTCATGAACATGTAATTGCCTAGAACTATGTCACATGGTTATTTCTACTAGTAGCCATGAAAAGTCGAGTATTTTCGGCCTTCCCAGGTGGGGAAGCTAACATATTTAAATCCTAAATAGTCATTACCCATCTCGCCCTTGTGTAAAAAAGAATAAGGACTTGAGCATAAGGAACCATGGGCTAAGGAAAAACATCCAATTATAATAAAAGCACGCACAACAAAATTCAACGAGGAGATGTAAAGAGTAGCTGAAAGTATGCTTTTGAATGAAATCTCTGTTTCCTTTGCTCTATATTTGAATCATGCCAGATGTTCTCTTGAAAGAAAAAGCAAGGTGCCTTTCCTTCTCTTTTTTCCTATATATGTATATACATATGTATTTTTATATGTGTGTGTATATATATATATATATTCTTATAATTAAGAGAGAGATTGAGATTGATTCAATAGGAGTTTAATGCAGTAACTTTGTGTTCTCAAGCTACAATGCCACTTACAATAATCACACAGCTTTTAATTACACAAAATGGAATACATGTTGTCAATAAATCAAGTTTACTCTGTGGACTGCTTTTTGCATGGGTTCAAGTGGCTATAAATAAATTCTCCACAATATATATAATATATATATAATGCCTCTCTAGTGTACTTGGCTCTTTATGCTTAATATTTAAGGTGTAACAATAGTCTGGCTGCTTACTGCTTCAAATATGATGTGATGTAAAAATATATATATATGTATATATATAATATTGTATATACATTATATTATATATAGTATATATATTATCATATATATACAATAAACATACATATATATATATATATATATATACACACACACACACACACAGTGTGATGTAATGAAAAGTGTATGAGATTAAGGACCACCACGCCTGGATTCCAGTGTTTGCGTCTATGAATCGCATCAACTTTATTATCTCCCCAAATAAGGAAGAGATCCTACCCATACCACAAAATTATTGTAAGAATTGATGTGAATACGTTCATCACAAAACTGTGCATACTTACAGAAAACTAACATTTAGCATTCTATCCATCTGATGAAGAAATAGGCAAAAAATATCATTACTTTATAATATGTTCATTACAAAATGAAAAAAAAACAAAAAACAAAAAACAAAATGGAAAGGTATATACAATGGTGAAAGAGCATTTATAAAGAGTGCCTAAATCTGTGCCAGAAAATAGGAAGAGCTGCTCCTGAACTGAGACTTTTAAAAACCTATAACGTCTTCTAGGAGGATAAGATGTGCGAGAGAATTCTGGGAAGAACGGGAGGAGCCAAGAACTACTGTTAGCTCAGAATTGCCAAAGGCAATATATAAGAAGTATGGTGGATAGGTGGACAAGTAAACAAAGGCCAGATCATAGAGAGCCTCACATGCCTAATTAAGGAGGCACATTTTATTATGTGGGACATAGGGAGAATCAGAAAATTTTGTGGAAGGTACAGAACAGCGACTACAAGCAAAGAAAGAGAGAGTGAATGATCCTATCACATCATGCAGGATGGGCCGCAAGAGGCTGCGAAGCCAGCGCCCAGACCGTCGTAGTTGTCCTACATGAGACGATAAAACCTGTATCGTGAATATGTCTGTGAGTGGTTGGTGGGTGGGAGATGGATTTAGGAAGAAAATTAACTAGATATTTTGATTAATGATAAAGAGGAAGAGAAGAAATGGATTGATGTTCAGAGTTTTGGCTTAAGATGAGTGAGCGGGTGTTAGTTCTCTAAGCGAATTTAGGAGATAATGACAGAATTAGAGGAGTCAAGGGTAAGGTCCGAAACATACTGAATTGGAAATGCAGACAAGGGAGCAGAGGGGGGTGCAAGTTCGAAGTCAAGACGTTTAGACAGCCGTTAACTATCTTTTCATTCACTCAGTTTCTTAACACTCATTAAACACCTATGAGCCAGATACTGGGCTGGGCGGAGGGAATGTGAGCTGCGAAGACGTGGGTCCCTCGACGACTTTATTGCCTCATAAGAAAACGGTCATATAAAAGCTGAATGAAACCGTCATAAATGTGAAGATAAAAGTAAACTCAGAACGTGGGGCTAATAAAGGAATTCAATTCTTGGAGGAAAAGATTGAAAGAGGGGCCCATTGTTTGAGACCCGCATGAGAGGAACTGGCGAGCCCACAGACATCACAGGAATCGCACATGGAAACACGTAGACGCGGGAAGAATTGAGGTGTGAACCTGGGAGTCACCAAGAAGTGGGACAAAGGGGAGGCGGGCAGAGGGGCACTAAAGAGCGGGGCCTTCGGTGTAAGAAAGACCAGGACGTGAGTTCCAGCTCTGCTGGGTCAGATGAACCACCTTGTAAGACATAGTCAACCTCTTTAAGGAGATTTTGTCATCCGGGGTACGGGTGTGGTGCTAGTAGGTCTGCCTCAAAGGGGTATTGAAGGAATTAGGGATACAATGTCTGAAGGCTGCAGAGCACTTAGCATTTTATGTTCAAAAAAAATGAAAAATGTTTTCAATCTTCAGTGAAGTTGGACAAGGAGAGTTGAAGGATGAGGATACAGGCACCAAGACCGTCTGGTGTCTGGTGGGAAGCAAGAGGGAAGAGGGTTGGGGGTCCCGAGGGGCGGCCGCTGCAGCGAGGTGGGCCTAATGGGGAGCGAGCCGGGCTGGGGGACAGGCAGGTTCCCAGGCCCCGGGGCTGCATCGCCATCGCGTGAAAGGCCAGTGGGGGGTGAAGAATTGCAGAGGACAAGGGACACTTTCCTGAAGGCCTTTTTATGTTCTCTGAAGAGAAAGGAGGCAGCCTGAGGGAGACGAGATGGTCGGGGGTACCAGGCGGTGCTGTCCCTCTGGGGTGGGAGAGACAGGCTTCCCTGCGGATAGAGGAGAACTGGTGCCGGGGACACGGGGAGGGGACAGGACACCAGGAAGCCCGAGGCTGCGGGGACCTGGGGCCCAAGCGCTGGGGCTGCACGAGCTTGGGGACCCCAGGCCCGGGCGCACGACCCTCCGAGATGGGCGGCCGCTGCCCCGGGTCACGCGCTGCCTGGGGAGCCAAGCGGCCCCCCAGGGGTCAGCGGCCCCGGCTCGGGTCACGGAAGGTCAGCCACCCAAGCGCCAGGCCACAGGGGGCCATCGGGCCGCAGCCTCGGCCCCGCTCAGGGCTCGCACGGGGACGCGGCAGGGGGACCCTCCCGGGCTGCACCCCTCCATCGCCGCCTCCCCGGCACACACACCCGGGCACACACACCTGGGCACACGCACCCTGGGTACACGCACACCCAGGTGCATGCACGCCCAGCACACGCACCCCTGGCACACACACACCTGGCACACGCACCCCTGGCACATGCAAGCCCAGGTGCATGCACGCACAGGCACACGCATGCACAGGCACAGGCACACCCAACACATGCACCCCTGGCACACGCACACCAAGGCACACACACGCCCAGGCACACGCACACCTAGCACATGCATGCCCAGACACATGCACGCCCAGGCACAGGCACACCCGGGCACATGCACGCCCAGGCACATGCATGCCCTGGTGCATACACGCCCAAGCACAGGCACGCCCAGGCACTCCCGCACATGTTCACAGGATGTCCTCTCCAAGCACGTCAGGCATCGCCCTCCCTTACCGCTGCTCCACTTTGCTCCCCTCCATTCCTTGGTGCCAAGGCCTGAAGGTAGGATGGACAGAGGCGAGTGGTATGAACTAGAAAGAAAAAGGAAAGCTCAATCCGGCCTCATCCTTTCTCCCCCCGTACCCCGCCCTCAGACTTGATGAAAAGGATGGCAGTTTCCTACATTACAAAAGTGAGTTACATTCCACTAATGTTATAATCTTGCTGGCCCCATCTTTAACCTGGCAAGCCTGGAAAACATGGAAAGTTTACATACTGAATAAAGACTTTCAGATTAGCTCATGTTTTATTTGGAAAATGCACGACTCTGCCTGGAGATAATACAGTAATGCAGTTCCTTTATGGTGTGCGGGGAATATTGTGACATTTCCTAAACATAATAGCGTCGTGGTTTCTCGGGATGGAAAGTGTCTAGAGGAAACCTGAAAAAAAAAGTTGTTTTGTAAACTCAACAGAAACTTGAGATAAAAATGTCATTTTTGGCTCTAACTGCAGTAATGGCTTAAGAAAGTACCACATTTATATTTTTAAAAGATTTAAGAATGAGGTATTTAACCATCTGCATATTGAATTATATCTGTAGCTTTTTAGTAAGAAATGTTCAGTTTTAACATATTTCTGGTATTTTCTTTCTGTGGTTAATTACCATTGCCTCTTTATTGTGGTAGACTTTCAAGGAGGACTGCCACATATCAGTGAGGGTATGAGTGATGCCCAGGTCACACGACCAAGGTTCTCCGAAACCTTTGTGCAGGAGGGATTTCAGGTGTCCCCTCACTGTTACACCCTCGGTAACTGGTCCAATGCCTGACTTACCCGGAAGGCTCTTAAATTACTTGTAAAATGAATAAATGGGAGGTGTGTCTAAGAGACATTAATTTGCATATAATCATTTTGTTGCTTTTTAAAGCTTTGTTTTGTCTTCATCAGATTATTTGGATGATCACTGGGTGCTTACCTCTAGATGCACTCGATTCCACATTGTGGTGTCTTCAGCAAATTTTTGAGTGTCTGTTTCCGTAGCTCTTCCGTGTTAGACCGATTGGTTCCCATTGTTTCCACTAGTTGCTGACGTCCTTCAACACTGGCGTAGACCTGGCCAGGATGTATTTTGTAGCAAATTCAACGGTTGGTTGGGACGGAGGGGGCGGGGGGGGGGCTTTAGTCGCCGCTATTACTTTCCCAACTTCTGGTCTTCGGAACACTAATACGACTCAAGATGTTAATAGAGATCTGCCAAAAAAAAGTTTATGGTGGCCAAGTAAGTTTAGGAAATATAGGGTTTGGAGACCATACGTCTGGGAGAATCTCAATGTGTATTAGTTTATTAAGGGCTCTGAAATGTCTTTCGGTAAAAGAAATCTGTTCAATGTCTTCTAGTCAAGCATTTCCCTCCCCGCCCTTTTTTAAATCGTGGGATCTATTTCAAACGGTATTAAGTGTTCCACGCAAGTGGCCTAGAAAATGCTGCCCTGCTCTGCATTTATATTATTGTGCTAATTCCTGGTATATTCTAAGTCAAACTGAGCAATTATGAAAAAGAAATTTGGACATCAATTTTCTTTCTGCTGATTATTAGAGTTCTTTTTATTTCTTTAAAATATACCATAACCTCTAAAGTATGTGAAAATATATGAATGGTTAAATGACCTAACAGAGTCTTCGGTTTCCAATGTATATTTTTCTAAGCCAAAAAAGATACTCTTTGGAAAGTAAGGAAACAGATGCAGCCACCCACTTTAGTGACCAGTTTCATTTTGTCTGTGATAAATTGAAAATCCCTCGCGGTACACTGCACTGCCTTCATAGAGAACTCATTCGACTTTGAACGTGAAATCTTCAACCCTCTGGTATTGGCAGAAAATTGTGTCTTGACATGCTTACATGCCCCAGAATATGAAACATTTTGGAGATTAGAGAGAATTTGATATTGTCTGTGTCAACATGGTATAGACTGTGCTTTATAAGTAACTAAAATTCTGTTTCTATTAGGTTCACATACATTGCTCCACTCTTGGGGAAAGAAATATGTGTAGTAAACATGTGAACAGAGCTGTTGAGAATTGACAGGCCTTCTTTGATTTGTTTCAAACTCTAAATGTACTCTGTATTCCTAAAGAGCGTAATGCACCCAAATCTTAAAGGTTAAGCAGCTAAACTGCAAAACCGAATAATATATATGATTGGGAAATCAATGTCTCATGTTTTATCCACACTTCTCTCTGAGATGTGTTCTGGGACATTAGTAAAACTATTCTAGGTCTCAGCGTTTTTATGGAAATAAGAATAACACAGGGCAGGATATAGACATCTAAGCCTGACTGTGTCTTCTTCAAGAGTAAGGAAAAAAAAATCATTTAACAGTATAAGGTCTGGAACTAACCTATGCAGCTTGATTCCCTAAGTTCTGGAGAAACCAAATTTATGAGATCATGGATTCTAATGTCTCTAGAGTGACGATGAAATAGACTCTGAAGAAAAGCATCAAAATGGACCAAAGGACAAGGAAAATCAGGCATGATGACACTGATAAGATTTCCTGCTCAATCCTGAGAAAAGCACTGAAAGACATAGAACTGCATATGCTGTAGGAACACGAGTGTATCCAGTGTCACTATTTTACAAAAGAGCATAAAAAACACTATACAGGATAGAGCTTCTCAGACCATTTAGATTTAGATGATGTGAAACATGAGTTATTTGTGGGAATCCAGAGTTCCTTAGACTATTGTGATTCCAAGGTAGTCATCTGAATCGTATGGAATAGCTTCTCCGGTCAGCAGAAATAATAGAAATAATTACACACACACACACACACACACACACACACACACACACACACAATCTTTGGCAGAAAATCTTTATTGGATCACAAAATTGAAATGGCGGGCCTGGATTGCTAAGTCCCTTCCAGCTCAGTTTCTGCTCCTCAGTCACCCTCCTACCTTGTACATCCCCGCCCCCCACCCCCAGTCCATATAAATGGGACCCTTTAAGACTTTAACAGTAAGTCTTTAACAGAGAAACACCTTTCAATTAGTAATATTTTTTGTTGATAGGATCACAAAGTTTCTATTCTTAGATTATTTCTCCAAAACAGACATTTGGTGCTTCTGGAATGATCTGGTTGCAGAGAAAGCCTTTTTGCATGAAAATTTACCTGTTAGTGTGGGCGGAGATGACCATCTGTGTTTCCCATAACATTGCATTTTCATGTGAATACAGGAAGACTTCCTCAAAATCTCTTGCTGCGGGTTTGGGGCTATGGAACTGGCCAATGTAATGTGCGTGGATGTGACATTTGCTATTCCCAGGTCTGGTGCTTAAAAACATCCTATGAGGGCAGCTCTACCAAATGCATGAGTTATTTGTGTGAATACTAAGTATACTTAAAATTAAGTATTCTTGCCTGAATTGTACAAGCTTTTCATGTCTCTGGGATACAATTCTCAGAACCAACTAGCCAGAGCTGCTCAAACTCCATCATACTTTGGGTGAACGAAGGACTAGACATTTGTGTATGATATCACAGACGTGGAGGGTTATCTGTTGCAACAGCCAGCATTATTACTCTCACTAATAAACCCAGAAAATAATCAAATAAGGTAGCCGTCAAGTACTTCCACCAATTTTGGCAGAATGTTTTCCTGTTGGCTGATCTCATTAATAATGGGACAAAATGTTCACAGGTCCCTCAAACACTTAACCAATACTCAAGGAATGTGGTATCACATGGACACAGACATTAATAGAATAAACACGTAAAAGAGCATGGGATGTTATTTTGTTTACCTTAATGGAAGCCTATTCATAGCCAGATTTTTAGTTCAGTGTGAAACAAGTTCTTTTTGGTCTTTGGCCTCAGGGATCTTGCAAATGCACATTCTGGTTGATACCTGGGAATTGTGTTCTAGAGAGATGAGGATGTCGTACAATTCAGGCAAGAATACGTAGCTGTAAGTATACGTACTGTTTACTAATGAATACTCAGCTCTGTCTCATGCTTCCATTTCCCTCAGCCTCACGTAGAGTTAATCTATATGTCACATTCTGTTGAGAGATGGAAAAATGTTAATTGTAATCACTAGGGGTTACCAAAAATATAATTTTCCTGCCAAATAAATAATGACTGGCTGTGACCTTAATATTGATGAGGAATCACTTAGTCTTTGAGAGCCTCTGTATTTTCAATTGTAGCATGGCGATACCAAGGCCTGCCCGGCCTCCTTGACCTGGGTGCTTTAAGTTACCAATGAGATAATCCGCATGAAAGAGCTTTACAGAGTGTTATACCAACGTATGTTATCATTAACTTAGGGTTCTTAGAGAGTCTCCAACGAATGTTGAAAAAGCACAGATGTGCCCGTCCTGCATTTAATAGACATGGAGACCCTACAGAGGGGCTGCAGGAAGGGGGAGCACCAGAAGCTCTCGCCCCAGTGCTCGCTCCTTAGCACGGAGAGGTTGGGAATCGTCCTTCCTTACAGCCCTGGGGGTGGGCTACTGTGGGTGTTCTAACCTCAGAGAATAAGATGCTATTTCTCCTCTAGATTAATTAGTCCTTTAAGATGAAAATAGGCAGACTTCACTGGAGGGGCTTTCAAAACAGGGAAGAAAAAGCCTCCCAGATACAGACAGAAATCATGTGATGCAGATCATAAAATTTCTCCAGAGCTGGATTTAATTAGAAATTGCTGGAACTATTTGGCATGCAAACAGCTGCTGTCAGGGCTGCGCGGCATTTCCCGGCCTTGGAACAGCTGTATGTAGTTTTTCTTTCTCCTTCCAACTAGACCTATGTAGAAAGCCTGTTATGTGCTGGCAAGGGCTCGGAGTTATTCTCATGAGCTAATCACATCAGCTTAGATGATACATGAAAACGATTTGAGTATTTTATATCTAAACAGTCCTTTATCTTTTTCTGTTGTTGTTGTTGAAATTTCTCAGAATGTTTTCAGTGTGAGCTCGTGAAGTTTTTTAGAGGGAAAATATTCCTAACGTCCCTGGAAGCTCCAGCAGTACTGCAGTGGGTTCGCCACAACTCGAGCAGGTACAGTTTCAAGGCCCTGGACGCGTATGTGAGCTGGAGGCGCTGCTCAGCTCAAGCGTTCAGAATGTGCCACGGACTGGGGCACCTGGCTGGCTCAGTCGGGTGAGCTGCCCACTCTTGGTTTGGGCTGTGGTCATGATCTCAGGGTCAGGGGATCATTCCGTGCAAGGGGCTCCACAGCCACATCTGGCTCTGCACTCGGGGAAGAGTCTGCTGGAGACTCCCTCCCCCTCCCTCTCTCTGCTCACTCTCTCTCAAATAAATAAATTAATGAAGTCTTTTTTTTAAGATTTATTTATTTATTTATTCATGATAGACATATATATAGAGAGAGGCAGAGACACAGGAGGAGGGAGAAGCAGGCTCCATGCAGGGAGCCCAATGAGGGACTCGATCCCAGGACTCCAGGATCACGCCCTGGGCCAAAGGCAGGTGCTAAACTGCTGAGCCACCCAGGGATCCCCAAGTCTTCTTTTTTTAAAGAGAGCGTCCCTGATTAAAATGAGGTAGAGGGACAAGGGGCCTTTAAACTTTGTAGTAGAAGATTAGACACCTAGAGGGATAATGCTTCTCGCTCCGGTCAGCCACCATGTGACGTGGGTTCTGGTGGGCACAAGGAAAAGAGGAAGACAGTTCTGTGTGGCCCATCCCCTCTACCCAGGGAAATGAATCCCAAACACATACTTCACTGGTGATCAAGAATGTCACACAGTCATATACGCAGGAGTACAGGGTGTGTGTGTGTGGCTGACTCTCTCTACGGGCACGGTTCTGACTCTGGCAATGCAAATCCTCTGCCCCAAACAACTGTAAAGCTCTGCAAAATGGTCACAACCAGCCACATGAGGTGGCTCTAGAATCTGATCAAAGGCGTGCAGCAAATTGACAAGGATCAATTGACAAAATCTACTGTAACTTGATTAAGAACTCTGTGAGTCTGTGGCCTCATTCTCGGGGCTGTTGCAAACTCGTCCGTCTCCAGGGTGGTGGTTCATGGAGGGCAGGCAGGGCAGCCATCAGACTCACCAGCTTAACTGTCCCTGCAGAAAGCAGTTCACCTGAGGTGGAACGTTGTTGTTAGAGGAGCAGCTCAGGGGCAAGCCGACAGAGAAGGCCAGCAGCTCTGCTCACCTGAGAGCGTGACCCCATGCCAGTCAAACAACATGCAGGTAGGCCAGCCAGGGATTTAGAAGGAATTTCCAGAATGTAAGATAGCCTTGGGAGCTTGCTAAGTGCTGCTGTATCCCAGGTGGGCTGGAGCTGTGCGCACACACGGCGCAGATGCAAGCGGTCCTCACTGTGCTGCACATCCCGGGAGATGGAAGCCACCTCACCAAGGTGCTTGCTCATACCACCAAGGACGTGGGCCTACGTCCCGCAGGCAGGGAGATGCCACTTTAGTTCTGGATGAATCACTCTTGCAGCCATGTGGAACCAGAATTTGAACCAATTCTTTGAATTGTGGTCCTTTGTCCTCCAGTGATAGAAGTGCCTCAGAATCATCAATGGGAGCCCTGAGAAATGCAGATTCCTGGATACCAGGCCAAACACACTGAGTCAGAAGACTCCAAGGCAAGACCCGAGGAATTGACATTTTTGTAAAAATGACATGATGATGAAGCACTCTGAACCTCGAGACCTAGAGACAGAGTGTTGATCTGGGTGGAAAAAAAAAAAGTCTGAATGAGGAAGAAGAAAACATTTGGAGGGTTTTTTTTTTTTAATAGAAGGGAAACATCCTGGTAGTGTAGCTGTTTCAACTATGAAATATGAAGTACGCCTTTTGGCAACTGAAGCTTCCCTGTTGAATGGTACAACATCACAGCTTATTTGGATGTAATTATGAAATACGTGTGCATCACACCAATTGCAATCATTAGGGGTTGGAAGTGTTTATTTATTGAGCTACAAGTGTTAAGATATCTAGTAATTCAGGCAAAGTTTTAAAAGTGGGAATTATCAGCTCTCACTTCTTCCAAATGAAGTCTATAAATATTTCAGCTCAAATATTTTCATGACTACTGTCTTTTTACTTCCATTCATCGCACTTTTACTTGACAGTATTTTTTTACAGTATTTTTATAAGACAAAACATGTCTAAATTTTCTCTCTGATTCTTTTGAATGTTTTACTACATGTACATGCTGTAAGATCATAGGCCTTCTCAATTTTGCTCAATCATGATACGGAATTTATATTTATCTAAAATGAGAATTCCACCAAATATACATTTATCTAAAATCGCAATGCTACTTGGAAAATCCAATATCAAGTTATTCGAAAATTCAACTATAAAATGTCAAAAGTAACCCAATGCATTAGTTTCCTATTGCTGCTGTAAAAAGTTAGGAAAAACTTATTCCCTTAAAACAGCATAAATTTATTATCTTAAAGTTTTGAAGTTCAGATCTTCAATGCCAGTTTTATGGGGCTACAATGAAATGTTGGCAGGGCTGTGTTCCTCCTGGAGACTCTAGAGAAGCACCTTTTCCAGCTTCTAGTGTCTATCCACTTCCTTGGCTGGTGACCTTCTTCCATTTTCAAAGTTAGCAATAGCCGGTTGATCTCTTTCATAGGGAATCACTCTGACACTGATTCTAAGGAAGAGGCCTCCGAGATCCACTGTGAAGGATCTTTGTGACTACACTTCACCACCTGGATAATCAAGAATAATCTCTGTGTTTTAAGGTCAGCTTGTTAACAACCTTAATTTCACTTTGCTATATTCACAGGTTCTGGGGATTAGGACATGCACATCTTTGGCAGGCTATTATTTTTCCTATTACACCCCAAATGCTCTATTTGAAAAGGAGATTTCACTTGTAGGAAAGGGTTAGCAAAAAAAGTTGGGATATTGGTGGCCAATTTAGAGATTTAAATGCACACTACGGTGAGAACACTACTCATCACACATGTGTATCCTACATTAGTAGATAAGACCATAGCAGAAGTTGAAAGGAAGTAGAGATCTACTAAACAATTTTTGGTACACATATTAGGGGCACCTGGGTGGCTCAGTTGGTTAAGGGCCACGTCAGGCTTCCTGCTCAGTGGGGAGTCTGCTTCTCCCTCTCCCTCTGCCCCCCACTCATGCTCAATCATACTCTCTCTCTCAAACAAATAAAGTCTTTGAAAAAATAAATAGCAATGATAAAATATAATTAAAATATGAAAACTCAAGGCAATGCTAAACTGTGTAAGATGTCAGACAATAGGTATAAAACGGGAATGTCACAGGCAAACCAGGACTTATAATCAACTTGCACATGGGATAGGTACTGTTCTTACTCTCTCCCTCCCCATTTTGCAATGGAAAATCAAGCCTTGGGCATGGGTTGGGGGTGGGTGGGCAAGAAACTCAACCAAGTTCACATATCCAGTAAGAAGAGCTTATAAGTTTAGTCCTAAAGCTAGTGTTTTATTTTTTTAGAGAGACAGAGTGCATGAGTGGGGAGTGGGCAGAGGGCGAGGGAGAGAAAATCTTAGGCAGGATCCATGCTCAGTGCTGAGCCTAACGGGGCGCTTGATCTCATGACTCTGAGATCATGACCCAAACTGAAATTAAGAGTCGGGTGCTTAACCGACTCTTAACCGAGCCACCCAGGAGCCCCTAGAGCTAGTGTTTTAAATCACCGTGAATTCCACCTGTCATTTGGAGGAAGACTAAGGAAAGCAGCAGGAAACATTTTCAGAAACGGCCACAGTAATGTTGCCCATCCATGTGCTATGCCTACTCCCGCTGAGAGGCAGGATCTCTGTTCTATCTATTTGAATCTGGGCAGACCTGCGACTGGACCTCTAAACCTCTAAATCAAAAAAGTCAATACAGAGTTTTGTATCTTGAGATTCTGTGCCTCAGAATCCAGCTACTTTGTGAGGAAGCACAAAGCTGCCTCAAGGAGAGGCCCTGCCAGCTGGCACCAACCTGCCAGGTATGCGAGAGAGCTGCCTTACATGTGGTTAGTGCAGCCCCAGGTGAGCCGTTCCAGGTGATACCCCTTGGAGCAGGGACCCATGCAGATTTGGTAGCAAAATAGTTAATTGTGGCTATTTTCAGCTTCTAAATTTTGAGGTGGCATTTGACACAATAATAGTTAACTGAAATAGGGCAACTCCAAGTTTCTAAATTCAAGTGATTGGCTCTTTTATGTCACTTCTATAAATGATGTTTTCTGGCAACTTGGTGTGGTGGTGGGAAGAAGGCAAGCCTTGTCATCTGATGCAGTGGGTTTGGAACGGGTGATCTCCCTCCACTGGAGAATTTACTGTAGGTTCTAACAGTAGAAACCTGTGAAGCCTGAGTTCAGGGACTTGGTGTTTCCACCTTTGGTGCCTCTGGCAGGTTGATACACAGACACACACAAGGCTATTCATTCATGCACTAGAACAGTGCTTTTCATCTCTATTGTACATCGGACTCACCTGGAGGATTTTTAAAAATACTGATAACTGGGCTTCCCCAATTCTCCCAATATTCTGAAGACATTGGTTTTGTGTGGCACTTGGGTATTACTATTTTTGAAAGATTGCAATGTTTACCCATGTGTGCACACCTCTAGATGAGATGGACAAGATGGAGAGCAGTGCCTAGATTCCAAAATGAAGAAAAGAGGAAATAAGAATTAAATGACAAGAATAAAGAAAAAGTGACTTGGAGCCTTGGAGGAGCTATGGAATCCAACCTCCCGAGGAGACAGCAGGGCTGGGCTGGTGTGTATTTGTATGACTCAAGTTGGTTTTCTTATAGGGACCTCTGATAGTCTTTGGGATAACTCTCCAAAATCTAGTTATCCTCTCCTTTGGACTCATAAAGATTGGATTCTGTCCCTATCATGCCTTAGGGGACCATGACAATATCACTGGCCATTGAGATGTGCACAGGGGCATTACTTACAAATTCAAGGTCCTCCAAAATGTTCTTTCTCTCTGATATAGATATGAGTAACATTGGAAAGCCACATGCAGAAGAATGTAACTAGACCATTCTCTGACACCAGACACAGAGATAAACTCAAAATTGTTGAAAGACCTAAATGTGAGACAAGAATCCATCAAAATCCTAGAGGAGAACACAGGCAACACCCTTTTTGAACTTGGCCACAGTAACTTCTTTCAAGATACATCCATGGAGGCAAAAGAAACAAAAGCAAAAATGAACTATTGGGACTTCATCCAGATAAGAAGCTTTTGCACAGCAAAGGATACAGTCAACAAAACTCAAAGACAACCTACAGAATGGGAGAAGGTATTTGCAAATGATGAAGCAGATAAAGGGCTAGTTTCCAAGATCTATAAAGAACTTATTAAACTCAACACCAAAGAAACAAACAATCCCATCATGAAATGGGCAAAAGACATGAACAGAAATCTCACAGAGGAAGACATAGACATGGCCAACATGCATATGAGAAAATGCTCTGCATCACCTTGCCATCAGAGAAATACAAATCAAAACCACAATGAGATCCCACCTCACCCCAGTGAGAATGGTGAAAATTAACAAGACAGGAAACCACAAATGTTGGAGAGGATGCGGAGAAAAGGGAACCCTCTTGCACTGTTGGTGGGAATGTGAACTGGGGCAGCCACTCTGGAAAACTGTGTGGAGGTTCCTCAAAGGGTTAAAAATAGACCTGCCCGAGGACCCAGCAATTGCACTGCTGGGGATTCACCCCAAAGATACAGATGCAGTGAAACGCTGGGACACCTGCACCCCGATGTTTATAGCAGCAATGTCCCCAGTAGCCAAACTGTGGGAGGAGCCTCGGTGTCCATCGACAGATGATGGATAGAGAAGCTGTGGTCTCTGTATACACTGGAATATTCCTCAGCCAGTAGAAACGATGAATACCCACCATTTGCTTCGACGTGGATGGAACTGGAGGGTATGATGCTGAGTGAAATAAATCAATTGGAGAAGGACAAACATCATATGGTCTCATTCATTTGGGGAATATAAAAAATAGTGAAAGGGAATAAAGGGGAAAGGAGAGAAGATATGTGGGAAATATCAGTGAGGGAGACAGAGCATGAGAGACTCCTAACTCTGGGAAACGAACTAGGGGTGGTGGAAGGGGAGGAGGGCGGGGGGTGGGGGTGAATGGGTGACGGGCACTGAGGGGGGCACTTGGCGGGATGAACACTGGGTGTTATGCTATATGTTGGCAAATTTAACTCCAAGAAAAAATAATAAAATTTAAAAAATTAAAAAAATAAATGAGCAACATTTGGAATGTGGCTGTTCCATAAGCGTAGACCACTGAGAGGGTGTGCAAAATAGAGCACTACTACCAGTCTCTGATAGGCCCTTTTTTTGCTTTGGACCACCAAGGTTTTGAATTGTTTGTTACTGCAGCATCTACCCTATCATGTCCTGACTAATACATGATCTGAGCAAGATGAGCATGCATCTCTTTGCAGAAGGTGAGGAAGCATAATTCCTACCTTCCTGAAGTTAAATCTTGCCCCGGATTCTCTCATTGGAAAGAAGAGGATGAAAAATAGATTTTTCAGCTCGTGCTTCATGAATCAAAGCAACGCGCTTTGACGTCAAGTCAGAGAACTAAATATTTTATTTTATTTAGAACCCAGTATATGGAAAGCTGGCAGCTTTCCCCTAAGAGTAAATTGAATATGATGCCAAGTTCACACTCATGAAATTAATTGACTTCTCTACTTTCAACATAAGATATCAAACCCTTCCACATTAGTGACCCGTGTAAAACAGACCTTAGCACATGGACGGTGGTTTTCAAGAGGTCTTCTATTAAATGAACTACTCACTATAAGTTTACCAGGGTGCGGAGGGATGGAAAAACACACATGTACTTAAAATAGCATTTTTGTGTATTTCTTACCTAAAGCTTTTTTTTTTTTTTTTTTTAACTTTTTGGTATTCAGAAGCCGACATTAGTGACAGTATTTAATCACAGACTTCTTCCTAGAGCCGGAGCATAGGAGAAGCTAGTTCCTATAAAAATAAAGTCTACATGTAAAAACTCCGCTTTTTGTGTATTTTGATTAATTTACTGGACTTTTTGATGATCTTCTTTGCTATGTAAATCTTTAAGGTCACCTTTAACTTCAGTCTGATTCCTGTAAGTCATCATTTTCCTTCTCATGGACCCTAACGATCATCTTATACCCATTTTCTGTCCATCTCTTTTCTGGGGGTTTCACACTCCTAAGAGCAACTGCACAGCCACAGCAGAATACAATATTTTACAGTACCAACCTTTGTATTTTTCACATCGTATTTCTTTATTTCTTAGCCCCACCCCCACATTACATTTAAAAAGATGCGGCCCATAGACGGGGCTCAGAGCAAAAAAAGACCTGTGATGTCTGGCATTTAGTGGTTGGGTTAAGTAAACACAAGTGGCACAGTATTGAGACCAAATGTTTGAACAGAAGCAGGAAGAAAAGTGGAGCTTCCTTCTTCAAACCTACAAAACTATAAAGGGTACCTCTGATCAGAGGGAAGAAGAAAGGAGGAAAGCTTTAAATATTTATCTATCATCTATCTATCATCTATCAATTATCTATCTATCAATTATCTATCTATCATCTATTTTTAGAGAGAGGAAGAAAAGGGAAGGGGCAGAGGGAGGGAATCTCCAGCAGACTCCCTGCTGAGAGCAGAGATCCACTGGGGACTAGATCTCACCACCCTGAGATCACGACCTGAGGGAAATCAAAAGTCAGCCCCTTAACCGGCTGAGCCACCCAGGCATCCAAAGGAGGAGTGTTAAATATAACTATAACTAAAATATTAGTGAATTAATAGAAAATCTGAGGTATGGTAAAACCAACAGATTAGGAGAAAACAGCCACTGAAAAGATAGTCTATTACTCACAGTTCCCAAGGAGAAGGGCCACACCACACCATGGGGTCAGTAGGGAGGCAGAGGGAGTAGAAGAAAACAGGGTACAAACATTTCCTGCAGTTTCTGCATGGAAGAACGGGTAAGGCAGGGTACAGAGGGTCTGGATTGGGTAGCTGGAATGACTTTCTTGGGCTCTGAGGCCTAGGGGAAGCTCCAAGTTGTCTAGTGCTTGGCCGTTGGACGATTAGGGCAGGTGGACAGAGGCTGGGCTCTGGGCTCTGGATTGGTTGGTTTGTATCTGGGAGGCACACCTGCTCGTGAGTTGCTTCCCGTCTCTAGCTATTGGCTGACGCCGGCGGCGGAGGGGGGAGCTCCTGTAGGGTCAGCAGGCCCCAGTTATCAAAGCATCAGAATACAGAAAATTAAAGACACTGCTGTGACAAGGGGGGATTTGCTCCCTTGGTCTTGGTACCAGGAAGATGTAAGACGGCCATCTGGGGCTCCGAACAACAAGGCCTATATAATTGCCCCTGAATTTAGCAGCTTAAACCAACAAAGATGTATTATCTCATAGTTCCTGTGGGTCAGGATCTAAACTCACTTAAACTGGGCCCTCTGCTCAGACCTCTCAGAAGGCTCCCATCGCGGTGTTGGTCCAGGCTGCAGTTTCCTCACGTCCTGACCCGGAGTGATTTGCTCCTAACCTCACTCCCGTGACTGCTGGAAGGGTTCGGTTCCCTGGGGCTAGTGGACCGAGGACCTCAAGTCTTTGCTGCTTGCTCCGGGCCGTGTGGGCTCTTCCGCTGGCGGCTCATGCACGGCGTCTGGCTTCCACGCGAGGGAGTGAGCACCGCGGCCGTCAGCATCCACCTGCCAGCTGGCCCCAGAACTGGCGCCCGTCATCTCCGCTGTACCGCATGCACCAGAAGCAAGCTCCTGGTCCAGGCCGCCGTCAGGGGGCATGACGTCGGTGTGCCTGCCACACGGACGAGAGGTCAGCTTTGTGGCCTTGTGTCCGGGAAGCAGCCGGGCCCTAGAGAAGAATGTCAGCATCTCTGAATGGAAGTGTGGCCGACTTGGAGGGACGCCACTCCCCAGACGTGGCAGGCAGGCGGCGGGCAGTCTCGGCCCCGGACCCGCTGCCCGCACAGCTAGATCGTGTAATTTAAGGGTCAGAGCCCTTCCCCCTCTTCCTACACCGTCCCTGCAGCACCTTTGTGGTGACCTGGACTGGGAGGCGGTTACCAGGGTGACCGCATACGCACACCAGGGTACATTCGAGAGTACTGAGAATCACCTGGAATAACCAGCATGAGCCGGGTCATCCCAGGAGAACCAGAGCTCAGAGCCCCCCAGATTCACCCTAGGGAAGGGGCATCTGTTTCCTGCATCCTGATACAGGGAGGTTCCAAACGGAAACTTAGCTGGGACGCGGAAAATAAAGACCCCGGGGCTGCAAGTCAGTCTGCTACAGAAGTCATTTCCCTTGCAGGGGTCTAGAGCTGGGTCCCCCGGGCAGAAATATTTGTTGGGAGGAGAGGGGAACGCTGTCAAGGGACGTCGCAAACGTGGCAATAGTCGCACGGTCTGTACTCGCACCAGCTGCTGGAGAGGGTCCCCACCCCGTCATGCAGGAGCATGGAGAGTCCTCGATCACGCAGCCCCGGGAGCATGTTTCTCCCACTTGTACCTGAAGGTGGAATTAGGGCAGGACGGGACCCCGGAGGAGCCCCCCGGCAGCGCGGTCCTGCGGAGCACGAGGCCGCTGCTGTCCCCGCCTGTCACCACTGCTTAGCCGGGGACTCTGGCTCCAAGGCCCTCCCTCGGCCTCTTCCTGAAAGGAGAGACGTCTCCGCGCCAGGTGCAAATAGTGAGTTTCTGCCCACGCAGATGAAAACAGAATATCTTTTGTTTGCATGTGTGTGTTTCGAAGACTTTCAAGGTGTCCAGTCCGTAAGAGCAAACAGATGGCGGATTAAGCATCGGGGTGCTGGCGTCTCCCCATCACGAATGTGATCACATTTCCATTAGCAACCGGTCTCCGCGCCGCTGCGAGCGAGGACACCTCCTTGGGCACGAAGCAAATCCTGGTTAGCAGCTGCCTGATGTCACGCTTTGCGGGGACTTGTACGCTCTCGGGCTCTAGACAACAGACCCCTGTATTTTATATTTTAAAAAGTCAAGGATTATCATTTACAATAAACTAATCGGTTGACGATTCAAATGACTTTTGGAGCCTAGATTTGATCTTCACCTTTTTTTTTTCCCTAAAGCAAAGTGTGAGTAGCATATCCATTGTCTTTTTTCCCCCTAAATAAATACCCATTTTCTCCTAAAATCTCCTGTATCTTCTATTGTTTCTTTGCAGAAAGATGATATATTGATAACCTTTCCTGGGCGATTTGTGAGTCTCCACTACAACCGACATTAATAGGCCTTTTTTTTTTTTTCCCAATTATCACTACGCTTTTATAGGTATTCCATTCCACAGGTCCTTGTGGACACAATTTTTGACCAGCACTAAATCTATGGCATTTGCATAATAGAAGCCTTGTGTCTTTAAAACACTTAACCATCTTGGGGATTTTCAGTATCTGTTACAAAGATCCTGAGAAGGGAATAATGCCAAGAATTTTTTAATGTGGTTTTTGAATAATAAGATTTATGGAGGGGTGAGGTGTATTTTTTTTTAAAGATATCAATTCTTTCCTATCAATGAGATGTATAAAAGCTGGATGTTCAGTGTGATCTCTCATAAAGTATTATGAACATAAACCAGGTATAACATTATTTTCTGTACCTGACAGCATAATCGGTACCAGGAGTAGTTTCAGGAAACAGATCCTCAAAATGTGTTTCTGGGATTCAGTAACTCTTACTGTTGGATGGGGGCTTGGATAACCTCGTCGCACGCTGGTCGTCCGTGGCATGTGGCAGCGTCCCGGTGCCACACAGCCCAGCGGGAACGCGGGATGAAGGGCAGGTGCAGGGCAGGCCCTGGGGGAGCTGGTGTCTACGGCATTTAGTCACTACGGCAGCTCGAATAATTGCAAGGACGGTGGCCTCCCCTGGTAGGACGGAGTGGAGTGTTGTTCCAACCTGTTCACCCTCACCCTCCAACCTACCATTGGAGACGCTATTGGCCAGGAAGGCCTGGGGCGCCCAGCTGCTGGGAACCAGTGTGGTTCGGCCAACCGTGTTTGGAAGATGCAACTATCAGGGAACTTTGATCAAGAAAACGATCTACCACTCCCAAGTCCTGGAGGGCCTAGGACACACCCAAGGGCCACACAAAGAGGGAGGGAGCAGGGAGCACAGACCGGGCTCTGCCTTTGTTGAGGTCGAGGGTCAGGGTGTCTATATTATAATCACAGGTTCACTCAATTGGCAAATTAAAACTTTAGAAGAGGAATTGAGGCACGGGAAGAGAAAAGCGGGGCCACTCAAGTGGTCGCTTAGGTCACCCGGGGCGTTTGGGGGAGGAGGGGCCAAGGCAAAGTGAGAGAGTGAAGCTTAAGAAGCCGCCAACCCCAGCGCAGAGCCCATACTGGGCTCGATCTCACAACCCTGAGACCCTGACCTGAGCCAAAATCAAGGGTCGGCGCCTTCACGAAGCGAGCCACCCAGGCGCCCCATCCAGGGCTTCGTAAAAGGGGGGTCTCGTGGGGGTGGCCGCCGGGTTGCTTACGTAACTGCTTTACTAACAGCGGAGTCATCCAGCAGGTAAAGCGTCTTTGACAATTAAACGAGTGAATGTCAGACACTGAAGCCCCAGTGTCCCGCGGGGCGGGAGGCGCCTCCCGTCCTCCCAGCCCTGACTTGGGGCTGACCATGGGCGGGAGCAAATGAGACGTGAGCAGATGCATGAAGCAGATGGTGCGTGTTTCTCCCTCGGTGTCCCCGAGGCCCCCTTAGAACAGCTTCTCTCTGCTCGCCCGGTTCTCAGCCTGGTTCCCAGCCCGGTTCCCCTAGGAGACAGGGACAGGCCCGTCCTCACCTGAGGACGCACCCAGCCGAACCTCAGCTCCCAGCTAAGCCACTTCTGCAATCTCCACGCCTCCGACCAAGCAGAGCAAATGCTGTGTTGGATGTTGGAAGCCACTCGGCCGGGGTGGCCCTCACACGGCCCAGCTGACACCTGCCTGCAGCGCCGGGCTTCCTGCTGACGCGCTTCATGAGAGGGACCCACCTAAGGACTCACAGATCCAGAGCCACGGGGCTCCAATGACAGCTTTCGCGTTGTCCCTTATCTCCTAGGCCCCGGGCACGTGGGAGGGGGGGTGCCTACAGCATGGGAGGCAGGTTGCCAGGGTTTCTGGGATGCAGGGCCCTTTCAGTGCTGCAAACAGGCCTCATTCCGTGAAATAGGGCCTCTTGGGGGGAAGAGCTGGGGCGTGAGGGGACGGTGAGGGCCGCGCTCCAGCCTCTGCCTGCCCCCGAGAGCCGCGGGGCCTGCAGCTCCTCTGCACCCCAGGACTAGGCCCGTGTCCTCCAGCCCAGCCGCCTCCCCACACGTAGACCCCTCTGCGGCCCTCGGCCAGGGCTTTGGTTACAGGCGGCGAGAGAAGAAGGCCCCGTCCACGCGGGTGTGCAAGTCCCACTGAGTGGCGAAGGCTCCCGAAGGCCCCGGGCATCTCCACGCACCCCTTGGGCTGGGTCCCCATGTCAGCACCTGCCAGCTGTGGGATGCAGCCGGTCCCTGCTGAATCTTTGTTCCCATGGGAAGAACCGCTGGACTCTGCAGGCTTTTCCAAAGATCTGGTTTAAAGAAGTGGTTAAAGCCTCGGTGGGTCACCGAGGTCCAGGGAAAGCCTCTGAAAGGGCTCAGTATGTGCTGGGGAGAAGCCCTAACCCGGGGGACCTGCTCCTACTGGCCGCCCACCCCCAGCCCCAGGCGCACCTGCAGACGCCGCTGGGCCCGTGTCCCCCTCCTCCGGGGGCTCAGGGCTCACAGGAAGGCTCTGTCCTCTCACTTCTCGGCACTGCTCCCGGGCCCTTGTGGCTCCCAGCCTGTACCCAGGGGCAGGAGGCAGCCGGGAAAGGGAGGTTGAGTCAGACCGTGCATGAGCCCGTGAGCCCTGTCACGGGCCAGACGCCTACTCCACCGGGAGCTGGTGGAACGTTTTCATCAGTGGCGTGAGGGTCAGACTTGCATTTTAGAAAAACGTTTCTGGCAGTGGGGAAGGTGCCGGAGTGACGGGGCTGACACGCGGCGAGGATGGCGTTAGGACAACCGGGCGGAAGGCATCGTTTGGTGCTGGATCTGGAGCAGACAGACAGGCCGCAAGGATATCGGGGGCGGGGGCCCGAGCTAGAGCCTGCGTGACACCCTAGACACTCCTCGGTGGCCGCCGCGGGCCTGTCCTCCCAGCAGCACGCCTGAGGGTCCAGGTAGGGGGAGGCATCTGAGTGGGAAACTGCCTTCTAGAGCGGAACTTTTGGGGAATCCCTTGGTGGCTCAGGGGTTTGGCACCTGCCTTAGGCCCAGGGCGTGACCCTGGAGTCCCGGGATCGAGTCCCACGTCGGGCTCCCAGCATGGAGCCTGCTTCTCTCCTCTGCCTGTGCCTCTGCCTCTCTCTGTCTATCATGAATAAATAAATCTTTAAAAAACAAATAAATAAATAAAATGGAACTTGCGGTTTCCCTAAGTGCCCCACTCCGCTGCCCAATCGCACGACACCGTCCGTTGGACCTCCTGTTGCCTCCTGACCTGCATCACACAGCAAGAGACACCATTCCCTTCAGGTTCTGCTGTTTAGCCCTTTCGCCTGTGAAATACCACTTGGCACATATGAAGAAGAAGCACGTTTTCTGTTAAATTCACAAAAAGAGCAAAAAACGCAAGTAATTCACCCTTAATTTCTGAATCCTAAGACGCGCGTAAGGGAATCTCTCAGAACAACGCTTCTGTCAGTGTAAACACTAACTGTAACCCGCTGTTCAAAAGCAGCAACGGAGACGCCCTGCCGCGGCCCACAGGAGGGTGATCCTGCCGCCGCCAGTCGCTCCTTGGTGGTGTCGCCTCTTCGTCTTGCTCACTCCCGTCTCTCGGAGCCCCTCACGTGGCACAGCGCCTTGGAGCCCCTTTGTCTCTGCTGACGGAGAAGCTGGCTGATTCACAAGTCGTTGAATGAAGCCGGTACGATCTTTAAAGTTTACTCGGTTGCATTCTGTTCTTCAAGGACACCAAGAGAACAACGGAAAAGTGAAAATCCACTTTGGCTACGCTGTCCGTCTTGCACATGAACAGCGGTGTAGAAATTGCCGTGGTTCATAGATCGTCTCCATATGGTGTCAGATCCTTCGTCCTGTCTACCAATCTGCAAATAATTTGCTCCCATGATGCCAAGTTGTAAATGCATAAAATGTGGGAAGTTTACCCAAATACACCGAATTTATGCCCTTTTCTGAGATGACACTCATGGCTCATCTAATATTGTAGAAATACACGTACAGATCGATATGAGATTGTGTAAGAGGTGAAAAAAATGAACATTGCTCAGCAGAAATGATGATGGTGCTTATTTACACTTCCTAGCTCCCCCACGCCATTGTGGTGATAACGAGGAATGTACATACTTAAAATCCGAAGCAAGGAACGGGTGAAAAAGTAAAAAGACTTTTTACTCAGAGGAGGTCATGCTCATAAGTCCTACTGTGGGGCAAAGATCTTCCTGATGCTAACAAGTGCCTGGTGGGAAACTGGGGGAAGACCAAGCTTCTATTTGTATGAATAAAATCTCCATATGGCTTCAAGAAGTGTGTGTGTGTGTGTGTTTAAAGTAGCTCGCTCTTTCCCACGATAATGGGAAGAAGATCATGCTCTAAGAATTTCAGTTTACAAGAGCTGTGCAGCTGGGGTGTAAGAAAGCTTTTACTCACATTAGATATATATTTCTTTTTTTTTCTTTTTTTTAGATCTATATTTCATGTATATGTGTGTGTGCATGTATATATATGAAGTAAATATTGAAAAAAAATAAGTCAAGGGAGAAATAAAATTAGGTGAAATAAAACCCTAAGGTATGTTCTGTTATGATAAAAGTTTGGTGACGTCTCGACAACTTACTTTTAAGACTTAAGAACTTTACTTTGACAAAATGCCGTTTCTTCGTCCCTTGCCATTCTGTCTGTGTAGACGGGAGGTGCAACAGAGTCCCCCCTCCGGACACGGTGCACGCTGTCCATCGTTCCTCACCGTCCTGCATGCTCATTCCAGGCCCCTTAACCCCTTAAGAGGTCTGGCTGTGACTGTCCTGATGGGATAGAATCCAGAAGGGACACACATCTTGGCAGTGGGGTTGAGAGCTGGGTAGGGCAAGGGAAGCACTTGTCTGGGGGTGCTCTGGAGGGTTGCGTAGTGGCCCCCCGAAAGATGTGTCCAAGTCTTTTTTTTTTAAAGATTTTATTTATTTATTCATGAAAGACACACACAGAGAGAGAAAGAGAAAGAGAGAGAGAGACCCAGGCAGAGGGAGATGCAGGCTCCATGCAGGGAGCCCGACGTGGGACTCGATCCCGGGACTCCAGGATCACGCCCCAGGCTGAAGGCAGGTGCTAAATCGCTGAGCCACCCAGGGATCCCCGACATGTCCAAGTCTTAATCCCTGGAGCTTGAGTCTAATCTTATTTGGATAAAGGATATTTGTAAATGTCTGTAAGTCCCTCCGGATGAAATCATCTTGGATTTGGGGTGGGCCCTGAATCCAGTGCCACGTGTCTTTCCCAGAGGAATTTTAGACACGAGGCCACGTGAACACAGAGGTGCAGATTGCGGTGATGCGGCCACAAGCCAAGGAGCACCTGGAGCCGCCAGAAACCGGAGGAAGCGTGGAAGGATCCTCTCGAGGGTCTCAGCAGATGGCCCTGTCAACACCATGATTTCAGACTTCTGGCCTCCGGAGCAGCCAGAGAATAAGCGTGTATTGTTTTAAGCTGCCGGTTTGTGGCACTTTGGTGGAGCAGCCCTAGGAAACTAGTGCAGTTGCGAGATTTAAAAGGATGCCAGAAAACTCGATAATCAAAATAAACTATATTTTGAGGCAATTCTTTCAAAAATCAAAGTGACTGCAAAGAACAAAAGAACTTATGATGATCAAAACATTAACATTTTACATGAAGGTGATGCCTGAGGCGATGGCAAGGATGCGTCTGTGAGTACCGTGGGTGGACTGAACCCAGTAGGTTAATAGATTGGTGTCTTTGGAATAAAAAATACATAATTATTAATGCTTTTTTTTTTTTCACCAGAAGCCAAACTGTCCATGGGGGAACAACGAAAACTGTAGCTGCACCCAGTTTCTTATCTATGGTCCAGACCAGTTGACCCCGTTCCTTCAGTTGTACGTCTCTCAAAGAGACGGGTGTATGGATCTACTGTGGAGATTAGGGACATTTCCGTGTAATCTCAGGTTCCCTAAGAAGGACCGGCTCCAGCAACTGCCTGCCTGCCCACCTGTGAATCCGGCTTTTGTTCCATGCGCCTTGTCCACCTCATCCTTGCCTTCTCAAGCTCCGAGCCCAGGAGCGGAACTGAGTCTACACTGATGGACGACCTTCCATGGAAACCAGGTGTCCAGGCTCTTCTCTCATATTCTATTTGGGGTCACAAATCTGTCTCCCTGGTCCTCGCATATCATCAAGGGATCTCACTCAGGGATGATAGGTAGTGACTGGGGACAGCCGCGGTCCAGTAGCGTGGAATGTCCTTACCGTTGGTGAGACTTATCATGTCTATTGGTTGAAGGTCAAATCCCTCATGGTCTCACCTCTGTCAGCCCGAGTAAAGAGAGCTAGTGATGTTCGTACTGCCCACAAGCTCCTGGCTTCGGGATGAATTCAATAAAGCCTCCAAAGAAGTGAAATTATCTAGCAATGACCCCCAAATCCCTGTGGGCAGCAGGCATATAAGAAAGCAGGAGAAAGGCTTACATGGCGGCTCTTCCTGGGGCTTGCGTATCCTTATTTCTCCTTAGGACTCTTTCCACAGCCAGGAGGTCAATTCCTTCCCTTTGATTACTGAAATCATGCCGAAGGTCTCCCATGGGCTGCTTTCCGTGTGGCCGCGACAGGCAGGAGACAGATCTGAACGGCCTCTAGGACTCGTGTTGACTTCAAGCCAAGTCACAGAAAGGAACGAGGGACAGGGATCTTCCCTCATGTTCCCATAGCCAGTGACTCCTGCAACAACTTTTTCTATAGTGCAGCCACAGGAATTTCACTAGAGATTTTATGACAGTCATTTCTTTTTTTTTTTTTTTAAGATTTATTTATTTATTTATTTATTTATTTATTTATTTATTTATGAGAGAGAGAGAGAGAGAGGCAGAGACACAGGAGGCGGGAGAAGCAGGCTCCATGCAGGGAGCCCAACGTGGGACTCAATCCCGGGTCTCCAGGATCATGCCCTGGGTCAATGTCAGGTGCCAAACCGCTGAGCCACCAGGGGATCCCCTATGACAGTCATTTCTTAATGGATGGTGCACACATTTCATTTATGAGGGTGTCGTATTAAAATGTACGCAGACAATAGTAGGACATGCGGGAACTGATCTCAACTTCCCTTGCTATAAAGTTGAACCTCTAAGTATTTGGAAATTGCTCTTCCTGGGGTGGATGTGACTTGAGCTGAGAAGTGGATGCAGCTCAGATGGTCCGGGTCGAGCAGGGCCACGGCGGTGCGGCCCTGAGTGAGTGTGTGGGGTGGTGGGAGCTGGGCCGCGTGCGCGGGAAGTGTCATGGTGTCCGTGTTTCTGCACAGTGTGGGGTTCACTTTCATCTTTCTCCCCAGGCAGGAAGTGATTCTTTCTGCCAAAAGAGTTTAAAAACCCATCCTATCACCACAGCCTGTGGAAGACTGATGATTCTATAGAGAGAACACAGCTGCCAGAGAGAGAGAGAGAAAGAGACAGAGAACTGGTTTCCACAAAAAGGCTCAATGAAGCTGCTGGCAGACACAGAACCTTGAGATCAGAGAGAAATGCATGAGAAAACGCAGCCAGAGCTAAGATTTTGCATAGAATCTTGGATGAAAGCAGAGCCTTCCATTGGATCAGCTGGCAAAGATTCAGGCTTTAAACGATATACTTTGAATATATGTTGGAATATATTTACTAAGATTTAGTAACACACTCTCCACGCTAGCTGTGGCCATCCCATCCCATCCCATGTGTGACAAGAACGTCCCAGGGCACTTCGAATCGGGTCCAGATTCAACCAACACTATTTTTTTTTTTTTAGCTGTGATAACAGTTATACTACGTGCCATTATGAAGAGGAACTATGAGTTCTGAAGACTTGAAAATATATTCTGAAGTAGCTAGGTATGTATTTCAGATCTTAAACTTAGTAGCTTATAATATCATTTATTATTATTTTTAAATGAATTTAATTCTATGTGGAGGCTCCATTATATCAGATTGTGGACACTTAATCTCAGACAATTCAAGTTTATCTCACCACCACCTCTACTTCCGTTTCCCCAAACATATGTCTACATACTGAGGGGATTGGGTTGTGTTTTTCACTAGATGGGGGGTGGTGTGTGTGGAACAGCTTCCCACTTATGTCACTGCCCCAGTATCTGCTCAGTACTATTGTCCTGCATAGTCCTTGGACGTACTGCTAACTCAGCATTGCCCCTCTCTCTGTTTTTATCGGGGCCATTCTAGGTATGCTACAGCACTGGACATCCTCTGAGAGGCTACCTCCGGGCCCCCCCTTAGGAATATCTCAGCTGTTCATGCTCCACCCTGAGCCGTGGACATCCCAGGTTTACTAGGGCCTCATCTTCTTAGATGCTCCTATGGCCACTGTTCGTTCCCACAGGGTCTTGCCACCTGCTCAGACCTCTCTGGGAGTAGCCATGTGATCCTTCTCTGTTCCAGACAACTGGGGAATTAAGAGATAGACAGAGTCCACGCTCCTCCTCACAGATCCACAAGCATCTCATTGCTGTTCCTTTAGGTTTCCTATCCCCAAGGATTCAGAAGATATTTTTTTAGTTGTAGTAGGAAGGGAGAGCATAGAGCATAAAATGTACTTACCTGCAATGGATATTTTCTCAAATTTTACTATTTGTGTCTTTGAATATGGAGCTTCTGAATCCAGGACCCCCTTCTCAGATTTCCTTGCTCTCATTCTAGAAGACAATGGTGCTGAGTGCCTGCCCATATGAATGTAAGAAGGGCTGAGGAGGAGTGGAAATAACAGGGACCAATAATAATTTAGTTAATGTTTCAAAATGTCAACATCCTTTGGAACTACATTAAAGAAGACATAAACGGACATTTCTCCAAAGAAGACACAGACACGGCCAACAAGCACATGAGAAAATGCTCCGCATCACTTGTCATCAGGGAAATACAAATCAAAACCACAATGAGATCCCACCTCACACCAGTGAGAATGGGGAACATTAACAAGGCAGGAAACCACAAATGTTGGAGAGGATGTGGAGAAAGGGGAACCCTCTTGCACTGTTGGTGGGAATGTGAACTGGTGCAGCCACTCTGGACAACTGTGTGGAGGTTCCTCAAAGAGTTAAAAATAGACCTGCCCTACGACCCAGCAATTGCCCTGCTGGGGATTTACCCCAAAGATACAGATGCAATGAAATGCCGGGACACATGCACCCCGATGTTTCTAGCGGCAATGTCCACAATAGCCAAACTGTGGAGGGAGCCTCGGTGTCCATCGACAGATGGTGGATGAAGAAGATGTGGTCTATGTATACAATGGAATATTCCTCAGCCATTAGAAATGACAAATACCCACCATTTGCTTCAAGGTGGATGGACCTGGAGGGGATTATGCTGAGTGAAGTAAGTCAGTCAGAGAAGGACAAACATTGTATGGTTTCATTCTTACCGGGAATATAAGAAATATTAAAGGGATTATAAGGGAAAGGAGGGGAACTGAGTGGGAAAAATTAGATAGGGGGACAAACCATGAGAGACTCCTAACTCTGGGAAAGGAATGAAGGGTTGTGGAAGGGGAGGTGGGCGGGAGAAGGGGTGACTGGGTGATGGGCCCTGAGGGGGGCACATGATGGGATGAGCACTGGGGGTTATACTATATGTTGGCAAATTGAACTTAGATAAAAAGTTAAAAAAAAAAAAAACACCACTGATTGTGGCTTCCGCAGAATATAAACTCATTTCACAGAAATGTTATATTTCACAGAATGTAAGGATCATTTTCAATGGATCCCAGTATTCCTTTCCATGAAGCTCTGGTTTTAGGGAAGCTATGTGTTATGATCAGTGTAAGTGTTCCTGTTCTTGGTGAATTCCATCTATTAGAATAAAGACTGTGTTTACTGGAGGAAGCACAGTGATCTGAGCACTATCTTTTTCAGAGTTCTCTCGTGGGAAGCTCCATTTGATATTGGTTCACAGACAGAATCTGAATCATAAAAAGAATTTAGTAAGTGTCTAACAGCCAAGCCCACTCAAATCCAGCTTTTTGGGAGTCAACTCCAAAGTGAATTACTGGGAAATAATGGTCTAACCCAAATCTTAAACTATAAAGAGATTCCGTTATCTTATGCAGAGATAGTTAAACACATTTTGTTAAACACATTTTGTTCTCTTAATATTAACCCAAGTAAACAATGAATCTGAAAACTCAAAAGCAGTATTTTTTAATCTATCTATGCATTCTGACAAATAGGTTGTTTAGGAACTTTGTAATCCATTATTTCCTTCTTGGTAACTATAATTTCAATGTGATAACTAAAATTTTATAAACTCCAGAAAATTAGATTTTTAGAAGACCTTTTCTCTCTAGCATAGAAAGCATTTTACAAGTTCCCTGTATCTCGTTCAAATCTATCTTCAGGGTTTTCTCATTCTTCTTACAAATTCACTTAGGATAAAGTGGTTTCTAGATTTGGAAATAGTGTTAGAAGGGAAGCCAATAGAAACTTCAGTGAAAAAAAGCAGCACATGTCAAGTAGAGTTTAGACATATTGAAACTGTTCACCACGTCTCAGAAGGGTTGACAGGCTCACAATTTATCTTGATATGGTCAATGTTCAGCACTTACCTCCTGGAGAAAAAAATGCCAAATAGCCCAGTAAATTACGGGCTGCTTATCAGAGACAGCTGAGCGATTTGTACCTGCAAAGTGACATAAACACCCTAGATAAATAGACAGGAGTCTTAATCTTGTGGGCAGGTTTAGGCCCCTCAATTAGGACACTGGCTTAACGACATTTGACCAGGACGTATGACTATTTTGCAATGGGGATATACTCAATTTTAGGATAAAGCAGTTGGCTGCCCAGTTTTGCAGCCGTCAGTCACCTTGATCCCCACGGGGTGGTGGGATGCAATTTGCTCTGTGATACAAGGAGAGTCAGAATGTTGGTGGCACCAGGCATGACACAGGCAATGCCAGTCTCTTAATTATCCTTCTATTTTTATGCCTTCTGCTTCCTGGGAATGCTTAAATACATTTTATCGTTTGATTCTCAGAGGACATTTGGTGTTGTGGAAATGGACTCTTAGAGCTCAGGGCCACAGGGGACACTTGCCACTCACCCTACACCCAACACTGCCCACCCCCTTTCCTTCACCGGACCAGTGTCTGCATCTGGACAGTCATCACAGGACCGCCAACCTGGTAGCTTCAACAACAGACACTTACTTTTCAATTTCAGAGGCTGGAGGTCCAAAATTAAGGTGCCCATGGAGTCTATTCCTGGTGAGAACATCCTCCTGGTTTGCAGACAAGCTCCTTTTCTCCATGTCCTCACCTGGGGGAGAGAGGAAGGGCTCTGGTCTCTTTCTCGTCTTAGAAGGGCGCTAATCCCATCAGGAGGGTGCTCTCCTCATGACCTCACCTAATCCCAATCACTTGGCTGACTCTCCTAATAAAGTCAGAAGGGAGCTCAGGGCCTCAAAGTATGAATTTGGTTGGGGGACTCATTGAGTCCATAACAACTAGCAATGAATTTCTGCAGATCAAACTCCTCCAGGAAGCCCTCTGGGCCTCCCATTCTGATTTGGGAGAGTGTCTGGATCTCCCTCTGGGTCTGAATAATAGAGTCTCCAACAGTGCTTATGTAGGTGAGCTGATGTTCGTTCTCCCCAACAGACTACGAGCAGCTGATGTATGGCTTTGCAAATCTGGCCCGTAACGCTTCCACTCACAGATCTCTCTTTTCTTGGTCCTCAGTGACTTTGGAAGCCACCTGTTCAGCGTAGCCTGAGTTATAGAACATTTAAAAGTTGGCCTTCCATCAAAATAAAATACATACATCGAAAGTCTTTTTTTTCCCCAAAAAAAGATAATTTAAATGTTACTAGACTGGATAAATTATTGAAGCTGATTCCTGATGAGGAATTGAAAAGGAATATTTAAAATATGACATTACTTGTTTCACTTTGGATAAAGTGAAAACTTAATATCTTGAGCTTGCCAAATATGCTTCCATCAATATAACAGTATGAAAAGGATCCCCCTACCTCAAAGGCCCTCAAATCAAACCACAGCAACAATCTAGATACACATTACCTCCTGAGAGGTGTCGAATTCAATTCAACCTAGATTACGTGAATTAAAAAAACAGGACAGGGCAGCCCGGGTGGCTCAGCGGTTCAGCGCCGCCTTCAGCCCAGGGTGTGATCCTAGAGACCCGGAATCGAGTCCCACTTCGGGCTCCCTGCATGGAGCCTGCTTCTCCCTCTGCCTGTGTCTCTGCCTCTATCTCTTTCTGTGTCTCTCTTGAATAAATAAGTAAAATCTTTAAAAATAAATAAATAATAAATAAATAAATAAATAAATAAATAAATAAATAACAAACAGGACACAAGCTCATTTTACACATTTGAAACTATATATATTGTTATCAACAGTGTTCAAAGTCTGTATAAAGGTGTTTAATATGGGTATCACTCACTTATAACCAGTGTGATAGTTGATCTATATTAATCTCCCATTAATACACTTTCAATGAGCAATGGGTATAATTTGTTAGCTTTTTGGGGTTTTTGTGCCAAGTTTATTATCCTTATATCTACCGAAATGTAATTTTCTGAGTGTTGAATCTAATAATGAGGGATCAAGATTTGTATTTTGCATGTATTTTTTAACTGTATTGTTTCTAGTCATTCATTTAAATTAAAAAATTTAAAGTATCAGTCCATGATGGATTTAGGGGAACAATAAACAAGCAAGCGAGGGAGGCCAGTCTCTCCTCAAAGGCAGTGTGAGAAGCACTGAGTAGGCTTCAGACGTGGGCATGTGGCTGGGGAGGTCGGTGATTTGCCTTTCTAGTTTCTAGGGGGCCGGACCCATCACCTCTGGGTAGGACTGATGGGTAGAGCCGCTTGTTACCCACAGATTCTGGACGTTGAGCTGCACATAGTAACAGAACAGGATCTTATGTGTTCTTCCTGGGAGGTAGCAGTGATTATTTTACCTGTAGGAAGAAAAGTGATATTATTTACTGACCCACACTGGAGACTGTTTCAAAGACAGCACTTATACTATAAGACTTTTGCTGATGATGGTTGATAATGTCAGTAGAGAAAAAATAAATCTAGAGGTACATGGGCCGAGAACATAAGAATGATGACTAATACTGTTTAGAGCTAATATTACGTGACATCTTCTGTCCTCACCAGAATCGCTCAACCTTGGCACTGTTGGCATTGTATGGAGTGCGATGACTGTCGTTGGCGTTGTAGGCCCAGATGCCTGGGCCTCTGTCCGCTGAATGCCAGCAGCATGCCCCATCCCAGTTGTGACGACAAAATGTACCCAGACATTGTCAAATGACCCCACAGCGCAGAGCATATGGCCCCTGCTGAGAATCACTGGTCTAAGCTCTTTGCAAGAGCCCTCTCTAGGGAGGTATCATGATCATCTGCATCGTGTAGGTGAGGACAATGGGAGGTAGGCTGGTTGGCGAAACAGAAGTAGCCCACGGCCAGAAAACTAAGAAGCAGCAGATCTGGGGGTTGAACCAGGGCAGTTCACGGGAACCCAGACCATCTGGTCCAGTCTGCCTGGATCCCACCCAGTTGCCGCAGCTGGAAGGTGCCAGTGGCGTGTGGAGTTAGTCCTTTGAATGACATAATTGCCTCACGGAGAACACTGTAGCGATGCTCGTCCTCTGACTCACTTCAAAGATTTAAAAGAAATGTCCGTGGTTCTGTGACAGAACTTAACATTTCCTTAGAAACTTGCACTCCTCTCTCTATCTCAATCTATTCTTCTCAGCAAAATGGCCCTTGTAATGATCCAGTTGCTTAATTCAGAAGGTTTCTTCCTCTTCTTAAAATCTATTACCAAGCTGTGTGGCCACCAAGCTCACAAATTCAATTTGGAGATAATTTGAATAATCTGCATTTGTTCTCACAAGACTATTTTAAGGCTATTTCCATAGATCACTAAATATTCATCTTCAAAATGATTTTTAATGGCAGTATAGTATCCACCTTATAGTATCCCTGGGGGATATATCCAACTTATTTCACTAAGCACCAGTTTTGGGGCAAGGCAAGTTTTTTGCCCTAATGTTTCATGCATTGTAACAATTTTGAATTCTCTTTTCTTGTCTGCAGAGTGTCAGCCACCATCCCTGTCCAGGGCTCATGAGTCTTCTCTGACATGACATCTTTCCAGGGGACCCGCTGCAGAGTTTCCTTGGGGACAATTGAGACATTTAAGCAGAACAGTGCCCTGGTTGATTCAGGTTCTAGAAAAATTATTCTGGGTATAGATTTGAGTTTCATTATATTTCTGCTGAAATGAGCAGAAATGAAACTGGATTCAGGAAGACTAAGAAAGCAACTGGACTTGATAAGGTTCTGAAATTAGGCAGCAGTAGTGGGAAAAAGCTTAAGGAGTAGGATTTACACACCCTGGAGACTGATTAGATAACAGGGTTAGGGAGAGGGAGTTGAAGATAACTTCTGGATCTACACTAGGTTTATCACCCTGATTTTAAAAATTATCTATGAAAGGATAAATTGGACTACAGTTGATTGACAGGCCCAGAAGAAAAATAATTTGAGAACTATTTTGTCTTTCTGAAATCTAAACCATTTTAATTCCACTTGGGATCAATTCTGTTATTCGTTATCCTATGAAACATTATACTTCTAAAAACCTCTGAATGATGCAAAGGGAACTGGTTCTCCTTCCATTTTATTTTATATTTGAAAAATATATGTGATCCTTGCACATTTATATTTGTCTGGATAAAGTAACAACCTTCCTTGATTCTTCCCTATATAAAGTCTGGGCAAGAGAGAAAGGAAAATGAAGTTGACTCATGTCACTGATGATCTAGTATTTTTAACAACTCAATTCAAGTAAAAGCCATTTACTGAGTTCCTATCCCAGACAGGCTCTGGCTGGATGCTGGATGTGCCGTTGTCTACACGGATGAGGGGCTGCCGGAAATTCAGGGCCCGGTGGGAGATGCAGGGTTATCAGAACAGGTGACCAAACGACTCATCTATGGAATTGCCAGGACAGGGTCGAGAAGTGGGTTTAGAAGCTTGGAAACTGGGCCAGAGTAAGTTACAGAAATCTCTTGTGCTCGCTCTACTTTTTGATGTGTAAAATGATGAAATAGTGTATGATATTTGATTTTGCATATTATGTTTGTAGATGCGAGATCTGATTTGTGAAAGACTCCTTAATTGTTTGCTTGGAAATATTCTCTATTCTACTAGTAAGGAAGACTGAGTGATTTCTTACTTTTGTTGGTGGGTGACTAAGCCCAAGGCCTTTGCCTTCAGGTCTGCAGTAAGTAAAGTAAAATTTTGGAAGTAGGTTCTCCTTAAAAATGAATCAAAAGAGAAACAAAAAGATCACATATCAATAATCTTAAGTTTTCCTAAATATCTGTCTGGAATCATTATACAAGTCTTTAAACTGTCATTTTTATTTTTTCAATAAATGGAGATCAAGATACTCTAAAGCATGACTCAGAGGAATGCAAATAGCTAGGTGCAATGTTAATATTTTCTTCCACCAAAATAAAATGGTTTTAATAACATCTTTATTCAATGATGAGCTGTTGTCTCTTATTTATTTATCCAACCATCGGGTGTTTATTATGTGCCAGCCACAGGTCTGTGTAATGGGGATACAACAGGAAACAATACAAACAAGAGATCTCTACTCTCAATGTCAGAAACATTTATTTTCTGTCACATGTAATGCCACTAAGTCTCCCTATGAATAAGAGAAGTGTGGAGATAGTCAACAGTTGGGGAACTATTTTTTTTTCTAATTATTTCTGTGTGTGTGTGTGTGTGTGTTTTACCTAATTTCCATTATTTGCATGGAACCCTCTTAAGTTCTGTTGGGTTATATGAAAACAAAATATGGTTCTTGCCCTTAAGGATTTTACCATCTAATGAAAGTGATTGACTAATTCCAAGATAATGGAGATACATTGAGAATTAAATGTCGGTCCTGCAGGTGGGCGGGCGGGGCGGGGCGGGGGCTTTATTTAACAAATGTTTCAAAACTGTGCTTCTTCCATCTTATTCTTCCCTGTGTAATTAGCCTGCCTAGAGCTAGAAGATGCTAAAATAAAGGAAATGGAGAACACTTTGAGTATCACCAAGAGTCTCTTTTCTGAGAAACCTCCTCTTAACATGGCAGAAACTAATACTCTCAAGTAAATGTAAAGTAACAGTCCTAGGCCATGCTATAAACTCAGTAAGTACTTAAATGATGCAGCCATAACAAATTCCTTAGGAAATATAAATTTTGGGATCAATTTGCCATCAAATTCGTTAAGTGGTTGGTAAGTGAACATGAAAAAGACTGGGTTCTTGGGAGCACTTGCGTTGACTTACAAGACTGGGAAGGGAGCAGAGGCTGAGAAGGACAGAGTTATCCCTCTCACATCATAGAAGGGAGGGACAAAGAGGTTAAAATTAATTCCTTATTTTTACTTAGGCTTGACGTCTGAAATTAAACAGCCATCAAAAAGGCCCAAGGCTATTGGGAGCCACATTCTTGTACCATTTCTAGTGAAGCAAAAATATAGTCCCTGCAGCTCATTTCATAGCCTGGCACAGAGCTGTCCTGAAGAAATGGCAGCCTGTAGCAGCTGTGGAGAGATGGATTCGGGCAGTGGCGCTTTCGCTAGGCTCGGACGATGATGGAGTCGGGACACGTCTGGGTCGTGGTGGTGCCAGGTATGCAGATACACGGCAAACAGATGTGCTTACACACAGTGGTCACTGCAGTTGGTGAGAGACTTACCTCTCTTGAGTGGGAAAAAGAGCTCAGTGGGTATGGAAGCTCCCAAGGGTGAATCCAAAGCAGAGTGGTTTTATCATTATTTGATACCTAATTACTGGAAAGAGATAGAGATAGAGATAGAGGGAGAGATAGAGATAGAGATAGAGATGATAGAGATAGAGATAGAGATAGATAGATAGATAGAGATAGAGATAGAGGGAGAGGGGAGATAAAGATGGAGAGGGAAAGGTTGAGAGAAAGAGAATCATACCAGTTGTAATAATATTCATCCTTAGGCATGAGAAATGGGTAAGTAATGATTGATGCTTGGGTTTTTCTCAGGGATCACCAAACAGCCTCTGCTCCTGCACATTTCCCAGCCTCCCTTGTGGTTGGACGTGACTTTGGCTCTCGGGATATGGACAGAAGTGCTGTGTCATTTGTAGACCTGGCCCATCAATACATCCCTCAAGATTTTTCAGCTCTTTCTTTGCCACGGTGACTTGGGAGGATCAGTATGACATGGGCACACACTAGGCCTGCACTGGACTTGGTATAAGCAAAAACTAAATGTTTCATGTGTTAAGTTTCTCAGATTTACCTGTTGTGGCAGTTGGGGTTGATCACCTTGACAAAGATGAATCCCCACTTCTCTCGTGACTGAGGTGATTGGATAGAACTGCTGTTTCAAAGAGATGCCTCTTTAAAAGTCCCTTTTATAATTAATCTCAGTCTCCTCCAACATGGATGCTGCCTTTTGTTTTGTTTTGTTTTAAGATGTTATTTACTTATTAATGAGAGACACAGAAAGAGGCAGAGACACAGGCAGAGGGAGAAGGAGGTTCTCTGTGGGGAGCCCGATGCGGGACTCGATCCCAGGACCTCGGGATCATGCCCTGAGCCAAAAGCAGATGCTCAACCACTGAGCCACCCAGGCATCCCTTTTCTGTTGTTATTTTTTCTTTTTTTAAGATTTTATTTATTTATTCATGAGAGACACAGAGGGGGAGAGAAAGAGAGAGAGAGAGACATAGGCAGAAGCAGGCTCCGAGCAGGAAACCTGACGCTGGGACTCGATCCCAGGACCCCAGGATCACACCCTGAGCCAAAGGCAGACACTCAACCACTGAGCCACCCAGGCGTCCCTGTTGTTGTTATTTTTAAACTAATACAGGTAAAAAGCTGGAGAAAAGCACGATGTGGATTGCCCCAGGTGCCTCTGCTTTGGCTTAAGAATGGCTCTCTGATTTAAGCTACAGTAAGGAGAAAAAAAAAAGTATCTATTTGACTAATTATAAAGAGGAAGAGAAGAAACTGATCGATACTCAGATTTCTCTGGCTTAAGATGAGTGGTGGGTGTTAGTAGCATCCTCTAGGAGAATTCAGTTATTGACTAATCGGAGAAACACGGTGTGATCAACTTGGAATCATCAGAGAACTCCTTGCCAAGCCCAAATAACTCTTCCCTTATTTCAAGACACAGCTATTGTTTTCTACTAATGTTGTGTAAGGGCAGAGATTCTGGTCTTCTAGGGGTAGCTTTTATCTTAAAATGAAGAGTTCTGCTTGTCAGATACCGCTGTGCTCTCCTGGGAGCATATATCCCCTTTTAACTCACTGCTGACTACACGTAGACTTTATAGAAGACCCCGGGACAAGCCAGTTGTAGAGCTACGTCTTCATGTCTCCGCAGCTTGGCCTGGCGCTTCATAATGACAGGTACGTTCCTAGTATAGGCTCCTGTCTGATGTCATCGTAGAAAGAATACACTTGTGAAGTGAGATAAAAAGGGGCAATTTATACACCAATAAGTAATATCTCCTTCATTCGAGATGTTGCCTTCAGAAAACAGTAAGTGCATTTTGTTGCCTCTTACTTAAGAAAAAAAAAATCCCATTACACTGAAAAATAGCTTCCCTAATCAACGTTTGGAGCATGTAACTAGAGATAATAAGCTGAAAATAGGAAAGAGAAATAATTAAATAGAGGACCATAAAAGTTTATTATGCAATTAGTTATATGCACACATTTGCTCATTTTTCATTGTAGACCACTACTGTAATTGGAAAAACTTTAACCAGAAGAAAAAAAAAAGTATGTTGTTCTGTTTACGACTCAAATGATCAGATGGGGAATAAAGTAGGAAATTTCCCAATAAAACAAGCCATTTAACATCAGATAAAGCTTTCTTTATAGAGGTAAAAAAAAACAAACAAACAGAAATTTTACCTGTCAATCTTGATTTCAATAACACAACCTGAAGATACGATGGGACTTGCCCATTTAACTCTGGAATGAATCCCTTAAGAGATTTGAGTTGGAATAAATATCACATCTTGAATTGGAATTATCAAAGTTAATGTCTGCTTAATTTCTGGCTTTAAAACGAACATAAATCATGTTTTCACGATCCATATGGTATCATTTTTCTAAGGCAGGGCATTTAAAATTAATGATTTTAGTTTAGTTTGGGAATGTATATAAACTAGGCACAAAAATATAGTGCTGATATCATCACAAATCTGTGTTTGTAAATACAACAAGGTACTGTAAGGGCAGATGGCCTGAGTTCAGCTACGCTGTTATAGACGGGATAATCAGTCTCACTGTGCCAGAGGTTTTCTAATTTATATTTAATTTTTCCCACGTATGTCATTTATTTATTTTTCACGTATGTCATTTAAATAAAGTTAATTCTAGGTCAAAAACGGTGCCTTTCTTATTGCAACACAAAACACACTATGCAAAGGGATGCTTTTACATGCAAAGCCTTCATATAAACAAAAGAAATATTATTATATCGTATTATTCAATAATGATTTCTTACATTTATTTCAGTCTCTTTAAATGCATATTAAATCTTCTCAGCAAAATTAAGAAAATTCATCATGATTCACTCCAATCATAGAGGAGGAAATGAAAGTTTAAGGATTTAGAATATTACCCCAATTCATCCACCTACAATTAACAGAACTGAATTGGCCTTTGACCAGGAAGAGTCCATTTGGTTTGAGACACTCTGAAAAGGAGGACAACGTGTGAGATTCTACTTCCTCTCCGTGGTGTCTGTGTCAGATACTTACGTGTCAGAACTGAGTCGTGCCGCCGCCTTGGACCACCTCTCCTCTCCATAAGGCAGGAGCGGGAGGCCCCGTCTTCCTTGCCATTTAGGGTCCGCCCTGGGGAGGTTCTCAGTGCGAGTTGGCTGTCGACGAGAAGTGGCTTCTATTCCGTAGTGACAACCGGCTCCGGGAGGCTGCCGATGGCTTCTCGTGACCTCCTAGAATCACCTACTGCAGTGCCACGGGCATCTTAGCTCACCCATTGCCAGTTTTCTGGGATCCTAAGACTTTTGATCTTTTCTTGCTAGTAGCAATTTCCTTGATCTTTACTCAACCAGTTTTCCCAGTGGCCTTGCAAGCCTCCAACACGTACACGCATCAACGGCAGTTTCCATACACCTGACTGATGCTCTTGGATCTGAACTTTGGTACCAACGTTTGACCAGATACAGAACCTCATAGATGGGAATCTGGGATTGGTTATCGACCGGATTAGATCTGAAGGCAGTAATGATCTCATTGCCAATGAAAAATGGGTTATTGGTTGTTCACAGCACACAGAGACAAAACATCCACTTAAGGAAACATCTTAAGACACTTACAACTATGTGACGATCAAAAGGACAGACACTGGATTGTTTTGGAATTATAACATTCCAATAAAATGGTACAGTGGAAACGATTGTTATGCAGATTTCGGAACAATTTGGCTGCTGAAAGTCAGATAATGACAAGTTTATGGTTCAGAGAAGCCAAGAACTTCTATAACTGCCTTAAAAATATATTTCTCAGTTCTTATGGTTATAAGACCAGGGGATCCAAAAGCCAGACTCAAGGTTTGAACCTGTAGGTTGCAGAAATTAAACACCAATTGATTTCACTGTTTCACCAGATTTCGTGTGAAAATTAGATAGTAGGCAAAAGTGGGATCCTGAGAACTGGAATGCTAACTTTTGAATGGATTCCAATGACTTTGAATATTCTGGTCCCCTGGTACCACTGAGCCTCCCTTTCCAAAGCAGCAGCCTCTACTGTCCCTCCCCCTGCTAGATGATCCTGCAATGACGTCACCTAAGACCCTCACTTACAAAGAGATGCTGATTCTCCTCACAGCCTGCTCTGCTCTCAATGCCTCCTTCTGCCTCTGGTCCATATTAGAGCCCAATGTCAGGAATTTAAGTGCAAATTCAGACTGAGCAGGAGAGAGCATCCTTACCAAAGGAAATGTAAGATTTTTGCTAGTTTATATTGAAAGAAATTCAGGGAATACTTGTGAGAAATGGATACTAAGCAGTTAAGACCAGAAGATAAAGAAACCTAACATTGAAATAGGTCCTATTTGTTGATATCTTTGCACACCTGAGTTTCTAGATTTAATATTGGCTCAAACAGCTGAGAATGACTCTAACAATGTCATTGGTTGACTGAAAACTAGATGCAGAATTGTCTCCCACGAAATGAGTTTGAGGCATCAGAGCTTGACACAAGGGAGAAGAAGGAGTCCAGTGACTTAAGGAGATAGGAATGTTGGAATGAATTATCATGTGCGATCAGTTCATTAGCTTCCTTATCACATGTCCCGTGATCCAGAGAACTCTTCTTTCCTAGAGACTTTGAAAACACTATATTGATGAGGAGAACAAAAGCAACCTTGGAGCTTTTTAGTGACTGCCCTCTATAAGTCGGGGATGGTGGTGGGAGATGCCTCCAAGGAAATGAAATCCTACACTTTAAAAAGGAATAAGAACATCCTGGATTAGCAGAAGACATTGGCTGCGGTCAAGCTCCAGGAACAAGTGGGGTCATGACTGAAACGGGCTGCATAGTTGGTTTGGTTTCAGAATGTTTTGGTTTGCAGATATTTGGGGCAGTAGCTAATTGATCTTGGTTCCTGTAAGGTTGAAAATCATGGGAAGTCTGCCAATGTATTACTTGCAATATGTCATCCAAAAAAATCTGGGTCTTAATTCAACCCAATGTCCACTGCACCCCACCCCACCCCTCCCCCTCACTCATTCCCAGACCTGAATCACTTCAAGGCCCAAGAGTGCTTTGAGTGAAGGAAGCCTGAGCTCCCTTGAGGAAAGGCCATGGGCACTCCCTTTATGTTTACAGTAGGTGTGCATTCTAGCCTTCCTAACAAAACACTTGTTTCTTTTTTATTTTATTTTATTTTATTTATTCATGAGAGACAGGGAGAGAAGCAGGCTCCATGCAGGGACCCAATGTGGGACTCGATCCTGGGACTCCAGGATCACGCCCTGGGACGAAGGCAGGTGCTCAACTCCTGAGCCACCCGGACGTCCCAACATTTGGCCTTTTAGCTTACTGACTGTGCACTGGAGAAATGGAGTCACCTGGACATTTGGAGATTCAATGTACAGTTGCCTTGAGATGAAATGGGAAACTGAAATTCAATTCTGTCCTCAGTCAGAGAGGAGGGTCATGGAGGTCACTGGGGGCTTGGGCCCAAGTCTGTCTCCCAGTGAAGCTGCAAAACCACAGCGGCTGTTTTCATGGTTCCTGAACACTTCCTCGATTTGGACGCAGTAACTGTTGGAATTCCCTCATGCAGACAGGACTAGAGGAAGGGACAAGGTAAAGCCTTACGACCACTACCAAAGAGTCAACAAAGCTAAGCAACGTATCCCTGTGAATACTGCAGAGATTACTGTCGCCGTCAAAACTTTGAAAGATGTCAGGGGGTCGAGTCGTATACCTTGCTCATTTAATTCACCAAACAGGCCTATGAAGTATCAGAAAGGGAGACAGAACATAAAGACTCCTAACTCTGGGAAACGAACTAGGGGTGGTGGAAGGGGAGGAGGGCGGGGGGTGGGGGTGACTGGGTGACAGGCACTGAGGTGGGCACTTGATGAGCACTGGGTGTTGTTCTGTATGTTGGCAAATTGAACATGAACACCAATAAATTTATTAAAAACATGAAAAGAAAAAGACAGATGGAAATAATACTCATAGATTATTGCAAACTGAAGCAGTTCATCACTGTGACTGTAGCAACCTCTGACACCTACAATTCAGCTTTTGGTCTAGAATAGAAGTCTTTTTAACCTTTACTATTTCATAAAGAAAATTAGAAGCAATTTGCTGTCGCCTTATAAGAATAGAAGGTTCAGGAGCCACAGGGGCAATGTATGATTCATCTTAGAGCTTTGTCAATTTTCTAGTTTCTAATCAAGGATGAGATTATGTGATTTGGTGGTGTCCCTGCCCCTCAAACCATTGGCACTGTCTGCTATATTGAAGACACCGTGCCGATGAAATCTGATGAGCAAGAGGTAGACAGAACACTAGGTGCCTTGTTGAGACACAGGTTTAACAGCCTTTTGGGGACAACTCGTTACAGTTCGGTGACCCATCATCTTAGGGAATCTGTGGTCTGACCTGGATGAGATGACACATTGACTGTGAAAGACAAGTTGCTGAACCTTTACTCCCTACCCCTACGGAGCACAGGAAATGTCCGGAGGCCTTGTTTCATCTGGAGCCTGTCCTGGGTCTGAGCATGCTGGCCCGACCCATTACCAAGCATTCCTTAGGACTGCCGGCTTGTCCAGGCCACTGTGCCACCTATGCCTATGACCCGTAGGTCCAATGGACCTTGGATTGTCTACGGTGCGGACGGGGATGCCATGGGCTCACTGGCAGGCTCTCATAAGAGATTCACTGTGAAGACCCCTAGGGTTTTAGACCAAAGCCATACCCTCTTTTTCACATGACTTCCTTCTTTTCGGAAACGGCTCATGGTTTGCTCCTGGGCCTGATTACCTGGGACTAATTACCTGATAAGGGGACACCCCATCACCACACAATCATAAAACGGTTTAGTTGCTACATCAAAATGACTTGATATATTACAGGATGCACAGAATGATGGGCCAGTACGGAAGCACTTTTCTTTAAGGGGAAGTGGCACACGTATAAGGTCAGCCTTAAGTAGACTCCGAAGGCCAATAAATCGAGCGGATGACTCAGAGAGATTCTCATGAAACCATTCCTCACGTATCACTGCCTCTCCCTTCACACACACTTTATCCTCCGGAGGAACTTCCTCTAACTAGTTGACTGGGGTAGAAAACAATTGCTCTTGGTTTAAGTTGGTTCCACAAGATGTGCTGGCCCTGGTCACCTCCGGACGGTTGCAGCTTCATAGCCCCCTTCGGGGGGTGCCCCGAAGGGCAACGGGAGAGAAGTACTTTCAGTGGAAAGAACTCCAGGCATCTTGCTTTCTATTGTGTGGGAGAGGAAAGTGACCGTAGATCAAGATCCGCATTAATTCAAGGGCCTTATCCGGTGATCTGGCCAGATGGTCCAGGTTGTGGAAGGAATGGTTCTAGAGAGTAGGTGGCAGGCAAAAGCCCGCAAGCACCTGAGCTGCTGAGTCTGGGCAAAGTGAATATGGAGTGGGCAGTGAAGAAGGAAGTTCCAAACTCTTAAAACTCTGTGATCTGTTAAAGAAAGAAGAATTATAGCGACTATGCTTATATCGTCCTATGCTTGTCCTATTGTACGCATATTATACGAACAAAGTAGTTTTCTCCTTTCTCTTACAGTTTATGTAAGTATTGGTGCTGCTTAAATTCATACGTTAGTCTGGAAATTACAGGATATCAAATAAGGATTGTGACTTCCCTGAAAAAAAATGACTACCCAGGGCTGGGTATCAAAACCTTTGGGTTCTTGCGTCTTGCCCTTTGCGGGGAGGAGGAGGACGTCTTCGTGAGACTGAAGGATAGTTGCAACAGGACAGTCCCAAAGCATAAAAGTGTTGTCTGGGGTTTCGAGGATAGAAGTACGGAGAACCAAACGAGATGCTGTGTCTTGATATGTAGGACAATCCCTATTCTTTTAAACTCTATCATGTAACAGGGAGCACGACAGTTTGGAAGCTTACACTAACCAGATTTACTGGCCAATAGGGGTTGGGCTTATATTTTGCCAATGAAAAGCATTTGTGCAGGATCTGGAATGGAAGATGTACAGAAGCTATTATTCCCCGGGAGCAGCTGGGCATCTGCAGATGGCAGATATGGGGTTTTGCCAGTGGCTTCTAGGGGTCCCTTTGCAGGGCTGTAAGCAGCGTAGATCATTGGTAAAGGTTCATCGAAATTCTTCCACTTTCTGATTGTTGAAAGTTATTTTTGGCTTCCTTGACCTTACAATGATTGTGTAAGACTTTGATCCTCTGTGTTATACTCATTCCCTTGATGCTTAATATACCAGGATAATCTCTATTTTTCTGAACAAGTTCTGACTGTAGACAGAATGGTCCGCGTCTTTACTCCTGTATTTGGCCTGACTGCTAGAAAGACTTTATAAGATGGCAATGTGAGCATGAGAACATATTCCCATAAAATATTTCAAAATGCATGCCTAAATAGGTGTTCCTCTGCAGCATTGTCTAAAACCACAAAGAAGCCCGTAAGTGGAGCATTTTGTAAATATACCATTTATTGTAAAATACAGCTCCAGTGGTTCAGCCGTGATAAAAACAGACTAGATTTAACTGGCCTGCTTGGATAGTCGGCCAGCTCGTATTTATTACGTTGGTGTCCCAAAATATTACATTGCTGAATTTTCTGCCAGTTTAACTCACTGTGAGTTTGCCAACATAAATGGGAATAGAAGACCAGGTTTAGTTGTGTGAGACTCACTGCAGATCCAACCATATGCATTTTGAAGACAGTATTATTTTAAATTTATTTCTATCTCACTTGAACTCCATCTTCTGCCTTACAAAAGAGGGAGAAGGGGATCCCTGGGTGGCGCAATGGTTTAGCGCCTGCCTTTGGCCCAGGGCGCGATCCTGGAGACCCGGGATCGAGTCCCACATCGGGCTCCCGGTGCATGGAGCCTGCTTCTCCCTTTGCCTGTGTCTCTGCCTCTCTCTCTCTCTCTCTCTCTCTCTCTCTGTGACTATCATAAATAAATAAAAATTAAAAAAAAAGAGGGAGAAAAATAAGAGCGACAGCTACTTTCATCAGGAGAGACTGTATTTATTTTTTCTTTTAGTTGCACAAGCTGACGCTCCTCCGTGTCCTTTGGTCAAGCTGCCTGGAAAGACTTGTATTTCGAATGGTGTGTCAGTGTTCTTTGAGGGATACCATGCAGATTTAAGAGAACAAAAAAAGAATTATTTCCAGGACAGAAACCAAGTATCCCCAAATGAGGTAGATTCATTACGGAAAAATTTTAAAAATACCATTTTAAAGAAAATATCGGTCAAAAAAAAAAAAAAAAACAAAAAACTACCAAACAGTTTATAATCAACTTAGCCTATTTCTAAACAATTTTTTTCTCAACACAGATGTTTGCTTAAAAAAAATAAAGAGAAAAGAAACATTGCAAATTCTCGAAAGACTTTAGAGAAGAAGTCCAAGCTCTTTGGCATAGCCCGCACGCTTCTGGCCTTTACTCCTTTCCAGCGAGGCTCCACCACCCAACGGACTGGCACACGCTTCTGTGCTCCCACATGGGGCTGTTTGCTTCTCCTGAACATGTCACTACTTCCAGCTCCTGCGTGGCCAATCCTTGGATCTGAATCCCGTTAGAAGTTCACAAACATCTTTCCACACTCAGGCGTGTCTCTTCAATTGGATTCAGTAGGTGTAAGATTATTGTGCTCATCTGTGTATTAATGGTGCTTAGCAAATGTTGGTAGTAGTTACCAAGAAAGGGTGGTTGATAAACAAGTGAAATAAATGAATGGATGAAGAAATCATAAGATTTTAGATGTGGAAGGACTATTAGGGGTTCTACTCTCCCAATTCAATGTTTTACAAAAGGAAAATGAGGCTCGGTGAAGCTTTGGGCCAAATCTACACAGTAGAGTGTGACACTGCTGGTCCTCGAGCACAAGTGTCTCAGCTTTCTATTCCACTTCCATTTCTACTGCTGCATTCCTGGCAAATTTGGAATTTTGCTTGAAGGGATTGTGGTTCATTTTCTAAATATTTGCTTTGTAATACTCCTCACGTCCTTTGGGACATCATTCACACTTTAAAAATAATTGAAGAAAAGTACCTTCAGGCATTCGCATGGCTGCAGTAGCCTCTAGCGAATCAGCTGGCTTCTTGCCTATTAGCATTTCATCACTTTCGTGAAACAGCAGCACCATTGTGGCAACTCCTTATAAAGTTCTTCAGAATCTACAGTGGGTATAGATTTTACATTCTAGATCTATATCTGGCTTTTTATTATTGAGTTGTAGGAGTTCTTTATAATTTCTGAATGCAAGTCGTTTGTCAGATAAATAGGTGAGTAGACAAATAGATGATCGATAGATGATAGAGATAAATTTCCACCCAAAGTTGTCTTGTCTTTTCATTATCTTCCTGGTATTTCTTGAAGACTAGAAGCATTAACTTTTGATGAAGTGCAAATTATCCATTCTTTCCATATTTGATTCATGCTTTTTGGGTCTGTAGGAAATCTTTGCCTACTCTAAGATCATAAGATAATTTTTATTGTTTTCTGAGTGATTGTATGGTTTTTGCTTTAAAGGTGAGGCCCATTTTTCATCTTAAGTTTTTGAATGGTGTAAGGTGGGACTTGACCTTGATTGTTTGTCCATATATTCATCCAATTGTTCCAACATTATTTATTGAAAAGATTCTCTTTCCACGCTTAGTAGATTTCACATTATTCCTGAAAATCAATTTATTATATATATATATATAATTAATATATTTATATAGACTCACATATATATATGTAGGTCTATCTATTTCTGGACTCTATTCGGTCCTATCGATCTATTTATCAGCTTGCTGAACCCATTCTTCCTCTAGCTTTAAGGTCAAGTCTTTAAATCAAGTAGGCATAAGTTTTGCAATTGTGTTCTTCTAAGATAGTTTTTTTTTTTTTTTTTTTTTTTTTTTTACTATTTTAGGTCCTTTTCATTTCCATATAAATTCCAGATTCAGCTTGTTAAATTATACCAGGAAATTCATTGACTCTATAAATCAATTTCAGGAGAATGACATCTAAACAATATTATTTTCCAACCCATGAACGCAAATTTGTGTATTTATTTGAACCTTTGTTTCCCTTAGCAATGTTTTGTTATTTTCAGTAAAGATACTATATATTTTTTTGTTAAATTTATTTCTGAGTATTATATTTTTGGTGCTGTACTTTTTTGATGAGAAGGCAAAACCCTACTATTTTACTCCAAGATTTCTAAGTCTCACTTGCAGTCAAATAAATTGTAGGAAAAGTTTATTTGTTGAACAGTGTTTAAATCTTGGAATGTAATTCCACATTTTCCACAAACAAAATGGTAGTTAACTGATTCATCCTAACCCATAAAAAATGAATTTGACAATATTGGTGAAAATAAGTCATGTGTATGTAAATGAATCTGTATTAATATTTGAAATGCTTCCTCACTCTCCAATTTAATTTAAAAAAATATTATTTAAATTAAATTAGCCAACATACAGTATATCATAAGCCTCCAGCTTAATTTATGTTTCCAAATTAGCCCTCGGTGTTGAACTCTTAAGTACCCTTAATGGTTAAATGTATATGGCTGAGCGGGGCTCACGTGTGGCAGAGGGCGGCCAAGCAGGACTGGTGGTGACAGCAGAGGCTGCAGCGTAGTACTTATGGTGACGCGTGACTTTCCTGTCCAGGTAGAGCAACTAAGGACAGCTCTGAAATCTTCAAAAGAAGCTGGACGAGACCCGTTGGACCAAGGGGCAGTGCGAGCCTCGCCGTGGTGAGCTGGTGGGCATCCTCGCATTTCAGCATGGGGTAGGGGGCAAAAGAGAAATTATCCATTGCTTCCCTTACTGACTACCCAAAACGAAAACATATTTCTATTCCAAAAATCTCGCCAATGGTCTTGTGTCACTGCACTTAGCAAATATAAAGAGTCAGTCCTAATAATAAAACCGCTACATTTTCAGAAGAACCGGTTTACGTAATATATTCAGAATATGCATCCACAAATAGGGATGCCTTTGTCTCATTCTCGTCGATGTGTAGGTGTTGAGCCTCTGGTATTCCTTTTTTTACAGCAGATGTGGGCTGTTTGAAAGGTATCTCATCTGCTACTCAGGGATTTTCACTTCTCCAGCACTGCTCTCGGGCTCTGGCTATGCATGGTCATCTTAGGAGGAGTGGAGCTCCTAAAACCTCTTTTCTTCTCTGATGAAACCTGGAAATCACAGAGTCCTGATGATGTCTGCTGACAGTTTTTCCCCATATAATTAATGAAACAAAATTACAACCGATGCCTACTGAGCTATTTTCTTCCTAATTTCTCTTTGTTTTAGAATTTTCTCCATTCTCAGCTCTTATTTAAGTATCTCCTTCTCCTTGTTCCATTCCACTGATACTATATGATGCCTTTGAAAATAGGACATCTTAGTCTTTAAAAATGTCTTTGGGTATTTATTTTTGGATGATGTAAACTGGCATTTCAAGATTCCTTTGCCAAATAGGTAGTTGTTGGTTGTTTCAGCCACTATCTTGGCACCATCTTCAGACTCAAACTCAAAGAAGGCACAGCCTTTGCAATTTCCAGTCTTTTATGACTTCTGGGCAGTCTGAGTCCCGTAACAGTGCCCGACTGGGAGCGGGGGTTCAAGAAGCCCTCCACGCATGTGACCCACAGAGACTACTCTAGGGGTAAATGCTCCCTGCTGGGTGCGCCCCGGCAGATGTCGCCACCTGCCCCCCCGCACCCCACCTGCTTCTGCAGCTTAAGAGACAGTAGCATCTTGCTACTCCTACAAAAAACCTTTTGTGGAATCTGTGCATTCCATCTAGGGCTCCTGGAGAACCTTCCTGGTGCTCCCTTAAATGGCACTTTAAAATTAATTTTCTAATTATATTTTTTTGCTAGTATATGGAACAACAGTTAACATTTGTATATTAGCCTTCTATTCTATAGCCTCGCTGAGTTTTATTTCCAGTAGTTGAAATGTGAGGTCCTTCGGGATTTTCACATAAGCCAGAAGGTCACCTGTGAATAAACATAAAAATGATTTCACTTTTTCTTTTCTCATTTGTACCTTTGTTGTTGTTATATTGCAGTGGCTTTGTTCCTTATCTTAGGGGTAAAAGTTTAATATTTCCCCATTAACTATGGTGTACACTGTAGGTTTCATAGACGTCTTCACCAGGTTGTAGAACTTCATTTCTATCTTTGTGTTGCTGAGTCTTTGCTATGAATGAATATTGCATTCTGGCAAGTGTTTTCTTTCCTTCTAATTGAGATAATTGCACGCTTCTCTGCTTTGTGCCTATCTACGTACAAACAAGTAAAAACTCCCTCTTTGTAGGAGGCGTATCTTTTATATTTAAAAAATCCCAACAGAATCTACTGAAAACCATGAGAACTAACATTTGTTTAGTGACTGGCTGGACTATTCTAGTGAATTCTATTTACTCTGCAGTGGGAGCTTCTGATGCTGCTGCTCCGAAGTGCAGCCTTGGGGCACACACACCCCCTGCGAGGACAGTGCTTCTCTCCAGGCTCTCACTGACTCGCTCTTGCCCTGATTGCACCCAGCTGTAAGCTCTACTAAATTCCCTTTTGTGTTTGGCAATGCCCCGGAGAATACATTGCTCCACAGACTGATCCAATTAAATCTGGGCTCCTCTGAGGAGATAGTTTTTCGAATTTCTGTCTGACCCTAAAAGTGCTCTTCTTAGCTGCCTCCTTGCCTGCTTCTCACCAATGAACTAACTGGCCTGTGGCTTAACTCGTAACTTTGATGAAGTTACCAGCCTCCTCTTCATTGGTTAGCACCAAAATCACCACTGCTTTTGAGGGCACTCTTAGGCTCGAACTTTCTCATACTCCGTTCCAAAAAAAGGTCAGTCCATTTGGAGACATTTTTGGAACTTTCTGTTCTATGGTTGTTCCTCCCTTTGGGCAAAATTTCTGAGCCAGGGCTTCTGATCTGAGGGCAGGGATGGTTGCTCTCTTCTCTCAGAGTCCTGCATGGAGAGTAAGGCACTGGGTGAGTGGAAGAGCCTCCAGGGTTCCTGGCTTGTCTGTCCAAGCATTGGACCCTCACCCTAAGAATGAACTGAGGTGAGAGAATGAGGGTCTCAGTATTCTCAGAATGCAGTGCCTGAGATTGAGCCTCCATCTTGGGTGTCTGTGTAAGAAGGAACCCCTCCAAGTTGCACTCATCTAGGATTCAGTCTCTGCAGCGTGCATGAGGAGGTGCCAAGAAATACTGGTGACATGCCCATCCTGGGAAGATGCTAGTCTTTGTCTAGTAGTGTTTTGTAGACCACCACAAGCCTCTCAGCAACAGACATTGATTTCTCACAGTTCCAGAGGCCAGAAGCTTGCAACCAGGGTGTCAGCGTGATCCACTGAAGGCCCTCTGCTAGGTTGCAGACTTCTCATTGTATCCTCATCTGGTAGGGATCTCTCTGGAACCTCTTTCTGAGGGCACCCTAACCCATTCATGAGGGCTCCAACCTCATCACCTGCTCACCTCCCAGGCCTCTCCTCCTAACACCATCACATTGGAGGTGGGACTTCAACATATTAATTTTGAGGGGACACAAAGATTCATTCCACAGCCAAGGGCACAGAAGTGGAGTTTTTGCATATCCACCTTTTAAGACATCTTATGACATGTATATGGATTATTTAATATTTACATGTCTAGTTTGCGTCTATCTGTTTCCAATCTGGATACCAGATATGTGTACTACTAAAGTCAATGACCTATCACCAATAACATCCTGCCCTATGAAAGAACACACACTACCGTGAAACAGCATACAAGGGAACTCCAACAGATGGTACCTTTGGTCTAACCTCTTCTTGTTCCTTCCATGTAAATCAAGGACGAGGCAAAGATGGTCTCATCTTTGTGTGCGAGAGGAAGTATCTGAGAGGGATGTGTTTTTCTGAGAATTTTTTTAATGTATCTTTAATTCAGGAAGTTGAAAATTTGGGAGTAGAAAGACAAACGATTCAAACAAGTTCTGCAACCAAGGCTGGACCATTGGAAGAGGAAAGAAAAAAATATCCCTAACTATAAGAAAGGAAATCTAATGCAATATAAACAAAAAGGAGTCAAAATGTTTGGTTAGCACAGCATCACTACAATGGGGGGAGCTTTATTTATTATTTCAGGAGGCAAGGTATGTTGGAACTGATACTCTCCAGATATGCCAAGTGCTGGGAAAATGTTATTAGTGATATAACTTACGTGAATTGACTTAAAAATTCTCTCACTTGTATGTATGCTAAACGTATTGCTGAGAAAATGTCCAATTAATATAATCACACTTCATGTTTAGAAAACATTTCAACATATGAATAGGATTGCCCCACACAGACACTTAATTTGAACTAGAGATGCTGACTGCCAAAGTTCATGCACCATTTGAAGATTTTGTCTGGGGCATCTTTGCAAGCAGTATAGATTGAATTGTCCTTTTGATTTTGTGAGAGAAAGTGGCGGTTTTTTACTTTTAGTTTCTGCTTTTGGCATCAGATTTCCCACATGAAAGAGGAGTAATATTGCCACGGACTGAGATCTCCTAATGCAATGTTCTACTTTGTGATTCTAAATTTCAACTAGTTAACAAATTCCTTCAGGTGCCCATACTGCTGCCAGTGCGAGTTGGGTGGGCCTATGGGTCATGAGAACTTACACTGAGCACCTATAATTGAAGACTCATGGAAACTTCCTCTACTACCTACGATGTTGAAAGCATAAAGTATTCTTTAACCACAGACACTATAAATACATGCTAGAAAATTCCATCGTGAGAGGGTCAATCAACTTCTGCAATTGCTCACATAATAAACCTGATATTCAGGAAGTAATTTTCCAGATACCACTCTATAAATAACTCCATAAATCATTAAAGGTGAATTCTTAGACTCCTCAACAAGTGTTTGTATTGAGTAAAAATTAAGTAATTATGTGTTCAGCCTGTGAAAATGACAAATTGAGAATCAAGCCATTTGATCCACTTTTTGCATGTTTTATGAATCTGCAGTTTGAAGCTACTGTCATTTGTGTCCCCAGATGAATGGATAAAGAAGATGTGGTCTATGTATACAATGGAGTATTACTCAGCCATCAGAGAAGATGAATACCCACCGTTCACGTAGACCTGGATGGAACTGGAGGGTATTATGCTGTGTGAAGTAAGTCAATCAGAGAAAGACAATTATCATATGGTTTCACTCATACGGGGAATATAAGAAACAGCATAGAGGATCATAGGGGAAGGGAGGGAAGACTGAATGTGAAGAAATCAGAGGGAGAAAATCCATGAGAGACTCTTAACTCTGGGAAACAAACTGAGGGTTGCTGGAGGGGAGGGGGTGGGGGTGGGGTACCCGGGTGATGGGCGTTAAGGAGGGCGTGTGATGTGATGAGCATTGGGTGTGTTAAACACAACTGATAAATTACCGAACACTACATCTGAAGCTAATGATGTACTTACATGTTGGCTAACTGAACTTAAAAAAATTTTTTAAAGGTATCCATATTTTCATTAGCTTAGTTCCTAGGGAAATGTTGGTCGCAAAAGTTTGAATTTATTTCCTTTGTCAGGCAATAAGTGGAAGGTAATTCAGTAGGTTTTATTTGCTTATTTATTTGCTTAACTATATGAATCAGACCAATCAAGAGCCCACAGGTGACATGGCTCACCTGATGTCACCTGAGCTTGTGACATCAGATGGCGGTGTGGTACTGTGGGAGGAGGAGTGCACACAGAAGCAAATTTCTACTAAGTTACTTGTTTTTCTGAGCCTTAATTTTCTCATCAGCAACATGGAGATAATCATATTGATCCCATGATATTATTAGAAATTTCAAATTGATCCACATGAATGAAAGATGTTAAATGGGAATAAATGTGCAGTTTTACATTGAAAATACACAATCCACGATGTACAGTGTGAATTATAAAATGCTGAAGACTGGTCCTCATTGTTTCCTCTGATCCATGTACCATTTCTTTTTATTACATAGAATTTTAGGCTTAGAAAAGATCTCAGAGTCATCTACCTCTGTGGCCCAATCAATGTAGAAATGTTTAAAAGTTAAAATCTATAGATTAGTGTTGGGAATGGGATGTTTTAGTGCTTTAAATAGTCCTATTTTCTACCAGTCCTTGCCCATACATTCCCATTCATCTCTTTCTAGCCAGGACCCTTTGGATGTCACCATTTCTCTCCACCACCATATCCTGGAAACTGGCCATAACTATAAATCCTGCCATTCAACCAGTACAATTTCTAACTGTAATAAAAGGAAACATCACAGAGGCCACTGGGTTTAGCTTGACTGGTTAATTCAACATAAATGTCATCTCTTCCGAGATACGTTCTCTGGTTACACATGAAAGTGATTCCTTTACTCCTTTTTAATTTTGTATAGAATGAAGAAAGCTCCATGCAGTAAAGGGATTCTTTCCTTCCTTCCTTCTTTCTTCTTTCTTTCTTCCTTTCTTTCTTTCTTTCTTTCTTTCTTTCTTTCTTTCTTTCTTTCTTTCTTCTTTCTTTCTTCTTCTTTCTTCTTTCTTTCTTCCTTTTTTCTTCTTTCTTTCTTTCTTTCTTTCTTTCTTTCTTTCTTTCTTTCTTTCTTTCTTTCTCAATGCATTTATTTCTAGTTTATATATAGTTGACCTACAATGTTACACTAGTTTCAAGTATGTAACATGGTGATTAGACAATTCTATACATTGGAAATTCTCACCATGGTAAGTGTAGTCACCACCTGCACCACACAAAATTATTACAATCTTGTTGAGTATAGTTCCTGTACTGTACTTTACACCCTCACAACTTATTTATTTTATAATTGGAAGTTTATGCCTCTTAATCATCTTCACTTATTTTGTCCATTTCTCCACCCTTCTGGTTCTCTGTATTTATAAGTCTACTTGTTTGGGTTTTTTTTTCATTTTTTATGTTTTATTTTCAGATATAAGTAAAATCATATGGTATTTGCCTTTCTCTGATTTATCTCACTTAGCATTGATACATGGATGGATAAAAACATTGATAAAAGCAAAAATTTTTCTAGAGATGTACAAAGGGATCAAATGAATATGAGACTTGAATAATGCTATTTAAAAAGTAAAAGAAATAACCATAGATTTAGCATTTTATCCTATAGGAACTACTTATTTTACTCAAATATATGTAATTAAGTTTTTTTCATATAATACTCTACAAATAAAATCTTAATAAGAACTAATTCCACTAGGCATAACTTATATGTGCTATGTACTCAGACTCTGACTCTATAGTGTATACTTTGACTGAATTAACCAGAAATTAGTAAAAATATCCACCAACTTGGAAATTTCTATGTGCTTCTCTATTTAATAAATATTACTTTAAAGAGAAATCAAATCTATAACCTTCATTTTTGGAATATTAGGATAAAACATCTCCTTTAAAAGTATTCATGCATAAGTCTTATGGATGAATTCATAAAAGAAATGATAGTAGAGTGACTTTGTTAAAATACTAACACTGAAGAATTGAAACCCCCAAAACAAATTCAAAAATCTTAATGTGGCAGATCAGATCTTCCCAATTTTGCATCTCATTACAGAATTAAATATCCATACACTTTGCCATGCGACTCTCATTAGAGTAGAGAGAGCATATCTCCTTGCCTCATTAATGTTGAGTTTGGTTATAATGTCACTTTGCAGACAGGGTGTTAACAGATGTGAAATGAACAGCATCATAACTTACCAACTGGCCTACATACAAGGAAGAAGTAAGCCACTGAGTGTGGGGTTATTTGTTATGCAGCAGTATTGCAGCAACAACTAATCAGTACACTCAGCCAAAGGTTTGTAGGGACGTGACAAAGGTCTTTAAATGTGTTTCCATTGGTTGCCTTTGTCTTTTGCATTCCTTTCATCTTTCATGAGAAGATGTCTCGTGTTGCTATGGGTCAAAGGAGAATGTAGAGACAAGCGGAGGATGTCGGAGTCCAACTTGCAGCCTAGAACTGGTCCAGCCAGTCACAGCTGAGCTCAGCAGGACACAGCCTAAGACTGTACACAGGAAACAATACTGTGAGCTAATGAATGTGGGAATTGCCTGATACAGATGGATACCCTGGATCAGAGATGTGTAAAAAATGCAAGTGAATATCTTTAATATTTATAAGTTTATATTATGAATCATGGAAAGACATTTCCTTACTCTTCAGTGGAAAAATGGATAAAAAACACAGGCCGCAAAAAATAAATTTAAAAGCCAATGAATTATTCAACCAATAAATATATAAAAATATTTAAATGTAATCAAAATGGATTAAAAAAATAAGTTTGATTTTTACATGTCAAATAATCCAAAATTTGAGGTTGAAAATGCACAGAACTAATAAGGGTGATGCTTGCCATCTTCTCCGGGTAGGAGTTTAAATTCGCTCAGAAATCTTACAATATCTGTTGAGTATGAATATTATGTTGAGTCTTTCACAAATTCATAAACTTGGATCAAATAATTTCTTTTTCAGAGAATATTTGCTAAAGAAATAATAGAAATACCATGAAATATTATTATTATTATTAATATGCTATAGTATTTATACATTAATGGGACAGAGAAAATCTAATATTGCATATGGAAATATTGCAATGAGGTTTCTTTACATATATATAAAGAGATACAATATCTGAAACCAAAATGGTATTTTCTTTGTGGAGATAGAGAGAGAGAGAGTACACCCGAGTAATGATGGAAAGGGCAGGGGAGAGAATGACAGCTCGGTGTGTAAGCCCATATCGGGCTTGATCTCACAACCCTGAGATCATGACCTGAACTGAAATCAAGATTCCGATGATCAACCGACTGAGCCACTCAGATGCAAAATAGTATTTTCAAAGAATTTTTAGTGACATAAGCGTATCTATAATATAATTTTTAAAAGCGAAACAATTATTTGTAAGAGAGGAGAAAAACGTCTAGAGAAAATGCTCTAAAATAGTACCAACGCATATCTCTTCCTCTACTTCAATTTTCACTCCTATGCTTTGTAATATGATTTCTGAACCCAAATTTGCTACATAGGTGTACTCTTAAAGGGCATTAGTGACCTTGTAAGATACTAAGATGTCACTAATACTGAGGATGTCATTGCCTGAGTTCTTACTCTTTTTTAGATCTTCAAAAGTCTTTAACACTTGGACCTACAATAATTACTTTAAATATCTCAAAGTTGTTTTTATTTCCATCAGTGCCTTCCTCTGTGTGTTGTTTTCCTTTAGTCACTGTTTCTCTCTCTTCTTCTTCTTTCTTTCTTTCTTTCTTTCTTTTCTTTCTTCTTTCTTTTTTTTTTAATTTTACATGTCTACTTTAGAGGGGGAAAGAGAGAGAGAGAGCACACACAAGAAGGGGGAGGGTCAGAGGGAGAGAATCTCAAACAGACCGTCTGCTTTGCAGGGAGCCCAACGTGGGGCTCAAACTCATGACCTTGAGGTCAAGACCTAAGCCAAAATTAGAAGTCAGATTCTTAACTGACTGAACCATCAGGCACCTCCACTGTTTCTCTCCCTTCTTGATTGGCTTCTCCACCTGTGCTTAGATGCCATGTTCCTACAAGTTTCAGTCCCTTGTTCCCATCTTTCTCAATGTACAAATTAGAGCTCACTATTTCTGATCTCCTAACAGACATCAGCACTTGGTTGCACATCCCACAGTACTTGAGCTTTGATATCCCCACTCAAGGACATTATTTTGTCATCAGGACTGAAGCAGTAGTAGCTTGGATGGTCTTGTTCTGTGCTGACTTCTGGAAGGACTTTCTTTCCACCCTCTGAGCTATGTTCTAGTCCTTAATAAATTCTTATCTGCTCAGTGAGGATAGTAATGTTAGGATATATTTTTGTTAAAAAATACTCCCCTTTTCACATTCTTATCCCCAGTATACCTACCTCCTCTCTTGATTTTGGAGTTGGCTCTGTGAGTTTTGCTCTAACCTCATGTAGGTGGAGTGTGCTTCCCTAAACCATGACTTCGAGCTCAGCCATGTGGCTTGCTCTTGGTCAAAAGGAACTTGCAGCTGTGACAGCAGAGGAGGCTTGAACTGCACTCACATGTTTGGGCCTGTCAGCTTACGTTTACACCATCATTGCGAAAACCTGTCCCTTCTGGCTAGTGCCTGATTACAGACTCCAGTAAAAACAAATATGGAGCAGACTTGAGTCAAATCTACAGTGAGGAGTTCAGGAAGTCAAACACCCAGATCTCGGTCTATTTCAGCTATCCTCCAGCCAGCCACAGGCACGTGAGTAAGAATAAATCATTATTATTTTAAGCCCTTGAATCTTGGGACTTTTGTTACACAGAATGACGGTGGCAATAGCTAATACAAGGGGATCCTTGTTTGAAGCTAGATCCCTGAGCCTTCGGGGGGGGGATGGTTCATGGGATCCTATTTTGTCAGTTATGAGTCATTAACAAAAGTCTTAGAGTAGAAATAGCTTTAAGGAGGGTTTACTTCAGGGCTCAGAAAAATGCCGTCAGTTTCCATGTTCTCTTGCTCCGTCACAGTTTAAGCTCCACTCTCAGGTTCTCCTTTTCACGTGGCCATTAGCTGCCTTTATTTACTAAATAAGTGATCATGGGCCTGTACTGTGGCAGTCGATTCTAGCTTCCAAATGCAACCCCAATATGAATAATCTTCCGTTTCTCTTTAGAAACCCCACAACACTCATTGTGAAACCAAGCACTTCGGTTTAGGGGAACACACTGCTTCGACTGAAGCCGCCGAAGCTGCACGCCCACCCCTGGAAGCAGAAATGGAGTCAGCGCCACTTGTGGTGCATTCGCTGGGGGCGTCATTGTTCCCCCAAAGGAACCCGAGGAACTGTTTTCAAGGAAAAGGTCATGAGTATGTGGTGTTGTGCTGAAGGCAAACGACAACAGATCTTTGTCTACCGACTTGTTAGCATCTTATCGCCAGGCTTTCTCTACTTTAAATTATGCCCTACACGCACTCTATCCTCATAAAATACAGGACTGTGGTATCATCCTCCTGCTCAAAACTTGTATGAGTCATAACTACAATCAGAACACGAGCCACAATTGAAATGCCGAAGTTCAGAGCACTTTGTGATTTGTTCCCTCGCATCTTTTCCAGCCTTACAACCCCGTAAGCACATGCGAACCTAAAATGACATTGGTAGTCCTTCCACTGTCCTAACACACCCTGCAGCTGTCCTGATCCCATTATCGCATTTGACAAACCATGGGCCTTTCAGGACCTCATCCAAATCCCATCCCTTAAATTGTGCTTCTACCATGGCTGGTATCGCAGTCAGGCTCATGTGGTGTCAAACTCATATATGCTCTCCAGATGGTGAACCTCTGGAGGATGTGGGTAAAAATTCATCTCTGTATCCCCCAGAGTACCTTACATAGTACTTTTCAAATAGTCAATAAATGTTTGTTGAAATGTTGAGTTGTGGAATTACCTAGCCTCAGGCTCCAGAGCAGAAGTTGGGATTGGCATAGAGCTCAGTATTTTCAACATGTAATCTCTTTAGGCCCCTACAGGTGGCCGAATCCTGACAGGCTGCTAGGCAGGAAAGGTGATTTAAATTACATATCTAAAGGAAGGTGTAATTTAGCCCATATGTTGGGATACGATAAGCAGACAGTCAGAAACTTCACACAAATAAGAAAGGGGCCCAGAGTTAGCTCAAAGGGCCCAAATGCAAGGCTTTTAGAACATATAGCCTGCCATTGCTGGAGTGTCCTCAAATTACTCAAGGAAGGGTTCTTGGGCCATTTGGAACTCAATTCCCTGAGTAGGGAATGCCAGAGGCGTCCTGCGTGGTAAGAATGTTTTTATTTGTGCGGAGTTCTAACAGCTCAGAGGATCCTCTGAGGAGGACCTTGACAGGAGAAAATGAAACTAACCAGGAATGTTTATGTTACTTCAGACATAAAGTGCTTGTCTTTCTTCTTACGCCATTTTTATGCCCAAGACACAACCAGAGAGCCCTAACAATTAGCCTAGGGTAGTTAGGAAAGGAAAATAGCATGATCATGAGGCCACACACACACACATACACATACACATACACATACACATACACATACACATACGGGGAAACATCGCTCTTTGAAACATTAGAAAGAGGACTTAACTGAGAGTTCTGATAGGTGGTTTCTAGTTGAGCACTCGGACCACTTAGCCCTGTGGCCCTGAGAGCATCTCTTCAATGCTCTGAGCTTGGCAACATAGCCTGAGAGACCGGACCATAGTTCAAGTTATCGTTAAAGTTTCTCCCAACTTTCTTAGGTCATATGATTCTGCATTTGATAAGATATTACAGATGATATGCATGCAATACTAGAAAGAGCACGGGTAAGTGAATCTGACAACAGTCAATAACAGTCTTTATCATTTCCTGTTTACCTGCCTTCAGTGCTCATGCATAGAGGCTAATGTAGTTGTCCTGGTGACAGATAATGCTTTATTAGACTAGAGCAGGAGAAATATGAAAGGGGACCAGATTTCAAATATGTTCTAGAGATGGAGCAAAATAACTTACTGAGGTTATGGGATATTTGAGAAAGAGAAGAACCAAGGATGTAAGGCTAAAACAACCAGCTTGATAGTGGTGCTATTTATTAATATGGGCAAGGATAAGGGCATAGGAAGATTTGAGTGGGAATGGAAATAATGGCATTCTTTTTTCTTTTTTTTTTTTTTTTTGAGAAATTAAGTTTGAGGTATCTTTTATTATCAAGCAGGGAGACTGAGTAAACAATTGAATATACCAGTCTGAGGATATGCTTGGAGAAGAATGTGTTTCAAGGCGGGAGAGGTCAACAATGTCTAATACGGATATTTAAATATGGTAAGTACAGGAAGTTTAACGCAAATTCCCATTTGATAATTGTGTGCACAAATTTGAAGCTATCCAGTAAATGTGATTTCGTCATTTTTTTCATCAATATTTACCTTCTCAGATTCAAATGCCAAATAAGAGGACAGCAATGGTGAATAGGTTTGCATTCTGTTACCTGAATGTATTTATGGGAGAGAAGGAGAAAGGAGTTTTTGCAAGAGCTTGGTTATAATTTTAGACAATGTTGAGTAAGGAATGAGATAAAACCATCAAGGTCCTGATGGGTAATGAAAAAAAATGAGATTTTTGTGGATTAAAGTTCTCAATAAGGTTGAATCATTTTTGTGGTATATCAGAGTGTGAATTAGTGATGTCCCTGAAAAGAGCTTTCTTAACAAAGATTTGGAGAAGAAAGCCTGATTGAGTGAAAATAAGTAAAAAGAATGAAATCTGCAGAAGTGGAGACCGAAAGCTTACATGATAATTTTGAAGCTCCTTCCTATTATTGGATCTAGAAAAATGGGACCCTAAATAAAGGGACATATAGGTCACTGGGCAATTTATGATGTTCACATGTTGATAGAAATGACACAGTAGAGAAGGTAAAATTGATGAGGAAGATGGAAAAAGGTATGATTATGGAAAGGAAGAGGATCCTCTGCACGAGTTGGCTTTTGATAATAGCACTGAGAATTCACTCATCCAAACAGGTGGGGAGTTGGCATACGTGGCTGCAGAGACAGATATTTGGGTGAATGTGTTGCAAACATGAAGATTTTTATCAGTGAAATAAAAAGCATAATTATCAGATGAGAGTAGAGGAAATGGCAGAGGTTCCAGGAAAAAAGGAGAAAGCTTAAAATTGCCTCAGAATGTGTGAGAGAAAATTGACTAAGTCAGGATTGTCTGATATGCCCATTTGAGATCTGCTGTCATTATCTTGAAGTATGTTGGAGAAGGTGGGTGGTGCATTTGGTTAAGCATCCGACTCTTGGTTTTGGCCCAGGTCGTGATCTCATGATCTCAAGACTGTGAGATGGAGTCCCTGGGACTACACGCTTAGTGCAGAGTCTGCTTCAGATTCTCTCTCCCTCTGCTTAAAATAATAAATCTTATTTAATAAATAAATCTTAAATAACAAATAATAAATAAATAAATAAATCTTAATAATAAATAAATCTTTGAAGATAAACAATAATCTTATTATTATAAATAATAATACATCTTAAAAATAATAAATAAATAAATCTTAAAAATAATTTGAAGCATGACTATTAAATGTGATCTTGTTATATTGTTCTCAATATTTACCTACTCAAATACAAGGATGGTAGGGTTAAATGGGTTTAAGTTTATTATATGAGCTTGTTAAAGGAAGAGGGAAGAAAGAACTTTGCGGGACCCTGTAGTTTAATTTTAGAGTATGCTGAATAAGGAGACAAGTAAAAACTATAAAGATCCCGATGGGTCATGAAAACTTGACAGGTGTACGAACTGAAACTCTCGATGATGTTGAATATTTTGATGACAGGAGCACCAGAATAAGTAACAAGTGGGAGGAAATAAGACAGAAGAATATTTACAACAGAACTTTCAGAGATGGAACAGTCTTAGAAATAAGATCTAGGACAGGGGGTTCCAAACGTTCTGACCATGCACACTCCCATCGGTTGAATCTATCCCCAGAAGGTAGGTTTAAGTCCTAATTTCTGTACCCCATAATGTGATCTTCTTTGGAAATAGGGTCATTGCAGATGTAATTAGTTATGTTAAGGTGAGGTCATATTAGAGTATGGTGGGCCCTTAATCCAATATGGTTGACTTGTTTTAAGAAGAAGGGAAGAGACTCAGACACATGTGACTAGAATGCCATGGATGATGGAGACACATATTGATGTCCTGGGAAACTAATCCATCTACCTCCAAACATTCAACATGAATTTATAACTATCCATTTATAAAGATATATACACTTACAATTATATTTACATGTTGTGCCACTTATAACACAAAAACTAGAAATATTTGTTCTTTTATATTTTCAATGAAACTAATGTGATTTTCAGAAAATGTCATCTTAGTGCTGGTGATACACTAATTCAAAGGACCTGTTCTAAACTTAGTCCATGATGTTACTTAGTTTTAAAGGTTGATATATCACAAAATATACTTCATAAGGAAGAGACACAGTTTGGGACCCAAATCTCAGGTAAGCATTGTTAGAAAATTCTGCTATACTTTGCGAGGCAGTTATTGTCTGATGTTTTTCAGTCTATCTGCGACAACAAATCACAAAATAGTAAATAGTGCAAATAGTCACTTTTTAAGTGAGAGAGAAAGCACAAGTGAGCAGGAGCGGGGAGGGGCAGAGAGAAAGAGAGAATTCTCTCGCAGACTAGCCACTGAGTGGAGACCCCAGTGTGGGGCTTGATCCCAGGACCCTGAGATCACGAACTGAGCCAAAATCAAGAGTGGGACACTTAACCCACTGGGCCACCCAGGCACTCCAAAAAACTTAATTTTTTTAATCAAGTGGTTTTAAAACTCCCTAGAATTACTGGGATGATTTTTAAATAGTTGATTTTTTTTTTCATTTTTAAGTGTGCAAGTGTGAGAGTCTTTGTGACACTTACATGTCACTTTTGGCAACAAAAGCACAACACAAAGTATATTTTTCTGAATATCTATTTTCAAAGTTACTTCTTCATCAGTCCAAGTGGTAGTTTATGGAGGTTAGATAAATTATGTAGTTTGGACTAGTGTCGGTTTCAGAGATTTTCCCCAGAACTCCTTAATCCCCACTGAATTTAAGAGCCTAGTTTGAGAACTGCTCTTCTGACTGCCATTTTTGACCTACATAAACAGAAACCACAGAGATTTTCAAGAATGTCCAGGCTCTCCATAGGAATCTATTTCTCTCAGCCTCGTTAAAAGGAATGTCCTCTGGACCCCCCAGGTGACACACTTAGGGGATTGACAAACAGATCTTACATCACAAACCCATCCTAGTATTCCAGCTCTTTAATATAAAAGGTTAGATTTAACAAATTGTCCAGTGGGTTCCTGAGTCCATTCTGTTGTTATTTCCCCAGTTTGCATAGTAAATTGGAATGGGTACATTCAAAAACTGACAAAATTCCCATTTGGGTTCTTTGATCTCTGGAGTGATGACTATTCTTGAAGGGAGGGCCAAGGGAAAGCATCTGGAATTTCCTTTATCTACTTAAATAATAAATCAGAAGGAATAAGACATCTCTGGAGGCATTGCATAGATGTGAGCTACCATCGAGGACTTGAAAGGTTCAAGGGGGGTCATTATAACCATATTCTCATTCAGTTCACCCATTTGGCCTGTTCAAAAGACAGCTGGATCTTGGAAGATGACAGTGGATCATTATCAATTTAACCAGGCAGTAATTCCAACTGCAGTTCTTTTCTTGCTCCAGTTTTGCTCCACGTCAGGATTTCTCAAGCTTGGCACTGTTGTCACGTTAAACTGGATAATTCTTTGATGTGGGTTCTGTCCTGTGCCCCACAGGATGCTTAACAACATCCTGTCCTGTGCCTCACCCACTAGATTCCAGCAGCACCTCTCGCTCCAGTTGCAATGACCAAAAATGTCTCCAGACATTGCCAGTATCCTCTGGGTGGCAAATGCCCCCCATACCACCCCCACTGATAACCACTGTTCTACGGCAAAGCAACGCATCTGGCAACTGGTCTATGGTTATTGATCTGGCAGATGTTCTTTTTTCCCTATGCCTCTTAGCAAAAGCCATCAGACACAGTTTCCTTCCACCTGACACAATCAGCGTATACGCCCACAGTCCAAGCGCCAGCTACATCAGCTCTCCGGTCATTAGCAGTTAATTTGGTTGCGTATTAGCAAGTTTCAGTCTGCACAAAACAGAAAATACGTCTCCCTTCCTTCCTGGAAAGAAACTGCTCTCTCTCTCTCTCTCCTCCCTCTCCCCAGTCTCAAGTAGTTTAAGAGAAAGGGTAGCGATAGGGCTAAAGACTCCATTTCCAAAAGGAACTGAAGGCCACGTGCAACCATCCAAGTCTACAGGAAAACACTGGGAAGGGAAAGAATGCTGTGAACGATGCTCTTGGCCTAATTCAATGCACTCTTGCTCTTGTTTCCGCATCTCAATGTATAATAGCAATTGCTGTGTTGATGTGTCCCATAAATGCCAAAACAGATTCTGTGACTCAGTAAGAGTCACATGTAGAGAAGTGCTAGTGGGACAAAAGCCCCTGCTTCTTGCCACCAATCAGGGGCCAGGATTTAGAGCGAGTGCCTCTAACCTCTGATGTTTGCTGGAAAGGCTCCGTTGAAGCTACCTTGATTCTGATGTTATTACACCTCAACCAGCTGGAGTAATTCATAAACCCCAACAAAACCGGGTCCTGCTTGCCAAGTTGTTTCTTGGAACTCCGTGGGCGAATTCACAATGCTCATTCCCTCTGGCAGTCAAGGGAGAACTATTGTATCTTCAGTTTCTCCAGCACCAAAAGGAGGCCCGGCACAGTATTGGATTCTTGAGGCGTTGGGATAATATGTGTCTCCCGTGGGCGTTCTGCTTAGGCCTTCAGATCTGCCAACCCCCAAATCAGCATGCTTTGAGTGGCAGCCAAACCAACAGACTACGGAGGAAGTTGTCCAGCAAACTGTGGCATGCTCTTTACCTTTGGGGCCCCTAATGATCCCTCTAAGCTACAACTTGTGACTGATGATTTTACCACCTGCTAAAGGGAGGCAGCCTCCACTTGGAGACATTTCTTGGGATTTTGGACTCATTGCCTCCCTGACTTGGCTTCCATACATCCTTTTTGAAAAGTAGTTATTAGCTCACTACTGGCCTCTTGCTAAAACCAAAAGCCTGATCTGTGAAGATCTTGTGGCCCTCAAGCCTGATATTCCCAATTAGGGGTAAGTTAACCTGGACTTAGTGACTAATTACGGTGGAAATGGTATGTTCAAAATGTAGTTGGCTTGGCACAGCAGCATCTCTGCTTTACACGAAACTGTGGCAGGTGAGCTTGCCAGCTTTTAAGTAAATAAAACCTCAGAACCTTCACCGATATTGACAGATGGTAAACAAGCATGACCTCTGCTTTGGATGGAGACAGTATCTTTACCTGGTATGGTTGTTTACTACACAAAAATACTTTAAAAGATAGTCTAAAGCCAAGGCCATCGAAGCCTCTGCTCTCAAGATGTACAGAAATGCAAGAGACCCAAGAGAACTGTCTTCTAACAACATGCTTTCATCGGTTGAGCGTAGACGTCTGCGGCATTTCACCTGAAGGACAATGATGAAGGAAGATCCTCCCAACAAACAGAACTCCGAGCAGTATACATGGTAGTTCAACTTTCCTGGACGGAGAGGCCAGAGGTTCAGATCTACGTGGATTTGTGGGTGGTGGTGAACAGTTTGCCTGGATGGCCAAGGACTCAGAAAGAAGACAGCTAGGAAAAGGGTGGTAAGGAGGTCTGGAAAAGAGGTATTTGATAGATTTTCCTGAACAAACACAGATTGTAAAGGCTTTCGTACCCCATGTGAGTGTTCAACAAATAGCAGAGTAAGCACAACAATCAGGTGAAAGAGGTAACCCGTTCTGTAGACTTCCCGGCCTTTTTCTCACAGCCCCTCTGTCTACCCAGTAGGTACAGAGACCATGGATTATGGCAGCAGGATGAAAGTTATACATAGGATCAAAAAGATGTATTTCCAAGGCTCATCTCAATCTAGCCACGAAGGGTACCTGATTGGTCAATGGTAAAGATAACATTAAGCCACTGGGGGCTCCATCCCCGGGGACCTTAGTCAGGTACCTGATGGCACCTGAAGTTGATTCCACTGAACTGCCTCCACTGGGAAAAGGGAAGTGCTCAGCTCTCAGTGGAATACTCACTCCGCAGGGGGATGTTTGCCTTCCCCGTTTGCGATGCTTTTGCCCAAACCGCTATCCATGGGCTCACAGAAGCCTTATTCACCATCATAATATTTTACACAGTGTTGCATATACTCAAGGAACTCATTTCACAACCAGCGAAAGTGGCAATGAGCTCAGTGCTGGGAATTCCTACCATCGTGCGCACAATGTCGCGCCTCTATTGCCTATTACGTGTATTCTTTGGTAAAGTATCTTTTTAAAATTTTTTCCCTCTTTTTAATAGGGTTGATGATCTTTTTTATTATTTATTTATTGGGGTTCTTTATACGGTGTGCATATAAGACCTTTAGAAAATACATTTTGTGTTTTTCCCAGTCTTTTTTTTTTTTAGATTTTATTTATTTACTTGAGAGCAAGAGAGAGAGCATGAGCATGGGGTGGGGCAGAGGGAGAGGGAAAGAATCTCAAGAGAGTCTTTGCTCAGCACAGAGCCCTACACAGGCTCCATGTGGTGGGGGGGAGTCTACAGAAGTGGGGGCTCCACTGGGGTTCTATGGGGGCAGGGAGGTCAATCTCACCTCCCTGATATCACCTGAGTCAAAACCAAGAGTTGGACACTTAACTGACTGAGACACCAGGCACCCCATTTTTTCCCCAGTCTTAAAAACTATTTTTACGAATAGGATTTCCACTCCCTGCCCCAAAGTCTTTGTCAAAAATTCAGGTAACGTGCTCTCTAATACAGCATCCCTAGCTGGGCATTGATATCAAAGTTATTTTGATAATAATAATTAAACTAACCTTTGAAACACTGATACCTTTTGAACCCTAGGATGTGCTTTCTGTCATTCGCACCTGTGTTTCATGAATAAACTTACGATAAGCCATAAAACTTCCTAGAGAAGTGTCATGTGATGGGATGGTCAGGTTCCCATTTTTAAATAATTCCTCTCGTGGCATATGATACAGTAATTGGTGTTATTCCAAAAATACTTTAGATGGCTCACCGCTTTGAATCTGAAGTTGGAATTATATGAATATTTTACATGAGTTGGTTACGTCAGGAAGGTCCAATGGGATTTGTTCAGGTGAGGTGTGCGGGAGAGAGGCGAGAGCAGGGCCCGGTGGTGGTGGAGAGGACACAGCCAGGCCCGGCGTGCTCACCGGGAACGGGAGCAAAGTGCTAAAGATCCCTGCTTCCAGACCAGCTTTCCCTGACCCAGAGGCTAAGATGTCTTTTTTTTTTTTTAATAATAAATTTACTTTTTATTGGTGTTCAATTTACCAACATACAGAATAACACCCAGTGCTCCTCCCGTCAAGTGCCCCCCTCAGTGCCCGTCACCCAGTCACCCCCACCCCCTGCCCTCCTCCCCTTCCACCCCCCCTAGTTCGTTTCCCAGAGTTAGCTAAGACGTCTTGACTGCATCGCTGGGGGCTTTGGGCTGGAACCTAGTTATCCATTACTTGGGGTTTAAAAAAAGAACACATTCAAATGTCTGCTTCCTCACCGGCCTTTAAGTAACCTGATTGGTAACTGAGAATCAAGGGGAAGACTCATGCATAAGATTGTCCTTTGTTTAGAAATAATATGCCAAAGACGAATGGGATATGGGTGAGAAACATGAGAAGTGGTAGCAACCACTGCTTACTTTATAGGTCTTTCCAGGAGGAGGTGGCGTCTCTTCCCTTCGCCCCCAAATCTGGGTTATTGGTAATTTGCTTTGGCCGATAAAATGTGGCAGAGGTGAGATCTCGCCCAGGCACCAGGGCAAGAGCTCAGGGGCTTTCACTTGCTCTTTGGGGCCTGAGGCCGCCCTGGGAAGGAACCAGGCTGGCCGGCCACATGGTGGGAGACGCCCCCGCGGCCCGGGCCCTCCTGGTCTCTGCACCACCAATGCTGGCCACCATGCAGCTCCCCGAAGCTGTCCCGGGCCATCCCCTGCCAGGTGACTGCGTGCCCGGGCGGTGTCCCCGCACAGATCAGCCAAGCTGGCCCAGTCACAAGACTCATTCAGCTGATCCACGGAGCCACGAACTAAACATGTTGTTTCAGGCTGCTAGGCCGTGAGGTAGCTCACGATGCCGGAAAAATAACCGGCTCAGGGCCCTCCTTTAAAAACCTGGTGGCTGGACATCTGGGAGGCTCGGCTGGTTAAGCATCCCACTCTTGGTTTGGGCTCAGGTCATGATCTCAGGGTCCTGAGGTCAAGCTCAGACAGACTGTCCCCCTCCCCCTCTAAATAAATAAATAAATAAATAAATAAATAAATAAATAATATTCTTTAAAAAAAGAAAAAGCCCTAATCCCCACCCTGCCACCACCAAAACCTGGCAAATTATGGAATCCCAGAGCCGTATGTAAGGTGCAGACACGCAGACACTGCAGCCATTGGGCAAACATGGGAGGCTGATTACCAGGTTTCGATATTCAAGGGCCTCGTGGAAATATTTCTTGAGGTGGGCCATCTGCCCCATTGATGTGGTTTTCAAGAAATACTCAGAAAAATGACATTATAAAACTGAAGAAGATAAGAAAGCATATGTCTGCTTAGAGAATGAACAGAATGTAAACTCCAACATTATAGAAGCAGTGAAATCTCCTTTATTAATCAATTCAGAGCAATGGCATGCTTGGCTGAAGGCTTACATGCTGAGCTTAATACTGAAGATGCCTTGTAAATAGCCACTGGTCCAGGGGAAGGAACAGTTGAGTCAGGAAAGCATTAAAGATAGTTGTTTTATTTGCTTAAATTGCCTTTGTAAAAAAAAATAATAATAAATAAATAAATAAATAAATAAATAAATAAATAAATAAATTCTTTGTGTCTACAGGCAGAGAATACTATTTTTTTAATGGAATTTTTTTTCCTCTACATTTTGACAAATTGGAAGCAACTTCATTAAAGGAAATAAAATACCCGGAATCTAAAGGCTATGTTTATTTGAACATTGTTTTGCCCACTTAACTGTGTGAACTTCCATGAATTCCCTTTTATTTCCTCACCTGTGAGTTGAAGCTCGTGCTAGGTATTACACAGGATTAACTGAGAATTAAATGAAAGCAATGTATTCACAATGGACTGACGCATTGTGAATATTTAGTGGGCATCCACTACAGCCGTGTAATTTAAAAACTGAAAACGTGTTCTTGAAAGCCTCCAGATCAAACAAATAAGAGTGAACAAATGCCACAACTTTATCAAATAGACAGACAGTTGTACATTTAAAAAGCCCAAGGCCTGAATCTAACTTCATTTTTCACCACTGATTATATTCCATCATAATTACCAAAAGTTTACTTTTTTTTTTTTTGCAAAATTCTTTGTGCCACAGCTATGATTATATATTTTTATTCCTGCTCTTCAGATACAATGCCATCACCTGGCACTTTATGTTTTTTCAGGAGACAGTAATATCCTATACACTCCATGACCCTAAATTCAACACGTTGAAATAGGCAGTGCAGATCTTATTAACTCCATGTTTTTATGTGGGCAGCTGGGACCCTACTAAGCTCAACCCTGACCCAGAGTCATTCAGCACAACAATAACCCAAGTGCTCTCTGATTCTGCACTGTACAGCCAATGTCTGTTCACCAACAGCTGGTAGATGCTTGCAGTTGTGGCTTTGGGTGTCATGTTACGTTAGATATTTTAAGTTTGTGTTCACCTGGCACTTTTCTGCTTACTTTGGACAGTAAAATGTGTTTTGTTAAGATTTCTTTAGACACAACACAGAGATAACAGGTTTGGAGTTTGCATTCAAAATGGAAACTTGGTGTGTGTAAAATTTATTTACTCTTGGCAAACCACAGCTTCCTGTTATTTGACCTTTTCCATAGAGGTTTTTTTTTTTTTTTAAAGAAAAGTTCTTTTAAACCCTTATTTTAAAAACTTCTTGGACATTAGATAACTATGAAATAACCAAATTTTAATGATTGAAGTGTAAATTAATCAAAAACATGTGGATAAAATTTTCTTTAAAACACACACGGGCTTAAAAACAAAATAAAATTGCTCAGGGCCAAATACATCTGGAATTTTATTGAATCCCAAACATTTGGAAAGTAGTTTGTGACCTTCAACAAACCGTTACCATAGCTCAGTTCTAAACTACTTTTTGCATGTATCCAGTTGAACCTAAGTCAAGGAGTTGCTCTCAAGGTGAGGTTAAGTTACTGAAATGATGACCACTTACCCAAAACACCCTTTGGGCTGACCCACTCCAGGCCCTGAAATCTTATCATTATAAGAACTCCTTTTTGCTAAAGAGATTTATCATTTGGAAAAGCCAGATCCTTGCTAAAATGTGAATAATTTGCGGAAAGAATCATTAAAAATTAATATTTAAATAGCCCTTTATAATTAATAAACACTTCCACACACTGAAGTGCTTGAATGCTAATTTTGTAGTTTCCACAATATGTTCCCATACTTTAAAGCCCAGAGAGGGAAGTGATTTACCCAAGACACACAGGGGTCAAGCCAAGAACTCTCAGGCCTAGTATTTCTCCTTACCACACCACGCTCCCTCTTAGATCGCATGCGTGACTCTACATGTGCCAATCCATCTGCTGAACTGAGGAGGAAATGACAAAAGAGGATGCGGAGCCTGCGAGCTGGGGCTACCCTGTCACCAAATTTGTCTGTGAAAGAAGGGTAGACAGAGATATAATTGGAGGTTTTTATATGTTGAGATGGAAGAGCCATCAGAAGATAAAGATCTTGTTGAAAATGCGGAGCGCTAATGGAACAAAATCCCTGAGGAAGCAGGTAGGGGTGGGTCCGGGAAGCAGACTGAGAGATGGCTACACCTCAGCCTGAACAAGGAGAGTAGGAGTGGGACATAGGTGGACGCATGGAAATTGCTAAGCTTGGTGGGGAGGGGGTGGGGGAGGTAGTGGCTAAGAAGCTTCTAGTGACACAATGAAGCAAGAGGTGAAGCACCTGCTGAAAGTCAGGATGGGAGAGAAGGGATGAAGAGATGATGGAAGAACACAGAAAGTCTTGAGATGCAAAGGAGAGGTTGGAGACGACAGACATTCAAAGGGACTTTTAAGTAGAGCTAAAGGGCAAACAAGATGAGTCTTTTTCACCTACACAAATGTGTGTTCAGTGGCTCAGTTGTGGGAAAAGTCCATTATTCAGATTAATCTTAGATTGGGATTTTTTTTTAAGATTTTATTAATTTACTCATGAGAGACACACAGAGAGAGGCAGAGACCCAGGCAAAGGGAGAAGCAGGCTCCCCTCAGGGAGCCCAACACGGAACTCGATCCCAGGACCCCAGGATCATGACCTGAGCCCAAGGGAGACGCTCAACCCCTGAGCCACTCAGGTGCCCCTGAGATTGGGATTTTTAAAAAGATATCTGTGGTCAATAGGCTAAGAAACTTACAACTTCTTGATAGAAGTAGTTTTGAGATAGAAGTAGTATCTTGAGATAAAGTAGTTTTGCATAGTGATCCAGTCCAGGACTTGGCCTTGGAAATAGTTTACTAACGGGGAGCGTAGTTGAAAGGTTGATCCACTTAGATGTTGCAGTCAGCTGGCATATGGGTGACTTTTAACACTGAAAGGAAGATGTGTCAAGGGCCAAGGACCTCCACTAAAAGTGGGCACAGATAAGAGGCCACAATATATGTATGGTCATAATGTAGACTATTAAAGGGCACTGGGTCCAGGCATCTTGAGACAATGATTCCCTTAAATGAGGGTAAAAGAGTGTGAAAATAGCTATGAGGACTGAGAAACCACCCACCACCATCCCGAGACTCAAGGGAAGTAGTAGGCACAGGTGCTCAAGAGGGTCTAAAGGAAAAAGATGGAGGTGGGGGCCTCCTGAGAGCAGGCTGGGGCATGGGAACCGCAGAGGACATACCAGCACGTTGGGGATAAGGCAGCTTGGGTGAAAAGACAGACAAGGGGAGCCAAGCGTAGAACAGACTAACCAAGACGCTTGTATTTGCAGGATGTCCACGGAAGCCCTGGGAAGGGGGTAGGGGGCTCAGCTGGATTCAGTCTGATTCCAGTTCTACTCCTGACAGTCTAGACAGCAATCCCAAGTCCGTCCTCCAAGTCCCAGGTGGCACACAGTTGAAGTCTTGCTTCTCACCTCCATGGCAAGTATGACAGCTCCTGGTGCAAAGTTTAGAGAATCCTATGGAATTCCTACATTTGTTGCTTCAGACCCCTCAACACAGTAGCAGCTCAAGAAATGCTGAATGGTTACTTGGATTTTTGGTCTGGTCACTTCCTACTTGATTGATTTCTCGTCTGGGTGGAGCTGCAGGGAGTTTTATCTTTTGCTTTGTAGCAAATCTTCTTACCTTCCATACAGTCCCAAGGAAACCAGTTTGATTATTTTTTTCCAGGGATCTTAAAGCTGTACTAATTTTCCGAAGAAATAATACATATTTTTTCCTGGAATGAAAGGTTTTAATTCTGAAATGTTTGGGGTCCTACATAGTAGTCTTTGTAGGGCTGTTTAACTCTACATAGTAGTGAGTTTAAAGGCTTTATCAGTTATAGCTATTATTTTATAGTTTCTCCAATGTATTATTTTAAGTAACTTTTATGAAAGCATATGCAAATATTATTTATATTGAAAACTCGTCAGGATAAAATATTTTATATATAGCAAATTTAGATATTTTCTATGTGTAAAATATAAATAGACTGTGTTTGCTTTTTTTGATACATTTATTCCTTAGGACTTAGGAATCCTAAAGAATAAAGTAGTATGTTTGGACATTGCCAAGAGTGCATTGAAACATATTAATATAAAGGAACCAGGAAAAGTGTGAAAAACAAAAAAGAATCCATTGACCTCTAATTTACAACAGCGTCGGTAAATTTGCGGGCTGTTGTCTTAAAAACTATTATTATAGAAGAAGGAGAGGCTAAGCTCATTTTTAGGAATATATATTTATTTATTTGGCTAATATTTATTAAGATCTATTATGTGACAGCCTCTAGCAATGAAGATACAGCAGTGAATAAAATAGACAAAATCCCTGCTTTCAGGGGGTTTATAGCACAAAGGAAGGCAGATGAACATTTAAATACATAAATAGCCAAAGTAGTGCCAGCTAGTGATAATGACCATTCCTATGGTGAAAATAAAATAGAGTAACCAGATAAAAGAGCTAAAGGCTGGGGGCTGCTTTGGATGGAAGATGGAGAAGGCCTCTTGGCATCAGAACTGAGAATTGGATGATGAAGAGCCAGGCACTCGTGCTCTGGATGAAAGGGTTGTTCAAACAGCAGAGACGCTAAGGAGGGGGCCTGCCTGCTGCACAGCCCACCCAGGGCAGTTGGGGAGCCAGCAGGAGGGAGGGCGAGATGAGATGCAAGACAGGGAAGTCGGTCAATGATGTGGGCCTGGGAAGACTCGAGAAAGCACCGGGATGTTACTGTAAACGATGAAAAGCTGTTGAGATTCAACTTTGGATGACAAAGTCTGGTTGTTATGTTTACAAGACCCCCTGTGGCTGCTCCGTGACATATAATGGGCTTGAAGGCAAGAGCAGGAGCTGGCCCTGGTGAGAGATGTGGAGACGGCCAGGTTGGTAGGAGAAAGATGGAGTAGACTTGATTTAGGTTTTTTTTTTTTAAATCATTGGATTGTCCTAAAGATACATTAAATGTACCATTTACCATTTTAGCCCTTCTTGGTCCACAATCCAGTGGCATTAAGTACATTCACAATTCATGCAATCATAACCACTACCCATTTCCAGAACTTTTCACCATCCCAAACGGAAACTCTATACCCATTAGATAATATCTCTTCGTTTCCCGCTCTCGTAGCCACGGGTAACCCCTATTTATGGTCTAGTAATATTCCATTGCGCACACACACACACACACACACACACACTGCATTCTGTTTAGACATTATCTGATGATGTTAACTTGGGTTATTTCCACCTTTTGGCTTTCATTAATATTACTGTTATGAACATTGGTGTGTGAGCATCTGTCTGGGCCCCTGCTTCCAGTTCTTTGGTGGATACACCCAAGAGTGGAATTGCTAGATTGTATGGAAAATCTACATTGAACTCTTGAAGGAACTGCCAGATTGTTTCCCACAGTGGCTACACCACTTTGCCTTCCATTTCTCCACATCCTCACCAACAGTTATTATTTTCCTAATCTGTAATTTTTTATAGCCATCCTAATGGGTGTGAAGTGGTATCTCATTGTGGTTTTATTTGCATTTTTCTTTTTTTTTGTCTGTAATTTGCATTTTTCCGATGACTAATGATGTTAGCATCTCTTCATGTGCTTATTGGCCATTTGTGTATCTTCTTTAGAAAAATGTCTACTCAAGTCCTTTGCCCATTTTGAAATTGTTTTTTGTTTTGTTTTTAGGTTTTTGTTGCTGTTAAATTGTAAGTTCTTTATGTGTTCTGGACTTTAGTGCTTAGTCAGATATGTCTCGTGCAAATGTTTTCTTTCATTCTGTGTGTTGTCTTTCCACTCCTTTAGTGTCCTTAGATGCAGAAAAGTTTTTAATTTTGATGAAAATCCAATTTATATATTTTTCTTTTGTTGCCTTTTTTTGGTGTCATAAGAATCATTGTTAAATCTAGTATTGAGAGATTTTTCTCTATGTCTTCTTCTAAGAGCTTTATAGTTTTTATTCTCAAGTTTAAGTCTTTGATACATTTTGAGCTAATTTTCGTACATGGGGTAAGAAAAGGGTTTAATTTCATTCTTTTGTATGTGGATATCCAGTTTACCCAGACTCATTTGTTGGAAAGCCTGTCCTCTCCCCCATTGAATAGTCTTGGCATCCTTGTTGAAAATCAATTGACCACTTTAGCTCACTTTTTATAAAGTGTTCACAGCTTCTGAGAAACATAGAGAAGTCTTATTTTTAAGTATTTGCCTAAAAGGATCAATCCAAAGTGTTACTAGTATTGAATTGGCATGTATCCAGACAAAGTCTGAATCGAATCTATGGAATCCAGGTTTGACAGTAGAGATTGAGGCTTTAATAATTTTTAAAAATACAACGAAAATGTATTGTTCCAGTCCTGGAGCCTAAAAATGGAAGATCAAGGTGCCAGCCGTGCTGGTGTCTGATGAGAGCTCTCCCCTTGGGTTGCAGATGACCGTCTTCTTGCTATGGCCTCACATGGCAAAGAGAAAAGGAAAGAGAAAGCTCTTTTGCCTCTTCCTCTTCTTAAGGGCACCAACCCTATTAAATTAGGGCCCCAATCTTATGACCTCATTTGACTTTCATCACCTTCTCACAGGTTATAGTCACTTTTAAGGCTTAGATTTCAACATATGAACTTGGGGAAGATATAAATATTCAGTCCATAGCAAAATATATGGACCATCCCTTTGGGTCTGCCTGTGTGTGTGTGTGTGTGTGTGTGTGTGTGTGTGTGTGTCTTCATGCTGGTGTTGAACAAAAGAAGGAAGAGTGGTTTCCCCAGTGTTGGGGATTTTACTTAGCATCACAGAAATTTAGTGGTAGAGGAAACCAGTGAGAAGATCTAATGCACTCTCCCCATTGAATACTTTATATCTGAGAGCTGGAGTATTTTACACAAGTTATACAGGCAATACCTCTTACACACAATTTTGAACCAATTTTCCTTAATCTTAGACTTACTGCTGTTTCCAGACTGAGAACATTAAAAATTCCACACCCTCTTTCTTCCATCTTAGAAATCCTGTGAAATTCTCTTTGCCTTAATGGCATGTAACATGTTCAAGCATAAAGAATGAGTCTATTTATTTCATTGAGCATGATTTTTTTTTTTACTTAAATATTCCCATAGATAGAACAGCAGCCGCCAGGTCAATTTATCTTCTTCCCTGTCGGCAAGAGTTTCAGACTTTTGGCTTCTGCCTGCATGTGGGCAGGTATTAGAACTGTCACTGCAATAAAAAAAAAAAAAAGAAGAAAGAAAGAAAGAAAAAATGAGTATTACCATCCAAAGGAATTGTAGGAACTATTTTATTTCATGAAAACTTAGAAAAAAAATTTGTTTTAATGTTGAGATGGCCCACTGTTAGTTCATTCTTCTAAACAAAAGCACATTTCCTACTTACTGGCTGGAAGACTTGGGTTCTGTGAAGAAGGTTTTGTGTCTGGGAACAGCCTGGAGGAAGGTGTGTGACTGCAGTAGATTTCCTGTGCGGTGCACATTTTGGGGTCTCAGAGGCAGACCCATAAGGTATCAGGGCTTTAATACAGCTTTGCTATGGAACTCATTTGACAATGCAAATAAAGGACATATTCCCCAGCATTTCCTCTTCATATCTACTGAAAATAACGTATACCTGAGTACCATAGCCAAGATCAGAGATTCCTGAAGGCTCCACTCAGTTCAAGGCAAACTCGTGAGTCCTCTGTTAGCCTGAGTGGATGAGTTCGTCAGCTTTCCCCTGACATATAACAACCCCACTCTTTCATCTTTCTGGCATGCAAGAGTTCTGAACCTCTGCAGCCTGAATCTGCAGATTGCTGATGTCATTCCAGCACATGGTTGAAGCCCACTCTGCATAAATTATGGAAAACAGCTCGCGTTAGTATTTAAATGCAACTTGTCTCCCTGGCCAAGGGAGATGCAGGGCCTCTAATAAGCCCCATGTGTGTGGGAAACTTGTTGTGAGTTTGGAATTTGCCAGTCCTTAGAGAGGAATGTTCTATGAAAATACAATTCTGTATTTGTCATCATGGCATCACCAAGTCACAATTCAAGTGCATTTAGGGTTTTAACATTCTTTGAGGAATGTCTTCTTGTTTACATTCATACAGTATCATGTCACACTGGAAAAATAGAACATCCAACTCATCTTGGTTCGCCAAGGACTCCCAGTCTTGCAGCCTCTTTGGGTCTTAGTTTCTTCACCTGAATCTTGCAGAAGATTTACCAACATGGGTTTTTTTTTTCATCGGCTAGCGATAAAAGGTTTTGACTGTTCTGCTAATCTTTGTTTTAAAAATTTCCAGTTCCTGTTTGTTTACCCTGACTGCCCTATTTTCAACTCTAGATAAAATATGCTGTCTCGTCTTTTAACTTTGTTTCAGAGCTTCAGCCTGTGGATGGAGAAAGCCGTCCCACAAGGCTGATTGTTCCATGAACAATTCACATTACCTCTTCCCTGTGCTGCACTACTCTTTGGAAATACTTTGTTTTTGTTTACAATTCACTATACAAAGTGGTTTCTATGGACTAATCTGTGCAAAGCAGGTACTAAAGACTGAACCGTTTTCCCAAATAAATATGATGAAGCTCTAACCACTGATGTGACTATATTTGGAATAAGGAAATATTTAAGGTTAAAGGAGGTGACCGGGGTGGCACCTTAATCTGATGGAATTGGTGTCCTTATAAGAAGAGACACCAGAGATTGTGTTCTCTCTCTGCCATGAAGAAGACAGTCACCTGCTACCCAAGGAGAGTTCTCATCAGACACCAGCATGGCTGGTACCTCGATCTTGCACTTCCAGGCTCCAACTGCTGTGGGAAATAAATTGCCACCCAGTTTATGGTATTTTTGTTATGGTAGCCTGAGCTAAGACAACAGGCATAAAATTGTAGGCAAGATCAGTTGCTTAAAATGAACATAATTATAGGCAAATAAGTGACACAAAGGGCACCCTAACACCTAAGGCTCAGAAGGAATAATATATATCTAGCAGAAGAGTCTGTAAGGCCAACAATTTTTAAATGTCAGAAACCTAGGTAAGGACATTTGTGTGTTGAAAATACAGAATATGATGGTCAGTTTTTAATGACTAAATCAGCCATGGAAGTAGACACCACCTATTACATGTGAGTCGGAGACACACTGGTATACAGGAAAGATGTGGCAATTTGCTAGTTACCAAAGTTCAGATCAAGAGCAGAGATGGGGGGGCGCATGCATGGCTCCATTGGTTAAGCTTCTGCCTTCCACTCAGGTCGTGATCCCAGGGTCCTGGGACTGAGCCCCGAGTAGGGCTCCCTGCTCAGAGGGGGGCCTGTTTCTCCCTCTCCCTCTGCTGCTCTGCCTATTTGTCTCTCTCTCTCCCTCTCTGTCAAATAAATAAATAAATTTTTTTAAAAAAAAGCAGAGATGGTTGGTGGTGATATTCAAAATGTTGACAATAGGCAATGACAGTGGGGGTGGATGCTAGCGAGCACACTCACCAGTACTTACCAGCAAAGGTGATCATGTTAGGACCCTGCACAGGGTCATACACATTGTGGCCAAGTGGTTTTAGATGTCTTTCATCAGCTAGGGAAGCCCAAGCCAAAATGAGGTAAAGGTAGAGAAAGACTCTCATTACCAGCAGAGCAAGTTAACAATTACCCACCAAAATCACTAAGCAGGAAATAATTGCTCAGTCACAGAAGCCAAATGTTTTGATACCACGTCCTGCCAGATGTAGTGGAAGCCCTGGAGTCCTCGTCAATTTGTATAAACATACTGAGAAGAAGAGTTTTCCTCAAGATGGGCAAATATCTACAGAACATCATTAGGGAGCTAAGGTTGAGGTTGGGACTTCCAGGTTTGTTGCTTAAATTCTGTAAATGTACTGTGCATAATATGCAAATCTATTAAAGTATAGTCCTGCAATCTTGTCTCTAAAATCCTAATTTAGCCCTGTGATTGGTAATAGGTTTAAAAAGGGCTTCAGAAGATTAGAAAGCTCAAAAAAAATGATTAGTAGGGAGCATGTAGCCATTCATAGCAACCATTTCTTTTCCCCAAACATCTATTGCCAGTAGGAATGTTGGTAGGATGGATTAAGAAACACATGGAGTCCAGGACTTCTACATTCTGAAGTCTTTTTCAGGTCAGAAACACATATTCATCCTAAAAGTTTCTCTTTTTCCAGGATGAAAACCAAGTAGAATATTAAAAAAAACCCTTGCTCGCCACCACAGGTTGGCAAAGACCTTACGGAACAGAGCAAGGCATGGAGCTAATACAACATGGCACAGAGTCTGTAGTCAATTCCAGAAAATGAAACAGAAGAGGCATTTTGCAGAAAGGAAATCTCCTTAGAATGACAATATTTCATTACTTCTCTAGAAAGGAAAGATTCAGGAAATATTAGCGATGCATGTGTTATTTGCTACTTGTTTGAGGTAAATGTCTTATTAAGCGAGCCATTTACCAAGCCTGTATGAACTCCAAATCAGCCTTGTTTTCTTTAATAATTCTAAATGAGACATCTGTTTTTAATGTCAACTTCCTAGCTTTACTGAGCATTTATAATGCTAAGGACTTTACATTTCTTGGAAATGGGGAAGAACGAAGAGGAAGAAATAAAGATGAGGCTATTGCTGTAGCTTCTGTCACTGACCCACTAGAACACGCAGGAGCATGAGGCCACTTTGAGGGAAGATGATGAAAGGGAGGTAGCCAGGAGAGACCAGCATTTAGAGGGGTCTAGACATAAAGCAAAGTCTAGATGATAACTGGAGAATCAGGGAGGGGTTTTATTTTTAAGAGGAGAGAAACTTCAAGTATTTATGGAGAAAGGCAATCGTCCATTCGGTGATGGTCAGATCTAGGATGTGAGCCTAGGAATGGTGAGTGATGGAATAGAGAATGAATGGTCATTGGACTTAAGGAGACAAGAGAACCTAGGGTTCTGGGTGCATTTTCCGCATGGCATTGCCTTTCAGGAGTAGAAAGAGGTCATCACATTTCCTCGGATAGCCAATATCTATGCTCTAGCCTCAGAATATGCTGGCTAAGTAGCGCAAGAATTGTCAGAGAAGTGGATCAAATCCTAAAGTATTCAATGGGTAAGTTGAATTGACCAGCAGGCTGACAGATGACAGCGGTGATGAAGCATAGAGGCAGCGATAGCTCAGTGGCCTGGGTTTCAGAGGAGAGCAGTTCTGGCCTGAGGGTGTCATGATAATGATTCGGAAGAGCCCTGTAGGACGCCAGACAAACCACAACTCAAGAAGCTCCCCCATCCCCACAACTGATCCCCTTGTGCGGATTGACGGGCCCGTGTTCAGAAGGGAAGAATGGTAACGCAGAGCTCAGAGACACTTTTCACTTATTATTTAATTCTTCGAAATTCAGGTATGAAACATTTCAAGGCCCACAGAAACAAATCGTAGGAACACAGTGAGTTTTTGGATGCTTAGACTGGAACCACACTGCCTTGTAGACTAAAGTGTTATTTTTGACTTTCTAGTCATTCATTCTGAATAAGAAAAACATGAACAACTCTACAGTCCTAATTAAGACACTGAGAATTTCTACTGTATATTTTATTCCCCCTGGAACTTCCTGACCAGGGTAAGAGATGTTTGTGCTACTTGCCAGTACGGTGTGGATTCAATTTGGTTTGAGGAGACATTTTAAAAACCCAAGCTCAGCAGGCCAAACTCTGCAAAATGTTAAAGACCTGAATGAAGGTGCAAGCCTCCAGTCATCTCATTAATGCCCACGGATGCTTTGCATGTGTGTGTACTCCGGGATGAGCCTGGCAAAACAGCTGTAAGCTCCTACCATGAGCCTTTGTGCTTGGGTGCTGCGCTAGAAAGGGAAAGTAATAGGCTGCTGGGCTTAGAAAGGTCAATAAAGCGGGTACATCCAAAGGGGGAACTGATCTTGGAATTGTGAAGCACAGAGCCGTTCTCAGAGCTGACATGTCCCCCGGGGGGCAAGAGCAAACAGCTCAGGAGAGGGAATTCTCCGATGGTAATTCTGCATGAATTACAGGGCATCTGACGTGTTCCACAGGCAGCTGGGAAAAAGAATTATTTCTGCCTCTTGACCATTTCAACCTCAGGGCATAAACCAGTACAAAGGGGCTGCGGAACAATGCCAGTGGCCTGTGATGTTTCCAGAGCTTTTTTTTTTTTTTTTTTCTCCCCCAAGGGATTCTCTGCAGAGGCTTGAGGGTGGGGAAGTTGCTATACACTAATTGGGAAGTGCTTCCAAGAACTAGAATTGGCTTCCAGTCCGAGGAGACGAAGGGTAGGTGGGGACGTGCTGGGCAACCAGGAAGGAATAAGGAGGAAAGGAAAGAAGGAAGCCAGGATGTGGCAAAGGGTTTGTTTGGGGAGTTGCGGGGCCCCCTGGACGTGGGAAGGGATGCATCACCGTGGTAGGAAGTCAAGTAAATGCTCAGAACATGAAAACGCGCGATTCGAAGCCAAGAAGATGTTTGGTGATGGAGCTGTGGGAGCAACTCAGGTAGCCACTGAGGCATTATCATGCCTGGTGCGTAAGCGTGGAGTCTGCTAACTGCTGACTCTATTATGTCAAGTGCCAATTTCCGTTTAAGCCTCTTTTACTAATACCTAATGGTCAATAGACTTGCCCGTCAAACAGCGCACTCAGGGATGACTTATTCTTGGCGTCGTCCATGACTATCACAGACTTCTAAGAGCTGTGTCTTTCAGATTATATTCTGCGTGTTTCCCAAGTAATTTTCATTCTGTATAAAGCTGGAGAAGCTACTAAAAATAAAGCACGTAAGAAGAACCAATTAGGCCGATAACCAAATCAGACACTTTCTGTTTAGAAAACAAAAACTCTTTAGAGCAAATCTGAGGAATACAAAGAATCTTCATAGTATGTATTAGTATTTTTAGAACAAAAAAGTCAGTTAAGTTGAAATGTTTCATGCATATTTTCTAGGAAAATATGCTGTTTTTACCTCTCATTTGACTTTTGAAAAATAAAATCAAATAAAAAGATGACACCTGTGAGTTACCACCTGCCCGCTTTGACCATGTTTCTCCCTTTTGAAGTATCCCCTCCTTCTTTTCCTCTGCATCTGAGTTCTCTAGAGTTTGCGGACTCCTCAGTTCCTCTATGAAGCTGCTCTTCGTAAGCACTGTCTTTGGAGATCATGGCTCTCCCAGTATTTATTTTCCTGTATAGTCACTTAATATTCCATGAATCAGTGTTCTGGTCCTCATGTCCAGAAAGAACTCTCTGTGGAAAGAGAAGCCTATCAAATCATGACTATTATTTACCTCTGAATCCTCCTCTCCACTTAGCTTTGTAAATTGGTCCTAGAGAGGTAAACTCAATTGGTATTTCCTGATTGAATTTCAGAATGTGGCAGTTAGAACTTTAACATAATTTATTTAACAAAGGGCATATAAACCAAAGTTTTTTTTTTCTTCCAAGATACATGTTTTCTATATATGTTTCATTTTATTGTCTGGGGTTAAAAAACGCTCCCCCCCCCTTTTTTTTTCCTTCAGGGAAGTAGCTGAATAATAGAGATTTTAGAGAATGTGAAATCTACAGTATTGTGCAACACGCCTGTCTCTTCTGCTTTAAATATTGGGAAGGTTTCGTGGCACCCACATCGTTCCGTAAGCACAACACTGCACTGCTTTCCACCCAGAGGAACTGAGTGAGTTTAGAGCTGCTCAGAGATAGCAGCACCTTTCAGTTTGCATATTTCACTGGCTTGGTCACTCATGTGATGTGATACAGGACAGGACCCTCGTCACCCAAGTATGCTGTTAAAAGATTATACCTAGAAGAAAGATGATCATAACCAAAAAATATTGACGGAAGTTCTGAAACCAAGAAATATACTCTCACATTTCTCCCTTTTTGAAGCCATTCATCCTCCAATTACATCAATTTCTCTGTCCCTCTTTGCCCTTCTTAGCCAAAGGGCAGATCTTGTACATTGTTTGAAGTAAAAATGTAAAAATTAAATCAGTCTAAGTGAAAGTTGCAAAACCTGCAAAAGATTCAAGATTTCATGAAGTCAATTAATGTAATACTGAGAAACTGTGATTCAATCCCTACCTCACACCATATGGAAAAAACAAATTCTATTTAGATCAAATATCTAAATTTTAAGTTAAGACGTTTAAGATGGGAATAAAATATAATTTTAAAAATGTTTATTTATTTATTTGAGAAAGAAAGAGAGAGCACAGCCAGGGGGAGGGAGAGGACAAAGGGAAGCAGACTCTGCATTGAGCAGGCAGCCTGATACAGGGCTTGATTCCAGGACTCTGAGATCATGACCTGAGCTAAAGGCAGTCACTTAACGTGACTAAGCCACCCATGAGCCCCTGAAATAAAATATGATTTTTAAAAATAATGTGAAAGTGATGAATATTTCAGAGGGATGGAGAACCCAAAATTTATAAAAATAAATAATAAACTATTTAGTGACATGAAAGGATAAATGAATTCGACTATGTATTGAAGAATACAAGAAATAAACAGCAAAAGGGCAGGCCAGCAGAGAGGATGAGTTATTATAGGTTAACTATATAATTTTAGCCCCCGTATACAGTGTTCATAGAGAAGAGCTATCTCCTTCCCTTTCCATAGTCTAGGAACAAAGACTCTAAGAGATCCTTTCATGAAATAACATAAGGTTTATCTGAAAGAAGGAAAACAGTTAATTCTCTGGATGTCTGGTTGGTCATTTTGCTTGCTAAGCATCACCTGTGTCATTCTTGCAGGAGGACCTGCATTAGTAGGAAATGGTACGAAGGTAGGACCAGGTGGAGAGGGGCAAGGTTGTTCTTCCATTCCTATTCTTCAGAAGCATGAAGACAGATCCTGAAAATGGCTGGGGGGTTACAGAGGTGGAGATTGAGATGATAGATAAGATTATGGAGGCCGTGAGGTGTGCTGTAGGTTTGCTAGGGATGAGGACAGCCTACTGAGAAAGACCAAAAGGCTCACTGCTGAGAGGTCTGCAGGAGGAGGCTGCTAGCTAGTTAGCTGAATCCCACCAGCAACCTCCAGTGCGAGAGACCCGGCCCATGCTTTCTCCCCTTGAGCCAACAGATGATGAATCTGAGTAGGAGTCAGAATCAACCAGGGAGAGGCTCGTGGTCTCCGAAGATCAGACCAATAAGGAAGCTCATTTCCTCTTCCTCTTTCCAGCTCTGCAGGGAAGCCTAGAGGAAGAGGAGGATGGTGTTCTCTACCCTCTTTCTCCACTCCAAGCCTCCAGAATCAAGAGACTAGCGACTCTGGGTGTGAGAAGGGAGAGGAAGAACAGTTTTAAGCAAAATAGGAGACTGAAATTTCTCAGTTACCAGGGTTGAGTTTTAAAAACTAGAAACAGACTTCCTGAAAATTTCCAGTTACCAGAAAGCTATGAAACTGAGCAAATAGGTCTCATTAAGGGAGTCCAGTACTGAGCAGGAAAGAGGCACAGAGAAAGGGGTTCAAGATATACCAGAAGATTTTAAGGCTCCATTAGACAGATTTACAGATGTCATAACTTTTTTTCTCTGTATAAGAGTTTTGAGGATGTGAACATAGAATCTCTAAAAGTAACTCACCTCACTGGGTAGATGCAGGCACTTTAGAATCACTTAGATAGCCTTTCTCAGGACGGAGGAAGGACCACCTAGAATCACTGGGGGCAACTTCCCTTAGAGGCGGGGAAGAAGCCAATTGTTGGATAGAAAGAGTAAAATCAGATCAGGGTTGGGAAATCACTAGCTTCCTGTCCTCCTCAGATGACTCCTAGAAAGAAGGGTGTTGATAGTTATGAATTTGTGACTAGACCTCACCCACCTGGGGACGGCTAGAGGCCTGGGGACTAAGAAGCTGAGCACCACGTACCAATCTCTGAATCCCAAGCCTGCAGGTATCATGGCTGAATTTGGCACCGTGGATGGTCCTTGTTTTCTCTGGGCACTTAAAGGTCTGTGATTTCTGGGTCACAGGGCAGCTCAATTTTTAACTCTTTAAGGAACCTCCACACAGTTTTCCAGAGTGGCTGCACCAGTTCCCATTCCCACCAACAGTGCAAGAGGGTTCCCCTTTCTCCACATCCTCTCCAACATTTGTGGTTTCCTGTCTTGTTAATTTTCCCCATTTTCCTAAAGATACAGATGCAGTGAAAGACCGAGACACCTGCACCCCGATGTTATAGCAGCAATGTCTACAACAGCCAAACTGTGGAAGGAGCCTTGGTGTCCATGGAAAGATGATGGATAAAGAAGCTGTGGTCTCTGTGTACAATGGGATATTCCTCAGCCACTAGAAACAACAAATACCCACCATTTGCTTCAATGTGGATGGAATTGGCGGGTGTTATGCTGAGTGAAGTAAGTCAATCGGAGAAGTAAGTCAGTCGGAGTGAATCGGAGTGAAGTAAGTCAATCGGAGAAGGACAATCATATGGTTTCATTCATTTGGGGAATATAAGAAATAGTGAAAGGAAATAAAGGGAAAAGGAGAGAAAACGAGTGGAAATATCAGTGAGGGAGACAGAACATAAAGACTCCTAACTCTGGGAAATGAACTAGGGGTGGTGGAAGGGGAGGTGGGTGGGGGGTGGGGGTAACTGGGTGACAGGCCCTGAGGGGAGCACTTGGCGGGATGAACCCTAGGTGTTATACTACATGTTGGCAAATCGAGCTCCAATAAAAAATATACCAAAAAAAAAAAAAAAAAAGTCTGTGATTTCATCTGGGCCAGCAAGGGATCACTGCAACATAGACAACTGAGCCTTAAGACATGGCAAGTGTGATGAGCTAATGAGACCCTAGTTTCCTCACTTAGGCCTTGCAACTTGACTGACCCCTTGCCCACCAGGGAATTGCACGCCTGTTCGTGTGAGACGGCTCAAAATGGAACAGTCTTTCCCACTAAAGCGTTATGAGCGCTCAGCATTTAATTGAACAAATGAAAGGAAAATGTATTTGCAGCCTGACTTGGGAAGCAGCTCATGGAAATGCCATGTCAGAGCCCTAGACCTGGATTTAGGAATCCCCCTGCAGTATGAATCTCTACCACTGACTGACTAAAATCCCTAGACTAGAAGTCTTTTGAGTTTGAAACAATGGCTACACAACGTAGATTTTTAAAAATGCTGTTAGACTATGTTAAGAGTAAGTAATGCAAAGTCCTTAGAAGATAAGAAGAGATTGGAAATGAGGAATAAACAGCTTATTAGAGCTGTTGAAATACTCCCTCTATGACCATCAATCCTTTCTAAGAGATAATGGAGAAATGGAATGCACGAGGAATTATTCTTGACACCCTTATTTTAGACCATCACCACCAGCCTGGAATGTCCATCAGAATCCAACACGTGGAGACAGGAGATAGGGACTATCATGTGGTCTGTACAGGAAAAAATGATGCACCAGATACTTATAGTGTTTTCAAGCAATAGAATGTCAGTCCCAGGAGAAAAGGCATTTGAACCTTGGCTGACCCATCCTAACAAAAATCTGTGAGTGGCAGCGAGTGGAATGAGAGAAGGATGGGGTACAATCGGATCCTTACCTGGTCTGCTCTAGAGGTCGTCGAGTTTCCCCAGACAGGCAACGTCCGCATGGCTCCAGCCACATACCACGACAGCTAGGTCGGAGAGGAGGAAAGAAGGCCTCCAGCTGTCAAAGGCTTGGCTCTGGAAAGGTTACAACTGCTGCCCTCACGTGGCAGGTGCAGACTCCTCACGGGACTCCTCTCCGTGAAAGGCTGTTGGGCAAGTTTAGGAAGCTCTTGGGCTTCCCACAGTTGAAAGAACCGCTTCAGGTGTTGTCTGGAATCTGGAAGCCAGCTTGGCTGGGACTTAGCAATGGCGGGCGTCGTTCAGTCATATTCTTGAAGGGCTCGGAGTCAGGAGCAGACTGAGCAGCCGGACACAACAGGGAGCATTTATGAGCTAACTCCCGAGGAGGTAGGAAAATGAAAATACCCATCTTATTGTTTTGCTTCTGAGAAAGATGATAATTTTCTTGGAGCCTTCCTCAAGGAGACTCTGCTGCTGATGATAAAGAGGCTGGATGTGAAAGCTTTAGGAGATGGGACAGATTGAAACAGAGATGCCTTGGGTTTGCAAACCCTTGTATTAGACCATCACTCCCGCCTGGAATGTCTATCAGAAGCTCAGTTGAGGAATACTGAGGCTCCCTCACCACACAGACAACAGGAGTTGATGAATGGGCATATGTTAGGCAGAATGATGGGCTCAGAGATGGCCACTCTTCATTCTAGAACCCATGAAGGCCACCTTACATGACAAAAGGGACTTTACAGACGCAATCAAGTTAAAGATCATGAGATGGGGCGATTACTGCGCAGGCCCAATCCGACCTCACGGCGCCCTATATAGGATGCTGGAAGAGTCCAAGTCAGAGAAGGAGATGTAACAAAGGCAGCGGGGGCCAGATTGATGCAAGGCCATGAGCCAACACACCCGGGCAGCCTTCAGAAGCTGGGAAAAGCAAGGAAATGGATTCCATCGCACGGTCTCCAGAAGTAATGCAGCCTTGCTGACCTGTTGTAGGACACCTGACCTCCAGGGCTGTAAGTTAATAAACTCATGTTGTGTTTGGCTACTACCGTCATAGAGATTTGCTATAGCAGCCCTAGGAGATGCCCACTGTGTGGCCAGAGCTCGGCAGTGAGGGAGGCTGGCCATGTCCACAGCTCCCACCTCTGTTCTAGGCCTTCTCAAGGTGAGCTCACCGCAAACCCCACTGCTGCATCCCTGGGTTCCACGGCAGGGGTCGGGCCCCCCGGGAGCAAGAGCTGCCCGAGTCTGGCTGTTGTTCTTGGGCCTATCGCTCGGGGTAACTCTGCCCCTGATTAAGAAGAGAGAGAAGCCAGAGGCTCACGCTAGGCACCAACCCCCCTCTTCCAGACATGACCATGTCCTGAGATTGGTGTTTAAGCTCAAGGAAGCGGCTCCCCCTCAGGCTTTGTGTGGCTTATCAGACACTTTCCTGATATCAACAGAAATCCAAGTAGGAATTAGGGCCCTCCGGAGCGGAAGAAGCTGGAAACGGCGTTGGACAGACTGTGGGGACGAGGCTGCCCCATGGAGAGAGAGGCGTCACGTGGCACAGCTACCTAGGGATCAGCCTAGAGAGGGAGGCAGGGAGACTGCGGGAAGGCGTCTTGTGGAAAAAGAGGCAGTGGGAAATCAGGCTAAAATCTGCTATGTGATATCTGCTGCCCCGTGAAATCTTTAGTAAAAATCTACATTACTCATTAGTGGATTTGGGATTTGGGTTTCTGTTTGGGGCTTACAATAAAATGCTGAGTCTTCGCTGCATTGGGGTTACGGCAATGTTTGCACGGTACGGATATTTAAGGCGTAGGGTACAGCGTAAACAGCTTCTCCGACGCGTGATGCAGACACATGCTTGTCGTCGCCTCTAAAAATAATGTCAGCAGACTTGTTTTATGCTTTTAAAAGAGAATACTTAAATTTCTGAACCTTCAATTATTTAATTTAAATGAGTGACTATCTGTTGAGTCCCTTAGAAGTAAAAAGTATTGCTGGTTCCCCAAAATTTCCAATTTGCTTTCCGTGGATCACGGTCGGGCTACAGCCCCGTGGCTTATCACTTCGCAGCGCCCTCCCCGAGGCCAGTTTTCTCGCCTGCTAGGGCCCTGCGTGGGCACGCGCGCCTGTGTCTTCGCGGCGAACGAGGACAGGCAGAGGGCTTCTCAAGGAAAAGGAGCCGGCGATCTCCGGGAAAGCTCTGTGTTCCACATGCGATGGAACACAATCCAAGAATGACCAAGGAAGAGGAAGGGGAAAAAAAAAGAAAAATACAAAGGAAACCTAAATTTTTTTTCAGAAATTGACAAAACTTCGGAATTCAGCGGTAAAACAGCAATAGAAAGATAAGCAGATGGAAAAAGCACACAGTCACCCCCAAATACTCGAGGCCGTGTAGCCGATCACGGGGGGAAAGCAGTGGTTCCCGACAGGCAGGCCTCAGCTTTACAGAATGGAGTTCTCAGGGCCTACGCCGGCTTGCACGCGAGTGTGAGCCCCGAGCAGGAGCCCGAGGGGCAGCCGGGCCGCTGGGCTCGCAGGGACCGCGAGGGGCTGCACCGCAAGCACGTGGAGCGCTGGCCGGTGCGCCTGGTTCTTGGGGGGAGACCTCAGCGGCCCCCGAGCCACGCGGGTCAGCGGGGATCTCCGTGTGCAAGCACCGGCTGACAGGCACGGAGAGTTCGTGAGCGAGAGGCCTCGCGGCGTGGCCACGGCTCACGGTTGCTCTCCCGACCTTGGCCACCAGGCCGCCTGGATGAGAACCACGGGGCTCGGGGAGAGGCCTCGCAGCCTCCTGGGCGTGGAGGGGACCCGGCGGCACGCTGGTCGCGGGGAGGGAGGCTCGACTGTGCTGCAGCCCTCGGCCTTAACCCTGGGGGTCCGAGACCCGCGCTCGCACCGTCACCCCAAGGCAGCGGCCCCTCGGAGCCACGCAGGGCAGAGCCGGGCCCTGCACGCTCGGGCCAGTCGCAGTCTCTGCAGCCAGCGCCCGCCGGCATCTCAGACTTCCCGGAGCCCTCCACCCAGCAGCCCTGGATTTCGGGGAGACCTGGCAGCAGTGGCCTCACGCAACAGGGGACAAGTGTGTGGGGAAGACTGAAACTAGATTCGGGAGTAACCGTGACCAGGCTCAGGTCCACAAAACGTTTGTGGAGCATCCACACCTGCCAGGCGCTGCCCCGGGCTCCGGGCACGAGCTTCCGTGGGCACCGGTGACGCGGCCTCCGAGAAAATGGCCTCAACTGAATCCAGGTTGGAAACGAGAATATAAGGAGGTGACCGAAGGCCGTCGTTCTGTCAGGGAAGGGAGCTGCAGAGACCCACCGAGCGGGGAGCGAGCGGTTGCCCGGAGCAGCCCTGTTGACCTAGTACCTTGACCACCGTCGACCTGCGAAGTCAGGGCTCCGTGGAAAGCAGGCGAGGACGCCTCCAGTAGGGCAGGCCTGGGGGAGACATGACCCCACAAAACAGCGGAGCTTTACTCTCTCACGGTTCTGGAGGCCAGAAATCTGAGCTCGAGTGTGGGCCGGCCGCGTGCCCTGCACAGACCTGGGGGGAGCCTTGCCGCGCTCCTCCCGCCCCCCGTGGCGGTCACATTCCTTGGCTCGGGGCCGCCTCAGCCCATCTGTGCCTCTGCCTTCCTGTGGCCTCTCCTTCGTGGGTCTCCTCTTCCGTTTCCTCCCTGGACTCAGGGCACACCCAGATGCCCCCTCATCTCGGGGTCATGATGTAGTCGCATCTACAGGGACGTTTTCTAAGTAAGGTCATATGGTCACGCTTCTGCGGCTTAAAGCCTGAGCTTTAGGGGCCACCACTCAGGCCTCTACAGGAATTGTGCGGAATCACTAGCCCTACGGGAAGGACGACATCAAGCTTCTCAATCTGGCCTCGGGACAATGGGCCAGAAGTGTGGACGATTTAAAAAGAGGCTGTTCACTGATTTAATTACTCCTGATCCCTCTGAGCCGGATCACTGAAATTTTGGAAACGATATTTGAAAAGCTAGTTAAATGGAACAAATAAAGGGCATCTGCGCCCCATCGGGAGGCTCCCGCTCGGACTCTGTCGGCTCCCGGCTTGGAGGCAGATGGGGAGAACCTGTCGTAACGTCTTCTTATTCGCAGGGTCTGGCTCAGCCTGCGACACCCAAAAGGACTAGATGAACAAATCCATGAGTGACCACAGCATCGACCCTGAATGCGGCGTCATCTTCAGGCAGTACAGGAAGCAGAGTCACGGCAGAGCCGTCGGAAAGGAGTGAATGACTGAGCGGAAAGTTTCTGAGACCTACAGTGATCAGTATTGGCCTTCCGCCGTCCTGTCTGCGCGGAGAGCCACTTCCGGAGCTTGTTTCACAGGAGGGGCTCGGGGTGCTACGTCATCCTATCTCCTAGCGGGGAAGAGAGCGCAGCGCCGGACGTCAGGGGTAAGGGATCCAGTTTCGTGATGTCTTATCACGGCATCTTGGGAGAGCCAGGTCCTCACGCTGCCCACAGGCCTGGGCCTCAGGCCAGACCCAGAGAAGCTCACCTGAGACCTTCCACCTGCAAGCCCTGGCAGCAGAGCGGCAGCACGGCGGCTCCTGCAGCGTGTCCAGGATGTTTCAGGAGCCCCCGATGGTCGTGAGGCCACAGCGCGTCCCTCGTCTAGCCCAGCTTTCCATGCCAACCCGGGACAAGACTGCTGGCAGCTTCGCAGACTCCATGCTGACAAGCTGTGTCGCTCCCAGCCCTTGTGGTGGGCAGGCTGTTGGGACGTTGGTCTCTGCAGCGTGTCCGGCGAGGGCTGGCCCTGCGGACCCTCAGTGGGGGGCAGGACCCTGGATTGACGCTGGGTCCCCTCCTCTGTGGGAACCTCAAAGCAATTCCCTCTTGCGGCATTTCTCTATTCAGCTCACCTGCACGGCCATGTCCCAACACGCAAAGTGGGACAAGACATCACACTTGATGCCACCCACAGACCTAGAAGCGCCGCCCTTGACTTCTCCTTGGCGATGCTCCTGGGAGGGGGCCGCAGGGTTTTCATGTCTGGTCCTTAGAACGCGCAACGGTCAGCGACATCCCTCCCCCCAAGAAATGGGCTAGTCACGCCGTATTTGCCCTTCCAAGCTGGGCTGGCACCTGGGATGGAATGCCAGTTGTTTATTTTATTTTTATTTTATTTTATTTTATTTTTTATTTTTTTGAATGCCAGTTGTTGAAACCCTGAAATGCTTCCACGTTGGTGAGTCTATGTGGCCTCTGCCTCAGTTTCCCGGGCGTCCCGTGGCTGGCTGCTGCAGCCCCTCCCTCAGTGCTTCCGGGCTTCCTGCTATTCACCAGCTGAGATCTCGTGCCGAGCATGGAAGGCGTCCAGGGTCCTGCTCAGTGTGTGGCCGTGGCCCATTCAGGGCCTGGTCAGTGCCCGCGCTACCCTCGTTTCTCTCTTGGTCGTTACCTCGGATCTGGGCCCTCCAGGCTCTGCCCCTTCCCTAGCTTCCCGGGAGCGCTGGGGCTGTTCTCTGAAATCCAGTGTGGTTTTCTGACACCTCCCTTGCTGAGGAAGAGACAGGAAAGACAACTGCCCGAGTCGGACGGCTGTTGGGGCCCTGCGGGCCTCGGGCACGTCCTTTACCTGCTGCCGACCTCAGCTGCTTCGTCTCCAGAGTCCGGGAGTTGACCTGTGGTCTCTGATCTTTTGCCAGCCCCGAATTCTGCGATCCCAATCTCTCAAAACATTGTCCTAAAAACAGTTGGTGAATAATGGATCGATCGCCATCCTGGAAGGACAACTGGCTCAAACGGACTTCCCTAATACAGCCAGTGAGCGAGGAAACCTGAGCCGGTGGGTGTAGGGTCCAGGGTGTTTGCCCTTCTCTGGACTATCCCAAAGCCCAGGAGTGAAGTCGCTGACAGAGGAAACACTTCTTACTCCACCACACCCTGCCCTTTATTATTTACTTATTTTTTAAGATTTTATTTACTCAGAGTGAGAGAGAGAGAGAGAGAGAGAGAGAGAGAGGCAGAGACCCAGGCAGAGGGAGAAGCAGGCTCCCTGCAGGGGAGCCCGATGCGGGACTCGATCCCGGGACCTGGGGTCACTCTGAGGGCAGACGCTGCACCGCTGAGCCCCCCGGGGGGCCCCCACCCTTTAGAAGAGATTGTACAGTCGGGGCCTAACGGCCTCAGCAGCACACGCGTTAATAGGCAACGAGTGACCTGGGGTGACACTGGCCCGGTGCGGACTTGTTCGACTACTACTAGACTCTGAGGTTTTTGTTGTTTTCTATAATTTTCCCATCGCCCCAAATGACTTGTTCATAATGTGTCTAAGTGACAAATAAAGGAAGGGGAAAAAAAATAAAAGAAAGGATTTGGAAAACGGAGTCTCCACGCAGCTGCGGCTCTCCTCGCGTCCGTAAGTCTCCACGTCACACAGAGGCCTTCCACGCCCGACATTCTTGGAAATGGGAACCGACCGTCGCGGCTCATGGTTGCTGTTTCCACGTGAAGGGCTCCGACTGAGATGCCAGCTGTCCAGGCACTTCCGTGGCTTAACCGATGCAAAGTGACCTAGACAAGGAAAAGAAGCAAAACCTCTGACAAATGATAATTCGATAAATGCTTCTCCGGGTCAAGCTCTCCCCGCAGCTTTGCAGTTTTCTAGCCTGCGCACAAGACGGGGCGGCCGCGAGAGGTAAGTACGTTCAGGGCGTTTACTGTACAGATTCCAAACGTGGGCCGTGGTGATTTTTCACTACAGAAAAAAAGAGGAACCAGGGAAAGTCGTCAGTGTCCTGGCACTGCTAACAAGGGATGCACTTGCAGCTCCTTCCAAGCTGGAATATGACCGTTGACCAGATCACAGCATCCGCAGGACCATGTCCGTGTTGGTTTAACGTGTGATGGCGGACAACGGGCTCGAAGCCTTAGCGTCGTTCGTACAGTAGAGAACAGCTGGATGATTTGCTTCGACGTGGATGGAACTGGAGGGGATGACGCTGAGGGATGCAAGTCAATCGGAGGACAAACATCCTATGGTCTCATTCACTCAGGGAATATGAAAATAGTGAAAAGGATTAAAGGGGAAAGGAGAGAAAATGAGTGGGAAATATCAGAGAGGGTGAGAGACCATGAGAGGCTCCTGACTCTGGGAAAAGAACAAGGGGTGGTGGAAGGGGAGAGGGTTGGGGGGGTTGGGGTGACTGGGGGACGGACACTGAGGGGTGGGTGGGGGATGGGGTGATTGGGTGATGGGCACTGAGGGGTGGGCGGGGGTTGGGGTGACTGGGGTCAGGCACTGAGGGGTGGGCAGGGGATGGGGTGACGGGGACGGGCACTGAGGGGTGGGTGGGGGTTGGGGTGATTGGGGTCAGGCACTGAGGGGTGGGCGGGGGATGGGGTGTTGGGGACGGACACTGAGGGGTGGGTGGGGGTTGGGGTGATTGGGGTCAGGCACTGAGGGGTGGGCGGGGGATGGGGTGATTGGGTGATGGGCACTGAGGGGTGGGCGGGGGTTGGGGTGATGGGGACGGGCACTGAGGGGTGGGTGGGGGTTGGGGTGATTGGGTGATGGGCACTGAGGGGTGGGCGGGGGTTGGGGTGACTGGGGGACGGACACTGAGGGGTGGGCGGGGGTTGGGGTGACTGGGGTCAGGCACTGAGGGGTGGGCAGGGGATGGGGTGACGGGGACAGGCACTGAGGGGTGGGTGGGGGTTGGGGTGATTGGGGTCAGGCACTGAGGGGTGGGCGGGGGATGGGGTGATGGGGACGGGCACTGAGGGGTGGGCGGGGGTTGGGGTGATTGGGGTCAGGCACTGAGGGGTGGGCGGGGGATGGGGTGATTGGGTGATGGGCACTGAGGGGTGGGCGGGGGTTGGGGTGATGGGGACGGGCACTGAGGGGTGGGCGGGGGTTGGGGTGATGGGGACGGGCACTGAGGGGTGGGTGGGGGTTGGGGTGATTGGGTGATGGGCACTGAGGGAGGCACTTGGGATGAGCACTGGGTGTTATGTTATATGTTGGCAATAAAAAATATACATAAAAAATAAATAATGAATGAATGAATGAATGAATGAATGAATGAATAAATAAAATATTTAAAAGAGAGAGAGAGAGAGTGTTTTCACTTCCTTGGGTCTCATACCCAGCAGTGGCAGGTGTGTTTTTCACTCTCTAAGGACTCCCCACGCTGTCTTCCACCCCCCCCTGCCCCAGCGGTGCCCGAGGGCTCGTTCCGGGCCGGGCCCCGCCAACTCCTCGTCTTCCTGGCGGAGGCCATTCCGATAGGTGTGAGCGACGTCTCGCTGCACTTTTGACTCAGATTTCCCTGAGGACCAGTGCTGTCGAGCATCTTTCCTGTACCTCTTGGCAACTGGCACGTCTTCTTTGGAAAACGTCTACTGGAGCCCTTTGTCCACGCTTTGATCCTATTGTTTGGTTTTAGGTTTGCTCTTAAGTCGGGTCCGCTCCTTACGTATTTGGATATTGGCCCCTTGCCAGAGAGAAGGTTTGCAAATATTCCCTCCGGCTGCAGGGGTTGCCCAGCTTGCTGAGCGCTGCATTTGCTGCGCGGAGCCCTTTCGTGGGATACGGATCCGCTTACGACTTTTTTTATGTCGTCGCTTCCGCCTTGGGTGTCCCGTCCAAAGATCGTCGCGATGACCGAGGCCAGAGAGCTCTCCTAGGAATTTTACCGTTTTAGATCTCACATTTAGGCCGTTAATCCATTGCAAGGTAATTTGAGCGAGGAGTGTAAGACAGGAGCCCAACTTGGTTCTTCTGTACGTAGTTTTCCACTTTTTCCAGAACTATTTATTAAAGCGTCCTCTCCACGGGGCGCCTGAGGGGCTCAGCTGGTGAAATGTCTGCCTGCATTTCGGGTCAAGGTCCCAGGGTCCTGGGGTTGAGCCCGCAGCGGAGTCTGCTTCTCCTTCTGCCCCCACCCACCCCCGCTTGTGCGCTCTCACACGTGTGGGCGCGTCTGCTCTCAAATAAGTAAATAAAATCTTACAAACCACCACACACACACACACACACACACACACACACACAGAACAACTGGATGGACTTCGCAGGATTAGAGGATCGGGGCTGCACCATAAATACCAGTGGCCTGGCACTGGGGATCTCGGGCTTCCCCAGGCCGCCTTGGCTTCTAGGGCGCCCGGGCGCGGCGGAATGACAGCGTGTGGCCCGTGCCGGCCGCTGCCAGGTGCTCAGCGCCCACAAGGGAACAGCAAGATGCTCATTCGTATCCAAGAATGGATATCGAGTGGCCCGGACCGGGGGAAAGTGGCTGAACAGTAGCATCTCCGCATCTGGAAAGTGTCTCCACGTTGGCTAGACTGTGGGGTGGTGAACGCTGAGGCCCGGGGAGTCCTGGGCAAGGGGCATCGTGGTCACAGGGCCACATGGCGACCCGCGTGCCCCACATCTGGGACGATGCTCTGCGGCCTGGGGGCGCAGCCTCTGCCTTCCTGGGGGGCCGCCCTTGGTGCTGCTCTCAGGCCGCGGACTTGGGCCTCTTGGGGCTTGGGCCACCCGTCACTCCCTGGGTCCCTCCCGTCCGGGTACAGCCCTGTTGGACTCGTGGATGCCTAAAGCGGTTCGTACCTTCTGGTGGCAACAGGGCAGCAGCGCGCCACACGGGGACAGAGACCGTGTCTTGTGGTCGCAGGAGCCCAGGCACCGCACTTCCCACACCGGATGACAAAGAGCGAGCCGGCAGGGAGCCGCGGTGAAGCCCGTTCCACTAGGTGAGGTCTCCAGCGGGGCAGCCCGAGCCTTGGTTGGCGTCAGGGTCAGCAGGGTGGCCCAAGCCTCGGTCAGCGTCAGGGTCAGCGGGGTGGCCCAAGCCTGGGGTCGGCGCTGGGGTCAGCGGGGTGGCCCGAGCCTGGGACGGGCTCCTCTGGGACCCATGGGCCATGGGCAGCCAGCCCAGCGTGGCCCCCTGGCTCCACGAGCTCCCGCCCCTCGCTCACACCCTGCTCCTTCTGGACTTGGGGACTCCTCTACCCTAAAGACAAGCCCTCCCCACCTACCCGGGCCCCCGGAGGCCGTCTGTGGTTTTGCCACCAGCCCCTGTGGCCCCGCTGCCTTTTTCGAATGAGGCTCCCCTGCCCTGACCCCGATGCGTCTTCACCCCACAGGCTGCTGGTGCTTGGGGACATGAGAGGCTGCTTCCTGCACCTGCACCTGCCACCCACTCGTCCTCTGGGCACCTCAGTGCCGCCCCCACCCCTGACCACGACCCTGACCCGGACTGTGACCCCAACCCCAACCGCGACCCCAACCCCGACCCTGACCCCCGAGGCGAAGCAGCCGCTCCAAAGGGACTGGCCAGGTTGCAGCTCGGAACTGAAAATATGCCAAAGGCCCTTCCACGGCACCGAGGTCGCTCCTGGTGTCCCCTCCAGGTTCCTGCGGCCATATGTGCCCATCCGGTCACCTGCCCCTTGACCAGAGCGTCAATTTTGAGGCTGATCGTTTAGAACTTAAAGAAAAGGAAACTGTTTTGAAGGCGGTCCTCATAAGCTGTTTCAAAGGCGAACCCTCTCCCTACTTTGCAAGTCACCAATCCAAAAGCGACCCCCGCGGGCTCCGGGTCCTCAGCAGCTGGAAGGTGCAGCGACACTAACAGGCCGCACTCGCCGGCTCCTCTTTCACAGCACAAAGGACTCTGGGGAAAAAGTAAAGAAAAGAAAAGAAAAGTGAGAGGAAACCCCTGTGGACGGTCCCTCCTCCGTCTTGGCCGGTGTGCGCGGGGAGCTGTCACCAAGGGTGCCCCTGGCTGGGCCCCAGGCGCCCCCGCCCAGGTTGGCAGGCTGTCACCTGCTCCCGGCCGAGCCGCGCCTGACCTGCTTCTTCCTCCCCATGCGTTGCATCCACACTGTGCAGGTATGTAGACTTTTTAATTTTCAAAATTATTTTCTTCTTTATTTTTTTTTTTTTACTCTTCCTTTCCCTGATTTTGCCTTTTTGTCTTTCTTCTTTTACTCTTCTCAGGTATGTTCAATCTTTTAAATTTTCTCCTGTGCTCGCTTCGGCAGCACATACACCAAATTTTCTCCCTCCTTCTTGGCTTGTCCAATGTTCACAGTTCTCTTTTTCTTTATACCTTCCTTTTTAATTTATTCTTTTCTCTCTTCACTTTTTCTTTTCTCATTTCTCGTGCTTATTTTACTCTCTCCTTTTATCTTTTCCTGCTTTTCTTTCATTTTTTTCCCCTCATGTTCCTTTTTGTCCCTCCTTTGTGCAGGCTGGTCGCACTGGTCTGGCAGCTTTATCTTTCTCTGCCACCGTGCTGTGAGGTCCTTACAAGGAGAAGTTCCTGGAATGGACCCTCTTTGCAAGTGACTGTCTTCTGAGGTGACTTGGGGCCACCTGCCGGGTGGGGGGGTAAGTCCTACATGTTGTGGGCCACGTCGGCCCATGGGGCGACCGTCGATGGGCACAGGACAACCTGCCAGAGTGAAGCTGGCTGCAAACGTCCTGACCGGGCGACAGCCAGGTACGAAGGCCGCTGCCGAACTCCGAGTGGTGAAGGCAGTGGCTCGGCTCCCCGGGTCAAATTCTCCGAGGTGACCCGACCTGAGAAAGGCTGCACCCTGCGGTAGAGCCCGGGTCTCCGCCACCATGCGGGAGTAGAGCGGTCCGACGGGACTGGCACCAGGCGCAGGGGCGCAAAGTGGACACGCACCTACCATCACCTTCCATGGGGGATTTGTCGGGCCTTCTCGGACCCCAAGTCACCTGTCTTGGACCTTCCTGAGCTTCAGACCCGGCTTGCTCAGGGGCGCACACAGCGCTGCGAGCGCTCTGCGGGTGCGTGCAGGTGCGCGGCGGGTGCGTGCGGGTGCGCGGTGGGTGCGCTGCGGGTGCGCGGCGGGTGCGTGCAGGTGCGCGGCGGGTGCGTGCAGGTGCGCGGTGGGTGCGCGGCGGGTGCGCGGCGGGTGCCTGCAGGTGTGCTGCGGGTGCGTGCAGGTGCGCGGTGGGTGCGTGCAGGTGCGCGGTGGGTGCGCTGCGGGTGCGTGCAGGTGCGCGGCGGGTGCGTGCAGGTGCGCGGTGGGTGCGCTGCGGGTGCGTGCAGGTGCGCGGTGGGTGCGCTGCGGGTGCGCGGCGGGTGCGTGCAGGTGCGCGGCGGGTGCGTGCAGGTGCGCGGTGGGTGCGCGGCGGGTGCGCGGCGGGTGCCTGCAGGTGTGCTGCGGGTGCGTGCAGGTGCGCGGTGGGTGCGTGCAGGTGCGCGGTGGGTGCGCTGCGGGTGCGTGCAGGTGCGCGGCGGGTGCGTGCAGGTGCGCGGTGGGTGCGCTGCGGGTGCGTGCAGGTGCGCGGTGGGTGCGCTGCGGGTGCGCGGCGGGTGCGCGGCGGGTGCCTGCAGGTGCGCGGCGGGTGCGTGCAGGTGCGCGGTGGGTGCGCAGCGGGTGCGTGCAGGTGCGCGGTGGGTGCGCTGCGGGTGCGCGGCGGGTGCGTGCAGGTGCGCGGCGGGTGCCCCCGGGGGGCTCACAGGCCCGGAAGCTCCTGCAGTCGGTCGGAGGCTGAGCGGGTCGGGCTGGAGCCGCCCGGGTGCGCGCTGCGTCTGCGGGGCCGTCTGCGAACCCGAGGCCGCGCCCGCCGTTCCTCCACCTTTACTCGGAAGGTGAAAATCCTCCGCGGGGCCCTTTCTGTACCCAAAACGCAGCCTCCCGTGGGCGTCTCGCGGCGGCGGGCGGGAACCCTGCGAGCAGCGCCAAGGTCCGGGCCCCGGGGCGCGCGGGAAGCGAAGGCGCAGCGGGTTCGTGCACAGGTGCGGGCCGCAGCCCCCGGGCCGCCCTCCAGCAGCGCCTTCCCCGCCGCCGTGTCCGCCGCCCCGCAGCCCCCCTGCGCCCCGCAGCCCTCCCGGGGGTCCGCTCTCCCCCCTCGGTCCTCCGCCTCCCCCTGCCCCCGGGACCCCCGCCCCTCCGGCAGGTGTGCAGGCCGCAGGGGGACCCAGGGCTGCTGTGGGGCGTGTGCACCCCTTAGAGGAGGAGCAGACTCAGGGCCCCGGGCGGGGCAGGGCCTGTGCAGGGCGGGCGAGGGGAGAGCTTGTCTGAGGACCCCCACCCCCCATCAGGCAGGGGCCCCGGGGAGGGCTTGTCTGGGGACCCCCCCACACCCCCACACCCCCATCCACCCCCCCAGCACCAGCCTGTGTATTACTTCATTCTTCTGATGGGTGAGGATGCCCCCGGGTCCCCCCGCAGTGCCCCCCCACACACTGGCCACCTCGGCCCATCCCAGTGAGCTCAGCTGCAAGGGCCTGCAGGCCCCGGCTCTGATCCCCCCCACCCTCGGGCCCCCCTCTTGCACCCTAGGAAGCGGCCCAGGGCTCCAAGCAGCGCAGGGGGGCTTGGCCGGCCCCAGGCAGGTGCCCACTGCCCCACCCAGCCAGGCGGCTCCTGCCCTCAGTTTCTCCCCAGGATCAGCCGCAGGAGAGCGTTGTGGGGCAGGGTGCAGGGTGTGTTCACACGCTGCCCGGGGCTCAGGGTGCCGAGTTGGGGAGCACCGCCGGCCCCGAGCCAGTCCGGGGAGGAGCAGGTGGCTGAGTCAGCGAGCGGGGGGCTCCGGGAAGCAGGCCCTGGGTCAGACACCCTGGCTGTGGGAAGCGGCAGAGACGGAGAGGCCACCCGAACCCAGGGCCTAAGCCAGGGGGTGGGTGACAGGGACCCGCAGAGGTGCAGATGGGTGAGGGTAAGGTATGAGGGCCCGGGGAGACCGAGGCGGGCGTGGAGGCCTGCTTGCCCTTGCTGGTGGCCGTGTGTCGCAGGACAGGTGGGGCTGACAGTGCGGAGGGCCAGCCGGAGGGTCGCCCGGGAGGGTCACTTGCCCGGCACTTAAGGAGCTGGCCCAACGAGGGCGCAGGGCAGCCCGGGACCCCAGTGTTGGGAGGTGGGGAGACGAACCCCGGGCGGAAAGCGGCCGAGCAGGAGGGCAGGAGGAGAAGGAGTCCTGCAGGGTCAGCAGCCCACTGCGAGGGGGGACTGGGCCCCAGGGGTGTGTCCTGGCGGGGTGGCAGGGTGGCGGGCATGGCCTGGGAAGGCACGACAGGCCCTCCCTTTGCTTTTCTAAAAAGAAAAGAGACTGCGAGGTGGGGAATGTATGGAAGGCCGAGAGTGACCATTTCAGGTCCTCGGGGCCGCATGGTGTCCCCACCGCACCTGAGCAGGCCCTCGGGGAGAGAAGCCCCGCACAGTAAGGAGCCGAACGAGCGTGGCCGCGTCCAAAAGGCGTTACTTACTGAAATCTGAATTTCATGTAACTTTCACATGTCATGAAATATGATTCTTCTTTTCTTTTCTTTTCTTTTCTTTTCTTTTCTTTTCTTTTCTTTTCTTTTCTTTTCTTCTTTTCTTTTCTTTTCTTTTCCAGCTGCTTTAGGTTGTAAAAAGCATCGCGAGCCGGCGGGCCGAGCACCTGCAGACTGGACCTGGCGTGGGAGCTAGTTTGCCGAGGGCCCGTGTGGATGCTGCAGAGGGAGCCGGACGGGTCTCCGGAGAGGTGCGGGGCCGAGCGGGCCCTGTTCCTCGGGACGTGTGGGGCAGAGTCCGGGGCTGCAGCTGGCGCAGTGGAGGGCCCGAGGAGGAAGAGGAGGCAGAGGAGGAGGAGGTGAGGAGGTGAGCTGCAGGGACAACACGGCCCCGCGGGGAGGAGGGTGCAAATCCCACGGAGACCTGCGTGCAGGTGCAGGCCGGGCCCGCAGAACCCCCAGGCCCTCCTCAGCCATTTATAGGAGTGGAAAGAAACGTGAAGTACTGAAGAGCCAGGGAAGCGACGACGGGCCCGACAGGACCGTTTCCAAGCGACAGGAGTCACATTCCATAATTTGTTTTAAGCAAATTGCCTTTTAATGACAGCAGCACCTTCGCGGGCTGCAGCTGAGTGTCCGACTCCCCAGCAGGCCGGCGGGCGGGCCGTGGGGCGCACACATCTGCTCAGCATCTGGAGCGCACGCGGGACACAGCGCGGCGGCTTCGCGCTGCACTTGGGTGTAGCCGGGGAAGTTCAGGCTCATTTCAGGTTCGGGGAATTTGGTCCGTTTGGCAGCGAGTCCAGGAGGCTTTCACAGCAAGTCCCGCGCCCAGTCCCGGGGCGCCCAGCGCGAGCTCCTGGACTGTGATCCTGTCCTGCACTCCGCTCAGCCCTCACTCCCTGTGGGGGTTGCGAGGAAAAGAACCTTGAACGCGTGGAGTTAAGATTTCGGAGACTGGTTCACGATACTGTTTTTTTTTTTCTTCCTTTTTAAATTAAAGAATTTTCAATGTGATAAAATACGCATAACATAAAACTTGCCATCTTAACCCTTCTCTTTTTTTTAAGGCTTTATTATCATCTTTTTGAACAGCTTTAGGTTCACAGCAAAATTACGATAGTGCGGAGACCTCCCATATGGCCCCTGCCCCACGCATGCAGGGCCTCCCCCATCCACACCCCCACCAGGGCCCTACGCACATCCCCTGCAAATGGTGGGCCTCCCCTGACGCGTGGCATTGACCCAAAGTCCACAGTTTATATTATGGCTCAGTCTTGGTTCTGTACCTTCTATGGATCTGGATAAACGTACATTGACCCTTACGGTATTACACAGAATACTTTGAAAAGTTTTATATTGTATTTAATCCACTATGTTTAAAATAGTATCATTTAATGTGTGATCAACATAGGAGTATTTTATTTTATTTTATTTTGTAAAGATTTTATTTATTTACTAATGAGAGACCCAGAGAGAGGCAGAGACCCAGGCAGAGGGAGAAGCAGGCTCCATGCAGGGAGCCTGATGGGGGACTCGATCCCGGGACCTCAGGGTCACGCCCTGGGCCGAAGACAGACCCTGAGCCACCCAGGGGCGCCACAGAAATGTTTACATTCCCTTTGAAGCATGTCTTTAAAATCCAGAGTGTACTTTCCACTTATAACCCCACCCATTCGGATGCCAAATTCTCAAATACAGACAAAATGGGTCTGTATTTACGTGGAAGATTCGCATTTGAGAAAGATTCCTAATAGTTCAAAGACAGTTAAAACAGGTGTTCCCAACACACTTAAGAGCTTTCTAACCATTGAACTAAATATCAGCTTTTAAATGAAAACGACAAAATTAAAAGTTGACTTCGTCCGCCAGGCGAGGCACATTTCAAGGACTCAGTAGCAACATGGGGCGAGTCCGTAGCTACCATGTTGGAGAGGAGAACTCTAAGGATGCTCTTCTTCCAGGGTTATTCTGGACACTATTTTTTAAAAAATGTGTATACGTGTTATTATTATTTCTCATATTGAATATAATTAATATTCCGCATATCTGTTTTTAGTGGCCCCGGATTCCTTTCGTTTAGCCGATTTCCCTTTTTCCCACGATGCGTCTGTTCATTTGGTTCGTCTAGGGTCCTCGTGTAGCTCAGGCCCCGTACCAGTTCAACGTAAAGAGATCCGTTAGTTCAGGAGTATAGGCCTCTCTTGAACCTCTATTTCTATCATATTAGCCAAATCCTGCTTCTCTCTATTTTTTTAAGACTTTTTTTTTTCTTAGAGCAGTTTTAGGTTCAAAGAAAACTTAAGAGGAAGGTACAGAGATTTTTCATATGCTCCCTGCCCCCACGTGCGTGGCCTCCGTCACGGCCATCCCCCACCAGAGTGGGTGAAGCCACGCTGACACATCATAACCGCCCCCAAGCCACGGTTCACACTAGGCCTCACTCCTGGTGTCACACGTTCTATGGGTTTGATAAATGTGCAACGGTGCGCGTGTGTCACGACAGTCTTGTGCACAGTATTTTCACAGCCCTAAAAATCCTCAGTGCTCTGCTCATTCATCCCACCTTCCTCCCCTGATTCTTACTTCTATTTACGTTTTTAAATATTTCTGATTATATTAGGCCCCTTGAGAACATTGTCCAATTGGGTTCGTTTGAAGCCATAAAAAAAGATGCAATCAATGGGTGACGGGCACTGAGGAGGGCACTTGATGGGATGAGCACTGGGTGTTATTCTGTATGTTGGCAAATTGAACACCAATAAAAAATAAATTTATTATTAAAATTTAAAAAAATAAAACACGTCTTTAGGAGGAGATGAGGGTGTTTTAGATAACACGTGTTGTGCCGGGTGGAAAAAAAGAATGAACCAGAGAGAGACAAGAGTTTAGAATTGTTCTTGCCGTGCACCTCGTATCAAAATAAATTTTGGCTTGAGCGTTTTCCTTAAAGGAAGAGCTGTTACTGTCGCATTCTTGGAACAAACTGGGTTTAGAGTCTTTGTTGTCTCCTTGCAATTCTCCTCCTCCTCCTCCTCCTTCTTCCGTTTTCAAGACGATGCTGATAATAGCCTCAAAGTTGCAGAATTCCTGCTCCAAAATGCCCGTGATGATAAATCAACCCAAAAGCTGGTCATATTCATTCAGTCGCTGTGAGTAGAGATGCCAAGCGATGCCAATGGGTTGGATCGGGCAGTGGAGACGGGTTACTGGAGTGAAGCCTTGGGAGATACACACAGGCTCATCCAAGAGCTTTCCCAGGTGTCCGCAGAGGGTTGAGAGGTCCCATGGGATGAAGATGGGGGTTCTCGGTTCCTGGCCTGGTCCCAGACCCCCAGACGGACGGGTTCTCAGTGAGCCAAAATGACAGGATGTAGACACACGGCTTTGTTTCACATCTTCTGGGCGCTGGCGTTGTGCTCATTTTTATTTTTATTTTTTCAACGCATCTTCGCTAGCGTTGTGCTCATTTTTATTTCTGGCAAAGAGAAACTGGTTTGGCCAAAGAGTCATTTTGGAGGGCATTGGCATGTTCTTAGGTATAGGATTTGCCGTTGAGCCCAAGCTAAATAAAGTCAGACAATTATGGTTTGGGGGTTCTCTTCCAGGAGACAAATCGATATTTTTTAAAGGCAACATGTAGGCTCTAGTTATTAAAAGATTTGTTCAAGAACATTCATATTCCATAACCTCATGTCAGAAAAATTCAAGCAGTAAGACATCTAAAGAGTGGGGGGTTTTTTTTCGTGTTTTTTTTTTTTTTTTTTTTTTTTGCAGTTTTACTCTTTCCTTGTTAGCACTTCATAAAAAGTGACAAACCAAATATCCTTTGGCCTTCTTGCATTTACTTCAGACTCTGCCTTATAGTGGTTTTTCTCTTTAGATGAGCTCTCATTTGTGCTTTCTCCTTCTCTGAATTTAAAAGTATTTGAAACCTATTTTCATTATGAGATACATCATCAGTCTTCCAAAATAAAAGGAGAAGTGAATGATTTTTCACAGATATGCTACAAAAGGCCAGTCACAACTTCCCTCCCTCCTTTTTTTTTTTTTTTTTTTTTTTGCTTTTCTACACATCACATAAAAATAGTGATGCTGTGAATTTCCTTGATTTGGCAACAATAATGCCAAGAAAACATTAATTTCCATTTTAAGTGCCAATGAGCTACATTTGGCAGGAAATAAGGTTTTACTTTTATAAAAATTCATTGAGAGCAAAGACATAGCTTAAAGCTATGGTGAAAATAACTTTTTTTTAAAAAAGACTTAGGGTATGAATGGCTGGGATATAAAGGGGAAGATGATGATAAACACACTTACTGGCTTTTACTTAATACTTCTAACGCTGGAAGTGCATTCCATCAGGACTGAAACAGATCATTTTTTCTAATTTAAAGGTAGAATAATCTGTTTTCACATATAATTGGATATGTTCGGGGATTTTTAGCAGTTTGGACCAACTGAGAAATACAATTAAACTTTGACTTGGGTGGGGAAGAATTTTGTTTGTGATAAGGGAGAGGGCAAAGGGCAGTCTTACCATTTTACTCATAATAAACCAGCTAGGAAATTGCAGAAGGATTAGAACTTTCTCCCAATATAGGGATTGCAAGGAGGTCCTTGCTCTTTTCACACAACTCAAAGCCGATTCCCGTAGAGGCAGCATTGCATAAGGAGAAGAAATATTTTATACCAAAAGAAAAACACTTTGAATGTTTCCACATTTTGTTGCTATAGAATCCTTTTCTTTCTCTCTCTCTTTCTTTCTTTTCTTTTCTTTTTTCCTTAAAGTTGTTTTTCTTGGTTGTTCAGCCAAACTTCCAACCAGGCACACCTCACGTCCATGATGAAAAATGGTCTTTTTCCGAACCGAAGGGTTCAGCTGAGCTGGATATCCTGATTTTTGATAAGACAGCCCCAGTAAGGATGGCTGGGCTGCTTTCTGCAGATAATTCCCCGCTTGCGTGTTTCTGTTGGCAGCCCGGAGTCGCCGGCTGCTGCCTGCGAAGCACCGCAGGGGCTGGGAAGGAACGTGGACTTTAGCATTCTTTGGGAGATTCCCTGGTGTTGGGAATTCTTTAGGCCGTGATATTACAATCCTGACTTTTGAACCATGCATCTGGCAAAGGATTTTCAATCTTTTCTCAACCAGAGACGCCCAAGATAATGATAGAATCTCCAGGAACACCACACAGGATGAAAAAGAACGATGATTTTAGGAAGTGCTTCGCTCCCTTGAAAGCATGTAGAAGAAGACGGTCCCTCTACCCCTTTTTGTTAAACTAAAGAATAAAAGTATCTACTAACTGCTACTGATATCACTACCCCTAGAAAGAATTCACTAGAAAAGCAGAAATATTCTTTAAAAGGCATCGAGTTAAAGTTTGCCATGTGGTTCAAACAAGGGAGACACTATTTTAACATATTCACAAATGATCGGATCAATTTAACAGTTATCAATAAAATGCTAAGTGTAAGTTCCAAGACAGGAAGCACTGAATCTATTTAATTTACTGATGTAACCTTGGCATCTGGAGCAGTCTCTGGCACATGGAAGGCTTTCCATAAGGATTTTGTATATAAACAAATTCGTGAATATTGAGATTGGCCTTGCATAAAAAAAGGAGATTCCCAGGCCCCAAACTATTTTTTTTATTATTATCTTAGTCCTAATGTAACTATAACAGTTACCTTGCTAGTAGTGTCTTAGTTTATTCAATTGATGGCCTTTCGTTTCTGCTTTTCTTTTTTTCCACCATTTTTCTGTTCTGCTTTGATGTTATTTGAAGACTAGGCCGTGCCAATATTCACATGGACAGGAATCTTTGACTTGCTTAAGCCAATTTCTGTTTTTTGTTTTTTCTCTTGGTTGTGGGGTGTGTGTTTTTTCTGACTAGTTTCTCACCAAGCAATGACTTTTTCCTGTCGAGGCTGCTTTTCTGAGATATGAGATATGCTTATGTTTCTCAACGAGGGATCGTCCTCATTCTAATCTGCTTTCTGACTTCTGATAATTTTATTTTCAGGATTTGTTTTCATTTTCCTCCCATTCCCATGAGAAATAAATATCACTTATCACCAATCTTGTTACTTTGTTTGGGGTAAATGTGAGAATTTCTCTGTAAGCAAAAAGCACATTCATCTTTTTCAACTCAAGTATGTAGTTAATTTATTTTGCACATTGCAAATAGCTCAGACTCCTTTACACCTCTTTTTGTCCAAATCTGCAAATGTTAGTGGTATTCTCATAAATGTCCACTTTATATTTAAAAAAAAGTCTTACTGAGATATAATTTATATAATAGAAACTGTGCACTCTGATGAGTGTGAAATATAATCAAGGTAGTACACATCTATTGCCCCTAAAAGCTTTCTGAGGACCTTCTGCAATGTCTTTGTTGGGTCCTTTTCACCGTCTCCAATCTGGTCCCCGGGTAACCACCGATCTGCTTTCTGTCATGATCGATTAGTCTATGTTTACTGGAATTTTAAATAAATGGAACAATCCAGTCTGTACTATCAATGGGAAATCTTGTCCTTAGAGTACTTCCTATTCAACACTCACAAACCCAAATTCATTACCTTTCCTGTTTTTATGTAAGCCTTCTGTGTGGTCTCTATGTCCATTGGTAGAACTCTTTTATTAAAGATAAGACTCTTTTATTCAAGGTCAAAACTGGAGGTGTTCTCAGTGGGCGCTCCTTTCTCTTTTGCCTAGGTATCCGTTTTCCACAATCGCCAACCCTGTGTCTCCGTTGTCACTTTCCTATCTCCGCATTTCTGTGGCCACTACTCTGCCCCTGGCTCTGAACATTCTCTTCCTGGATTATGGAATAATAGCTCCCATCCGGACCTCCCAATTCTTCTCTTTGCCTCCAACATTTCTCTTTCTCTACAGCCTGTCAGCCATGCTACCAACACTTACTAAGAATTTGTTATGTGAAAACAATAAAAGGAATTTGTTTCATTCATCTCTATGTCCTTTCGTAGCTCAGTTTCCCTTTATATCATATTATTTATTATAATTTAGAGTTTCTCATTACTTTTGCAACTCCTTGACCTGTTTCTCGGACTCTGCTCCAGGCTTGATAAAGTTCGGAATCATGGCTGTTTGTTATTATCATTTTTACCTTGCCTCAACATGTACCTCAACGTCAGTTACATAGCAGATGTGCAACAAATACTTGTTGAATAAATGTCTAATATGTGACTTCTGCTGCATTCTATTCTAGGATTTTTTTATAGCTTCATTACAGCACAAATTTCATGCCTATTACACACAATACTTTCAAGAAATTAGACTCAACAACCTTCTAGATGTGATCCTTTTACCCTTCCTACATACCTGGGCCATACCCTATACCAGTTCCCAAATGGACCTATCTTGTTGCTGGATTTTTCTGGAATACCTTTCCCTCTTGTATCACTGGAAAATATCTGCATTTTCTTTAATCCAGCCTCCAGTGTTACAACTTATTCTGAGATTTCCCGGTCCAGTATGGAATAATTAATCACTTCCTCCTCTGTTCTTCTAGACAGCTGACCATATTATACTATGTTAGTCATTGGCTCACTACTCCATAACTAAATGCAAAGCATCCCCAAACTTAGTGTTTCAAGAGCAACAATTTACTCATATGTCATGATTCTTGGGTTGACAGAGCTCAGCAGGGTGATTCTTTTGCCCCACGTGTTATCGGTTGGCTCTACAGTAGTCTAGGAGCTTAATGGGGCTGGAATACCTAAGAAGGCTCACTCAGAAGGCTGGCGGTTGGTGTTTGCTTTCACCTGGCAGTTCAGACGAGGAGGCCAACTGGACAGCTTTGGTCATTCATTATACATGAACATTGGGCTTCTCAGAACACAGAGACTGGATTCTAAGCGGGTGTGTTCATGGGGCAATGAATGAACATAGACTAACCTGCACAGCTTCATTCTTACACACTCTATTGGTCTGTGTGAGTCTCTGGGACGCCCCACACTCACTGTAGAAAGGACTACACAGGACAGGAAAGCCAGCCAACGTGTCTTTAGGGTCCATCACTGTAAACGTCATGCTTAATACTCTCATGTTCAACTATGAGCTATGTTTTAAAAGTCGGTGTGTTTTATCTCTGTTTACACACCAGCCAACATAGTGCCTGAAATAAGCATCATCTGAAGAACACTGGTAGATTGTAATGGTTTCTTCCCTCTCTCCCTACTCACCACCAATTGTGGACGTTCCCAGTGCTGATTTTCACCCTTGTTTCCCTCTCTCCAACTTCAGCGGCAACCGGTATATTTACTATTCACATGTCTCTCACATAATCTCACACATTTCCCTCCGCTCCAGAGCAAGGGCTCTCATTCAGCTGCCAAACGGAATCACTGGCACCAACCACCACGGAGCCACTTTCCCTCTTTGCCTTCTTTCATCACTATTCCTCCTGAAGATCAGACATATTGTCCTTTGAGATGTGATAAGCCCTCTTTTCGTTGCTATTATATTAGTCTCGGCCATCATCCTTGAACAGCTAGAACAGGAGCTTCTGGATCCTTCTCTATGCCCTGCTTTCTCATCTAAGCTAAACACTAAACTTAGATCTCTTGGAAACACTAACCTCATCGAAGTCTCTCTCCTGCAACACCTCCTCACATCAGAAAGTGCCTAAGGCAACTGTTTGCCTCCTAGGAATATTTCAGTGCCTCTTGGCAGCGTTCAGCAGTAGAATCTGCCTCAACGTCACCTGGTCAATCTCAACCTCTACTTTATCAGGAAGCTCAGACAGGCCTGACCCTCCCCCTCCGTGATTCTTGGATTCTCTATGATCATCATGGGCTCAAACCTAAGCTTTTCCCAAGAATTTGCTGTAGTGTTTTCTTGGAATGCTTGCAAGTTTTCTCTGAACACTGGAATATTAAGAGATTATTATGGATCTGTGGACAAACGATTTGGGAAAATATCGGATTAAATAAAATTAAAGTTTTCAAGTTTGTGGGACTTCTCAGAGATTCTGTTATGTTTCTATACAGGGTGTCTCAGTGTGTGTACTCTTCTCCAAATTTTCTTAATCATAGGAACTCCTTATGGACACACTGAACCACACACAATCCATGCGTGGGAAGCTGCTGCTCCAGCACATACTGAGTCCAACTTCCCCTTCATGTTTATAGCACTTGTTACCTCTATGGCTAATCTGAGTACTTATTTATAAATCTGTTTCTTCAGGTATCTTTTTTTTTCATCACATAGCACAGTGTTTATATAGAAAGTGTAACATAAATACTTGTTAAATGAATGAACTTTCTATTTCATTGATGAAAAAATTGGGAAACATTGAGACTGTACCAAAATCTCCTGACTTTCTACTCTAGTACATAAAGCATTTCCCGGGTAACTGGCTGCCCAGAATTAAAGCTTTTGCAGCTGAATCTCAATTTTGTGAACCCTCTAGAATTTGGGTACTCACTTATCTTAAAATATCATAAAAGGAGCTGTTCATACAGCAGTCAGAGGCAGATTACTTAGACAACGCTTTCATTTTTCTCTGGAAATCTGGTCAATTTCCACAAAGATAGTCTTATTATATTCCCCACTTTACCCAGTATTACAAAGCCTCACAGAAATATGGAGCTTTGAGTGGGTATATTTGCAAAGAGACAGAAATAAGAAAGGACCTAACAAGTTTGGTTATTTTTTTTTGACTACTTAAAAAAATATTTCATCTTTCAAATCTATTTGTAACTCTCCTCTTTCATCATATGAAAATAAATGAGCAAAGTAACAACATGATATGTAGATTCTTGTCTTGTTCAAGTTATATTTGTGTAACCAAAAAACAACTAGTTATTGAGGTTCATTACCTCCCAGGTGATAAGTGATGGGGCTAATTCTGTGAATAAGGAAAAGGCAGCTGAGTTAAGACTGAGCCAAAGAAAAGTCATGGGCAACAGGGAGAAGGCCTTGATGGGAGGAGGGTCTCAGAGAGTTTGAGAAACTAAAATAAAGTTGAAAAGTTGGGCATAAGGGAAGGAAGGAAGCCAGCTTATAGGCCAAAAAGTGATGCCAAGAGTTAACCTGACCTTTCATTTTCTCTTTCTCCTTGTCACTATCCCAGCACGGAAGTTTAGATTTCTCTTTTAAACTCCTTTGAGAAGGGTTTTATGGAAAAGCACTGCTGAGAAATAGAGTAAATGATTCTGAAGCTTACCGCCAACTTTTTAGAAAGCTTGGAGTTGCAAAACAAAAGTCTCGATTTGTAAGATTCACAAACGTCTACTTGGCATTTGAGCGTGATTGTCAAGTCAGCCTGGATGCCTGGCTTGGGGCCAGTACGGATGATCGCTGTCTGGCCTAGGTAAGATTTCCCCATAACCACAGTGAATGACGCAGTGTTCATTCTGCCTAAAGTTATTTTCAGTGTTGCTCTGAGGAGCTGAAATGATGCAGGCCCTTGACCCTAGAGTGGAAGCTTGTGAGTAGTGGGTGCAGCACGGAGGACACAGGTACCCTGGGCTCCCTCAGCATAATAACGGGAATAAAGTAAGTCATAATAAAGTGTCATTGAAAATAAAATGAAAAAAAAAGGGGTTCAAATTAAATGAAATCCAACTTGAATCTTCTGAATATTTTGAAAATATTTAGAAAAATTGAGCTTTGGGGTGATATTTTTAGGAGATTGTCTTAAAAACATTACTGATGACTTAAATATCCTTAAAAATAATAATGATAGCAAAAGTAATCAATGGTCTTGCCTTTTATAATTTTCATTAATCCATTACCTTAGAATATGCAGAACAAGAAAGATTAACAAGAGAACTTTGTGTTGGAGAATCTCTGGGATGGAGGAGAGAGAGCCAAATTCCTGCCTTCTTTTCCGTTTCTCCCTCCCTGCCCTAGATACCTATACTGCCTCATTCCAGAAATTATTCATGATGGCTTATCAAGTCACATTTGGTAGAGCTCTTACTGAGGAAATTAGAGGGATGGAGGAAAAAGAAAGGAGAAACAGTCGAAGCAGGGACCACAGTAGCACCTTTCCCCACCACACTTCTGTACTTGGCTTGGAGCTTCCTAACGCCCAGAGCAACGTCCTTAAGACAGAAATGGACCAAGTGCTGGTTGGAGAAACCGGGCTCAGGGATATTTCTCTGTGTGGTTGGTACGGGTAATCGTGAAAGGGAGCTGGTAAAGAAAACGTGCAGGCGACAATACGATGTTCAACATTATTCGCGAGAGATGCAATCCTAAATTTTGTTGGTCTGTTTTGAGTCATAGCTCCTGATGCCTCCAGTCAGATTCCTTCAGGTCTGAGATCTTGTATTGGGCAAGTATAGCCATAGGACCAAATTTAGTCCTTTCTTTTTTCATTTTTTTGGGGAGAGATAGATGAACACGTGGCTTTCCCATCGCCTTTATAAGGACTGAAAAGCAATCAGGGAAAAGGAAGTCTTCACCAATAATTAAGACATAAGTTGCGACGGAAATGAAAATTGAAATAATAAAAACAAAATCATAAAAATAAGCCATTCCAACACACACACACAAGAATAAACCATTCTTTTTTTTTTTTTTAAAGATTTATTTATTTATTCATGATAGACATAGAGAGAGAGAGAAAGAGGCAGAGACACAGGAGGAGGGAGAAGCAGGCTCCATGCACCGGGAGCCTGATATGGGATTCGATCCCGGGTCTCCAGGATCGCGCCCTGGGCCAAAGGCAGGCGCCAAACCGCTGCGCCACCCAGGGATCCCAAGAATAAACCATTCTTATGTTGGGAAGATACATCTTATAAATCCCACAAAGAGGAAAGGAGGAGAAATAACAAACCAGAGGAAGTGGGTGATCCATGTCCTCGATATAGTGATGCCTCCTCTGCACAACCAAATCACGAGCAGCGGAGAGTGGTACTGACAGGGTGGGAAAGGCCCCCTTTCCTAGTGACCTTAGGTGAACAACCTACCTTATAGGACGCTTCCCTGGGGGAGACACCACCTTGATCAAGGCGATGGCTCTGCAGTCACTGTCCTACCTGCCGAAATAGGTAGAATGGCTTTCTAGTCCTGCCCATGCTCGACAGCTTCCAAATTTGAATAAATTAACTGCACTACAAGAAGGTAAGTTCCATGCTAACGTTACGGGCAAAGTGCTGGAGTAGCACTGAAAAAAAAATTATTTCTGCCCACTTTCTATGTTGGTTCAATAGTTTTAGAAAGTATTAGATGCTTATTAAAGAATGAAAAGAGACAGGTTTGTTTCCAAGTCGAATCAATCCATAAAAATCGTGTGATATTTCTGTTTGCTCTGTAGTTTGAAAAATAGCACTTGGGTCTCACAATAATGATGGTGATTTTCATAGATGCGTTGCAGAGGGTCTCTGTGGACAAGGAAGACGTTCACCTGAAACGTATGATCAGAACTGAGTTGATGGAAAATGAGGAACAACAGTCATATAACAGATATTTATAAAATACCAGATATTTCTGGTATTTTATGCCAGACTGTCCCCAACACCCAGGCAATCTGGCTACATGCAATGTACCTGTAGCTGTTCCAGAAGCATCACAAGGACCTGTGATCACACTCCATGGTTTTCTCACCCCACTACAGATTATTTTGGTACAGGAAGTAGTGCACAAAACATCCATTTGACGATAACCAGCATCATTGGAGGCTGCTACAGACTGAACATTTGTGTCCCTCAAATTCAGATATTAAAACCTAATCCCTAGTGTGACGGTGTTTGGAGGTTGGGACTCTGGGAGGCCATTAGGTCACCAGGGCAGAGCCTTCATGAAGGGAATTCATGGCCCTATAAAAGAGACCGCACGGAGTTTCCTCATCCTTTCTGTCAAGTGAAGACACGACAAGAAGACTCACATCTGTGAGCCAGGAGGTGGGTGCTCCCCGAGGCCCCTTCTCCCTGCCCCTTGATCTCGGACCCCCCAGCCTCCAGAACTGTTAGAAGTAAATGCTGTGGTTTATAAGCCACCCTGTCTACGGGACTTGCGTTACAGCGATAGCAACCTGAACGAACTAAAACAGACCCATAGTCAGAATTGTATCTTTCCTTTTTAATATTTCTAGTTTTCAATCAGATGTTACAGGGATTTACTATAAGCTGTAATCATGATGTTGAAAAGTCAAATTTTCATCCCAGCATAGAGTTCTTATGAAAGCCAAAGACATTGGAGCCGCAACATCACGTTGTTTGCAAAGTTGTTTTTGACCCGAGACAGGGAAATGTCTTTAAGAAGAAAATCCCACACTTTTTAAGTAGGAAAAGACAGCAGTGTGACTAGTGACTATGACAATAGGGTTAAAAGTAATTCACTTGGGATCCCTGGGTGGCGCAGCGGTTTGGCGCCTGCCTTTGGCCCAGGGCGCGATCCTGGAGACCCAGGGATCGAATCCCACGTCGGGCTCCCGGTGCATGGAGCCTGCTTCTCCCTCTGCCTGTGTCTCTGCCTCTCTCTCTCCCTATGTGACTATCATAAATAAATAAAAATTAAAAAAAAAAAAAGTAATTCACTTAACCGTCAATGGATAGAGGACTGTTCGCGTTGCCAATTCTTTAGCACCTTGTGCATGGTCTTCTCTCTGCTTGTACTGGAGGCAGTGTCTCCATAAGGACCCAGTTACTTGATATATTTACGTAACATACAGCGGAATGCTCAAACACGTGCAGATGGACCCAGGTTCTGAAGGCTGATTGCTGATTTTTCAAAACTCTGAATAATAAGCGGGAATTACAGTCACAAAATTGAGAACCAAACTGTTAGCACAGATGTTCTTCACTATTTTTTAAAAACTGGATATTACGAATAAATATATCAAGTATAAATCAATAATATAAATACATTAATATGTATATCAAAATCTTAGAATTTAGCTTATCCATTGATATGTAAATGATCCCTAACACATCCCCTTGAAGTAGCCACCAAGCATCATGACTTTGGATTGAGAAGTATAATGATTTGGGGTAGGGAGACAAAAGCATCCAAAGATGCAGTGAATATTTTATGCAAATCCCAACCTTGCTATTACAGAAAAACTGAAATTATATTGGTACTTTGAGAACAGTTGATTTAGTTTATTCTATGAAGAAATCCATCTCAAAAATATGGAAAATCACGGGCAGCCCTGGTGGCTCAGCAATTTAGGGCCGCCTTCAGCTCAGGGCATGATCCTGAAGACCCGGGATTGAGTCCCACGTCGGGCTCCCTGCATGGAGCCTGCTTCTCCCTCTGCCTGTGTGTGTGTGTGTGTGTGTGTGATGAATAAATAAAGTCTTTAAAAATGTGGAAAATCGGGATCCCTGGGTGGCGCAGCGGTTTGGCGCCTGCCTTTGGCCCAGGGCGCGATCCTGGAGACGCGGGATCGAATCCCACGTCAGGCTCCCGGTGCATGGAGCCTGCTTCTCCCTCTGCCTGTGTCTCTGCCTCTCTCTCTCTCTTTGTGTGTGACTATCATGAATAAATAAATAAAATCTTTAAAAAAAAATGTGGAAAATCAATGACTTGAATTGAATTTGATATTTTTACAAATAAAGAGAAAATCACCTGGTGGGGTCTTAATGTCCTCCGAAGTCACCAATACGCAAGTGCAATGTTTGGTCAAGTTACTGGAACAGCCACGGCCTGAGTCAGACCATCAGGCAGAAAAAAATCTGAAAGAAAGTGAGCAGCGCTAACCACTGAGTCGGTGACAGTTAACTGGTGACAAAATGAAGAGAAAAACAAAAAGACATCCAGCCTCTAGTACACAAGTCTTATTCTCTAAAATAAAGCAAAATAATACAGAAAGAATAAACACTTTATGATCACAACGGACAAGGAGGGAGCATGTTGACCTGATTCCCAGTCGGGGGCAGACTGCGTTTACTCCTGTGAAGTCCAGGTAGAGATAAGTTAGGCTTTGCCAGCCATGCAGTCTCTGTCACAACCACCCCGTTCCGTCGTTGCAGGACAGACGCAGTCCGGGACTATAACAAAGCAAACGCCACGATGTGTTCCAGTAAGACTGTTGGCTTTCCCCTCCCCTCCCCTCCCTCCCTCCCTCGCCTGCCCTCCTTCTTGCCATTCCTGCCTTTTCCTTCTTCATATCCTCGTCTGCACTTCCTCCCTCCTCACCTCCCTCCCCTCCCCTCCTCTCCTTCTCAATCCCCTTCCCTCCTTGTAAAGGAAAGGGAAGGAGGAAGGTAGAGGACCTTCCCTTCCCTTAAAGCCGGGAGAGGAAGGAAAGGACGAAGAGAGGAAGAGGAGAGGAAAGAAAGGAAAGGAGGAGAGAGGAGAAGGGAGAGAGGGGAGGAGAGGGAGGAGGAGGACGAGGAGAGGAGGGGAGAGGAGAGGAAGCAAGCGAGAAGGAAGAAAAGAAAAGTCTAAGAAAGACCCGAAAAGGGCGAGAGACCTAGAAGAAAAAGAACAGCAAAGAAACCTAGAAGAAGACGAGGCAGAGGGTCAGATGGAAGGAGAAAACAGAAGGAGTGCAGGGAGGGGGAGGAGAGGCAGAGGAGAGGGGAAGAGGACGAGAAGGAAGGAGGAGAAGGACGAAGGAAAAGAAAAGAAAAGAAGAAAAGAAACAAAGAAAGCAGCGGAGAGAGAAAGAACAAGAAGAAACGATACCAACCAAGCCCAATCAACCTCTCCCTTACTCTCCTCTCACTACTCTCCTATAATATCCTTAAAGACCTCTCCCCTGCCAATTACCTTCCTTTCTCTTCTCTTCTCTTCTCTTCTCTTCTCTTCTCTTCTCTTCTCTTCTCTTCTCTTCTTCTTTTCTTTCCTTTTTCAAAAATTGGCAGCAAGCTGGATTTGGCCCAAGGACCATAGTTTATCAACTTCTGTTATAGATTGTAAGAAGCCTTAATGGTCAGTAAGAACAGGTCACAAATCAATGATCTACAATCCTTTATGTGCAGAGAAGCCACAAAGTGTCAGAACTATCTGGACCAACAGTAGAATCGCCAAACTTCTTGAAATAATAGCAATATAAAATGTTAACCTTAAATGTCAACTGAGGTCTGCTCCTCACAATATGGTAGCTGCTGGCCACTTATGACTGTTCACATTTAAATATAAGTTCATTAAAATGAAATAAAATTTCACATTGGGTTTCTGAGTCACGTCAGACACATTTTCCGCATTTGATGGATGAAAGTCGCTCATGGCTGCAGTCCTGGGGGCACGGCACGTAGAGGACGTCCATCCTGGGGAGAGTTCTCCTGGACAGCACAGAGCTGGGTCATACAGATCCACCCGGAACAAATAATCAAGCAGACTGAAGGTTAGCTGTGGGATGTCTGGCCAGCAAACAACAGGGCGGCTCAGCGGGAGCCCCAGAAGCAGATCCGGGTTCTTCTGCCTCTCAGCGTCCGGGGCAGAGCAGGAGGTCATCAGGCAGTTAGGGAGAGGCTCGCGCCCTCTGTGGATGTGGTGTGTAGGAGCCCAAGCCCAGGCAGAAGCAGCATCGGCCCTAAAGTCGCCGAAGGACTCTGCTGAGCTACTCTCTGGAGGCATCAGAATCTCGGGGAAGGTCTGTGGTCACAAGTGTCTCCCTATAAAGACATCTGGAAATGTTCTCCTAGGAGGGACTCTGTCGACAACAGAAAGACCAACAGACAGCGCCTGGAAGCCCCGTGATAAACGAAGATGATTTCTTGTTTAGTGAATTTATACACAATGTTGGGCTTGTCCATGACTAGCGTCAAACGCTTCCCGTTGGAAGGATCAGAGAAGCCCCTCGAAGGGTGGATTCAAGGGGATGGTCTCTAATGAGCTTTAAAAGGGTCACGGTGGGCAGCGGCGGCGGTGGCGAGGTCTGCAGCGTGGGGTCGCCATGGCGGAGTTGCAGCAGCTGCAGGTGCAGGAGGTGGTGGACTCCGTGGTGAAGAGTCTGGAGAGGGAGAACATCAGGAAGATGCAGGGCCTCACGTTCCGGTGCAGCGCCAGCTGCTGCGAGGACAGCCAGGCGTCCATGCAGCAGGTGCACCAGTGCATTGAACGCTGCCATGCGCTTCTGGCTCAAGCCCAGGCCCTGGTGACCAGTGAGCTGGAGAAGTTCCAGGACCGCCTGGCCCGGTGCACCATGCATTGCAATGACAAAGCCAAAGATTCAATAGATGCAGGAAGTAAAGAGCTTCAGGTGAAGAGGCAGCTGGAGAGTTGTGTGACCAAGTGTGTGGATGACCACATGCACCTCATCCCAACCATGACCAAGAAGATGAAGGAGTCTCTCTTGTCCATTGGGAAAAGAAGTCTTTGCAATTGGCCATCGGAACTGACAGCGGGAATCTATTTAAAAAGAAACAAGACTTTTTGTCTTTTAAGTGACGTTTATGAAGAAATTAAGGTTGGCAGCAAATTTGAGGCTTGTGTCACTTGCCTCTGGACACTGGTTCCTTTACGTTTCAACCCTAGAAAGTGAAGTGGAAAAAACTGGTGCTAAAATTTGGGTCGGAGATGGCACAGGAGAGTTTTTGTTAGCCTAAATTTCATGTGCTTGTCCTGGCAGTAGGGATCTCCCTTGTACCAAGCCAGAGCCCTGCAAAGTACCAGATTCTTCTTACTACACAGGTACCAACAGGCTGGCAGGTTCCTGTAACCTGCCTGCAATCTGGTGGTGTGCGCAGAGGTGTTTCTGTTTGTTGCCAACCTCCTGTTTACCAGAAGGATCACCAAATCGTTTTCCATAAGCTGTCAAACAAAATCCACAAGGTCACTAATCTAGAAGGGAAAAAAAGGGTTTCTGGGTCTTTGTTTTGCTTGGTTTTTTATATAGAAGGGCATGAAATGGATTTAAGATATGGAGTTGGGAGAGGCAGTTTGCATAAGAACTTTGAACAGGTCTTGTGGTTATCTGTTTCTGGCCATCAAGGTGTGGGTGTGCATTTCTTGAAATACACATCCCATCTTTCAGCTAGGAGAGAGACCCTGCAAAGACATGACAGGTGATGCTCCATTGGGTATGGGAAGCAGATCTTCCCTCTCGCCAGCTGCCATGACGGGCCCCGAGGCTATCTGCAGCAGAGCGACAGGACAATCTCACAGTGACACTCTCCTTTTTGAAGGGAAAGGGGTTTTTGATTGCACCATTTACCAGCATCCAGGAATGAACACTGAAGGAGGAGCTCTTGTCTTCTTAATTAAGAGAGTTATTAAGTACTGGCTTTGGAAAACCCTGGTTTTTATGGAACAGAATGGGATGAAAACCTAAACTCAGTATTGCTTATTTTGCCCCCAAAATAACAGAGTCCTATTCAGACAATCACTCGGTGACAGGGAGGTCAAAGGAGAAAAAGTAGGCAACTCAAGGGTGGGCTGTGATCCCTTTAAAGCAGAAGAGGGGCAACCCCCCCACCCCATTACCAAATGCCACCCTTGCCCCAGGACCTTTGCAGCAAGCCGTGTTCCTGCCCCAGCTCTAGCACCTTTTCATTTTGATAAAGACCTTACTGTCTTTTTACCAGCTTACTACTTGAAATGATGATATAGTCTGCGTTGGGTGTCTCAAGGCTGTGATCTATTTTCCTAGTGGTTCAGTTTTAAAAAATAAATAAGGTTTAGTTTTTTCCTCCAAAAATAAAAAATAAAAAAATAAAAGGGTCACGGTCTGTTTGCCCTCAGGAGGGAGGGTCCGTGTCTCTCCTGTTGGCTGCAGGGGGTGGTGCTTATGTCAGCGCAGAGAGACTCTGTGTCTACAGCTTCTGAAGTCTCACTGTGGAGACGGCATCTGCAGCCCCTAGAGGCCTTGCTTCAGCAAATACCAGCCACCCCCAGAAATGTCGTCCAGCACCTTCTCTTTGGCTAGTCCCCCATCTCCCAGGCTGGGAATTCGAGTCTCCTCTCTGCCGACTCCTATACTCTTCAGTCGGCTTCACTCCGACACTGGGGAGCTCCATCAGCCGCGATCCTCGATCCTCGGGTGGAAAGAGTGCATTTCAAGCTGGGTCAGAGCCACCTGGGGGACCATCTGAGACATGGCTCTTTGCAGAGAGCACTGTCTACACATGCCTGGGATGTTCTGGTTAACACCTCTGCACTGCCAGTGCGCGTTCGCATGCTGTCCTTGAAAAGCCTCTCTCTCTCCTCTCTTTCCTTCCTGCTGAACTATTGCCTTCATCCCAACGATTCTTTTAAAACAAGTACTTGACTTGTCGTAAGACACCAAATGGAACGCTTAATGCTAAGTGGGGGTCTTAGGTTCAGGCTCCCTGGAAAAGGCATCGAGCAGGAGGCTGGGGGGTGAGGGCTGCTGGGGGGCCCACCAGCAATCGTGCTCATCAGGAAGGAAAAGATGCCCCAGCTGACCCCACCAGGAGCTCTACGGGACCAGGGCTGGCCCCCCGGAGTCATCGCAGAGTGACACCAAGGGAGCGGGTCTTGGTCTAGCGGTTGGATGGGGCCCCCCCAGGAAGGATGCGTACCCTTAGGTGGGGCACCCCTCTGGTCCAGAGCGACTCCTGAAGACAGAAGGGACCGCCAGCGCTGTCGCCGATGAGCCCAGGAGCTGCGGGCACGCGCGTGCCAGTCCTGAGGGAGCAGCAAGCCAGGGCCCCACAGCATCCATTATAGCCAGGTGTTGTGGCAAGAGTCAGACAACAAGCATTTCTTTTAAAAATTCTACTTCTGGCCATTTTGACAGAAAGGTGCTCTGTTTGGGGCTCATCTCAAATCACGGAATGTGAGGCTGAGAGCACACCCGAGAGGCCGCAAGCCAACCCAAGGTGAAACGCTGTCACGGATTAGAGCGGTGCCCGCACAAGGTTGGTGGCACAGGGGAGACGCTCGCTGGGTGCCGGAGACTGAGCAACTGTGTCCTCCCCAAATCACGATGAAATTTAGTCCCCAGTGTGACGAGATTTGGAGGTGGGGGCCTTCGGAGAGACTGGGTCTCTGGCCCTAGGATTTGTGCCCTTGTACAGAGGTCCCATGACGCTCCCCTACGTCCCGACCACGTGCGGACACAGAGAGTAAACCATGAACCCGGAAACTGGCTCCCAGCTGACACCGATGGCGACCACACCTGACCTTAGACTTCAGCCTCCAGCACCGTAAGACAAATCTCCGCGGTTTACCGGCCACTCAGTCTATGGTGGCCTGAAGAGACTAGTGCACTGATTATGTGGATAAACACTATGTCCCTGATTGGTGCCTAAAACCCTCAAGGGACAGAGAAAGCATCTACATGATGCTGCACCCAGTATGCAGCATTTGAATGAAAATTGAAAATTTGGTGTCATTATACACGTCTGGGGTGTATAAAACCACAAATACTTGTTTGTAGCTGCGATGCTGAGTTATTTCATTTGCAGGAGGCTGTTTCCCAGCTATCTGGCATTGTATAGGGATTTTCTTTAGATTCCTTTTAAGGGTGTATGAAACCAAGCTATGAGAATTTTAATTGAGCTTTTTATGATTGGCATTGCATGAAGTCACAGATTTATGCCTAGCAGATTTTTCAAAAATACAATACATTCAGGGTATTACTTACATAAGGCACGTCAGCCTACTTTTTAGTGCTAAAACACACGCGGTGTAACAAATAGAAGTGGCTAAAGATACCCGAAGAAGTAAAAAGACCGTATCCAGATATAGAACTTTTGTGTACATTTTTACTCTGGTTTAAAAATAACTCCTTATTTTTAAATAGATTCCCAAGTTCCTTCAACTGATAAAAATGGGTCTGTTTTCAAATCAAGACCCTGAATACGTTAAAGCAAAATAACTTTTGTCTAAATGTGTTCAGTAGATCTGAAAATAGACAAAGAAATGCATAAAAAGCTTGCCAACATACAAATACTGTAACCTTATTATATTTTTAGAGCTGCCCTGACCTTCCGAAGGATTCTTCTGAAGATGCTGGAGGGCAGGGCGGTCTGCAGAAATGTCGAGAAGTCAAGACTCATGCAGAGGGAGTGACGCCACCATGTGAGTCTGAGCAGGAAAACCATCTCCGCGGGTGGACCCTGACCTTGATCACTCACGGGGGCCCTGGGGCTTGCTCATCCTCAGAGGCGGCCTTTCCTCAGGGCTACCTAAGAAAACTAGCGCATTTCTCAATTCATTTCCTGAACTTCTTTTTGGAAATGGCCCTTAAAACCCGCTTCCCATTATTTTAATATGTTCATCATGTGTCTTTGGGTTTGACTTAGGGAATAACCAAAGTAATAAACAAGTAATAAATCAAATTTAGAAATAATACTCTTGATCCAGACGAGGTTATGATGGATGGACATCACCTATGTTCTAGAATGGCTCAGAGACGAGCTCATTCATCCGCTTGTATGATGTTATTTTATTTATTTTACCTAAATTAAGGCATAATTGACATGTAACGTTGTAAAAGTTTCAGGTGTACAACGTGTTGATCTGGCACACGGATGCAGCGTCACATGATGGCTCCCTTGGCATTAGTTGACACCTCAGTCATGTCACAACATGCTCGTGTTTTGGGGTAAGAACATTTAAGATTTATGATTTTCGCAACTTTGAAGGACATAATACAGTGCCGTTGACCGATCACTATGCCGTGCAGCGGATCTCCAGCACTTTTCATCTCCCTTTGAACAACATGTAGGCAACATAAGCCGTCTTCATTTTTTTCCATGGAAATGACCCACGTTTGGCTCCCAACGGTGGGCATTCGAAGATGTCCACTTAACCTTAGACAATAGGCTGCAAAGAATGTTTGGGAGGATTCTCCAATGAGCCACACTGGATAGAGGGAACATGGGGAACCTGCAACCAACGGAATTAGCTGGGGGGTCAAAATGAGACACAAATTTGGAAAATAGAATGTGGCTTTTCTTTCCTCAAGGCCCCTAGGTACTTGCCTCAACTCCGCATTTGACTTGTGGGGTCAGAAAAACTACGTGACTCAGAAATTAAGACAGTGATGAACAAAAAGGAAGATAAGGAGGATGACGGGGGATGTGCGAATAAGGCAAAATGGGGTCACTCGAATGTCACAGTAATTAGAATGGGAAAAATATGCATTCCAGAAGTCTCCAAAGGATTAATTTTTGACACAATTTTATTTACTTTGGGGTTTGTTCTCATCTGGATGCAATTGTGTCTTCCCAATCCCAGTGTAAATAGGCTTTTGTTTGGTTGGTTGGTGTTTTTTGTTTTTTGGGTTTGTTTTCGGTTTTGTTTTCATGTTTTTGTTCTTGTTTTGTTTTATTTTGTTGCTGATTTTCATATGCTGCCAATGCCAGAAGTTTTCTGACTAAATATATCAGATTTATAAAAATGCCTAACAAAATCAAATTAACCAAACACTGTTGAATGAATGACTCACAACATGTGACATTTCCACTGAGTAAATAATTTTACTTTCCACCATATTTAGCTAAGAAAAAAAAACATAAAAATTTTGGACAGATCCAAACACTTAGTGTTTATTACGAACGTGTGTACAGTGTAGTATCGGAATTTCATGTACAGTTAGGTGGAGCAAGTGACCAAAGATCAGCACTATTTAAATGACTCTCAAAGCAGTTCTTTCCGTAACTCCAACACGTTTATACGCTCTCCAAGAGATTCTCTGAAGGGTGAAATGCAATAGCATTTTGTTTAGAAAAACATTGCATGACTCTCCAGTTAGGTTGGGGGAAAAGTTTGGTAAACTGAAAATACATTGTAAATCTATCATTGAGGAGCGCCCGGGTGGCTCAGTGGTTGAGCGCCCGCCTTCGGCCCAGGGCATGACCCCGGGTCCCAGGATCGAGTCCCTCACCGGGCTTCCTGCATGGAGCCTGCTTCTCCCTCTGCCTGGGTCTCTGCATCTCTCTGTATCTCTCATGAATAAAATCTTAAAAAAAAAAATCTGCCATTGACCAGCTCTTTAAAAATATATTCACATTTAGCAGGCAGACCAGACCCAGTTTCCCGGGAGGAGGCAAGAAGTGATGGCTGGGGCTGGGGATTCCGTCTACGACAGACCAGGGACGCTGGATGAATGGTCATAGCGGGAGAAGTAAAATGGTTGTTTTCCTGTTGCTTACACTGAAGTCTGCGGAGCTACCGTCACGTCAACACCTTAACCTCTTGTTCAGACCCTCAGTGGCTTCCAGGCTCAATAGTCAAGTGACCCAGACCCCACAGGCGCCCTGCAGAGTCCCAGTGGTAGGAATGGGGCCCGGGGCAGGCGGCCACGCAGGGCGCGGGGGCCGTGGTGGCGGCTACTCAGAAGGCGGGAAACGTCGGGCTGTGTGATGGCGACGCCTCCGTGAACGGACAGACGCCCCACCAAGGCCCCGGAGACAACTTTGCAACAGCTCTGCTCATGGTTGATGGCGAAGGAGCCACGATTTTCTTGAAAATCAAAGTTATGAACCATCAGAGGGGAGTTTGCTAAGGCTCTACAAATGGTCCCAGGAGATGCTTCACCATCACCATCTTGTGGGGGGAAATTGCTTGAAAATTTGACTAAAGGGGGGAAATCCCTGGGTGGCTCAGCGGTTTGGCACCTGCCTTTGGCCCAGGGCATGATCCTGGAGTCCCGGGATCAAGTCCCATGTCGGGCTCCCGGTGCATGGAGCCTGCTTCTCCCTCTGCCTGTGTCTCTGCCTCTCTCTCTCTCTCTCTCTCTCTGTCTATCATAAATAAATAAATCTTAAAAAAAAGAAAATTTGACTAAGGACATTTTCTTATAACTGAAGAATTTAGAGATGATGGGAAACGTATATTCTAGACTCTGTTTATAGAAGTAGTTGGGGGGGGGTGCACATCTCTCCAGTTCGGTCAGTAGAGCGTGTGACTCTTGATAGGAGAGTCGTGAGTTCAAGCCCATGTTGGGCGTAGACGTTACTTTTAAAAAGTGGAAGTAGGTGGGGTGCATATTCACCTAACAGCGTAAAAGTTAAACCTGTCCTTTTGTCCCCCCGTTAATTTTTCTGTCTGTTGGTGACACATGTAAATCCATCTTTATACTGATCTTGATAAATTCATGTCGTAATTTCAACATTCTACAAACCTCTTATTTGGCCAAATGAAGAGCTCTGTTTCTTGGGAAGTCGGGGCCCCCTAGGTAGCGTCACCTGTGTGTTCGTAGGCCTTCTCTTTTCTGCCCTGAATTCCCCCCACCCCCACCATGGCCTGCACAACGGCGCGGGGTGCACCGCTCAGGTGACGTGATTACGCTTTGCTCCGGGTGCTATTCCCCAGGGAACCGGCCTGAAGCAGTCCTCACATCCCGTCTCTGTTTAACGACTCCCAAGAAGCCTTAGGACTTAGGACTCCCAAGAGTCCCGAGGCTGAGATGCTAGAGCCGGCCAGCAGCTGGGGCTGAGCCAGCTGGGCTGTGCCTTGTCCCAGCCTTGCTGCACCAAGGCTCTGTTTCCCCTCAGAGCCAATGAAAGAAAAGAGGAAAGAAAGAAGAAAGAAAAGAAGAATAAAGAAAGAAACGAGAAAAGAAAGAAGAAAAGAAAAAAAGAAAGAAGAAAGAAAGAAAGAAAAAGAAAGAAAGAAAGACAAAGAAAAAAGAAAGAAAGAAAGAAAGAAAGACAAGAAAGAAGAAAGAAAGAAACGAAAGAAACGAAGAACAAAGAAAAGAATAGAAAAAAAGAAGAAGAAAGAAAAGAAAGAAGAAAGAAAGAAAGAAAGAATCAAGAAAGAAAGAAAAATAAGATAAGAAAGAAAATAAGAAAGAAAGAAAGGAAAGAAAGAAAAGCAAGAAGAAAAGAAAGAAAAAAGAGCAATAAAGAAAGCAAGAAAGGAAGAAAGAAAAAGAAGAAAGAAAAGAAACAAAAGAAAGAAGAAGAAAAAAGAATACGAAAAACAGAAAAAAAAGAGAAGAAAGAAACGAAAAGAAGAACAAGAAGAAAGAAAAAAACAAACGAAGAAAGTAAAAAAGAAAGAACAGACAAGAACAAAGAAGCAAAGAAAAGAAGAACAAATTAGAAAAAAAGAAAGAAAGAAAGAAAAGAAAGAAACTAAGAAAGAAAAAAAAGAAAGAAAGAAAAGCAGAAGAAAAGACAAGAAAAGGAAAATGACAGAAGAAAGATGAAAGAAATCAGAAGAAAAAGAAAAGGAAAGAAAGAAAAAAGAAGAAAGAAAGGAAAGAAAGAAAGAAAGAAAAGAAAGAAAGAAAGAAAGAAAAGAAGATAAGAAAGGAATAGAAAGGAAAGAAAGGAGAAGGAACAGAATGAAAGAAAAAGAGAAAAAAAAGAGAGAAAGAAAGGAAGAGGAGTGAGAGAGAGAGAGAGAGAAATGTTGAAGAACGAGAGGAGAGGAGAGAGAGAGAAAGAGGAGAAGGGAGAGAGAGAGGAGAGAGAGAGAAAGAAAGAAAGAGAGAAAGAAAGGAAAGGAAGGAAGGAGGGAGGGAAGGAGGGAGGGGAGGTCGGCCCCGTCCCGTCCTCCGAGGGGCTGCGGGCAGTTCCTTCTCCGGGACAAGCGAGAAGCAGGCGGCGTCAGTCCTGGGCAGCGGCGACCCTGCCCCGAGGTCCCCGAGGACCCTTTCCCGCTGCAGGTCTCTCCTGCCCCCCCCCGGCCGCCCTTCCTCGCCACCTTGTCTGGCCCCATCCCCGGGGTCCCCGGCTGCCTGTCCTCGGCCCCAGCGCTCCTGCGCCCCGTCCGCTGCCCGCCCGCACCCTGGCGGCCTCCCCACCTGTCCCTTCCCCGTCTCTTTCCAGTGCCCCCCGCCCCCCGCACAGGAGGCCAGGGCGCCTTCGGGGTGTCGGCGGCGGCCCGTAGGCTCAGGTCCCGTGTCTAGCGTCTCTCCCACACTTGGGTGTCCTTCTCCCTCCAGGGTCCCGTCGCCCTGAGAAGTGCCCTCAGGTTCCTTTGGGGGAAACGCACGGCCCGCCCGCCTCGCCCCAGTTAGGGTCCCCCCCGGCCGGGCGTCGGGCTCCGGGTGTGGGTCAACTTGCCTCTGGAGTCGGGGTGAGGACCTCGACCTGGCCCCACAGCTCGTGACGTCACCCCTCCCTTTCTCAGACCTGCACAGTTTTCGATTAAGCAACGGGATCGGTCGCCTAAGTGTCTCTTGGTCGTCTGTGTCCCCTGCAAACAGCGTGGCTGGGGGTCTGGGCGGCCGGGGCCCGGTGACTCTGTGTCCCTGTGCTGGGTCGCCTGTGCTCCCGACCCCACCTGCTCTGCCACCACCCGGCCCGGCCCCATGCGGGGGGCACACGCGGGTCATTCAGGAAGAAGCAGGGGAGACCCCCATGAGGCACCTGTTCCGCCGAGCTCCCCGCAGGGTGGCCAGGCCAGGGCGGGCACCCTCAGGCCTGCTGCGGGCGACGTGGCTGCTGAGGGCACAGTCCTGGGGACACGGGCATCCGCATGGGGACCCGTGGTGACCTGAGCACCTGCTCTCCCCGCACGGCCGCGGGCTCAGTACCGCTGTCTCGGCCTGACCTGCCGGGCTGCAGCCCCACGGCGGCCACCCTGCCCCGACGGCCACCCTGCGCCTGACGGACGCGCCCCTGCACTCCCCCAGCGCTGTCACAGGGCCCCCGGCACCCAAGCCCGGCACCGTCGCCTCCGGAGTCCTCGCTGCCCACGACAGGGCCGCCGCCGCCACAGGCCTCACTGCACGGGCCCTTGGGGCAGCAGCCCTCCCCCTGCCTGCACACCTGCCCTCCCCCTACCCTGCACGCCCTCCACCTGCCCTCCCGCCCACCCCCTGCACACCCTCCCCATGCACGCCCGCCCTCCCCATGCCACATCTGCCCTCCTTCCCCCTGCCATGCCCTCCCTCTCCATGCACACCCGCCCTCCTTCTCTCTGCCACACCCACCCTCGCCCTGTCCTCCCTCCCCCTGCCTACACGCCCACCCTCCTTCCCACTGCCCTGCCCACCCTCCCCCTGCCACATCCACCCTCCTTCCCCCTGCTCTGCTCACCCTCCCCCTGCCATGCCTGCCCTCCCCCTCCATGCTGTCCCACCCTCCCCCTGCCACACCTGCCCTCCCCCTGCCCTCCCTCCCCCTGCCCTGCCCGCCCACCCTCCTTCCCCCTGCCCTGCCCGTCCTCCCCCTCCCACATCCACCCTCCTTCCCCCTGCCTTCCCGCCCTTCTCCTGCCCTGCCTGCCCTCCTTCCCCTGACCTGCCCACTTTCCCCCTGACCTGCCCACCCGCCCTCCCCCTGCCTGCATGCCCGCCCTCCTTCCCCCTGCACGCTGTCCCGCCCTCCCCCTACCTGACCACCTGTCAACAGGTGGGAGCTTGACAGCTGTTACTACTGCAGGTGGGAGATTCCAAGCTCCTGCCCCGAGAGACTGCTTCCACGGCGGCTGGCTTAGCCCCGATGCCTAGAATTCTGGGACCGAGGTTCACATTGTGATCAAGGAGCAAGGAGGAGGGAGAAAGCAAAGGCAGGAGAGGAGGACACACGGTCTGGGGTCACCGCCGGCCTCAGCCACACGAGAACACGCTGGCTGGTGGGTCTGTGGATTGTCTCCAGCAAGGACCTCCCACTTCTCAGAATATTCTGCGGGGGGGGGGGGGGGCCGTGAGCAGCAGGTCGATCACCCCGTGGGGCGCTACCCAGCCTGCCGGTGTAGCCGCTGACGAAGCTAAGGCCGCTGGGGTGCGGGGGACCAGATGCCGGAGGGCCTGTGTCTCCAAAGTCCCCCGCCCTCGGTGGGCGCTGCTAGCATCAGCAGTGTCAGGGCGTGTGACGCTAGCACGGGGCAGCCCGCCGTCGCCGCGGAGACGTGGAGCACCGAGGACTCCCCACGAGGGGACCGGGCGGCAGGGCAGCGAGCAGGTCCTGGGGACGGCCGGGTCCTGGCAGGTGGCAGCAGCCAGCCAAGCAAACTGGCTCCCGCCTCCCGTAAGATGCTGCCCTCCGGCAGCTCCGGAAATGCAGAAGTGGCTCCTTGTGAGGGGACCGGCGCTACCCCAGTGTCCCCTCCTGGGGCCTTGAGCCACCGTCCACGTTAGAATTGACTCGAATTCTGGTTTCTCTGGATCTCCTGATACTTCGTCCTCGGGTTACCAGAGAGCAAGCTACGTGCCGACCGGGCAGTAAGCAGGCAGCGAGGGACCCCAGCACGCCGGGTCGGGCCGGACGGTCGCGGCGGGGGCAAGAGCGATGGGCACAGTGGGCAGGGAAGGTCCCCTCGAGAGGTGACACGAGCGGAATGGAGGAAAGCTCAAAGGGTTATTTCATCAAGAGCGTTTCTTCAACAAATTTTGGGGGGTTCGAGGGTCCATCAGGCCCCGACATGGACTGAAGAGAGCACGTTCCCGTGGCCGTCTACGATTTAACGTCTCGGCTGTAGCACAAGGGAACAGGGACTATAAACAGATGTCTAGGCTAAAAAGGATTTCAAGGGTTTCCTAGGACAACCTCGAGGTCCGGCGTGTGCGTGAATATCTGCCGTTTTTGTGAGCAGGTTTTATAAAACCATGTCAGGGTGTGCGGTGCTTACTCGGCCGAGACCGTCCGTGCGGCGGAGCTGGGACGGCCTCCGAGGAATAGGCTGGAGATCTCGGCTTTCCCGCGCTCTTGAACCCCGCCCGGCTCTCTTCTCTGTTTCAGCAAGGAATAGTTCCGTGAAAATAGTGCTTAGGATATTGTATGAGGATTTCCGTAACGTGCCCTCGCTTTGCACCGTACGACGCCTCGAGCGCCCGTAGCTCTGTACCTGGTACCTGACCTGACGGTACCTGCCTGCCTAGCGTGGAGACGTCGTTCGCGATGAGGACAGTACCCAGCAGATACGTGCCGCGTGGAAAAACCAGCTGTCGTTTGCTTTACGAAATGTCTCAATTTATTTTTCAAGTATTTTGGATTAGATGAAACCCAACTAGGTTTTGCCAAGAACGTTTCCCCCCCTTAATTTTTGAAATCATGTGCAATTTTGCAGAAATTTACTCCATATGTTTCTGTTTCATTTACACTTAAATCACCTAAATGTTGCTTTGTAAGATCATTTGATGTCCAAGAAGCGATTTGAATTAGTCCAATGCTGTTCTTTAACACCGATATATAATTCACATACTATAAAATCCATCTTTTTAAAGGGTGCAATTCAATATTTTTTTTGTAGCTTCTCAAAGACATGCAAGCCTTACCACGATGGAATTTCGGAACCCAGGACTGGTTTTATTATATATTTTTTTTTTACACCAAAATGTTAACAGTGTTTCTTTTATTTTTTTAAAAGATTTTATTTATTTATTCATGAGAGACACAGAGAGAGGCAGAGACACAGGCAGAGGGAGAAGCAGGCTCCATGCAGGGAGCTCGATGTGGGACTCGATCCCGGGTCTCCGGGATCCCGCCCTGGGCTGAAGGCGGCGCTAAACCGCTGAGCCACCCGGGCTGCCCAACAGTGTTTATTTCTATTTTTTGTATATTTTTTTAATTGGAGCTCGATTTGCCAACATATAGCAGAACACCCAGTGCTCATCCCATGGGAGAAAGGATTCTAAAGGATTCTACCACTTCTCCATGTTTCCTTGGTCCTCCCCAACGTTAATCAAAGATGGTAGTGGATCACATAGGATCATTAAAGTCATATTTTTCCCCATCAGAAAAACACTGAGAACCTATGTTGATAGGAAGATCTGGATAGTGACTCCAGGAAGAATCTACATAAAAGCATGAGCCATTGAACAGTGTATATCTATCCTTTCTAAGCCTCAGTTTCCTCAACTAGCTCTTAAGATTCTTGCCATCCATCCATTTACCTTTCCAGTAATCCTTCGTCTACACCAATCAATACCTCCATCTGTCTGCCCATCTACTGCTTGTCCATTATAGTTTAAGGATTAAGAAATTTCTTTGGAACCCAAATTCTTGGGTTTGATTCTGAGCTTCCTTATTTTCTGGCTGTGTGGTATAAAGGCATGTTACCTAGCCTCCCCTCTCTGCCCCAGGATGGGTTTTAAAACACATTCAACGCTAATAAGGCGTTGAATCTTCACGGTGGGAGGCGTTCGCAGAGCTGCACCGTGGGGTTCACCTTGAGGCTCCTGGTCTGGAACGTCGCGTCAGGTTTGCTGTCAATAAGAGACTTGTTCCGGCCCTAATGCAACAATCACAAACCAGAAAATCCCACATTTAATGGAGAGTCTTCGGGGCTCAAGGCCTCTCTGTTGTGAGAAACGCGCCACTGCAGCCCCAGTGGAAAATTCTCCGGCCTCCCCGCTCAGACCCACTCCCCTGCTGATGATATTTTTTGACAGGTTTTTGACCTGGAAAATCCCCGACCATTGGGTCCTGATCACACAATTCTCGGCTTCAAACAAAGTTCTCCTCGCTCTCACTCACACCCCGTCCAGCTAAGTCACTGCCAGGAAAGCGAGAGACTACAAGAGGCCGACTTTGAAGACAGAATGTTCCCCAGGCGACCTCTGTGTATTGAAGTTGGAACTGTCCGCCTGAAGGAACGAGAAGAGTGAGTCATAAAACTTAATTTGTTATCTCAGGGAGGCCCTTCGGATAGGATTTAAGGACGTGGCCCAATCGGGTTCTTCAAGGATAAAAGAAATTCCTGTCAAAGGCTAATATGCCTCTTTGTCAAGTGTAATTCCCAATTAGGTGTATTGGATCCAGATCACAGGCATCCGCATCTAATAATAAATGAAGTAAAATAGCACAGCTGAGCACATTTAGCTCCTTGTCCCAGCTTTTGAGGAATCATGACACACGCTTTGGGACCCTAAAGCCCTCACTCTTTTAGGCATACTAAGTGAAAACAAAACAAAAACAACAAAAAAAATTGAGCATCTTGCTGTTTGTAGATGTAACCAACCTGTGGGGTTCGGGAGCTTTTACTTCATCTTCAAGACCCAGAATCCCGTTTATGAAACTGGAACAGCAATAGCTACCACACAGATCAACCTGGAATAAAGGAAATGCTCGCCTCCACAGGGAAAGGTACCGGCCCAGGGCCTGGAGCGCCAGACGGAAAGAATTCCGGAATCCGAACTGAATCTGGGCTAATAAGTCGACTTGTGATCAACGGCTAGAGCCGGTTTCCGTACGCGCCCTTCTAGGATGGAAAGGACTGTTTGGCAGGGACTGCTGTTCTCTGTGAAGACATCGCTTCGTTTGTTATAAGCACAACGCCAAATAAAAAATAGTTTGTGTGTTTTCTGTTACGGATCTGGTGACGGTTGTACCGTCTATCATGATCGGTATGAACCCATAGTAGGGAACGTCTTTCGAGAAAGCCTAGAAGATTCTGAAAACTAATTTGACACCGTATCTCAACAATTCTTGAATTCTGCAAACCAGACAAGCTTCGCTAGACCCTGTTTTTCCTCTTACGTCCCCAAGTTGGCAGTGCTTTTTGTCCACATGACAACAAAATGTCTGGATGAAAAGTAAAATATTCAGTCATCTGCATGTTTTGTCTACACAGTGCGACATGTTTTGATGTCATGCAGACAAAACATCCAGATAATTGGGTTTTTTTTCCTCTCATCCAGATGTTCTGGCATTGGACACAGCTCACGTCCAGCTCACTGCAACAGGAAGACAAGGGATACGTAGGGGGTGACTTCCGGGGACACGAGGAATGTACTGGGCACAGATCACGGGCGGGCACTTCCCCGCACGGACCTAATTCATCTCTGGGATGCCCGTGGCCTGCACTCCGCATCCTCGGGCCTCCCATACGGGAAACGCTATCCAGAAAACAGCGGCAAGATCTGCAAACACTGCTTACACCTTATTTAGAGTGAGGAGGGACAAGAGGGGAAAGTTTGGTTTGATGAAACAAATCCTTGGACATCAGGAAAGTAGGAGACGCCGATGATTACTTTCAAAAGCCGTTTTGAACCACTTTCTCGCTCTCCGCCTTCGAATACCAACGCTGAGAGTCCAGGCACTTCCTTTCGTGGCCTCTGGGTGATGGGTGCGTAGCCAAGCGACCTAATTCTTGACAATGAAATCACAGGGGAAGGGTGCTGTGAGGTTTCTGAGAAATACAGCTTGTTTCTTGATGAAAAGAACAGCTGTGAAGAATTTATTGGTTCTGCTCCTTCCTCGTTCTTCCTTTGCGGACTATGGATGTGATAGAGGAGCTGCAGCAGCCGTGCTGCGACCATAACACAACCGGCATGAGGATAAAGCACCGGCACGTAGCGGAGCATGATGGAGCCCAACAGAAAAGAGTGGGTTTTTGATACCACTGTTGGGTGGCTCATCTGTCCTTGGCATCCTACCTCCCAACATCTTACTCAGTAAAAAAAATAAAAATAAAAATAAAATAAAATAAAGTAAAATAAAATAAAATAAAATAATAAAATATAAATTAATTAATTAAATTAAATTAAAATAAAAAATAAAATAAAATAAAATAAAAAATAAAATAAATCCTATGCTTCTAGACACTGTCGTTCATGTATTTTGTTATTTGCACCTGAAAATACTCCTACTGATGCTGTGACGCGGATATGCTGTCCCTCGGACCCACACGTAAGTCGGGCGACAGGTTGCCGGCCCGAGCTGCCTAACCTGACGTCAGGACCGCAGATCGGTGTGCACACACACTGCAGGCCGGGCGTCTGGGCCCGGGTCGCCCCGAGCTCTCGCGACCAGATGCACGGACTTTCTGAGGACACAGGCCACCGACCCGTCAGATGCCCGGGGCTTGGTTAGGAGGGACATGAGGTGCCCTCAACCGTCGAACATGACACCGATGAACTGCGGGCAGACACTGGCCTCAGCAGCCTGCACTCCTTTCATTGGCTACACGTGGGGCACATCAGGGCCACTTGGAAGGGATTTTTTGTTTTTAAGATTTTTAAAAATTTATTTATTCAGGAGAGACCCAGAGAGAGGCGCAGAGACCCAGAGAGACCCAGGCAGAGGGAGAAGCAGGCTCCCTGCAGGGAGCTCGATGGGGGACTCGATCCCGGGTCCCCGGGGTCACACCCTGGGCCTAAGGCAGACGCCAAACCGCTGAACCACCCGGGCTGCCCTCAATCATTCATTCATTCATTTATTTATTTTTAAAGATTTTAGTTACTTATTCATGACAGAGAGAGAGAGAGAGAGAGAGGCAGAGGCACGGGCAGAGGGAGGAGCAGGCTCCATGAGGGGAGCCTGATTTATTTTAACATTTTTTTTTAATTTATTAGGTTTTAGAAGTAGTGGCGAGGGGGCCCGCGGGGCACAGTCGGGTCGACATCTGCATGGGGGAGGTCCTGCCTCAGGTGCCGGGTAGAGCCCCGCATCGGGCCCCTGCTCGGCTCCGTCTCCCTCCCCTGCTCCCGCTGCGCTGCCTTCTCTCTCACGCAAATCAATAAAAATCTTCCAAAATAAAATAAGGAGTGGGGACGAGGAATCGGACGTCACTCTCCTGACGTCCTCTTGCAACCAGTAAGCTCCGGGGCCCCCAGCAGTGAGCTCTGCAGGAGGCTGGGTGTCCAGGCGTCACGTGGAGGCAGGGAGGCCACCGGGGTTGGGGGGGACACTGATGGCCGGGGTGCAGGCCGGGCGGTGCCTCCCGGGGTTTCTGCAGCTGGGACCCTGCGTTGGTCCCACCACCTCCTCCAGAGTCACCAGGGCCGGGGGTCACTCAGGGCACGTCCACCCCTGATGGGGACACCTGCCCCCTCCTCCACTCTCTCTGACCCCTGGCGCGCTGCCCTCTCCGACCGGCCACAGTGGGTTCCACGTGGGGTCTGGTGGTCCCCCCGAGCTCCTGCACCTTCCCCCGCCCACACCGTGGCCCATCCCTCAGGTTGTCCCTTGGACGGCGGCGACACCTGTGCTGACCCGGGCTCCCAGGGCGGTCGGCGGCCTTAGCGTGGCCTCGGGCATCACGCGTGGCCTCCGGTCTGCGTGTGTCGGGCCTTGGCCAGCACACAGGGGTTCACGTCCTGGGGACGGAAGTTAGGAACACTGCCCCCGACGGTCCTGGCAGGCTCACGCTCAGGCACGCACACACAGGCAGGTGCACAAGCACGCACAAACACCTGCGTTCACCCACACACCTGTGCACACACCCCCCAGGACACACGCGTGCACACAGTTACGCACACACAAGCACACAGACTTGTGCACACACAGTTATGTGCACAGACACATGCACACCCACGCACACACTCTCATACACACGCACACCTGCCGCGCCACAGGCCCCCGCGCAGCGCCCTCAGTGCAGGGCCCGCCGACCACCCCTGTTCCCCGAGCTCCACCTGCCTCGGGGGAGCGCAGGCTCCGTCCCTGAGCCCCAGGGGTCCCCGCCGCCACCTGCCGACGTGAGGGCTTCAGAAGCAGGTCCCCGTGGCAGGGGGTGGCCATGGGGGACGATCCTCCCCAGGGCCTGTGTGGACCCGGCCACTCCCTTCCCGCCTCCATGGTCCGCTGGCACCTGCACCGCCTTCCCGCTGATGTTCCCACCAGGTCACAGGCACTGCTTTGGGCCGGCCCACCACTTGTCCTCGGGCCGCAGAGGTCGGGTCGGTGGCTTGGGGTCCACTCCTTAGGGTTTCCCGTTTGCATTCCACTCAGCTGCTCACCTGCGGATTCCACTCAGCTGCTCACCTGCGCAGAACGTCTGCTAAGTACGTGACAGTCTGGACACGTTCCTCCGAGCACTGGCTTTCTCACCTCTGGACACGGGGCCGTCATTAGGCTGCCACCTGGGGCCCTGTGTCCACCCAGGTCCCTCTATCCATCCAGTTCCTCTATCCTCCCAGGTCCCTCTATCCACCCAGGTCCCATTACCACCTGGGTCCCTCTACCCACCCGAGTCCCTATATCCACTGGGTCACTGTATCCACCCGGGTCCCTCTATTGATCCAGGTCCCTCTACCCACCTGGGTCCCTCTATCCACCCTGGTCCCTCTATCCACCGGTTCCTTGTATCCACTTGGGTCCCTCTACCCACCCAGGTCCCTCTATCCACCGGGGTCCCTCTATCCACCTGGGTCTCTCTATCCACCCAGGTTCCTCTACCCACCTGGGTCCTCTATCCACCCGGGTCCCTATATCCACCTGGGTCCCTCTACCCCCGCCCCCAGTCCCTCTACCCACCCAGGTCCCTCTATCACCCCAGGTCCCTCTACTCACCCGGGGCCTCTATCCACCCAGGTCCCTGTATCCACTCAGGTCCCTCTACTCCCCCAGGTCCCTCACCCACCCGGAGCCTCTATCCACCCGGGTCCCTATATCCATGGGGTCGTCCTGTGGAGGGTGTAAGTTAAGGACTCGTCTTACCCACTTGTAGAGGTTTGGGACCCGCAGTCGCCAAGGGAGGCTCCCCAGCAGGAGACCCTGAGCAGGTGGCGGCTCGGAGCCACGTGTCCGCCGCGGGACTCTCTCCTCTGGGAGCTCGTTGTCCCCCCACGGCCTTCGGGGGAGGGGAGTGTCTCCCACGCCCCTGAGGCAGAGCCGCGGGCTTCACTCAAAGTCCACTGACCGCAGCATTTATGTTATCTTAAAACTACCTTCACAGGGGAGCCCGGGGACTCAGCAGGTGGGCGTCTGCCTCTGGTCAGGGTGGGACGTCGGGGTCCCCGCAGGGAGCTGCTTCTCCCTCTGTCTGTGTCTCTGTCTCTCTCTCTGTGTCTCTCATGAATAAATAAACATAATCTTTATAGAAACACAAAAGTATCTTCACAGAAACATCTAGAACTCTATTTGACAAAATATCCGGATTCTGAGGCTTCACCACGTGGCCACGGAAACCTCGTCCCCAGGGCCCACAGGCTCTGAGGCTCAGTGCCTTCTCCTCAGGGTATTTCAGCCTTGCTCTTGTTCCACGCGGTTTGTTCTGTTCCAGACTCTCCTCCGGTGACTCCATTTGCTCTCGATACTGGCCTCTGAGGTCTTACTTCCACGTAGTGCACTTTTAGTTCTCAAATTTCCATCATTTTTCTTTACATTTCCTATCTCTTTGCTGAGACTTCCTTTTTTGAGAAACTATTATTTATTTATTTGAACGAGCAAGCAAGCGAGCCTGTGCAGGGAGCTCCGCCACGGGGCGCGACCCCAGGGCCCCGCAATCTGATCCCGACCTGCGCCCAAGGCAGGCGCTTGGCTGCCTGGGCCCGCGGCGCCTCAAGGGGGGACTTCCTGGGTGTTGGCTGAGGAGCTCTGTCTGTTTTGTGCCCCAGGCAGGTTTGTACCGGGGAGTTTTGAGGCCTGTTTACGTGGTTTGCTTGAAATCCCAGACAGATCATTCTAGGTTCTCTGTCCTCCAGGTGGCGGCTTCCATGGATTGTCTGTATTTTGTCTCTTATTTGTGTCAATTTCTTCCTGGCTCCTGGTACAAGTGGTCTTCTGCTCGAACCTGGACATTTGAGGTATTAGGTGGTGAGACGAAAGGTGTTTGCAGCTCCCGCATGAGCAGCCTCCTCGGTGCCGCCTGGCAGGAGGGTGCGGACCGCCGGGCATGTCGGGGCAGACAGGCAGCCAGACCCTTCCCAGACGCCAACTGATGCGGCCCAAGGTCTCTGTTACCACTGGGCCGCTCCAGGAATTGCCACTTTTTTGGTCTTTTACAATGTATTTATTTATTCGGGAGTGAGAGAGAGCACGAGCCGGGAGAGGGGCAGCGGGAGAGGGAGCAGCAGGGCCCTGGATGCAGGGGGAGCTGGACATGGACCCGATCCCAGGGCCCCAAGGTCATGGTCAGGAGTTGAACCCACTGCGCCCCAGGGCCCTTGACTCTCCCTCACACGCCCTGACCCGCTGCTCCCCGCCTGGCCTTCATGGTGAGGAGGTGAGGAGGGGTGGCCTCTCCGTCCCTCCCTTCACGGGGGGATGCTGTGACTGTCCTGCGGCTGGGGTGCAAGGCCACTCATTCCTGTCGCCTGACAGCTGTCCCCTACTCGGATCACCAGCGTCTGGGGCGTCCTGCCACCACCGGCTGAAGACGAAGTCTAGGCCCTTGTTCAAATGGAGCTGGGGAGAGACTCCACCCTGGCCGTCTGGCTTCAGAGGTGGGATCTGGGGGGGCTTCGTTTGTGTGCCCTTCTGGCATCTCCAGGCTGCTGGCTACCTCACTGCCAGGAAGACAGATGCGGCCCGAAGAAAACCATGAGTTCACCTCCGTGTTGTTCCTTGCACCCTGAGGTCCCAGCCCAACCCCTGCCTTCTCTCCTTCTTTCAAAATTGTCTTGTGTTTGCTCTGTATCTATCTATCTTCAAGGTTCTTTGCTTGTACTTAGCAGGAGAAATGGGCGGAAATACGCCTACTCCACATTCCTGGAAGCAGAAACCACAGACGCTTGCTTTTAATATGGAGAAGGAGAAGGGTAAATGATATCAAGTCACAGTTTAATATTGTAACTACCAAGGATTATGACTCGCCATTAAGCTAGAAATCGCAAGAGCAGCTCCTAATGGAGCTTTCTCACTAGAATTATATTTTTGCTTTGGGATTTCACTGAATTCCCATCTTAAGTTTTCTCACTTTCAAATATTTTAAGTGTCCTATAGTAGTCATAGTCCTAGTCTACGATGACATTTAAATCTGTACAGTTCAAGTTGTAGAACTGGGCACGGCAAACACTTGGCAATGTATCTTATCACCAATTTGTACTTTCTCTGGAGGAAACTGTGCTGTTTGCCTCTCTTTTACATTCTTGGCCGGTTTCAAATTTATCACTCATATTCACAAGCAAAGAATACAGGGTCACCTTGACTGTACTTTTTAAATGAACTCACAGCACATACTAAGACTCTTTCTCTTGCCTTCTTGACACTTTTTAAAAACATTTTTAAATATTAATGAAAGTTTACATTTTTGTTTGTCAAAATTCAAACTCTAGAAAGTGCCTTCATTTCCAAATCCTAAAATCTTGGAATAATTGTAATTTATTGTAAAAAAACATAAATTACAAAGAAAAGTCTAAGTTCTGAATTTTCTTATTTATGAATTAAAGGTATCAAAATTAATTAATTATGAAATCACTTCCAAGGGTCAACTTTCCACGGCTGTGGTCGACACAGCACACTAGTGGCTGAAATGGAATTAGAACTCTCGACATCCTGCCTCTACACATCTGATGTCTGGCTGCTTCTCCAAGGAGTCCAGTGACAGAGATGGCTTGCCACCATCTGGGTAGTGAGGAGACAATTCATTGACCGCTGGCACCTACTAAGTACGTGATGGATTACATTTCCTAGAGTAACGTAAATAGTAGCTGGCCGAGCCAAGACTCACTCACTTTAGGCATTCTATCTCCAAACGCAGTGTTTGTTGTTTTACTCATCAAGCTCCCTGTGTGGGACTGATGTCAGACTGATGTCAAGCTCTGCTTCCTCTCAAAGGATGAAGATCACCAAGTCCTAGAGAGAGTGTCTATACTGTCTTCCCCTCATTTCGCTTTGACTCTGCTACATCTCTTCTTACTAACTTTCAGTGACTAATCTCCACATTTGAGACAAAGTCAAAATCCTTGTAGCCTTCCTCAAAATTCCTGATGAGAAGGCTTCTGCTTCTGCCTATTTTCCTGATTGAATAATGGTTCCTCCCTTGAACAACTAGAAAATCGGACAGGACATAGTAAACAATGGTTTTCAGACCTTGGAGAACGGGCAGTGGGACACTGTGATTCCTGAGAAAATGAAAACAAATGGGGTGATTCCTATGACAGTATCAGCTCACTACCTGGATGCAATTCTAGGCTGAAGTGAGGGGAGAAGGAACCCAAACACAGTCAAGTGGTCTTACTGAGTTGAGAGGACAACGTTTGGGAACTTTGTCCCTTTCTTGGAAGCAGAGGTGGCGAGAATCCACAGGGAAGAATGTCAGAGAGGAGGAAACTCCAAAAAGGATGGTCTGGATATTTGTGGGTGATGCCCTAGGTATTTTACTGCGTATTGATCTCCATATGCAGGAAAAAGAAATGCCCAAGGCAGGAGAGGAAACCATTGAAAAAGTATAGGCAGAACAATTCCCAGGGTCCCCGCAGAGCTGACAATAGTTCCTCCCCCCACCAGCCAGGCAGAAAGGCCTTGTAATAAAGGACTCATCGGGCGGAGTCCAAGACAAAGTGAGAATAAATTAGCCTTAAACTCCAAGGGGCTCTGGCGCGCCCTAACACAGCATGAAAGCAGGCCTCCTAAGAATCATGCTGACTTCAAATAGTACTGAGTGTAAACTAGAAATAATCCAAACTACATAAAGAAAAACAAAATACCTGGCAGCCAAAACCAAACTTCCAATCAGGCATGGGAGGAAACAGGAACGTGTAACCTGTGAGCATAAGACAAAAATTCAATAGAAACAGATTCAGATATGACACTGATGACAGAACTAACCAACAAGGACATTAAAACAACTATTGTAAATATGCTTCAGATATTCCAGATGGTAGAAAAATATGATTATTATGACAGAAATGAAAGATAAAAAAAATCAAAAAGGAATTTACAGAGTTGAACAACTTTATCTGGAATAGATATTACACCAAGCAAAATTATGAAATATTAGACACTAAATTAAAAAACATATAATTACTTTGGAGACCGCATTAGAGGCAACCAAAGTGATGTGCAGAGAGAAAAAAAAACAAAGATAATTAACAGTGAATTAGTGACTAGTGATATCAGTTTGATAAAACATATACTTGAGTTCTAGAGGAAGAGAAAGAGAAAGAGAAAACATTTGAGGAAATAATAGCCAAATTTTTACAAATTTAATGAAAGCTATAAAACTACAGATTCAAGAAGTTCAGCAAACTCCTATCAGAAGAATTATAAAGAAAATCCTCCTGAGTGATATGACAATCAAATTCACAGAAAACAGTGAATAATAGATAATTTTTAAAGTAGGCAGAGGAAAAAAAGATCTCTTAGGTATAGAGGAACAAAACTCACAATGACAGATACTACTTGTCCAAAAATGTCAAGCCAGAAAACAATGGAGCAATATCTTTAAAGAACTGAAGTCAGTCGCTGTCTTTTCCCAACCATTTGTTGAAGAGATTGTCTTTTTCCCAGTGGATTTTCTTTCCTGCTTTGTCAAAGGTGAGTTGACCATAGAGTTGTGGGTCCATTTCTGGGTTTTCTATTCTGTTCTTTTGATCCATGGGTTTTGGTTTGTTTGTTTGTTTGTTTGTTGCACGTGTCTCTATGTGTGTATGTGTGCCAGGACCATACTGTTTGATTTCTACAGCTTTGTAATATAACTTGAAGTCTGGATTGTGATGCCTCCAGCTTTTCTTTTTTTTCTTTTTTTTTTTCAAGATTGCTTTGCCTATTTGGGTCTTTTGTGGTTCCATACAAATTTTAGGATTATTTGCTCTAGCTCTGTAAAGAATGTTGCTGATATTTTGATAGGGATTGCATTAAATGTGTAGATTCCTTTGGTAGTATTGACATTTTAACATTTGTTCTTCTAATCCATGAGCATGGAATGGAGAGGAGGTGGGTGGGGGGATGGGCTAAAAGGCTGATGGGCATTAAGGAGGGCACTCTTTATTGTGATGAGCACTGGGTGTTATATGTAAGTGATGAATCACTAAATTCTACTCCTGAAACCAATATTATGCTATATGTTAACTAAATTAAATATGTCAACTGAAATTCAATATTCAGCAAAAAAAACTTTCAGAAATGAAGGCAAAATAAATACTTTTTAGGTAAATCAAAATTAGAACAGTTATTGCCAGAAAACCTGTACTGTCAGAACTCTAAGGAAAGTTCTTCAGGAAGGAAGAAAATGATAAGAAATGGAAATCTGAATCTGCAAAAAGGAGTGAAGGAAGTTGGAGATTGTAAGTTAGTGGGTAAACATAGAAGACGTTTTTCTCATCTTAGTCTCTTTAGAAGAAAAATTTTTAACACAAAAACAAACATCATGTATTGTATGGTTCATAGCATATGTGGAGAGAAGATTCACGATGAAAAAGCAGAAAGGATCTAAGAGGAAAAAGGAAAAATTCTGTTGCAAGATTCATAGAGAAGAGTGATAAAGCAATATTTGAAGGCAGAACATGGTACATTACACATGTGTATTGTAAATCTCAGGTATTCATAGAAAATAAAACAGTAAATTGCACAGGAAAAGCTAGTTTTAGAGATCAGATGTAATCATTAAAAACAAACCATTAGTTAAAGTAATGTGGGAAATGGAGGAGAAAGGAATGAACAGGAAAGGAGACAAATAGAAAATAAATATCAAGAATGACAGATTTGCTCACAATTCTACCAATTATTCCATTATATATACTGGATCCAAACACTACAATGAAAAAGGAGAGATTTTCCTATTAGATTCTAAAAATACTACTCATAACTAAAAGTACAGATGGGCTTAAATTAAGAGGATAAAAAAAGAATATTATAAAAACCTTAATCAAAAGAAAGTTGGAGGGTTTTTAAAATTAATATCTGAAAAGTAAATGTAAAGATTATTTATGAGAGAGAGAAAGAGAGAGAGAGAGAGAGACAGCATGAGCCGGGGTGGGGTGCAGATGAAGAGGGAGAGACAATCCCAAGCAGACTCCACTTTCAGACCTCAGCCCAGTACAGGGCTCAATCTCATGACCCCAAGAGTATGACCTGTACTAAAATCAAGAGTTGGATGCTGAATCTACTGAGCCCCCCAGGTGCCCCTGAAAAGTAAATTTAAACACAAAGTCTATTATCTGGGATAGAGAGAGATTTCATAATAAAAAAAAAGGATCAATATCTCAAGAAGACATAATAATAATCCTACATGTGAATGGGCTTTATAGCAGAGCAGAGCTTCCAAATACATGAGTCAAAAACTAATGGAACTTTAAAAGATTGGAAAATCTAAAGTTACAGTTGCAGACTTCAGCATTCTTCTCAATAATTAATAGAATAAGTAGGCAGAAGGCTAATAAGCACATATAAAACTTTAACTTGGCCTAGTTGGCATTTATAAAATACTCCAGCAAGTCATTTTCATATACATACAAAATATACACAAAGATAGACCATATTCTGGGTCTTAAAACAAATTACATCTAATTTAGAGGATAATAATCATACTAGGTATGTTCTCTGGCCACAATGAAAGTAAGCTAGAAATAAATAAAAAATGGCTATCTGGAAAATTTCAAGTATTTGAAAATCAAAACATACACTTCTAAATGACCCATGGCCAAAGAAGCAGAGAAGGAAATGATTAGAAATATTTTGAACCGAAGGAATATGAAAACAAAACTCATCACAATTTGTAAGATGCAGCTAATGCAATGCTTTGATGGAAATGTATAGAATTAAAACAAAGTAGGCCTCAAATCAATGCTCTTAGGTCCCATTTCAACGAAAATAGAAAAAGAAGAGCAATTAAAGTAGAAGAAAATAATAGAGTTACAAGCAAAAATCCATGAAGTAGGAAACAAAATTTAATAGAGAAATATCAATGAAATCTAAAACTGATTATGTGAAGAACATCAATGAAATTCATAAAATCCTAGCCATGTTGATCAAAAGATGGAGGGGGGGGCAAATTAACAATATCAGCAGTAAAAGAGGGACATCACCACAGATGCTACAGACTTGCAAGACTAATGAGGTAATATTACCAAGAGTTCTATAAACCAATAAATACGACACTTTGACAAAGTGGCCAAATTCTCTAAAAGACACAAACTACTAACTCTCTATAAGAAGAAATAATCTGAATGGTTTCAATATAGCAAAAATTTTCCCACAAAGGAAAACTCCAGGAGCAGTTGGCTTCCCTGGTGAATGCTAGCAAACATTTAAGGAACAAACAACAGTGATTCTGTTTTAAGCTCTTCCAAAAAATAGAAGACTCATTTTATGAAGCAAGCTTTACAGTGACACCAAAACCAAACTAGGTTTTTTTCTTTACAAAAAAAAAAAAAAAATACAACAGACAAACATCTGTGTGAGCAAAAATAAAAAATTCCTTAACAAAATGTTAAAAAAAATGAATCAGGCAATATATAAATATTTACATAAATATAAATCATGACTAACTAGGATTTTCCCAAAACGCAAATTGGTTTAACATTAAAAAATCATCCCAATAGATGCAAGAAAATTATTTGTAAAAATGTCAACATCTGTTCCTAATAAAAAAATGTCAGTAAACCAAGAATAGAAGTAATCTTCCTCATGGTAAAGGACAGCTTTGAAAAGTTGACAGCTAACATCATGTAAGTTGTAGGAGACTCTATACGTTCCTTTTAAAACTGGGAACAAGGCAATTGTTGACCCTTCCTAGTCGATGTCTTCTTGGAGATTCTGTTCAGTGAAAGGAAGAAAGAAACCGAGGCATATGAATTGGGAAATTGAAATAAAACTGTCTATTCACAGACAACACGGTCATCTACGTGGAAAATCTTATGGGATCTAAAATAGCTACTAAAGCTAATAATGAATAAATTTAGGAAACTCACAGAAACTAAGGTCAATCTACTAAAATTGATTGTATTTCTATTCATTAGGAAACTAACCTTTGACAATTGAAGTTTTTAATATGTCATCTTCAAAATAATTAAAAATACGAAATATGCAGGTATAAGTTTAAGAAAACATTTACAAGACTGTGGACTCAAAACAATAAAACAATTTTTAGAGAAGTTAAATAAGATGAAAATAAAGTGAGAGATATACAATGTCCCTGACTCAAAAGATACAATGTTGTTAAGATTTCCGTTCTCCCCAAATTGAACTACACTCTTAACATAATCCCAGATAAAGTCATCACAACCTTTTTCATTGACATTAAAAATATTATGTTGTAAATAACGAAGGGCTCATCTTTATGGAGATTCAAGGAACCTGGAATTGCCAAAAACAATTTTGACAAGAAAAAAGCTGGAGGATTTACACAACTTGAATTCAAGTCTTATTATAAAGCTGCAGTAATAAGGTAATATGGTATAGGTATAAGACAGACACCTAGAGCTAAAATCAAAAGGAATAGAGATTCCAATATACCCTATTGATTTTTTGACAAAGATGCCAAGGCAATTCAACACGTAAAGGATAATCTTTTCAACAAATGATGCTGAAAACATCAGCTATCCATATGCAAAGAATAAAAATAAAAAAGAATCTCAAACCTTAACACATACCATATACAAAAATTGATTTCAAATGGATCACAGACCTAAATATAGGAGCCAAAACTATTAAAATTTTATAGAAAAACCTATAAAAAAATTTAGAGACCTCAAATTAGGCAAAGATTTTTAAATAGGACAAAAACAGCACAAACTATAAAAGAAAAAAATTTAATTGGACTTTGTTAAAATTAAAAACAGTTGCTCTCCAAAAGCACTATAAAGAAAAAGGAATCAAGTCACAGATTTGCAAAACATTTGTCTGGATTTGTAATCCAAATACATAAAGAAGTCTTATAGCCCAATTAAAAAGTGGAGAAAAAAAAGATTTGAATACACTTAAAATGAACCTACACAAATCGTAAACAAGCACCTGAAGAGATAATCGACCTCATGAGTGTTGGAAGAGTGTTCGTCAACACTACAGTGAGATAACACTACAGACCCACTAGGTCGGCTAAAATCAAAAGGAATCATGACAAAAAGGCAAGAACAGCTAAAATTAAAAGGCTTTCGTGTTGACGGGGACGTGGAACTCTGACATGTCACTGGCAGGGATGCAAAATGGCCCAGCTACTCTGGGAAACAGTTGGGGAGTTTCTTACAAAGCCTAACACACCTCCATGCGCGCCAGCATCCCCGTTCTTAGGTGTGCATCCTGGGACGTGCAGCTGTACAGAGACTTCCGCTCAAATGGCCGTAGCGACTTTGTTCACAAGGCCCCAGACTAGAGAGATCCTAAATCCCCATCAGCTGGTGAATTGACAAACAACTGCGGCCAAAGGCAAGAGGGCACTGATCCCTTCAGCCCTTGACCCACACAGATGGACCTCAGGACGTTGTCCTAGGAGGACGTGCTGGCCATGAAAGACTCCACGATTCCATCGGCATGAAAGTCTAGGAAGGATGAAACTATGGGGATCAGGAGCAGATTAGAGGTTCATGGGGCGGGGGATGGGGGTGGGAGGAGGAGATGGGAGAAAGGGCCCCGGAGAGCTTGAGAAAGCCATGGGGATGTTGTGTCCGACTCGGGCCCTGCTCACACCTCGTCGGGGGTGCTCTACACGGGCCGAGTGTTTTCTTTTTACCTTACACTTCAGTAAAGCCGATTCTCTTTAAAATGAAAGAATGGAAAAGGGTGCCGCAGGCAAACACCGGTGCAGACAAGGCGAGAGTGACTACGTTAACATCAGACGGTGCAGACGTCCAACAGGCACGTGGTGCACAATTAGAAAAGCTCAGTCCACAATATTAAAGGGACTCATTCATCAAGAGGACATGTTAGGGTTTACTTGACTTCCTACCCACCGATTTTTCTCTATGGCTCTTAAAATTAATCATCCTTCGCATTAATTTATTTCCCTTCAGAAAGAAATGTTCTAAAATCATTTTGGTTGTCGACTTAGTGCGGCTTGGAGCAGGGAGTGTTGCTGTCCCCAGATTGTGTTGTCCCTGAATGTCTGCGCCAGATTCTCGGGGCCTCGGGCCCTACTCTGGCTACTTTGTTCTGCATAGACACATCACTATTTGTCTTTCATTCAGAAGTCTGATGTCAGTGGCCTTGCTGACGCATGTCCCAGTGTTGCGCAGGAGAAAAGGAACTCATAAGACAGAAACATGGAAATATCTAGAAAAATGAGCTGATGTGAACACCACCATTGACCCACAGGACGGTCAAGACAAGACAAGCCGTGAAGCTTGAGCGATCGGCCTTCGGAATCCCTGATTCCTCTGTGATGGGCAGGGAGCCAGCTCGGCCCCCCTCGCGGCCTTACCCCACCTGCTGCCTCCACCCCCAGTTCCTGCAGCTTCAAGCAGGACCCTCGTGGGGCGACCCTCCTGCCCCTGAGGCCTCCTGCCCAGAGCACCTCCCTGCCAGAGCACCTCCTTGCATAGAGCAGCACCCTTCCTCCTCACCGTGAGTCCCCAGAGCGCCTCCCTGCACAGAGCAGCACCCTCCTCCTGCCCCTCAGTCCCCAGAGCATCTCCCTGCACAAAGCAGCACCCCCATCCTGATCTGGGAATCTCACCGTCCTCACCTGTCCCGCACGGATGTCCAAGTTCCCTGAACCTGTTACCTCCCAGGGCTCATGTTCTGCTCCCCTTGCACCTGCAGATGAGCCATGGATTCGCCAGCAGGACAGGGGGTTCAGGGGTCCCCAGCTCAGGGTACCCACAGGCCTCCCCCAGGCAGGACCCTGACAGACGACACCTCCTGTGGCCCACCAGTGGCCCGCCAGTCGGGTCTCTAGGTGAGCAGAAGCTCGGAGCGTGCTTGCCACGGGCCTGGTGAGCTCACGTAGACACCCCCGAGCGGTGCTCTGCCAGCATCCGTGCAGGCCCTTCTTGCCCTTGGAGAGCTTTGCGGCCCTGTGGCCCTTCCTCATGCAGGCCGGGACCTCCGTGCCCCTCGGCATCCCCGGTGGAGGGTGCAGGCGGTCGCTGGGTCCCACTGGCTCCCACGGGGCCTGAGGTCTTCCGGGCCCTCAAGGCCTGGCCTCTGTGGGGACATCCGTTCCTTGATCCGGCTCCTTCCTCGGCAAGGCTCCCTGCTACTTCCTAGGCCCTTGCGTGTGGCCCTGGAGCCTGAGCTGCAGCTTCTTGCTTCTCTGCTCTGAGGCTGTGTGTGTCCCAAGCCTGCGGCATTCGTGGTCACTGCACGGCCAGGGGTCCCCGAGCCTGGTGACTCAGTTCATGAGCCGGGCTGGTGTGCGAGTAGAGGGAGCCCTGGGCACCAGGCACCGGGCCTGCGACTGCTGGGCTGAGCCGCATCTCCAGTCGGTTTATGTGGGGTCACTCGGCAGCCCGCCCTGGACGGGTCGCCCCTCCGCTTCCTAACCTGGACAATGGCAAGTCGGAACAAGAGACGCATAGATGTGGCCGCCGCTCTGCGTTCCCGGTTTGTGTGCCAGTCAGCTGGGCTGCAGGACCGGAGGGTGGCATTCATTATTTATTGAGGGTCTTATGATTATTTATTAGTCGCTGTATTAGTATTAGTGCCGATTTGTTCTTAATAAATCTGTTTTCTATTTATCTGCAAGTGATAAATTTTTAATAGAATAAATGCTTTGTGTTATTGAAAAAGGCTGTATTTACATAATGCCAACCACAATTTTTCCAAATTGCATAGTTAAGATAGATAATTTATTGCAATTGATATCTAGTAGATTTTTGTTTAAATCTCACTACCTCAAAATTATTAGTTACTTTGTTGAAAAAAATATCAACAGGTCATTTTACTGGGGTATATTTTCAGCCCCAGAAACTTTTCTCTTGAGTCATGATGGTGATAGGATCCTGGCTCAGGGGCCAGATGCGCATCCACGCTGAGGCTGCAGGTACACGTGGGTTTTCTGACATGTCTTGGGAGGCCGATCACTGCACAAAAAAGAGCCTCTGGGAAAGAAATAGATCCCCTGGGGGCAGATAAAATAACTGAGTCTGAATTTGTGTCTAACAACTGATTAGTTACAGGAGAGAGGGCAACTCGACCGTCACTCTAGATTCTTTGTGAAGGTTCTGGGCTCCACACCCAGAGGTCAGGGAAAGATGACTTCAGTACTTAGGCCTGGTTCCAGCGCACGGGGGACCCTGGGAACCAAGGGCCTAAAGGCCAGTGCATGGAAGCAGGACCATAGGGCCCGTCCTGTCCTAACGCCGATGGCGGGACCCCTCCCTGGAACCCTCACATGCATTTGCCCAGACTACGCGCTTTCGGGTAGACTGGATCATAGCCCCCCTGTAGACTGGATCATAGCCCCTCTGTAGACTGGATCATAGCCCTCCCATAGACTGGATCATAGCCCCCCCATAGACTGGATCATAGCCCCTCTGTAGACTGGATCATAGCCCCCCCCCATAGACTGGATCATAGCCCCGCTGTAGACTGGATCATAGCCCTCCCATAGACTGGATCATAGCCCCTCTGTAGACTGGATCATAGCCCCCCGTAGACTGGATCATAGCCCCCCATAGACTGGATCATAGCCCCCCATGTAGACTGGATCATAGCCCCCCCCATAGACTGGATCATAGCCCCCCTGTAGACTGGATCATAGCCCCCCCTGAAGATGGGTACATGCAGATTCCGTAGGGTCCCAGGCAGTGCAAAGACGTGAGGAAGAAAGCAGTGGTCAGAGAGAAGACGCTGCTTGAAAAAGAGGAAGCAGCCAGGGGTCCCGGGTGGCAGGTAGCCCTGGAGCTGAAGGGCTGGGGACAGACTTTGTCCCAGGGCCTGCAGAGGGCGTGGGCTGGCTGCCACCTGGAGCCTAGCCCCGCATCGAGGATTCCAGGCTTGGGACGCACAGGATTTTAAAGAGAATAAAACTGTATTGTTTTAAGCCATGAAACGTGTGGACGTGTGTTATACAGCAGTGTAGACCACGGTCTGTCTCCCCCCAGCCAGCCACAGGGTCACCACGGTGACCTCCCCCTGATGGGGAAGTGGCGAGGGAAACCGCGGAGCTGGGCAAGGCCAGGGCTGGCCCTGGCTGCTCGTGGGCAGCCCCCTGCTCCTCGAGTGGCCTCGTCCCAGGGAAGAGGCCCGCCACGCTGGGCTCCGGCCTCCTGCGGTCGCCTCCTCACCCGGGTCTCCCGAGCTCTGGCAAGCCCTCCCCAACTTCGCCCCCCGCCCCCCGCTGGAGTGGAAGGACTGTCTTGCTGAAGGGCCAGGAAAGCCGCCAGAGACAGGGCCCATTGGGCACGGGCACCAGGGACCTGCCAGTACCCCGGAGGCCCTCTGAGCCTTCTGTTCCACGCCAAGCCCTTGGTCCCTCTCGCCGGTGGCCCCACTTAGCCCTCAGGAGCCCCAGCGAACTGTGGCAAAGGGGCCTGGACCCCCGCCCCCGGGGGTCTGCGGACTCTCGTGGCTCAGGGGGAGCCTGACGCCTTCCTCCGCTGCCTCCTGCTGCTGCGAGGCTCCAGCACCGCCCGGCTGCCTCGGTGGAAGGGACAGCAGCTCCCTGTGGCCTCCCCGCACGAGGGCGGCCCGCAGCCTCTCAACACACCCCGGGCCCAAGGTCCTTCTCCTCCTGGAGTGTCCAGCAGCCCCAGGCCCCACTCACCAGCGGCTGTCGCAGGCCCAGGAGCAAGCAGGCCTGTCCTGCCTGCGTCACCACCGGAGCCACGCGCTCGTGGACAGTGAGCCCGGCCCAGCCCAGCCGCGTGGGGTGCAGGCCCCCCCCTTCCATCCCCGAACCCTCCCCTGATGGCAGGCCCGGGGCACCTCAGTACTTGTCCCACGAAAGAAGCAACGAGTGTGGAGACTAAGAACTGGTGGGACTAATAGGGCTGGGGAGCGACAGCATGTGCCAGCCCGGGAACCCCGGGGAAGGACTTTGTGAACGAGCCGGGAAGAATTCAAGGGAGGCTAAATTTCTCGCAATCCTGTGGGCAAGGCCTGAGTCAGAAAAATACTTCTTGTTGCTGTTATTTCAAAACTGTTTTTCCTCCAGGCTGCTGTAATCTGGAGAAACATATGTTAAATATGTTATCTTTCACGAAGAACCGGTGAATCTAAATGTGTGCAATTTGTTTCTTTTTTTATTTTTCCCCACGTTTCTATTCATGGTGACGACATATTGTAATAACAATAAAAGAAATTAAAAATGAGGGAAATTATCCAGAAATCTGCCTATGAAAGCAATTCTTTTATTTTCCATGTTTCCTCCCAGGAATTATCTATATGCTGGCAACGCAGTTCTAGGCTGCTTCCCACAGTGGAATATTTAGGACAAAGACAGAGCTCTGCTTCTAACAAGTTCGGAGACATTGGCCGCATCACTTAAAATCTTGGGTATCAGCTTCCCCATAGTTAAAACCATACTATTGGACTTGACCTTTTTAATGGATCCTCTCGGTTTAAAAATCATTTGTGCTTTCATACGTGCAACAGAGGGAGTCTTACTTGGAAGCATCATATTTGGGAAACTGAAAATGTTTAAAAGCTGAGAGAATGTGCTGGCAAGTGACAACGGTGATTAGGAACGCCACAAACAATAGACAGGAGCAGAAACTGAAACTCTAGTAACCTTCTGACAAACAGACTCTAAAATAAACTGCTTGTTTTGTTCTAATTCTAGAATTTCCCAAATTTGTTTGCTTAACATCTTTCTAACGGCAGCCTAGCCGTCTGCATGAAACCTATCCACCGTTAACCACAGAAATATCATCGCAGCGTCGCTAAAGGTCAACAAATTACGTTCCTCCTTTCACCATGTCGTGGTTGCGTGCTACACAATTTGGAGTGATGCTGGTCTTAGTCCGCAGCGGCCGCTGTTAAGGAGGCCATGGGCCGGGTGGCTTAAGCAGCAAGGGTGGATTTCCCACGGTTCTGGAGGCCGGGAAGTCCGAGATCCAGGTATTGGCGGAACCAGCATCTGCTCAGAGCCTCTGCCTGTGGCTCTTGTGTGACTCAACATTACTGCAGATTAAATGTCGTTGGCAGGGGACCCTGCAAAGCAAGGGCACAGTTCCACGCACACCCATTTTAGATGACGCGGCGCCAACGTGAGGACCGTCTGTATCTCAATCCGGACACTCGGGCTCTAGTGCAACCTCAAGAGCGTGTGATGTATGCACAAGATTTAGCAGAACGTTTAGTCACCGTTCTGGTCAGAGCTGTGAGGACTGCTGTTGAGCAGGTGGCCAAGGGTCACCCTAGTTTCACCGCCGAGCGGTGCTATTGCAATGTATGAGCGTTGGCAAGTTTTTGGGTGCTACGGTGCCCATAATGTTTTTGCTGAGACTTAGGAAATGTGATGCTTATATGAAATAAGGAAAGGCATTAAACTAGAAATGGCAAGTAAATAATAACTCAAAAGCCAAATTGGAGCACCGTGTGGAGAAGCATCCTGAGGTCCCGTGTGGAGGTTGCAGGGAAGGAAGGGTATGTAACTGCCAGGCTGTTCTCGGCTATATGGACAGTGGAGAACGTATTCCACATGTTTTCCATTCTTACATAAGTAATAAGACGATGTGACTACATGTCATAGTAATGTGAAATCAGATTCTAATGTAAATGCTATTTATGAAAGTAGAGAGGTCTAGTAGGATTCAGACCATATTATAGGTCTTCAGACATAGTAAGCCCTTTTCGGGCTTCAGAAACTGAGAAAGGTATCCTGTGTGCATTGGCAGAGGGTGACAAGTAGACCCCAAGTGAATTCGGCCCAGGAACCCTCAAAGAAGTTGTGGCGCGGCAAAGAGCGTTCAAGATACGTTCCATGACTGTTTTCTCACGAGACACTTTGCAAAGGCCAGTGTGTATTTTTCTTAGATGCCTCTGGAGCGGACATCAGTCACCTTGACTGGTCTCTGATTTTAGCCAGAGGTGCAATGGTCGCCTTCATTCAAATATAGGATAGTCTTGTACTGTTAATGCCTCATTTCAAACATGAACTGGATACGTTTTCTCCTGCAGAGGCCTGGCCTTCTTTTCCTTGAGGCATCATCTTCTCCCCAACACTACGGGGACCAGGTCGGCCAGCTGGCACATGAATGCAAACGTGGAGTTGAAATCGCTGAGGGAAATCCTTGAGCTAACAGGGGATTGAAGCCAGTGGGTAAATAGACTTGCCTCCCCTCCTGGGGGGGCATTTCTGGGATGTATCCTACTTTTCTGGAATGTATGACTAGTGGAAAGGAGCCCCCGTTGCCTACAGTGATAACCTCGGTAATGTACCCTTTTGTCAAGTTTTCCTTCTTTCCTGTTTTATTATCCCTTCCCCCTCAGTCCTGAGATTATCTTCCAAATAAAATGCCTGAATAGAAGTCCTCATCTCAAGCTCTTCTTAGGGGAACTCATGATTAAACAGAATTCTTTAAAGCTGCAAGAATCATTCAGTTAATATCACTGAAAGCTGCATGATAAATGGATGATCTGAGGCCATACTTTATAAAAAATATTCTGTTTTCATCAATGGAAATTGTACAAGATCCTCCTAAGAAGGAAGAAGTTTGTAGTTTGGGTCAAAATGGCACAAAAAATGCCTATGCTTACTTGCCATTCTCACACAAAATTAGAAATGACAAAAAAGAGAATCCCTATAACATGCTAGAAAACAAGAGATTGCCATTGATGAATCGAAATTTTGGAGAAATATTTGATTAATGGAAGGCAGACAAGTTTAATGGCCAATAGCACATGCAAGATAGGACTTCTAGAAAAGGTAGGGGCACTTCTATAGAGGCTCTAAGCCCACAGGTGATAGGGTCAGGGAGCAGGGATGGGAGTTAGGGCAATTGCCTGGGTGATTGTTTTGGTAAACCACAGAAACAGCTAAGAAGTCTGCTGCTTCTCCTCCCTACTGCCTCCTCCATCAGAATTTATATCTAGTGGCTCATAGATACACAGGGCCCTTCATCCCAAAGCTGGACAGATCCAGAGACTCAGAGCAGGGTACAACATCTCCGAGGATACTCATGAATAATGGAAGGGCTGCACCAGATAAGGTACTTACACCCCCAAGCAGAATTAGATTCTGCTCCTCCCAAGCAAATGCTGGCAGCAGTTCCCAAGAATATCCACAGGCAGGGACACAGAGATCTCAAATATAAAGCACATAACCAAAATTACCACATATTTTAGTACATCAATAAGATGTCATCAAATTCAGCAAAGAGAACTAACACCCCAAAAAAGAGTTATTTTTTTAAATTGGAGTTCAATTTGCCAACATATAGCATAACACCCAGTGGTCATCCCACCAAGTGCCCCACTCAGTGCCCATCACCCAGTCACCCCAACCCCCACCCACCTCCCTTTCCACTACCCTCTTGTTCATTTCCCAGAGATAGGTGTCTCTCATGGTTTGTCACCCTCACTGATATTTTCACTCCTTTCCCCTTTATTCCCTTTCACTATCAAAAAAAAAAGAGTTATTAACAAATAGAAGAAGAAATAAATATAATCATATGATAATTTAGCATCTGATAAAGCTGCTATTCAATTCTCATGACAAATAGATGGAATACTCACTAAATAGGAAAATATTATTTGGCTTCCTTTCTCATTCTTTACAATAAAAATAAATTTCAGGTTAAAGGATAGTGTTAGCAGAAAACATGGTTAAATATTTTTCCAGTTTGTGCATGGGAAAGACCCTTTTTAAAATGATCCCAAAAAACCTGGAAGAAAATGAAGTTTTAAACAATTGCATTGAAATAAAATTAAAAACTGAGTGAAAAAGTGGGAACAATTGCAACACCCCCGGCAGAAAAAGAGCTAATCACTTTAAAAGATAATGTATTGTTTTGTTAAGGTTGTGAGGAAGTAGGCATTCATAAATTTTTAGTACAATCTCTTTGGAGGACAGTTTTGTAATGCTCATCAACATTTTAAATGTGTATACATTTAGGCTGGCAATTCCATTTCTAAGAATTCATTGTATAACTCATCTTCACACAATGAGAAAAAAAGTAAATATGCAGAGATGTTTACTACGGTACTGTTTGTATTAGCAAAATAAATCCCAGTAATAATGTTTATCTATAGAACAGTAGATAAGTAACTTATGGTGATCAATATAGTAAATTTTGAGAAAGTATTTTTTAAAAAGATAATTATTTATGTGTGCATATAAAATTACCTCCAAAACTATATCAGTGCAATAATGAAAAGAAACAACAAAGCAGTCATATTTCAGAAGTATATTTAGCAAACCAATTTTTTGTTTAAAAATGTATATACTCCACAGGGCAGCCCATGTGGCTCGGCGGTTTAGCACTGCCTTCAGCCCGGGGCATGATCCCGGAGACCCCAGGATCGAGTCCCACATTGGGCTCCCTGCATGGAGCCTGCTCCTCCCTCTGCCTGTGTCTCTGTGCCTCTGTGTGTGTGTGTGTGTGTGTGTGTGTGTGTGTGTGTCTCTCGTGAATAAAAAAATAAAATATTTTTTAAAAAATGTATATACTCACATACAAATATATGCTTAATATGTACAAAAAATTTCTGGAATTCTGTACCCACAAAAAAGAAACTGTTGACATAAGTTGATTCCCAGAAGCTCTGATGGCCCTAGATAAGATGAAGACTTAATTTTTTATTTGTTCATTGAGGCTTTATTGGGGGGGGGGGGTCCTTTTATAATAAGCATGAATCATCTTTTCAATAAAAATATTTTTAAAATTAAAGGGTCATTATTAACCTCAGAATATAGGACAGGAGAAATCAGGAGTAAGCTGTTATGTAAACTAACCTATTAGATATCTTGGAAATGAAAAAAAAATATGATCAGTGAAATTAAAAGAAAATCTAAGCAGATGGAATGGACTAACCAGATCAGCTAACAAAGATCAAAGTCAGAAGCTGAAACCTCAGGTTGTAAGGTTGCAAATGCTCACAGAATAAAACACAAAATAAGAAATACAGAAAAAAAAAAGAAAAAAAGTAAGAGACCTGGAAGACAGATTCGGAAATTCCATCATTTGTCCAATACGAGTTCTGGTAAAAGAGAATAAATGCAAATGGTAATGAAGAACTACTCGAGTCAATAGAAGAATATTTTCCAGAGTTTTCAGGTGGAAAGAACCATCTAAATGCCAAATGAATTGAACAAAAGACCATCCACACCTAGATCTACCGCAGTGGAATTTGAAAAATGAGAGTAATGGGGAAAAAAACTAAGAAACCCTATGTTCATTGCAGCATTATTCACAAGAGCCAAGCTACAGAAACAATCTCGGTGTCTGTCAACAAATGAACGGATAAAGATGATGCAATGTGTGCGCACACACACCCACACACACACACGCAGGGCAGAATATTATCCAGCCACGAGAAAAGGGAGACCCTGCCATCTACAAGCACCCGCACAAAGCCTGAGGGTGCTGTGTTAGAGATAAGTCAGAGAGAGAAAGACAAATACTGTATGATATCACCTACATGTGGAATCTAGAAAAACTGAACTCAGAAATAGGGTAGAGTGGTGGGTTCCAGGGGCCAGGGAATGGGGGAAATGAGACGATGTTGGTCAAAAGGTACAAACTTACAGTTACAAGATTATTAACCAGTTCTGGAGATCTAATGTACAACAGGATGATTACAGGTAATAATACTGTGAAGTTACTAAGAGAGTGGATCTTAAATGTTCTTACCACAAAAAAAGAACTAGTAGTTACGTGAGGTGGTGAAGTGTTGGCGAATGCCGGGGTGGTAATCGTTTTGCAGGATGCAAGTGTATCAAATCAACACGTTCTACGCCTTCAGTTCATTCAGTTGTATGTTACCTCCACGTCGATAAAGCCAGGGAGAAAGAACGGCGTAGGAATGCTCATAAACATCACAGGTGATGAAAGATGGTGATGGAGCAATATATTCACGGTTATAAAAATGAGTAAATGATCCTACCATTATAACCCACTCGACCAAGTGCTGTCTGGGGAGACACAGTCACCCGGGGGACAAACCCGCTTCCCCAGGACCCTGGGGGTCTACAGGGTGATGTCAGGGGTCTACCTCCACACGTTGATCAGAGTAGCCGAAAGCAAAAATGTTTTTTCTGCTCTTACTAAAATATAAACAGAAGAAGAACAAGAACATTTAATCAAGCTCTTCATCAAATTATCTCTCAATTAAGAACTTTGACGATTTCAATATATATCTGGTAAAACTAATTAAACTCAGTTGGGCAATAAGAGAAGCCCAAACGTTTTATTCTGACAAACACTGACATGTGCCAATTTGAGAATGTGCACACAGAGGGACACACGCAGGCCGGATTCCATCACCAGTGCTCGGATCATTATGGTCCAGATAGTGTAGCAAACACAATTCTCTATGCTGAAAAAAATGGATGGAAGGGTGAAAATTACTGGATAATTTATCCCAACATTTTCTTGATTCCTCCAACCATTTTCCCATTTTTTTCTAGTTATAATTCCTTTTGACAAATTATCTAGATATCTGGGTCAACAATATATTTCACCTTGTCTTATAAAACTACCTTTATTCGCCAATGGAGATGTCACACCTGAGTCCCATATGTGGGCAGACCAAGTACGCAACAGGGAAGCTATACTTTAGGTTAAAAATGTAACAGAAGAGTTTTGGGGGTGAGTATTGCAGATCCAAATGTTTTGCACCCCTTTTCTGTTGGTTGAAGTGCTTTACGCTTCTTTCCTTTACTAAAATAGCAGAAACATCTGCATCTCCTCCCTCAATCAGTGTAATGCTTTATGGGTAACAGATTTGCAAATAGCATGAGTTACATGCAGTAAACCCTATTCTTGTTCTTATTAATCACTCTCCATCAACTTATCCCTCAGGTGTTCTGGCTACAAAAGCATGCCGACAATCAACAGTAATGGTTTTAAGTTAGTTATTTGACAAGTAGGTCCCCATGCAAAGAGTTTCTTGTTAATTATTTAAAGAATCAGTGCCAAGGGGTAGCTTTGCTTGTTCTCCTGTAAGTCATATGCATTTGCCTCTCTTTTCCTCCTCTTTTCTCCTCTTCCTACTTCTCTGCAAAATTTTTAGAAGCCTAACATCTAGTCACTCTAAGATGCAGTAAGTTGTTTTAAACTTTTGTGTAGCAAATTCATTCCAAATCTTAGACCAGCCTCTGATCATAATCCCATGTACATCGCTCTGACATTATATAAAAAGAAATATAAATGATAAGCATATCACAGAGAATATATTTTCCCAGATCTTTTAGATTGCATTTTCCTTGCATCTCAGTTTCTGGGGGAAATGATGATTAATGAATCATTAAATGCACATGACCAGGAGTTCACATGGGAATAAGGTAGATTGGGAAAATTTCTATTCAAAGGTTGTGAGCAAATGATGTGTGAAATTGTTGACAAATTGCCTTCATTAAGCTTTTGAAGTGGATATTTTTTTTTTTCCACAAATTTGGCTTCCGTTCAAAATATAGCTGTGGAGAGTTTGAGACATTCACTGTCAAGTTACAATCCACGATAATTCTTGTCCTTGGGAACTTTTATTTTTGAGAAAATTGGAGAAAGTTTAAAGTAGGGTTCTCCTTGGCAGTACTAAATGGATAAAACTCATTTCTGAGCAGAACAGGGATTTAAATGCTGCCTTAGTTATCCCATAGATGGATAAAGGGAACAGGGATGAAATACGAAGACCGTTTTTGTCAGTTGTTGATCTCTCAAAACAAAGACCTTTGACAAGGGGTCCGATGCTTATGCTTAAAATTTTGCACGTTCCATTATAGTTGTTGTCTCTTTTCAGCTCCGTGTCATGTAGTGTAATGGACAAAACCCTGGTCTTGTGGTCTGTTGGGGTTTTATTTTATTTTATTTTTTTAATAATAAATATATTTTTTATTGGTGTTCAGTTTGCCAACATACAGAATAACACCCAGTGCTCATCCCGTCAAGTGCTCACCTCAGTGCCCTCTGTTGGGGTTTTAAATCCCGGTTCTGCTCTTTACCATGGGAAGAGCTCCAGACGACCAGCTTCTCTGTGCCTCAATATTCTTATCTGAAATTGAAAATAATATCTATCTAATAGAATTGGGCTGAGAATTAGATTTTAATTTGAGAATATATATATAAAGTCCCTAGCTGCTACCTTGTAGTAACATGTACCATCACACATTTGGACAATGAGCACAAATCTCGGTCTGAACCTTGGATCTAAAAAGCCAAACACAATCCAGTTTTCTGTAAAAGTGGTATATTTATCTATAAATCCATGATTTGGGGTCTTCACTTTTGGTTCCTATATTTCCCACATTTAGGCCTTCTTTCCTCTGGATCATCTCAGCATAGGATAGATTATTTTGATAACATATTTATGCAACAATTCCTGCTTCTTAAAAGGCTTCCCTGAAAATCTTCTTTCTTTTTCATACAACTCTCCAGTGTGTAAAAAGACATATCCAGCCAATGTCAGAGGGAAGACGAAGGTCCAGATATCCTGTAGCCCGTCTCCAACTGTCCTTAACTATGGGTAAATATAAACTGGCGTAGGCCAAGCAGGTTATTCTGACAAAGCGCGTCCTTCCTGATAGTTCACAATCTGAAAAACATAGAGAACTTTGTCTCAGATCTTCAAGGAATTTGATATCATTTTCCACAAATGGATCCATTCTCCAGTCATCAATTTTGCAGATGAATATCCCATGAGATGTGGGTCTGAGCAGACTGACTCTGCAAGGGAGATATCAATTTGTTTCTAATTCATGGTCAAGAAAAGAGTTATTTTGTAAGTTCCTCCATTTCTTATTGTTTTTTTTTTTAAGATTTTATTTATTTATTCATGAGAGACACACACACACACAGAGAGAGAGAGAGAGAGAGAGAGAGAGAGGCAGAGGGAGAAGCAGGCTCCATGCAGGGAACCCGACGTGGGACTCGATCCCGGGTCTCCAGGATCAGGCCCTGGACCAAAGGCAGGTGCTAAACCACCGAACCACCCGGGCTGCCCCATTTCTTATTGTTTTAACCTACACTCAGTCCTCTCTCCTTTTGTGTGGTACAGACTCAACAAGGTCTTATGGAGCTTATGTCTCAAGACCAGTTTCAGAGTTTGAACTCTGTCAGTTGGCTTCTGGTATATTCTTCACTGATAAAACTTGCCATATTTTGGTAGAAGGAATGGCAACAGGCGTTGGAAGTTTAGTCACATGCTGCCTCCGGGAAGTCACTATTTGACCAACGTGGCTATAGCGATCCTATCAAACGTCTTCTAGATTCCAACATTTGAATGCTGCAGGGGACGAAAAAGTCCGAATCTGCATGTCCTGTCAGCTTGTGAGTCAAGGTCAAGAGAGGGTTCCTAAGATACAAACCAATAAGAGGTGTGATTGTCTTCTGAGCTTCCTACCACCTGGAGGATTTCAGAGTATTGCTTGGAAGGAAAGGTAGAACCGTGGTGTTTCATGAGGGCCCCCTCCTCCCCAGGAAGTGTCGCTGGGAAGCAGGGACCACTCTAGCGATGGCCGGAATTAGAAGCAGAGCACCTCAAACGCCCCGTTCTCGATCCATATGCTGGGGAACCTGCGAGGTACAAGTGGTCATTTCTATGGACCTGTGTGTCTCCTGTCATGAGTTGCTCTTGGGAGACAGGGGGCTAGACCGACTCACAAGATAACAGTTTGGGAGGAGGAACTTCACCTATTTTTATATATTTATAAATTGTATATCCAATTGTTTATCTATTCAGGTCATACACATTTCCCCAGCATGCCAGGACTGAACTGCTTAAAACTGCAAAAAGCATTGGAAAATAATCAGACTCTCGTAAGGTTTTATGGCTTCAGCCTTGTTGTCAACTTCTGTAGTTACTTTGGCCCTCAGTTTCCTTTTCTGTAATCTAATTGTCAGAATAATTTCTCTTAGCCTTTACCTTCTGTGATGACTGCTATCGTTCGCTTCTTCCCCAAATCCCTACTGGCTACGAGGTGCATTTCTGTATAGCTTGCATTTAATTCTCCTTTTAAGTGGGTTCTTGACAGTCATCTTTGCTATTCCTCTAGTATCAAAGAAATGTATCCACTGAGATTAGTGGGAAATATCAAAGCATTTATCCCACTTAGGGGCAGCACTATGCATCAAAGTGCTGGAAGTACCTTGGTGGGCAAACTCCAGCTATTAATTTGAGCTTTAGAAGTTAAATATTACTATAACCTCACCATCCCTGGGCTACTCAATAGGCTTCCATCTTGAAGTGATGAAATTTCTCTTTAATTTAGAATGTACATGAGGTTAAGAGTCGTCGGTGAATTTTGATATGTAAATTTCACAAAGTTTTAGACCTCAAGTTGATGAACATTACAATTTTGTTGACATCATCACTAACTCAGGGAATATTGCAATTAATTAAAGGATGGAATAGAGGCAAATCTTCTAGCTGACAGATAAAGGTTATTACACACAAGACAGTGACCAGTTATTCTGAGTAGACAGAATAAGAAAATGTGCACTGGCCTTTTGTAAAATATTTATCGAGATTGGGGGGTGGTCTCCTGGAGGAGTTGTGGACTTCCCCTATGCCTCCACCAAGGGTCTTGTACTCCAGGGTAAACGATCTCCATTGATGAAGGAGAGATTAGCAAGAGACAGGACAAAAACAATCATTCCTTTTCATTTGTCTGTCTTCTGCGTATGTGCTTCTGTTGCATCGTGACTTAAGCCAGGCCCAGGTAACCCGGAAATTATCATCAATTTCAAGATATATGCAACCAGTCATTCACAAAAATAATCAGTCTATGTCTTGGATGGCCCTGACCCATAGTTTGAATTAATTTCAAAGGTAACAGAGAAAATATAGCTTTATTTAAACACTAAAAGAAACGTAGTCTTAGTTTTCATTTTCAATTCTATTTTTATATTTAAAAAATATATTTTGGCTTTTTTCTTGCAGGATCAAAATCCTCTTACTGAGTACCATTTTTCCGATTGACCTAACTGATCTGAAGGTCAAGAACTGCCCAAGCTGTGACGATGTCCTGAGCATTTTCATCTTGTTGAAGCCATCCCACCATTTTGTCCTTTCGAGACAAATCATAGCATCTACCTGAGAATGCGCTGCATGCCCGTGCTTGGAGAAATGCGTCCCCACCTTCCCCAGTCTTCAAAGGTATGAAGGTCGACCCCTGAGAAGGAATTGGTCCACAGGCTATCAAACAAGCCTGTATGTCTGTTATTAGAGCACTCCCCCTGGCTTATGCATGGGATTGATTATTTTCCCAAATAGTTCAAAACATCTGCTAGTACCTAAAAACTCTCATTGATTTCTGGATTGCCTGTTTGGTTATGTAATACTTATGCTGAATACTCTAGGCTACTCTCCAGTTTACTTCCAGATATAATTTCAGAGCTGATGTTAATCTGTAAAAGCACATGGGATTTGGATTTTGGCAATCCTGAAGACAGCCTCCCTCTCTACACACCATCTTGATGGTTGATGTAAGCCAATGGGTCCTGAATTTTACCTCCCGCAAGCTGGCAATTCCTAACTGATTAACTTCAACTCTGGAATTGGCTTCTACCCACTGGTTTGATGAAGCCAATGTCTGCTCTCCTTAAGGTCATGATCCTGAGCATACTGAGATCATTAAAGGGGGGATGAGATGTTTTTTGAATGTGACAGTACAGATTCCTTACTAAAAACCCCTTTATTTTAACATTATGAAGAAACTGATTTTTAAAAGACAAACCTGTAAGCCAATTGGCAATATAATTCTACCCAGCCCGTAAACAAAGGAAAAAAGTAATAACGAGTTTCAGAATTTATTTTAATATTAAAGGAACAGCTAGTGTCATTAAAACACACGATAGACATATGATTAGTACAGCCTATAAAGGTAGGCTTTCTTCTGGGGCTCCAAGTCAGATAAAATTAGCTTTTGATGATCTTTTCTTTTGGGTTAAAATAAATCTACATGATAGGAGAAACTTCTATAAAATATAAAACTATTTTTTAATGGATTCTATATAACCAAAATGTTTTCTCTATTTGGGACTTGATTTAAAATATTTAAGATATTTAAAATCAGTTTCAGTCCCGTACAACTTTAATACAGATCAAGTGTTTTAAAATATTTATGATAAAGAAAATGATTCCATCTGGGCAGGGAATTTATTACTGGAATATCATACCAATTTGAATTGAAGCCACTGTGAGATTAATTTCTTCTCTGCTGCTGGAATATAAATGTGTTCTGACAGCTGCTTTCTGTAACTAAAGTGCACTTATTTGCATGCAGTGTCTCCTACTCAATGAAATCATATATATCAGAGGAACTTTGAATGGTTTAAACAACAAACAGAGATTGATTATCAACGCAAATGCCAACCAGGGATTTACTATAAATAAAGTATTGGCCAGTGCCCATTTTGAAATCGACACTGGTACTTAAAGCTTTCAGAGAGATAATCATGAATTTCAGAAGAACTTGCTGATGTAAAAAAAAAAAAAAACAAAAACAAAAGAAAACAAGAATTACACAAAGGGGAAAGATGGCCTTGATCAAACACATGTTTTTCAGATTTATTAATGATTAACACGTCAGACACTCTCTTTTGGATTACATTCCCTTTCACCAAGGCTAAGAGCTGAAAAGATGAACATTTTTACAGTAATAACATGTCATGAAGGATGTGTGATAATTTAGACATTTATAGAATATGATTGGAGATCTGAGTAGGTACAGTTAGTGGCTATATTTCAGGCCCTGACGATAATAAAGGAGAAGGGCTTCAGAGTAGGAAGCCAAATTTGTCATATTTTCTTCGGGGACAGGCCCATCTAACTGATAGGCCATAGGCTCAAGCAAAAGGTATGGAAGTAGGATGCCTCGAAGCAAAGTAAGAGGAGGGGCGCCGGGGGGCTCAGGGGTTCAGCACTTGAGCATCAGCCTTGGGCTCAGGTCACGAGCCTGGGGTCCTGGGCTCCTGCTCAGCGCAAGAGTCTGCTTCTGCCTCTGCCCCTCCCCGTGCTCATGCTCTGTCTCGGGTTCCCTCTCTCTCAAATAAATAAATAAAATCTTAAAAAAAAAAAAAGTAAAAGGACCACCTGCCCTTTAGAAGCAAATACAGAAAAAAAAAAATCAAATACAGATGAACAGACCCATTAAAATTGAGACTAATTAAGAGTAAAAATGATTTAGAAACAAAATGACACACTAAGTCAAACTCTCACACTAGTTTTTTTTTTTTTTAAGACTTTGCTTATTTATTTATTTAGAGAGAGCACGAGTGGAGGAGAGGCGGAGGGAGAGGGAGAGAGAGAATCTCAGGCACACTCCTCACTGAGTGGGGAGCCTGACGTGGGGCTGGATCCCGGGACTGGGAGATGCTGACCTGAGCCACACCCGGGAGTATCAGGCTCAACTGATGGAGCCACCCAGGCGCCCCCTCATGTTAGTTCTTAAAAGTCACATTTTCTTATTTTCTCCTCTTAGGAAGAATTTTATTGAATCAGCTGAATGTGCCTTTGGCTGGAGAGCTTTTTCTTTTCTTTTCTTTTTTTTTTTTTTTTTAGATTTTATTTATTTATTCACAAGAGACACAGAGAGAGGCAGAGACCCAGGCAGAGGGAGAAGCAGGCTCCATGTGGGGAGCCTGATGTGGGACTCGATCCCGGGACCTCGGGGTCATGCCCTGGGCCGAAGGCAGACGCTCAACCACGGAGCCCCCCAGGCGCCCCTGGCTGGAGAGCTTTCTATTCTAAGTAGCTCAGTCACTGACAGGCAGCATTGGAGAGAGAACAGAGTCAGGAAATCCAGAGTCTCTAAGTCCACACATCTCTGCTAATAATGATCTTAGAATGAGCAAAAAGGTAGTTTCTTAAAAGAAAGGAACAGAGGAAGCATGAAAGGAGGGGAAGTACTGAGAGAGTTTTTTTCCCTATGTGTATTCAGGTTGCAAAAAGAGTTAAACTCAATTATAGAAGTCTATATTCCCTGAAAACTACCAAACTGCTCTCGGACAAAAGATTACAATCATCTCCTGGAAATGTTTATAGTGCACTTCCCTGTAACAAAATCTCTAATTCTACTCCTCCAGTGAAGACAAGGTCATTTTATAAATAACCAAAGAAGGGACGCCTGGGTGGCTCAGTGGTTGAGAGCGTGACCCCGGGGTCCCGGGATTGAGTCCCCCATCGGGTTCCCTGAATGGAACCTGCTTCTCCCTCTGCCTGGGTCTCTGCCTCTCTCTGTGTGTCTTTCATGAACAAATAAATAAAGTCTTTTTTTTTTAATAAAGAAATCTTTCCCAATAAATAAATAAATAAATAACCAAAGAAAATATCATGAGTAGCAAATGAGAGTGAGAAGCGGGCAAAGGGGCAAGTGAACAATATCAGCAGGTTTTCTTACTTCCAAGTCTGAAACGCCGAGAAGCCCACCGAACTGTTGCATTCCAGAGATTGCCGTATCTATGGTCAGTATTTGCCGCATAAATGGCGATTTTTGAGCCATTCTGAGAAGAAAAAGGGAGGAAGTTGTATTGGAGTTTTCAATCCCTTAGTTCTTACATTACTGTTGGTAGAAATGTTAAGGGAAGTGTGAAGTGATGGTTTATATTATTCAGAATTTTTCTTTTTTAACAGAAAACCGAATGTTCTTGGGCCCTTCCTTGAGAGACTAGAATGGGAAAAGTAATATTCAATGCTCATTAGGGAATCCTTGTCTTCTCTTTTTAACTCCTAAGACCTAATTTTGGGTGGATCATAAGCGGTCTTGTGTATAGCGCAGCTCGTCCAACCGAGAATGACAGCCCCGAGACTGTGGCCTGACGTTAGGTAAGGCTCTCGTTTGCGGGTCACCTGAATCCCCCCTGTGCCGTTAGAGTGGTTCTTTAGCCTCAGATTCCAGAAAGACAAAGAAACGTATGAGAATGCCTGGACACTCATCATCGAATGAGAAATGCATATAATTCAGAGTCCACGTAAATACGCGAGGCAACACTTGCCTAGACTCACGCAAGAGCCAATGCCATGCAGGTTCTGTTAACCAACGTGTGGAACACAAGGGCGAGCGTCTACTCAAGCCGTGTCACCCTCACCCGCGACTCTTTCCTAAAGCAGTTCCCTAAGCCGTGTGTGCTGCACCCACTGGTTTTTGGTAAGGAACATCCTGATCTTCCTCCAGCCCTGGGGACCTCTTTGGAGATGCTACTTTTAGTGGCTGTGCTGCGTCTCTCGCGCTGGAGGACTGTCGCGATTTCTCTACTACTCCTCGCCCCTCTTCCTTTGACATTTAATGGTCGACTCTCTCTATGTGCCAAGCACGCCTCTTGGCTCTTGCCCTCAAGGGGCTCAGAACTGACTGGAAGACAGACAAGTGAAAAACGTGTAGGGGGAGGGGAACGCAGGCATATGTCCTTTGTGGGTGAGAGAAGGAGTCGAGGGCGGCATTCTGGACTCAAGGATCCTCCCCTTGCTCTGTGACTCAAGGGAATGAATTAAGTGGAGAGAAACCTCTGGTTTTAGGAGCTATTTGGGACATGATAGAACCAACCTCAGATTGTCCTTTTAGCTGATAAAATCACACTGTAGAGCCAACACCCGATCTGTCTATACTCCGTCTCTCGGGAATTGTGAATTTCAGATTTTGACAATTCCGGAAGGAAATTTACCTTTTGCGTAAATTTTAACCATTTTTTTTTATTTTTGTAAATTTATTTTTTATTGGTGTTCAATTTGCCAACATACAGAATAACACCCAGTGCTCATCCCGTCAAGTGCCCCCCTCAGTGCCCGTCACCCAGTCACCCCCACCCCCTGCCCACCTCCTCTTCCACCACCCCTAGTTCGTTTCCCAGAGTTAGGAGTCTTCCATGTTCTGTCTCCCTAATTTTAACCATTTTTATGAAGCTTAACATCAATACTCTTAATTTCCTGTTTAGCCTATCTTTTTTTTTAAATAAAAACACATGTAAATACAAAATATTTCTTAAGTATAAAGATAATTTTTAGAGGGGCACATCCTATATTGGGGATTATTATTAATCCCTTAAATTAATTACTAATATTTAAATTCTTGTTCAGAATGAAACTGACATTACTAAATGGAAATAGACCACACTACTTCCTCAAGATATAATTTTTATCTTCAAAATTCATTAGCCAGTGTAGTGATTTCCAAAATTGTTTATAGCTAGGGGTACTCAGGCAAGCTCCTAACTTGCATGGGCATCACATTTCTTGTTTTCAGAAAGGAAATGATTGGAAAGATAATCTCTTGGGTGACTTCAAATCCTAGAAGTTGGTTTCTAAGTTTCTCCTAACAGTAATGTCCTGTGAGCGAGCTAATAAAACAGCTATGTGAGGTGATGAGCAAATGCTTCTCAAGAGCTGCAAGATGTAAATATTCTGGGGGAAAGTACTGGGAATATAGAGAATGAAGTCAAGGGAAGTGTTGCTGGTCTTCCCTTGAGTAAGAAAACCAACATTGTGGATTCCTAACCCGACTAATAGGAAAAAGCCAGGGGTCCAAGAACACCTGGGTTACCAAGAGCTTTGGTTTCAAAAGTCGTTAAGACTTCGAAGCTTTCCGATGCTTTACGGAGACAATGCATTTGGGAGAAAATCCTGCTGCTAACCTACAAGAGGGAAAAGGTGACTGGTAGCTCCCAAATACTTTCCCTGATGGCCTAAGTATATTAAACCTGTTTCGCATTTTCCATACCCTCCACCCCGGGTGGTAGGGACTGGGCTCGGACTTAGGTTGGTTGTCATTCGCTAGTGGTTAGTGCGTTTCCATCTTGGTGGATACTCTTTTATTTTTTCCTTGGTGGATACTCTTGAGTGAATTTCTTATTAACTGAATGAGTGAGGTCTTTGGGACCTGCCTTACAGAAGATGACATTTGAGAGGTCTCTGTTGTACTGTTCTATGTAGTGGCTGCTTGGTTGGAGTAAATAAAAGTTGGGGGCAGCTTTGAGGGGGCGCTGGGGACAGGAGCCGGGAGGACGACAGTGTGCATCAAAGCACCAGGAAACCCTGCAGAACAGAGTCCCCTATAACCTCCTGTTTACCTGCGAATAGTTTACCAGCCTTTCCCTCCACTCAAATCCATTAACATCTCATGGGATTCACCTTGGGAAATGCTTGACTGCAATTCGTTGAGATAAGAAGCAGGGTGGTGCTAGTTATGGGTCGAGTGGTCACTTTACAGTTCTTGCCAGAGCCTGAGTCGGTACATTCAGGAAGGAAACCTTTTTCACTCCGAAAGCTAGCAGCCACGTGTATCCTGAGCAATCAAGAGAGTCACCTTAGAGAGAACATAGGATGACTTGAGGCCGATACGGGGAGAAGCCCAAGCGAGGCAGATCCTCCTGCTGGAGCATCAGCAGTCATGTTGAAATTTAAAAGATTTTTTTCCATATTTTATCCCTTGATAATGAGAAATTGTTTAGAAAGTCTCAAGCCACAGAACATGAGAGACTCCTAACTCTGGGAAACAAACTAGGGGGGGGCGGAAGGGGAGGAGGGCGGGCGGTGGGGTGACTGGGTGACGAGCACTGACGGGGGCACTTGATGGGATGAGCACTGGGTGTTATGCTATATGTTGGCAAACTGAACACCAATAGAAAATAAATTTATAAAAAAATAAAAATAAATAAAAGACAAAAAACAAAAGAAAGTCTCAAGCCATGTACGAATCAGAGGCTGCGTTGGGAAGTGTTTGCTCTACTGTTCGTTCGAGGAACCTGTATTTCCCGGGACCCTTTCCTGGATTCTGGTCTAGAGAACGCTCTTTGGAAAATGTGGTTCTGTTCATTCTGTGACTCTCTCCTCTCCCAGAACCTACAGGGCTCACACACCCCACAGTGCGCCCGGGGGCCCCTGCTCCCGTCCAACTCTGTTCAAGTTATCCTTTAGCCAATTCTCACCGCGTCGGAGACTGGCTCTAATTCTTTTGACGGGATAGGTCTCATTTCTCATCTATGACTGAAAGCCAGCAGCAGAGTGCAGCGTGCGACGTAGTGGCCAAGCCACCATCCTGACGTTCGCCTTTAGGTCCATCTCCCGTCCTCTTGAATTATCCCTGCCTTTCTTCCTTGAGGATGACCACAGAGTTGTTCTACCATCATAGCTTGTTTCGGTCGCACGTTATCACTTACTTCTTTCTCCCTTTTGATGCATTCAGCTTCTCGGTCTGTTCCAAATATGGCTCTATTCACCGAGAGTAAGGAGAATGACTCCACGTACATTCTCTGTTGGCCTACGGTCACAGTTCCTCCCACTTGCCAGGTAGAAGTCGAGGCCACCAGGAGACAAGGTCTCCCCAGGGGGAGGTGATAATGTCGATGTTAGACACTGTGTCCACCAGTCTCTTGGCAGTGAGGGAGGCAGACACTCACCTCCTAGGAGGACAGAGCTGATTGGCATTTTCCCTTCAGCCCAAAGGCAATTGCTTCGGTGTCCCTCGTGTATCTCGATGCCTATTTTCTCCTTTATCAATTCTATTTCTTTTCCTGCTCATTAGGCAACAGAATTAACTTCATTTACTCAGTTTGTCGCCAGTGTTTCATATCTTGTGTGTCACATATAGTGCACTGAAGGTAAAAGAGAAAATACATGGTCTTTGCCCTTGAGAATTTCAGAATCCAGAAGGAATATATGTCAACAACCCACAAAAATGATCAGTAGTAATATGTAGGAAATATACTGTGAAAATAAAAATAAGTGACTGGGTAGGAGAGGAATGGAGAGAGGTTACCGACATCCTCAACATGAAGAAATTATTAGAGCTGCTCTTTGAAAGGTGAGCAGAGATTCATTAAGCAACGAAACGTGCGTGGGTTTGTGTGTATTTAGGGGACAGGGATTGGCCAGTGGGAAAGAGAGGGAGAGTCGTCCTTTGCTTGTGATTCATACTGTTTACTAATCTAAGCATTATTAATAAAGAACGATGGAACTCACAGAAGCAAATCATTTTTAATAAACTACTTCTTTACCCTCAAATCCCTCTGAAGTGCCTTGTCCTTCTTCATACAATGAGTTTATGAGAAAAGATAAGAGGAAATAAAACAACCATAGAAAATAGTGTTTCAGTGACACTGGAAGCACTCGTTTCCCACAGAAAATACAAAACTAGCATCTCTATGTAACAGGCTGGTTAGTTCATCAGAATCACGCGGTTGTTCTTCTGTGGTCCTGCTTCATCAGAACGCCCACGACTGCACTGGAGCCGGGCTACGCTGGGGCATTTATTGGAGCTCTAAAATGTTGTTTCCAGAAACGCAAATGTTTAGGGCTTCGTACATGACGAGATAGCAACACGTGTTGGCGTGTGGCTGGGCAGGGCTTCACTCACTCTTTGGGGATTGTGAGAATTTGAAGGTACGAAGAGAAGAAATTCAGTCAAAGTTGCCTTCTGCATGTCATCAAAAATGCTTAGCTAATAAATTTTTGGAGACAAACTGCCCAAGTTTAGGAGCTTCTGCAGAGGGGGCCAAACACACGTATAATTAAACCAAGAGGTTCAGTAACTAGTTTTGTGAATGGTCAGTAACTGACCTGGCACTTGACAGAGGGCCCCAGGGATGCACAGGTGACCAGACCGGACAATTTAAGCCATTGTGCCTGGGGATACACTTCTGGAGGGCAGGAGGATAAAGGTCCCCAGCTCTTCATGGCTGTTGGAAATCGGTTAGAATGCAGTAAACCGCTATAGGCAGGCAGGCACGCTCAGCATCTGCCGCAATTGGTAATGGAAGTAAAAGAGGGGATTACGGTCGGAGCTTGTGTGGGTGCAAGGGAATGTCATCCAGAACACACCTGGAAGGGCTGGCCTCAGGGAGAGCACGGCGGGGCGGGGGGGTGGGGAGTAAGAGGCGCAAATCCATGCGACTCAGTGGACATGTGAGCCTAGCAAGTTCTCCTATTTCTATTTTCTCAGCAGATTGAAAACTTCAAGTTTTCATCAAGTGAGAATGAGAATTACCGGAGCTGATGAAGGTGGAGGAGAGAGGAGGTGAGGAGCACTCACCTAGGACAGTGGGATGCTAAGTGGCCCGGGGAATTGGAGCAGGGCCGGCAGGTCCATTGCAGATTGTGGTTCCTGCGTATTTTTCTCAGCCACATTCAGCTGAAGTAAGTACAATATTTAAGTAGATAGAGAGTTGTTTTTTCTGGGCTGTGGTTTCGGCAGTTAAGTGCTATAACACAGCATGAGGTCACAGGAGTTGAAAATAATTTTTAATGGGGATGGGCAGGAACTAATCCTTTTAAGGAGGGAACTGGGAATATGAGGGCAACCTGGGACAGTGCAGAGTTGGTGAGATCACTGGATGGTGGGTCTGCAGGCAGTGACCATCATCACACTTCAGTGATGTGAGGTGGGGGGAAAATCCCACCCGGGTTATGGTAGTCCAGGAAATGAGCTGGAAAGATGGACATCACTATAGGAGCCGTGTACTCGAAGGTGCGTTTAAACCAGGCATGAGCGGCTGAGGTGGGATAGACAACATGCTCATCCAATTAAAGGTTTTGTTTTTAAAAGATGTTGTTTATTTATTCATAAGAGACCCAGAGAGAGGCAGAGACACAGGCAGAGGGAGAAGCAGGCTCCATGCAGGGACCCCGATGTGGGACCTGGTTGACCTGGGGTCACGCCCTGGGCCGAAGGCAGATGCTCACCCACTGGGCCACCCTGGGCTCCCAGTGAAGGGGTTTTGTGATCAATCAGCTGGGGAGTTGGAAGGACTGTCTACTTGTACATCGACATCACTGGGAATGTTAACGTGAAGGACTTTGGAGACTGAAAAATGAAGGCGGCACTAAAACCTCCAAGAGATGAGCAGAAGTCCCCTCTGGGGTCTGCAAATAAGCATACCCAGGAGGGGCGGTGGGTTCGTGTGACGACATGGGGTTCGGAGCTTGGGGTCTAGGAAGGTCTGAGAAACGACCCAGAAAGTGTGGCCGGAGGGTTCTCATTGGATTTTGATAAAAGCCATTTCAACGGAGTGGCTTGGGGAGAAAAACAATGGGGGGAGAACGGGAAGTGAAGGAGTACAGGTGACGAATATAAAACTCAAGGGAATTTGAAACGAGAGGACAAAGAGAAACCAAGCAGGACACAGGAGAAAACGGGCCCGGGGCCACGAGGGGGCCCAGAGTGGGAGCGCAGCCGCTGCTGCCCCAGGCCGGGGAGACGGGGCTGGAGGAGGCGGGCGCTGGGTGGCGGTGCAGCTACAAGGGCCGCAGCACCCGACGGCTTCCTGGCCTGCGGTTCGAGTCTCCCTTGCCGATCTTCGGAGGGTCGCCCTCTTCTCCCCTGGGCAAAGCGAGCTCCTGGCTTGGGTTTGAGGTCCCGATCCTTGGCCTGTTTCTCGTCCCATCAATGCACCGACACCCGCCAACAGAGGCCACCCCAGCACCCAGCACGCGGCCTTCTCAGTGGGCCGCAGCCTGTCCCGCCCGCCCCGCGGCCACGAGGCCTTCCCCGGGTTTGTCCTGAGCGCTTCCTGCCGGGTCCACGTGGGCTCAGGCCCACGGAGTGCGAGCCACCCTCAGCTTAAGACCCACCAGGCGCTTCCTCTGTCTGGACGCGTCTTCTCTGACTTTCCGGAGCCGCAGCTCTGGGGTCCTCATCCTGCCTTGTTCCTCACTCCTTCTCCATCTCCTCCTCCAGCTCCTTCCGCGAGCTGCTAAAGGCTCACACGCGCTGGGAGCCCGTCCCTTCTACAGTAACTGCCTTTTCTCCCAACCCCCTCCTCTCGCTGCCCGGCCTTACACACGCCGCGAGCTAACGTGGTCCAAACCCATCCAGCGACGCCCTCCCTCTCGAGCCCTAACTCGGTAACTGCTGCCTAACACCTCATTTGTGTCAGATTGTCCTTTCAAGTTTAATGTGTCCAAAATAAATCTCTGGATCCCGAACTGGCCCCCTGGGCCACCAGTCCCGAGGTGCCTCTCCCCTGCCTTCCCAACCACCGTCCACCGTCTTCTGGAGCAGAAGCCCGGACGCCACCTTTCATTTTCCTCTTAGCTCATGCAAGACACACTCAGGTGACTTTTGTTGGCTCTATCTCCAAAATATACCTTGAATCAGACCGTTTTCCTCTTCCTCCACTCTCGTGCTAATTAATCAAAGTCAAAATTTTTTCACCTGTTCTAGGGCAGCGGCATCTTAGCAGGTCTCTGGGCTCCTAAGAGCGTCAATTCTCCACTAAAACCTGTTGATCTGAAACAAATACGTCAGGTCACATCAGTTCCCTACTTAAAACCTCCCTGTGGGGCAGTGCGATTAAAATAAAGTTCGAAATTATTAATCATGCTCATAAACCCCTACACAACCGGACTTTTGCACCATTTCCAGCAAACCTGTGACGTTCCCATCTAGTCACAATGTCCTGTCCATACTGGCTGCAATAGATTGACTTTCTTAATTCTTCAGCCTCTTGCCCTGTGACCCTACAACGCACAAAAGTGGGCGAAGCAACTCCCGTATGTGTTGGATTTGGACTTGGCCGTGTGACTTTGTTTCGTTAGTGAGGCTTTCGCAAGGTCGAGAATGCGTTGTGGAGTCTGGCCTGGTCTTTCTGAGCCCTTGACCCACCAGGAGAGGAGCATGCACTAGATCCCCTCACCCTTTTAGCCTGGGCTCCCAAAGGAAGGAGGGAAGGAGCCTGGCCTGAATTCCGGGACCCTGCCCCGCTCACCCACAAGCCTGCATTGCAGTAGCCCCACTTTGGCCCGCGCAGCTCAGTCCGTTGGGCACCTGCCTCTTGGTTTCAGCTCAGGCTATGGCCTCAGGGTCATGAGACCGAGCCCTGCCAGGGGCTGTGCACTCATCAGGGACTCTGCTCATCCTGCTCCCTCTCCCTCTGCCCTTCCCCCCAATTGCTCTCTCTCTCTCTCTCTCTCTAAAAATAAAATAAATAAGTGAATAAAGTCTTTTAAAAAATTAAGTAGCTCATTGATCTGCAGTCCTGTGAGTAAGTAAGACATATCCTGAGTTTGGGGACAATCGTGGCCCTGGAATATGCCAAGCTCATTCCAGCCTTAGGCACTTTATACCTGTTGTTTCCTCTTTCTGGAATATTCTTTTCCCTAAATGTGCATCTGGCTACATTCTTTTCATTGCTCGACCTCAGCACACAGGTCGCATCCATAGAAGCACATTCTCCAATCACTCCAGCCACAGTCACCATTGCCACCAACATCACCTCCATTTTCCTTTCACAAAGCCTTTTCCAGTCACACCCCAGGGGCCCCATTTCAGCTAGAAATGAGGGTAGTTGGCTCAATGCTGATAGTTCTTCGAGTTTTGCAGAGAAAGAGGATCCATATCTGGAAACTGCTTATATCAGGGAATTGACTTGTTGCTACCAGAGAAAGAATACAGACGTTTCCTCTTGAAACAGATTTTAAGCTCTAGTAAAACGTCTTCTTTCTCAGGAAAGTCGCGATGAATTCCAGGAAAGTTTTATTTATTAAATATTTTATTTATTTATTCATGAGAGACACACAGAGAGAGGCAGAGACACAGGCAGAGAGAAGCAGGCTCCATGCAGGGAGCCCGACGTGGGACTCGATCCCGGGACCCCGGGGTCACGCCCTGGGCCGAAGACCGACGCTCAACCCTTGAGCCACCCAATGGCCCCTCCAAGAAAGTTTTGTATTATCCATAATCGAGAGACAAAATGTGCTGTAATATTCCATTGTTATTTTGCATCTTTCCTACTGCTTGAGGTTTTGGCTTTAAAAACAGACTAAGTCTTAACAAAGACGTTGAAAATGCTATTTATTCATGTTGAATAAATGTGTATTATTCATATATGCAATTGTGTATTAGATACGATGGAAAGTGAGTAGGGTAGCATTTGAGGAGGCCAGGACTGTGGAAAATTTGCTGTTTCACATATGTATATTTTACATAATTTAAAATTTCACATTTTAGTACCGATCTATTTTAATACAGTTTAGCTATTATGAATGGAAATAATGTCATATCTGTTTTTTTTTTTTTTTCCTGTTCTTTCTTCGGAAACGAACAAACTATCAATCTCTTAGGTATGCAATTGGCGTTAAATAACAGAAAAGCCAACTAACAGCGCCCTCACGACACAGTTTTTGTCCTTCCGTCATAGCCAGAGCAGAGGCAGGAGGCTGCGGACCATGTCTTTAGGTTTGCGGTGGCCGTCGTCACAATGCCCTTGGCACGTCCTTGCAGTTCACAAGACGGCTACTACAGTTTCAAGAGAATAGTCGAGTGGAATGTAGGAAGAAGAGAGAGGAAAGAGTGGCAGCGCTATCTCTGAATTTTATTTCGAGAGCCAAATCTCTCCCAGGAGCTCTTGATGAATTTTGCTTACATTTCCTGGGCCAGGAGAGCACCATAGGGTCATGGTCATTATGGGCCAGGAGAGCGCCATAGGGCCATGGTCATTATGGGCCAGGAGAGCGCCATAGGGTCATTCTTAACTACTGGGGATTCTGGGAAAACCAGGATTGAACTTCTGACCTAGAGAGAGGAGGAGGAAGACAAGGGAGAAGGCGAGAGGAAGGGTGGTTGTGTGCGCAGCCGGCGGTGTCTGAGACGTCACAGTGGTGTGTCTTCATTGTGAAGCAGGAAAGGGGTATCTTCAGGGGCCACCAAAGCCTGAAGCTACGTACACATTCACCAGGACCACGTCCCTCTTGCTCCCTCCCCCCCAGTGAGGGGCCATTGCCAGGACATCAGAACAACCAGAGACTACACTTCCCAGCCTCCTTGGTAGCAGAAGTGACCCCGGAACTCACCGGGGGTGTGAGCTTACTGCCCGTGGGTGACGTGGTGGGTGGGGCTACAGGTGGAAGAGGCCCGGTCACCCACTCGCCCTGTGAGGGATGATCTCCTGTGGACTCGGAATGCGCGCCTAGACTGTGCGATGGGCCCCAAATAGATTTCTGTTGTATTAAGCCAGGCCACTAAAAGGTAGACATTTGCTATTTGGTGCTAATGTCACCTCAGTAATAATCATGACCCGTGCTCACATCACCCCAGAGTTTTCATTTGTGTTTTGCTTCTGTTCTTTTGTTTTGTTTTTGTTTTTTGTTTTTGTTTTTGTTTGTTTGTTTGTTTTTGCTTCTGGTCTTATTCAGTTTTCCATCTTCCCGCTAGAGATTTTTCTCACCACCCTCCCTGTAACTAGCCTTAACTTCTTTGCAGTTTCTCAGATCCATTGAGCAATACACCTTCTAATGCCCTGCTTCTAACTTGCTGTGTTCTAAGAAGCCACATGCTTACACGCGTTAGGGCCCCGAATGCCGTAACACTCTGAGCAGAGCACGTGAACTTGGTGGTGCCAGATTGGGCCACGGAGGGGCTTGGTGGTTCCTCCTCTGCTGTGGGCCACTTACCCGATAAAGGACCAGCACAGAGAGATATGGAATTACCCACTACATGTAGAATCGGGGGTAAAGTACAACTGCTGGGCAGTGTGTAGATATTGTAATATTTTGAATTAGAGCCACGGGCTGTTTTGTTTCTCAGGCAGGGCTGGAAAGGGAGCTTCTGTAAGGAGATGGGTTTCAAGAGCCCCGTATAAAGTCTCCATTCTATTAAGCTATCTATTTACTTTATGGTTATTGGAATTTCCATATTAAATTTCTAAAATATCTAGCGATTCACTGTTGTGGCCACGATGAAGATTCACGTTGCATAATAAATATTCATTTTCAAATCTAAGTTGCACAGATGTCAGAAGATGTTGCTCTTTATTACAGTAAACACAGACGATCTCTGTCGAAAGCTAGGCTTTGTCTAAAACTAGGGTAGCGTGTGATGGTGTGAAATTGGTGGCAGCAAATGGTAAAAGATATTATAGGCTCCGCGAGTAGATCTTGGGGCTAACCTTTCTGTGCATCACTATAGGATTTACCCATTTTCTCCGAGCCTTAGTATTTGCACAGGGGCAGTAGTACATTAAAATTGGTCCATGTACTTTTCCTTCTCTAATTTTACAGATTAATTAAAAATATACTAAGTGCTGCTGGCGAGGGGAGCATAATAATGATTTATACACTCACTTTCTACCTGATGTGAATATTTGCCTTGCCAAGAACCCAACTTTATATTTTGATAGCAAACCAATACTAATTTTAAAGCAGCATTTTCTGTTTCAGATACTATACACTTAAACACAGGTGTCCTCCAGACCATATTCTAAAATGTGAAAATAACCAGATTTTTGAAGGCAACCCGGTGTGCCCAAGAGAGAAGGTAAAGTCAAGGTACATGTGAATAAACCATGGTTTGATTCATGTTTTCCTTTTACAAAGTAGTATTTCTTTTGATCATTTTTATTTATTTATTTTTGTTTTGTTTTTGTTTTTTGTTTTTGTTTTTTGATTATTTTTAGTATTTTTCTTCAACGATGGAGTCCAGTTTTGAATGTTTCCCAAACTGGGTTTCATGGGAGGGTCTGTTTTGCCTACATCATTCCCGGGGAAGCGTGTGGTTGACGAGGACGTGCTCTTTTGCACCCTTGTGGCCTGAGGCCTGCTGGAGAAAAGAGGTGCCCTGATTGGTTCCTGGCATTTGGGCTCCAAGAATGCAGCCTGGCAGCCCGTCCCCCTCACTCCAGTGCCAAGGCCAGGGATTTAACCTGAACCCTGTGCCTCCCCACCAAGAGAAAATGGGGACCCATGGTGTTATAAATCCAGATGGCTTTTGAATTCAATATTCTAAAAATATACTGCAAGAAAAGAACTTATTCCCACTGCTCAGAACGTGGATATGTTTATTATAGTAGCTGGAAGGGCCCCGAGCTAGCTACTGAAAAATAGAAATGAAGATACGAATATCAATCACAACATAGGTTTGTCTACCTCTCTGGTTTTCTTCTCGCAACCGGGTTTACATAGGAGGAAGCAAGGAGGCAATTTACCTTAGCGATTGGTCAATTCGTTGATGGAGTCCATCGATTCTAACAAAACCCAAATCAAAGTTTTGAGGATGGGCCTCTTTTGGCTTCTTTGCCCCAGTGGAACGCTGAGTCGACGCGGACCTAAATCGACTTTGCAGCAAGATCGGTTCTCCTGAAGACCTTTGCTCTGCCAGGTGGACGCACACTATGAAGAGGCCGTGGGCGGCGGTGTAAGGACCGCAGAGGGGGAACATGCGGAGACAGCTCTGTGGCCGGAAAGGGGCTACTTCTTGTTCTTTGAACTGTACTTTCTATTTTGAGATCACGGAATTCTCTTGCACCTGTAAGACGTAATGCCAAGGGATCCCACTTGTCCTTTAGCTGCTCGCCCTGGGGGTAGCATGTCACACAGCTGTGGTCCCCACCGGGAGACGACATGGATACGATGGACACATGGAGCATCTTCTTCAGGGAAGTGCCCCGTGATGCCTTTCTCAACCGCGTCCGTGTCGCGCTGGAACCGCCCCTAGTGGGTTCACCCAGGAATCTGTTCTCCGTGTCTTTAACTTTGGCATTTCAAGAATTTGGGAAGTTTTGGGCCATTATCTCTTCAAGTAGATTTTCAGCTCTTGCCTCCCTTCCGTGTCTTTCTGAGGGTCTGATGACACAAACATTAGATCTTTTATCGTAATCCCACGTGTCCCCGCGGCTTTGCCATTTTTCCGGGCTCTTCTGTCCTCGTCCTTCAGATGTGGGGATACGTCCTGGTCCTCTCCCTGGCCCCTTCCATCCTGCTGGTCCGCACCCCCGAGCTTTCCTGTGTCGGCTCAGACATGGCCCTTTGGTTCTGCTTCCTAGCTTCCGTTCCGTTGCTCACGCTCTGCTTTCTTCCCTGCGCCCAAGTGCTTCTGTCATCGTTCACTGACCGCCTTTTCTGTGGCTGCTTTAGGCTGCGCCGAGGGCTCTAACCTCTGTGCCACCTTGATGCTGGCCTCTGTTGATTGTCTCTTTGCATTCATTTGAGATCTTCCTGGTTCTTGGTATGACAAGTGGCTTCCCACTGAAACCTGGCCTCGTTCCTGTCGTACCCTGAAACTACTACGGGTCACACTATGCAGCAAATGCTTAACGGCAGCCTAGAAAGCGCCACCGTAACTGCGGGTGGAAGTAGTTCAGGTCTCTCCCCAACCTCTGTTGACACTGGACGCAAGGGGCGCCTCCTTGCCGCGGTGTGTGTGTGTGTGTGTGTGTGTGTGTGTGTGTGACTCTCTGGCTTCCCACGTGGTCCCCACCAGTACCGCCGAGGGGCTGCCCACGTCAGGGTGGTGCTGAGAGGCCCGCCCTCCCCCGGGACCACCGCCCATGCCCCGCAGAGGAGGGCCGAGCACTGGCCACCTCCCGCACCGCCCAGGGCACGCGGCTACCTGGGTCAGGCCGACGGCGCTCCTCGGCCAGGAAACCTCTGCCGAGCTCCCAAAGGCCACTGCCGGAATCTGGGTGAAACTGGTTCCCAAAGGGCACGCACTGTGGCTCTCCGCGGAGCTTGGGGGCACCTGGTGGGGAAAAACAACAGTTGCCTAACATGGCATTACTGTTTTGGGGTAACTTAGAGTGCTTACTTGTGTTCTGATCTTTTCAGTGATTGTGGCCTCTTAAAAAGGCAGAGAGAGAAAACGGCAAAACAATCAAAGCTTTTTATCTCTTTGTCCAACATTCACTCAGTCTGCAAGCTCTCACTGAGGGATTACTTAGTGTTAGGAATTATGCTAGATATTGGGAATACAGGGTGAAAACCGCACCATCCTTTTTTTTTTTTTGTACGCATACAAATCTGTATTGAAAATTAGGGGGTCAGCTTTGGCAGCTGAGTAAAAAGAGGAGTTTTCAGTTACAATCATGTATCTGTACAAAATCGTACTTAAAAAAATTAAAATACACCCATGTGAACACACCTTTATCTTTAGCAGGAACAGTGCTCTTCCTTCTTTTTGTTTAACCATGTTTCCCTCAAGCTTTTTTTTTTTTTTTTTAAATTTTATTTATTTATTCATGAGAGACAGAGAGAGAGAGGCAGAGACACAGGCAGAGGGAGAAGCAGGCTCCATGCAGGGAGCCTGATGTGGGACTCGATCCCGGGACTCCAAGATCACACCCTGGGCAGAAGGCAGGCGCTAACCACTGAGCCATTCAGGGGATCCCCTCCCTCAAGCTTTTACAGTGACTATGACAACATGTATTTCTATTTTATAATCAGAAAGATGTTAAAAATCCTGTGGGTTTTTTTTTTTTTTTCTGTTTTGTTTTAAACTGGAATTTCTTAAACAGAATCATCTCTGCTCCTCTTCCTGGTAGGCAACGGGCCTCGAACGTGCCTAGAGACCTTAATTTCAAAGTTGATAAACGTAGTTAGTCATTCAAGTGTACTTTTCACTGTTAGCTCTGCTCTGGTATTAGAGGCCCCAGGAGGTAACCCAACCAAAAAGGGGTGACAACGACTCCAAGATGAACAATGAACAGGTCCAGAGGGGCAGCGGCCTCCTCCGCGAGGAAGAGAGACCTGAGAATCTCAATCCACCTGCCATTGGCCACCTGGGTAACCCCAGATGTTTAAACTGTTGAAGCCTCAGTTTCTCCTCCTGTCAGTATCCTGACCTGTAGATCTCAAAAGAAGGACTGAGAGACCAGGAAGACAAGAGCCTGTGAAAAAGCAAGTTGCTAGCTAGACAGCAAATATCAAGAAGACCTTCCAGTGTTCCACTGCTTTTTGGTGGCTTTATGCTCAAGTAAGCCTCCAAAACGACTAGATTCAGGGTAGCGCCCCAGATGGTGACGGAGAATCACAAAGACCAGGTGAGCAGAAACCCACTTTGGATGAAGATAAATAGGGTAGATGTCAGCTTGTTTCGAGACTGGGTCTGTGCTTTCAGGTGGAGTGTCTGAAAATGCATGTAAGTCTTCCACATTTTTTAACACCCATCTCTCTTATTTAGGGTTTGTGACACAGGTGGTTTTTTTTGTTTTTGTTTTTGTTTTTTGCTGTTGTTAGTTTTTTGTTTTCAAAGATTTTTAAAAGTAAACTGGGCTTGAATTTATAACCCAGAGATCAAGGGTCACATGTTCTACCCATGAGGCCAGCCAGGTCGCCTGGCCAAATTTTTAATTAACCCAAGGCTATTGGGAAGCACATATTATCAGCCATGCAGAATGCTAGGTTCTACATGTAACAAGACAAATTGAAACGTAGTCCTTAATATGTGAATAGAGCAGTTTAATGTTAACAGAACAACACAAAACCATTTAAACCTGTCCTTGAAAATAGATGAATTTATGATATTTTTGTCAATAGGTGATTTCTCCTGCACCATAAGCCTGGATTTTTGAATTCTGAAATATGTTTTATCTTGTCTTTAAGAAACTTGTTCTGAATTTGAGGGAATCACCTAAGTAGGACCCTAATTTCTGCCTGTAGCTTGACAGCTCTTTAAGAAATAGATAATCAAAAAAAAAAAAAAAAGAAATAGGTAATTGCAAAAATCCCAGTTCTCCGTGAGGTTATTACACATGCCTCTGCGTTGTGCGTAGATATTCTGTATCACGATGTAAGTTCAACTTAATTTAGAACAGGTGACAGCTCTCAGGAGGGACGGGCTGAGGCGTGCGCCGCGGACGCCCCGGGGTCGTTACGAAGATGCAAGATCCTACAATTGTCGGTATTTGCACGCAAAGGGAATAGGACCCGGAGAGGGATTTCCTCTTTCCGTCTGCAGGAGGCAACACCGAAGGGCCCTGTTGAAGCTCTCCCGGGGCCCCGAGCATCTCCAGGAGGGGCTGTGACGTCTTACCCGGAGGATCCCGGCACCAACCGGGAGGAGAGGGAAAAAAGAAAGTCCTAGAGACGGGGAGAGCAGCACGCTTCCCGGCCCAGAGGGTCCTGGGCGTTGGGGGCCCGGCGGCTCCCTCCGCCCCCCGCGCGCGCACGCACCTGACCCGGGCGGGCTGCGACTTCCCGGGCCCAGCGCCGCGCCCCCCGCGGGGCCTCGGCGGGGCCGGCAGCCCGAGCCCCGAAAAGGCGCGCGGGCCCTTTAAACGGCCGCGCATCCCGGGCCGGCCTCCCGGGCGGGGGCGCGGCTGACGCGGGCGGCGGAGGAGGCGCCAGGCGCGAACAAAAGTGCGGCGGGCGGCGCGGCCGCGGGCCCAGTGCGGCTCCTCGGGCTCCCGCAACAAGTGGGGCGGCCGCGGGGCGCGGGGCGGGGCGCCGGAGGCGGCGGATGGGGGCCCGGAGGCGGCGGCGCGGAGAGCCTCGGGGCGGCCCCGGGGCGCGGGCTCTCGGCGGCGCGGCGCCCGCGGGCCCGGAGCGCGGCTTCTGAGCGCCCCGGGGTCCCCCCGCCCCGCCCCGGCCCGCCCCGCCCCGGCCCCGGCCCCGGGGGATGCGCCGCTGACCGCCCCGTCGGGCCGGCCTCCCTCCGCCGCAGCGCGCAGCCGGGGCGCCCCCGCCATGGAGCGACCGGGGACCCGGCGGGCCTGACGCCGCAGGATGGGCGCGAACAATGGCAAGCCGTCCGGCAGCGAGGGTGAGTGCGCGCCCGGCCCCGCCCGGGACCCCCCCCCCCCCCCCCCCGGCTCCGTCCCGGCGCCCCACGGTGCTCACCCCAACCCCCGGCGGGCTCCGTGTCCCGGCCGCCTTCTCCCGGGGGCGCCCCGAGGATGCTCGTCCGCCCCGTCGGGCTCCGGAGCTCCCCCCCCCGGGATGTCTCGGGCGCCGCGAGGATGCTCCCCCGTCGGCTCCGTCGGGGCTCCCGAGGATGCTCCCCCCCCCCGGGTTGTCTCGGGCGCCCCGAGGATGCTCCCCCCCGTCGGGCTCCGTCCCGGGGCCGCCCCAGGATGCTCGCGCCACCCCTCCCCGTCGGACCCGGAGCGCCCCCCGGTTGTCTCGGGCGCCCCGAGGATGCTCGTCCCCCGCCGGGCCCCGCGCCCCGGCTCGTCTGGGGCGGCCCGAGGGGCGCTGTGCCGCGCGTGGGCGCACGTGTGCCTCGACGTCCCTTCGCTGGCGCCGGGCGGAGGAGGACGGCCTGGCGGGGCCGGTGCGGGGCGCTCCCGGGACGCCCTGGGCCTCGCGGGCAGGCGGCCTCCCCTCCTCCCGGGCCCGAGCGGCCGGAGATGCGGCCTGTCAAGTGCGAACTTGCGAGTCGGGAAACTTGAAGCTCCGCCTCCGCGGGGGACGGGGACGGGGACGGGGACGTGGGGCGGGCGCCTCCCTCGCTCCTCCTCCGCCCGCGTGGAGCCCGGGGCGGGGGGCTGGCCTCGGGGGGGGGGGGGAGGGGAGGGCAGGCGGGAATGCGGAGGGCGGGGCGGCCTGCGGGGGGGCGGGAGTGCACGGGGATGGGGCGGCCTGCAGGGAGGGGGGGTGCGGGGTGGGGAGTGCAGGGGGGCGGGGCGGCCTGCAGGGTGGGGGGGTGCGGGGTGGGGAGTGCACGGGGATGGGGCGGCCTGCAGGGAGGGGGGTGCGGGGTGGGGAGTGCAGGGGGGCGGGGCGGCCTGCAGGGTGGGGGGGTGCGGGGTGGGGAGTGCACGGGGATGGGGCGTCCTGCAGGGAGGGGGGGTGCAGGGGTGGGGAGTGCAGGGGGGCGGGGCGGCCTGGGGGTCGGGGGTGCGGGCCCGGCGCCTGCCCCTCGCCTGCCCCTCGCGGCCCCCCCAGACGTGACCGCAGGCCCGACCCAAGCATCCCCGCCCAGGGCGACCTTTCGTCCCGCCCTTCCTCTCCGCCCGCTGCGCTGCGGTTTCCGCGTGTGTAAGCTCCTTATCCGGGGCGGCTGCGGGAGCCGGACTGTTTTCTTTCTTTAATGATTTCATTAAAAAGTTAAAGGGCTGTCTTCATGGATGGCACCTGGGGACCTGTGCCAACAAGGATTCCTGGAGAAGCCCGGACACGCCCCAGAACTTGCCAATGTCCTGAACACCCGTGGAGAAAGGCCAGGGGAGGCCCTGCTGGAGCCCGGAGCCCCGGGGGCACGGGCCGCTGCTTGCACGGGGGCGGGGGGCACCCCAGAGGCTCCCCTGATCCCCCGCAACTTGTTCCCAGACCCCAGATCCCGGACCCTACAGTGTGTGCTGCAGGACGACTTCCTGTCTGAACCGCGGGCTTCCCAGCCCCTGGGAGAGCGAGGAGACCGGAGAGCTAATGACCTCCAGCTGTTGCCGTGCATGCTGCTACCTCTGCGTTTTCACTTCAGCTCCAGTGAAATTTTACTGGGATCAGATTTAGATACACTGTGGAACTTTTTATAGGGAAAACCTCTTGGGCTCAGCTGATCCGAGGGAACCAATAGGAAGCGTGGGGTGGTAACCGAGCTTTGGCTGCAGGGACACACTGTGCTTGGATTTCAGCTCCCCTCAGATGCTGGGAGATTCCTCTGTGATCAGCAAAGGAAAAACTGGAGAAGCAGAAAGAACCTGAGCTTCAGAAGATCTTTCCTTGGCCCCCACCCCCGGCTACGCTGCCTTCTCACAAATAGGGTCCTAATGTAGGTTGGGTTGACCCTTGAGCAGTGTGGGCCTTAGGGTGCCACCTCCCCATGCGGTTGAAACTGGCCCCGGAGCGGAACCGCTCATGGCCTGCTGTTGACCCGAAGCCTGACTGAGGGCATAGACCGGTGATTAACACGTATCTTTTTTTTTTTTTTTAAGATTTTATTTATTCGTGAAAGACACAGAGAGAGAGAGAGAGGTAGAGACAGGCAGAGGGAGAAGCAGGCTCCATGCAGGGAGCCCGACACGGGACTCGGTCCCGGGTCCCCAGGATCAGGCCCCGGGCTGAAGGCAGGCGCTGAGCCACCCGGGCTGCCCGACACATACCTTATATGTCGTATGTAGTACGTGCTGTATTTACAGTAAAGTGAGCTAGAGCAAAGAAAACGAGAAAAAAATATAATTGAGAAAACCACAAGGAAGAGAGAATAGACTTACGGTCCTGTACTGTGTTCATACAAAAATTTACGTATAAATGAGTCCACGCAGTTCAAACTGCGGTTGCTCAAGGGTCACCTGTACTGGGTATCAGTCACCTTCCTCACAGTCCCCACCTGTGCCAAATATATGCAAATAAGCCTGTGGGAATTCGGTGCCCTCGTCTAAAACACCAGAGTTCAAAGAACCTGAAATCAACCCTTCACACGTCATATCTCTATTAAGAAGACTGAGAAGTAAGACGGTTTTAGCAGATTTAGTACAGTTAGGTCTGGTTTGAAATCTTCACGTAGGTCGTAATTTCAAACCGGACCTGAGTTGTCCTAAAGGGGGGAAATGATGGATGCACGTCCATCGGATGTAGCGATTGCTCGACTCTAAAACGTAGGGGTTTGTGGAGACTTTGACAGTCTGCTCCGTAAGTAGATTCTAGAGCTGAGACCACCTGAATTTTTGCAAATAGTGTTGAAATCTCCAGAGGGCCTTAAACATTCAGTATTTCCCATGTAACGGTACTTTCGTATGTAATCTTCCTTCCCCTCGCTCCGGGAAAGCATCTTTTTCATTAAAACAACGAGAATTCTTCGTGAGGCTCACCTTAGCAGGTGCAGCAAGGACGGGGATTCCTCTCCCGTGTACTCCAGTGACCTCAGCGTCACCTTGGAGCTCGCTAAAAATGCAGACTCTCAGGTTCCTCCTCGGACGGAATCCGTTATCACGCACAGGTTAAAATCTGGGCAGGTTCTTGTGGGCAAGAGCGTTCACCGGGGAGCCTGGAGATTTGAGTCCAGCTTCAGTTTAGCTACTGGGACGTTCCTTGCTCAGTTCTCCGGGAACCAAGAAAGACCTGAATTCAGTCCTCTTCTGTCTGCAGAGAGGAGGGGAATTCCTGACGGGCCTTATCTATCAAGAACGAACTCTCCCGCCCTCGCCATTCCTTTTATTTCGCTCTTTTACGGTGCCTTAATGGGCCACTTAAGGGAGATTAGCCTGGAAGTGGAAGGTCTGTCCTAATAAATAGGGAAGGGAAGACTCCTGTTGCCATGACATCCCGGAGCGCTCCTTCCTCCCGTGGTCCTCATCCCCCTTCCCCTCCTCTCCGGATGCAACCAGTCCTGAAATCCCCGCTTTTCTCCCTGAACTCAAGGTATAGGTAAATAATGGGCGTTTTCAAAGTTTTTTTTTTTTTTTTTTTTTTTACAGCATGTGGCACAGTTGACTGTGATAATCCTGTAAATCTACATTGTGAACATTCTTTAACGCCACTCGGCGACGTAGAGACTACCACGAATTTGTTCCGCTGAATACTTACCGGGTCTTCAGGTTGGGGGTTTCCCTTGTAGCCCCTCCCACCGCTCCCAGTTTGGATTTCGCTACTGGGACAAGCCATCACACCTGATCTTTAGACTTCTAGAACCATAAACGAATACCTCGGTGGTTGGTGTGTTCTGGTAAACTCCTTTAGGGAAAAGTCTGGTTCTTATTTTTTTTTTTTTTTTTTTTGTCTCTGTCTTCGTCCACAAGGTATACGTTTCAGCCCGGGTGTAGAAGCCTGGAGAATGAGTTGGAGTGGAGCGAAGGCCTCATGACCATCAGCCTCAACTCCAGTGAAAGCCCAATAGACAGATCTCGGTCAAGCAGGAGGCGGCAGGCTGCTTTCCCTGCCTCCGCGGTGTCGGGCCTCCCCCTCTTGCCCAGGGGTCTGCTGCTGTGTGTTCTCTGCTCCCGCAGGTCGGGGCTGGACCCAGCAGCTCCTCGGCCAAATCCTGGGTGTTGTGGGATTGGAGCTGAGGGGGCCACAGTGATGGGTGTGACCCTTGGTGGCTCTGCTGCTCTTTCGGGCCGCGCGGAGAGCCGGGCGCCTGAGCTCGTGCGTCGCCGCTAAGCCATCAGCACCGTGGGAAGCACATGTCGGAGTGATGATAAGGGCGGCTGGTGTTTGCTGAGCACCCACTGCGACCGGCGGTGTTCCTGGCTGCTGGCAGCACCCTCGTGTGCTCCCGTGACAGGTCTAAGGGCTGGGCTCCTGGAGTCCTCGCTGTGCCAGTGGGAGCACGGCTGCACAGAGGACCGTCACTTCCCGGGTCCCGCAGCTCGTACACGTGGAATGGGGGCCCACGGGACCCACGAGTCCCGAGTCTGTCTCAGCTCAGTCATTCATTCCTTCATTCCCCTAATGTGTGCTGATTGCGTGTTCCTTCCCGTGCGCCAGGGGCTCTCCTGGACACTTGGGATGCGTCAGCGAGCAGGTCCAGCTTGTGTCCTTGTCAGTCGTGTGTGTGTGTTGGGACGGAGGGAAGTGGGACGGTTTACAGGTGCGCGCACACAGACAGCAGGTCGGCAAACCACGGGATGCCGTCTAAGGGGCTCAAGTCCTTGAATAAAACCATCAGATTATTGGGGATTGGGAGGAACAGGGGTGGTGCTTCGAGTTGGAATCCCAGGCCGAGGGCCGGTTGCAGGGCTGCAGAGACCAGGGCTCGCGGGAGGTGAAAGACCGATCCTTGGGGAGCCAGGGAGCATGTCGTCGGCCGCTGGGACCACCGCTGCCCAAGGTGAAGTCTGTCCCGAGGTGCTGGCTGGAGCGTCCTCTGTCCGTAGCTGCGGGACAGTCCGTTCTGGTCGCTGGGCCTTCATCTGTGTGTTTGCCTGGCGTCTTTGCATCATCTTTTATCTGATTATATCAGATGGTTTGCGACTGCTTTTGGGCGCAGGACGCCTCGGACAGGCCCTGGGTGGCTGCGCAGAGGGGACATGGCCTGACCTGCCCGGCGCGTGACGGCCACTCCAGAGATCTCCCTGATTCTTAGAAGTAGGTCTTCATCTTTTGCCTCAGGAAGTAATTCCATTGTGCTAAAAATCAGAAGATGAACCCCGGTGATCGCACTGTTGGGTCAGGTCGATGCATCGGTGCAGCCGAGAGCAGCTTCGATCCGCCGCGGGAAGGTATTTGCAGCCGCTCGGGGGTCTTGAGCGCCTTTAAAACGAGAAGCGGAGAGGGGGCTGCCTGGGAGCCACGCGGGAGGGGCCTCTGGGGGGGCTCGAGGGTGCCCAACCGCCCCAGGCCTCCCGGGTGGGGGCGGCGCCGTGCGGGGCGTGAGCTGGGGGGTTACTGCACCCGCCCAGGCCGCCTTGCCCCATGTCCCGCCAACATTCTGTCCCGTGAAGCGGCGTCTGGGGGCGGAGGGGCTCTCGTACGTCCCCGTCCCCCCCCCGTCATTCATCATTCCAGGTGTCTGTGTCACGTTGATGTGTTTAGGTCTTAGGGAGAAACCTCTGCGGTGGCTCAGTGGGTGAAGGTCATGGTCCGGGCGTGGGACCCAGTGCAGCCTTGGGCTCTGCGCTCGCAGGGAGCCTGCTGAGATCCTCTCTCTCCTTCTCCCCCCCCCCCCCAAGTAAATCATTAGAAAGGAATAATGTGTAGATCTTGTTCTTTCCTGGTTTCTGTGGACGTAAACTCGGGGACCACAGGTTGGGGTTGCTGGCCGCGCGGCCTGGCTCTTGGGGAGGGGAAGGCGCGGCCTGGGCCACCGAGTGGCTGTTACTTGTGCTGTGACCCTGGGACGGGCATCTGCTGGCCGGGGCTGGCCTCGGGGCACCCAGGGCCTTGGGGAGGGGCCCTCACTATGCCCGAGCCCGGGTCCGTGGCCGTGGCCCCTGGTGGGAGGCCGAGAGGCCTGCTGCACCCCGGCCCTGCGGCTGCCCGGCGTCAGCGGGAGCAGCAGGGCCCGTCGGCTCGGCTTCCCCGGGTCGCGGCTCCTTGGGCTTGCTTTGCCTTGTGGCTCTAGACCTGGACATTCAGGACGTCTGCTCGTAGCGGCAACTTGCTCCAGGACCTCGTGCAGTGGGCCTGCCCCGGGGAGTTCCGCGTGGGGGAGCCGGGCGGGGAGGCCGTGAGGACAGGCAGGGCCGAGGGGCTGGGGGCGGTGACAGGGAGGTGCGGCTGGGGACACGGCCTGCACCCCCGAAACACCTAAGGGCGCTTCTGAAGCAGCCGCAGGCAGGTGAGTGAGTCGCAGGAGCAGTAGGTTGACCGTGCGGAGAAGCTGACCGCTCTGCAGAGACCTCCCTGGTGGTTCCCCAAAATCCCCAGGTCGTGTGTCCCCGGGGGGGGCTTCCTTCCTGGGAAGCGATTCCAGTGGGGCCTGCCAGCGAGGGCCTCAGAGGTGGCAGGACGCGGGGTAGCGGGTGACCAGCCGGGTGTCGGGCGGCCCTGAGCTGGGAGGGGAGCCACGGGGCCGATGCTCCGACCCCCCCCCGGAGGCGGCCACTCGAAACCTCCTGACGCGAAGAACCCCTAACGGGCTCTGCGTTTCCCTCGGTAACGAGATACAAACACGTGGTCCACGTTGTCCCCGTTCCTGCTTGAAGGGGCGAGGACTGTTTCTGGAGCCCTAAATCTCTATGAGGCCCCGCGGCCCCGCGCTAGATGTGCTCATTCTATCAATTCCTATTTAAATTCGAAACCAGTAACAAAATGAAAAACAGTTGTTAACACCGCATGAACTCATAATTGTAACGTTAGAAGCCTCGAGCAACGTGTAGAAATGTTATTGAAACATTTTTTTGTTTGCTACCCTTTCTGTGGTAAATTCCTTTGCAGCATTTTCCAAGCAGATGTAGCAGTGGAAACTGAGTCGAAATTTCTGGAGAAAAATTTCAGGAATTTTTCTGGTACTTGTGGGTTGACCTTCCGGCTGTAAGGAACCCACGCCTTGGCAAGGTGGAGACGTAGGAGGGGGCTACTTCATGTGCCCTGGAGCCTGCTGGCCCAGCTGAGTCCTGGAGGCATCCGGGTTAAGGCCAAGGCCAGGCCTGGCACGTCCCGACCGTCAGCGGCAGCCCCGAGCCCAGGAGGCAGCAGAGGAGCGCGACTAGAAGGAGCCCGAGGGCCCGGAGGGAGAAGAGACATTGGGAGAGACTGGGAAGCGGGGCTCCCGTGGCCTCCGATGTGAAGAGCAGCATCAGTGGTCCACTCAGCCCCGTGTTCCCAACAACGTCTTAGCTCGTGGGACAAAAATAATTGTTAATCGATCTTGAATATTGCCAGGTTTGTTATATTTGTGCTCACTTCATAAGGAGCGGTCCGGAGGCTGAGGGCCCAGTCCTGCTGGGGTGCATGGCTGGGGAGGGGTGCAGAGGCTGTGAGGCCTGGCCTGCTGGGGTGCATGTCCAGGGAGGGGTCAGGGGACTGAGAGGCCTGGCCTGCTGGGGTGCACAGCCAGGGAGGGGTGCAGAGGTGGAGAGGCCTGGCCTGCTGGGGTGCACAGCTGGGGAGGGGTGCAGAGACTGAGAGGCTGGGTCCTGCTGGGGTGCACGGCCAGGGAGGGGTGCAGAGGTGGAGAGGCCTGGCCTGCTGGGGTGCACAGCTGGGGAGGGGTGCAGAGACTGAGAGGCCTGGCCTGCTGGGGTGCACAGCTGGGGGGCGGGGGTGCAGAGACTGAGAGGCTGGGTCCTGCTGGGGTGCACGGCCAGGGAGGGGTGCAGAGGTGGAGAGGCCTGGCCTGCTGGGGTGCACAGCTGGGGAGGGGTGCAGAGACTGAGAGGCTGCATCCTGCTGGGATGCACGGCCGGGGAGGGGTGTGGAGGTTAAGGGGCCTGGCCTGCTGGGGTGCATGGCTGGGGAGGGGTGCGGAGGCAGAGAGGTCGGGTCCTGCTGGGGTGCACGGCCGGGGAGGGGTGCAGAGTCTGAGAGGCTGCATCCTGCTGAGGTGCATGGCCCAGGAGCGATGCAGTGACACCTGTGGTCCCTTGGGGGCAAGGGAGTGCGTGGCCCTTGCCGCTGGGCCCAGGGCCTCCTCCTGCCTGGTCATCACAGGCGCGGCCAGAATTTTGACCAATCTGGGGTTCGTGTGTGGCGGGCGCAGGGACTGGGAGCGCGAGCGTGGAAGGAGTTGGCCCACGCACTTCCCGGGGCTGCCCCGGGCCAGGCTACCCTCTGCTGATAGAGCGTGGGGACCTAACAGGGAGCCCGGGGCTGCCCCCCCATTCTCGGGGCCTCGGTCCCCTCACCTGGGTGGCCAGGCACCTGCTCAGCAGAGCCAGCGGAGAACGGGGCGAGGGGGCCACGTTCTCTCTCCTCCCTAGTCTGTGGGCTGGATCCTGAATTTCCCTGTGGCCTCAAAGCCGTGGATTTGAGCGAGCTGCTAACCCGGGAACGACTCCAACAGGTACCTGAGGACTTGCCCCTCTCCTGCCAGCTCCTGGGGGACTTCGCCGTGAGCGTGTCTCTGACGTCGCTCTGCAGACTGGAAAGGACTTCAGACCTGGATCGCAGGGACGGTGGGAGGGGCGCCCCCGGCATCCCCAGTTCTCGGGTCAGGAGCCTGAGGCCTCGGCAGGTGAGCGACTTGCCCCGATTCCGCGCCGAAGGTCAGGGGAGCTCATGCCCTTGCCAGGACTCGGCCTCTGCCTTCAGCGCTAGGACGCAGTGCGACCACGCCGGGGGGTATCACAGGCTCTTGGCACCGGTTTAGGTTCCTTGCACCCCCGGATGACAGCAGGGGCCTGCGGGCGTCCGTCCTTCAAGCTCCTGTGCAGGCACAGCCTGGCTCCGAGGGGTCACCTCTGGCGCGGGGACGGCCTGGTGGCGACGGGATGGTCAGGACGAGAGTGCAGGGAGCAGCTGGGGATGAATGTTCAGGATGAGGAGCACTTGCAGGTGATGAGACGCAGCTGGGGCTCGGAGGGGCGTGCGTTCGTCTCCTCTGAGATGCTTTAGAGAAAGTTCCGTCCCTTGCCTCGGAGGTCAGAGGATCCCCTCCAAACCTGGGGACTTCGGGGGGCACAGGGTTCCTGATTCTCTTCCACCTTCTGTGTCCTTTGCTGTCGAACAACCACATTTCCCAGAGGCCTTTGGACATGGTGAGGGCCTGGGGCGCGTCTCTGGGATGAGCTGACTTCACTGAGGGTCTGTCATCGTGATAGAAATCCACCTTGTTCCTTTAGTTTTAATTGCTTTGCTTTCTATTGATTGTCTCCCAGTTTCCATTTTTTTTCCCCATCTCTGCCCACCCCCATGTGACGGGACCGTAGCCCGCTCGTATAGTTCGTTCGTGATACATATTTTTTGCTGAATAATTAAATGAGCATGAATCTGTAGCCGTGGTCTTTGGTGGATCCAAGAGACGCTTATGAAAACTCTTATCATTGTTTTCAATGAATATTTCTGAGACTTTGACATTTTAACTCGGAAAAAAAAGTTTTTCCAAAGAAAAAAAAAAAAGGAAAAGAAAAAAAAGTTTTTCTGGGCATATGCCTTCTTCTGAGGATATTCATCCTCGGACCTTTATTTTTAACATCTTATGGTTGATAATAGTTTAACTTGTACATTTAAGGAATGATGAAACATGTAGTTTTTTTTCGGGTTGCTGAAGACCTTTGAAGACTTTTCAGGTTTACTGCCTCACAGTGTTGTCATCTTAACTATTTTAGGTGATTAGTATCGAATGGAACACTGCTGTGTATTTGTTGAAAGCATAATGTTTGCTTAAACTGACTCGGAAATTGATTTTATAGGACAGCTTAAGCAAATCATTAACCCAAAGACTATTAAAATTTTATCTTTCAAGTGGTAAGCCATTCCTTTGGCTCTGTGTTCCCTGGATTCAATGTTAATAGGATTATGAATCTTTTTGAATTCGTATATTGATCTACTTCATGCTGAGTGGATGTGTCTCTTTTTCTCCTTTTTATTATACGAAACATAATAGTTATTATGTGTGTCCGGCAGGATTGGAATGATGTCTTCATCCTCTGCCTCTGGCTTTCTGCATTACTAAAATCAGAAGTGAAATAATCAGTGTGAGAAAACAAACAAACAAACAAACATTATTGAGCTGTGTGTGGTATATGGATATGTACATGTACTTAAAGCTATATTTGAATAATTCTTAATTTTTTTTTTTAATTTTTTTTTATTTATTTATGATAGTCACAGAGAGAGAGAGAGAGGCAGAGACACAGGCAGAGGGAGAAGCAGGCTCCATGCACCGGGAGCCCGATGTGGGATTCGATCCCGGGTCTCCAGGATCGCGCCCTGGGCCAAAGGCAGGCGCCAAACCGCTGCGCCACCCAGGGATCCCTGAATAATTCTTTTCTATAAATTTAGTGAAATCTCTTCTTCACACCTAGTTTTTTTTTTTTTCTGTATGTAGACAGAAATACGTATCCTGTAAGGAATTTAAGAAATATAATTAAAACGTCATTTATTTCTTTAATTTTAGGGCATGTTAGAGGAACAGGTCACCTCTAACCTGTGAGAAAAAAGAAAAAAGGTCACCATGAGAATCAAGCTAAAGAAGAAACAAATAGTCCAACATATGAGCTTTTTGGGGCATAACGTGGGATAAAGGTGGCTGTACTCTAATTTTTTTAAATTTTTATTTTAAAAGGTTTTATTTGTATTTATTTATTCATGAGACACACAGAGAAACAGAGGCAGAGACCCAGGCAGAGGGAGAAGCAGGCTCCTCGCAGGGAGCCCCGTGCGGGACTCGATCCCGGGACCCCGGGGTCAGGCCCTGGGCCCAAGGCAGACGCTCACCCGCTGAGCCCCCCAGGCGCCCCGGGGGCTGTACTTTATGGACAAGGACTCGTGATGGTTCTGTGTCATAACACCCGCTTGGAACTGTACGTTTTAGTTTGTTTACCCAAATCTGTGTTCAGCCCAGATGAGTGGATATGCGACCTCGTCGGTGGGAATTTTACACCGCACGCCACCGAGCCTGGTCAGCATTTGTTTTGAAGTGGAAGAGAGGAAATTCAGAATCATAGGCAACACTCATGTGCTCATTTTTGTCTCTCTCTCTCTCTTTTTTTTCTTTTTTTAATTTTCAAGATCAATAGCTACTCCGTTGGTTGGAAAGATTTCTGTGGTCCCGTGTGGACGGTGTATGTTGTGTAACTATTACGAAAGTGAATTTCAAGACCCGACATTTCTGCCCTGGACATCTTACTCTTCACATTTTATTTTGCATCCGCTCTGCTTATTTAATTATATTTTAATAGTTCTCTCTATCTCGCGTCTGTCTTGAAAGACCTCTCCTGTTGATTATCCTGTGAGCGTGTTTTGAGACACGGTGTCTCCTTGGGGAGTCTTTCTCCGCTCCTAAAGCCATAACAACGTGAACTAAGCAATAAAAAGCCAATTCCCTCCCCTTGGTTGTGCTTCGCATAGTCATTTCTTTGATACGGGCTAATAAAAACAGGAAAAGGATCATTTTTGAATGCTTTGGTTGGGGTTGCTTTGCTTCCAATAAGGAAAATTGCCTCACATGGGGGAGCACGGGTAATAAAGATACAGCTAAGTGAGTAATTGTGTTCAGTCTAATGTCAGAATCCCCAGGCTGCCGCCTGCAAATCTAATTTAATCTTGGGATTGCTGTGTGTCCACCGTGGTGCGTAGCTGTGAGCCTGCTGCTGCTCCCCATCGCCTCTCCACAGCTACTGAAGATGAATTTCAGATGCTACTGCAGATTTTTGATGTGGGTGGGGCCCTTCTCCCTTAGTGATGTTTGCAAGTTAACAAAAGGGCTCTGGATGTTGACCAAGAGTGAAGGATGGAACACAGTGATGGGTATTGTGGTGGCGGAAGTGACCGTAGGCCACCTTACAGAGAGACGGAGGCGCGGGGAGAGGAAACCGCTTCGCTCGAGTCCTGCAGGTTGCAAGGCTTTAGGACACGATCGTTGACTTTCTTCGTCCGGCTGCCTCCAATCCATGTCTTTCCTCCTCATCGTGCTTTGCACCCCTTTCTTCTTACTTTAAGACAATTGGGGGTGAGTGTCCTCTCTGCTGTACCTCCCTATCCGGTAGCTCCTGTGGGACCGACCCCCTCAGACCCTCCGCTCAACAGGGTCTTGGCACTGATGACTCATGGCCCGATGCCTCTCCAGAAATTATTCTCACCCAAGGCAAAGGAGCAGCTCCCATCACATGACTGATTGAGGCAGGGATATTGTTTGGGATGCTTGGAATGGCCCTCTGGGGTCCAAGGTCCCCACGGACGCAGCTGAGACAGACCATCATCTGTCCGTCCACTCTGCTTTCCCAAGCGTGCTCCTGAGGGTGAGTCCCAAGAAACTGCCCCTGAAATCATCACAGAGGATGATTTACCAGGACACCCAACCTAAGACGATGGAGAGGTTGGACCAGGGTGCTCTTCTGGCAGGGGTCAAGGGCAGGATGGCCCTGCTGGGAGAACCGTCTTCTTCCTGGGAACCCCGGTGGTCCTGACGGGAGAGTCTCCAGCTGAGAGGTGAGAGACCTGCACCGCTTCTGTGCCTGGGGACCTGGTCTCATCCTTCCACTTACAGATCAGGAAAGCAAGCCCCGTTCCCTAAAGAAACGTGACCAACAGCACATTGCTAGCTGGCAGGAGGAGCTACAGCAAGCCCGGGGGGCCTGTCTGCTGCTGCCGGTGCGGATCTGGGAGGGCCATTTTGGAATTTGTTCCAAGTTGTGCTGCTGTAACTCATTGACTGCAGATGGGTCTAGAAACCATTCATCTGTCTGACCCATTTGTTCAGCTCTGGCCCAGAAATCTCAATTCCTACACGGCCTTACCTTGCGAACTGTCTACCGTCCTTTGAAGAGCGATCGCTGAAGCTCACCAGGGTTGGTCCTAGAATAGGTGGAGAAGAAGAGATGGTGTAGCAGAAACAGATGGTCCTGGTTGTTTTTGCCTGAAATCAGCATTTCGTGTTAACTGGCTATTAAGAGGATTGGGAACTTGGCAAAGGCTTACTACATGATAGAGCGGCGGCAAGTACACATTCATTAGACAGATGAAACATGCGGCAGTGGGTTGAAGCAGTCATAAGCTAGATGAAAAATGACTACAAATTAATATGTGGTCTCATGATCATCCTAAATAGTTTATTAGTCATTTTATTATGCTCAAATAATGTTCCATGGAGATTATCAAACCATTATAAGCTCAGAGTCACGATCCTGAGAAATTTGGAAGTAATTGAAAAGCAAATTATTGGTTTACTATTATTGCTACTATAAGGATTCGGATTTTATATAGTTTCCTTGGCGTAATTAACCAGCTACTCTTCCTGAAAACGTTCTTTGAGCCCCATTGTCTGTAAATTAAGTCAAAATATATTTTATTTGGTATTCAAGGCCCTATGTATGCTGTGCTTTCTCTCAGGCTTTCTCTTCTATATGTACTTCATACCCCAGCCCAACTGGGAACCTCAAGTGTTCCCCAGACATTTCTGTTATTCCCCAAGATTTGGGTCCTTTTCTTCCTGGACCATTCTTTCCACGTGATTATCTATCAATGAAATTTTCTCTGATTTCCCTTAGATACATCCTTGGCTATAATGCTAAACCGCCTGCTATGGGGAAACATGTCAGGTGCTCCCAGCTGGATTTACCTTTTCTTCGCCGTGAACCACCGTGGCATTTAATTTGTATGGAGATTGTATGTCCTATTTTGCATTTGGCTGCTCTCCTCTCTCTAGTTCAGTAAGCATTTGGGGGTATCCCTGTACCGGAATCCATGCTAGGTAATGGGTGATTAAAAATTGTGAGAACTTGGGGATCCCTGGGTGGCTCAGCGGTTTGGCGCCTGCCTTCGGCCCAGGGCGTCCCATGTCGGGCTCCCTGCAGGGAGCCTGCTTCTCCCTCTGCCTGCGTTTCTGCCCCTCTCTCTCTCTCTCTCTCTCTGTGTGTCTCTCATGAATAAATAAATAAAATCTTAAAAAAAAAAAAAAGTGAGAACTTGATCTTCACCTAAGGGGTCTGCAGTCTGGTGGAGGGGATATGATAAAGTGCTAGAGGAGCCACCTACGGCCAAGCTAAGGTGTGTTATGGGAGACACAGTCCTGGCCGTGGTGACCCTCAGTGGGGGATGTCCACGAGGACTTCTTATCTGAAAGACCCTTGAGTTGAGTCTAGAAAGATGAGTGAGGTGCTTGCCAGCCGTGGCTGAGAAGGAGGCGGGTGGAACAACAGAAGGTCAGACGAGAGGGAGGAGCCAGTGGATGAGCCACAGGAGAGGAGAGAGTGTTACGCGTTGGGCCTTACACTCGGAAAGGTAGGCAGGTTGCATGGCCGTGCACACGTCGTGAAGGTGAATAGCAGGAGGGGGCCGGTGGCCAGAAATGTCCAGTGATGGCAGCTTTGGGCAGATCCAGAGATCACGGGGAAAAGCCTATGGATTGCTCTTCTCCACTTGTGTTTATTTCCGCGTGAAGAGAGCATCATTGACGTAACTCCTGGCTTGGAGAACTTGCCTGGTTGGTAAATTTGGGGAGGAATCAAGTCAACATCTGAGCCCTGCTCTGTTTTCCTCTTGAGAGGGAGCTGTTCTTGGGAAGACGGAGCTTCTCTGGGGGAAGGAAGCGCTTTGAGTAGAATTCTGTGAGTGGACTAGCTTTGGTCTCCTGCTTGTCGACGCGTGGGCTCGAAATTATTAGCCACTTTGCTGTAGACCTAAAACCACAACCACTGAGCTAGAATTCCCAGAAATAAACATGCCGTTTTTCTCTCTGTCTGCCACTCCTTTTTTTTTTTTTTTTTAATTATTATTAATTTAATTTGTCCTGGACCTGGGTGGGAGAAAGCGGTGCTAGTCGTTGAGCCCCTTCGAGACCCTAACCGTCGAGTGGTGGGAGGTGGGAAGAACTGCGAAACGAGAGCAGGTGAAAATCTGAGTTCCAGCAGGGGTGTAGTGATTCAGGAGGATGATGCGGGTTTCGGTGATGAAAAGAAGGTAGAGTGAGCAAGATTCGGTGACTAATTGGCTGAGGGGATGAGTGGGATGGACGAAGACCTAGAAGGACCGCGTCTTCTGGCTTGCGTGGTTGCAGGCCACACTCGTTCATACCCTGGTTGACCTAAGGTATCCCTCAGTTGGTTCTTGAGGCCAGGACGCTTAATCTGGCTTTTCGTTTGTCCTTGGGGAGGGACTACCCCCCCTCCCCGCCCCCGGGATCGGAGAAAATATTTCAGGGGCTGGTACACTTGGGCATTTGCCCACCTAAGGGGTCCATTCCTTTGTTACCTCATGTGGCCGGTAGATGTTTATTAATCTCCTCCTGTGTGTCGATACCCGTCTTGGCTTGGCCATGACCAGTGATGAATAAAACACTCACTTGTCCTCTGCGAACGAACCCGGAGTCCAGTGAGCAAGCCAGGAAAGCACGAGCGAGGGGCGGGAGTGGGCGGCGCGGTGCTGGCCAAACAGCCTGAGTGAGCGTCTGCGCCCTGCTCCTTGCAAGCCAGGCGACCTCACCAGAGCCTTAGTTTTAGGGTAGCCAAGTCAGCATCTACCTCGAATGCCACTTCACACGTTCTCAATTCTTCTGATTTGGCCCAGGAAACTGGTGGCTTGGCTCTGAATAAATTCTGCCAGAAAGTTAGAAAATTGAAGAAAAAAAAATAAAAAATTAAAAAAAGTTGTTTTTGGAATTCATTTTTAAAACAGGAAATTCCTGTCTCTAGCTGAAAGAAGTTGTCACCGGAGCAACATTAAGTTATGCTCTATTTCTCTCTCCTTTGGACGATCCCTTCAGATCACACTTGACGGAGGGAAGTCAGAATGTGGTTTATTTTTTTGGAGAAGCCTTCGTTTTTGAGCTCTCTTGCATCAGGGACCTAGAAAAGAATGTGGGCTCTCTTATTACGACGGCGATTCTAGAGAGTCTTAGGAAGTGGAGAAATGAGGTGTTTGTGGCCTTTAAAGGCAGACCTGGTGTTCCTAGGGCATGATCCTCTGATTTGTAGGTCTGCATGCCATTTCATACAAATATGGACTCTTGAATGTTCTAAAATTGTTGGGGGAAAATCCCACTGTTTCCAGAGTCCTCAATCCAATGTAAAGTACCATTTGCATACGTGAATTGTGTGTGCGCCCGCGCGTGTGTGTATGTCTGCGTGCACCCTGCTGTTCCTGTTTCAGTAGTTACGAGATCAAACCATACGCTGTGCACCAGAGTCTGGGACATTTATTTGCTATGATTTCGGTTTGTCCCCGACGTCACGCAGCACAGAAATTGGAAAGAGGTAGCTGAGGTAGAAGGTGGGGCAGAAGCAGCGATCAGCGTTCCCAGTGGGTAATACCAGCTTTATCTAAAATCACTGTTAATTAAGCGAGAACAGAAATGCCCCACTTTTGTCCTAGAAGTTTGTGTTTCCCATGACTGGGGAGAAATACAGTACCGTCCTGTAAGGAATTTAAGAAATGTGGCTAAAATGAAAGTATCATTGGTGCCTGTCGTCCTCGGGGCGGGGATGCGCTCTCACTCACGTCGGGGCCCTGAGTCTGGAAGCTGGGTGGGACTCCGGCGATGACCTAGTCGGTGTTCTCCTCTGGGGACTGGCAAGAAGCTCAGGCCCAGGATGGCCGAAAGGACTTGGACCGAGTCCCCGATGAGGTCCGGAGCCAACGTGGTGTGGTGGCTAAGGCTGCGGCCGGCGAGGCGTCAGACTCTGGGGTTCCGACTGGCTGTGCCAACTGCCAGTCGCGTGGTCTTGTGCCAGTTCCCTCACCTCCCTGTGTCTCCGTCCGTGCATCCAGGGACACGGGGCCGGTAGCCGCTGTCCCCTGCAAGAGTCGTCGGGGGTGGATCGACCGAGGGGGTGCGAAGTCAAGGTGCCCGGACAACGGGTGCTGCTTGTCGGCCACGATGGTCTGCACGTCGGGAACCCGGGATGCAGCAACGCCCCTGGATTCCTGAGGTCAAAGTGCGTGAGTGGCAGGTTGCACGGAAGGACCGTGTGACCCGCCACAGTGCTGTGAAGGGGACGCTGGTCGTAGGGGGCAGGCGAAGGGGGCGGTGGGAGGGTGGAGCTTAGAACAGTGAGCTGGGGCTCGGCGGTTCCTCAGCCGACCTGAGGCAGACTCCGTCGGCCCCCCGGGCGAGGTTTCTCTAGGATCCCGGCTTGAGACACTTTCACTCTGGGCAATAACCTTAGCTGTTGGTCTGGGCGCCGGAGCCTGCTGCTTCGGATGATGCCGGGTGACTCAGAACGGTTGCGAAACTCGACGTTCGGGGCTCCCAGGCCTACGAGACCTCTAGCTCATGTGATGCTCCCACCTCACTGCAGGGACAGCCTAAGGAAATGCCCGGGCTCCCCTCAGAGAATGAGCCTCCTGTCCCCACCCGGGCTCGCAGGCTGAGCTCCCGGTCATGCACGGCTTTATGCTGAGCCAAGGCTGACGCCGTCGGACAAGGCCGTCCTGGCAGCGGGTGGGGTGCACCAGCTCGGGGGCGGCGGCCGTGCGCTCGGGTGCCCGGCGGGCTCAGCTGGGGGCAGAGGCCGTGGGGTCGGGACGGCGTCCCCGTGGGAGCGCCGCGGAGGCCTGGGGCCGGGCTTCGTGTCCCCGGGCCCCTCCGTCCCTGTTGCGCCCCTCGGCTGCTCCGGGTGACCTGCGCCCGCCCCGCTCCCCGTCTGGCCCTTCCCCCTTGCAAGCCCCCCACCCCGTCCCAGCCCCCCCGCCGTCGGTCTGTCTCTGCAGAGTTTATATTCGACTGTTGTCTCTGGGCAGTCTGCCCGGTTAGCTTTATTTGTTTCTCATAATTGTACTTAGAGCCTCCGTTACATGTTTCAGATGGAGCTTTCCTGCGGCGTCCTGTGTCCCTTATAACCGAGGGCTTTTCCTGGGGTGTTGTAGCGTCTGGGCATGCAGGTGCAGCCTCCCCTCTCCACAGGGAGCTTTACCAAGCCAGTGCCCGAGTCCGGGGAAGGTATCCTAACGTCCCGGGTCTCTAACAATGGAGTAAAAGCAATACGTTGCCGCCTAGGCTTTCTGTCTAGCTCTTCAACAAAAATAATCTGCCAAATTTAGTTTTATGGAAGATCAGCACACTGATGACGGTGTAAAAGTCCCGGGTGCCCTTCGCCTTGAAATACAAAGCTTGTGCCAGCTTTATTTTATTTTATTTATTTTTTTAAAATTTGTTTATTTATTCATGAGAGACACAGAGAGAGGCAGAGGGAGAAGCAGGCTCCACGCAGGCAGCCCGACGCGGGACTCGATCCCAGGACCCCAGGGTCACGCCCTGGGCCGAAGGCAGACGCTCCCCCCCTGAGCCACCCAGGTGCCCCTTGTGAAATGAAGGCACAATCCTAAATACTCGGTCCTTTAGTCTCAGCCCAGCTGTGGCTTGAGGCCTTCGATTATTCCCTAACGTCGTAGCAAAAACTCTAAGCTTTAAAAAGCGGGTCTTTGATGATGATGGTTCTTTCGAACCGCGCGTTCACACCTTAGATGTAGCTCGCGCTGCATCGTCCACTCGAGGAGCCACTAGCAACCAGCCCCACACGGCTTTTAAAAGCCCCGGTCACCGCAGTTCAAGATAAAACCATTGGGTCTGCAGGCGCTGCAGCCACAGCGGGAAGGCGAAGCCCGCGTGCGGCGTGGCTGCCCCCTGGGCGGCGGGGCAGGGAAGGCCTCCTAGCCTGGGAGGCCGCGGCCGCAGCGGGTCCAGCTGCCCTGGAAGGCCCGAAGCCGCCGCAAATCCCGCAGGTGCCGGAGCTCCAGCCGCCCACCGGGGAGCGCAGAGCTGAGTGGCCAGAGGCACCTGCCGGCTCCTCCGCGGCCGCCCGGTCGGGCTCCTTGTCCCGGGCTCGCTCCGCCAGTGTCCGTACCCTCGGCTCCATTCAGGAGCTCGGAGGCCGCGCCAGGGCCACTGGGCTCGTGCATGTTGGAAGTGGCCCAGACGTCGTCCACACGACTTCTGTTCACATCCTGTGGCTCCGAATCCACGGGTCCACCCCCAGCGGCACGTGGTTGTGGGGAAGGTGGCCCGTGGCTTGGTGGCACCTGTGCAGCCTAAGCTATTACTGGGGGTTGGGTGGGGGGATGGATTTGGGGGAACAGCCAGCAGGTTTCCAGCAGGCGCGTAACGTCCGCTGAGGATTTGATGTTTGAGGTGCCGGTTTATCTGCCCTGGAGAGTCTGGGCGCTAGAGGACGCTACGTGGGTCTCATTCACACCTCGCGTGGCTTTCAGCTCTGCCTGTGGTCATGTACCCGGACACAGACCTCCCTCCAGAAACGAGAGCAGGACTCCGTACACACCTGGTTTTGTCCTTGCATGACTGTGTAGCCGGAGTGTGAGGGTTGTTACCTGGATCCCCAGAGCCGTGGCCCTGAAGGCTGCGGGAGCCCGCGGGAGCCCGTGGGAGCTGGGGACCGAAGCCCCTGACCCCCGTGCTCCTCTGAGCGAAGGCTCCACTAACGCACTGAGAGGTGGATGTCGTGGCTGTTAGTGAGTGACGCTCCCCTCGTGGATGCGGGGCCGCGACTGTCCCGCACAGGCCCAAGGCACTGTCTTCAGATTAGTGGAATGATACTCTCCTTTTTCGGTTTTAGAATCAAAATGAGGGCTGTCCTTGTGCATCTAGGTTGGGGTTCCTCTACGGCAGGGCTGCTGAGGGCCGCTCCGTCTCGTCTGGGCATCCAGACCTGGTGGGATGCCGAGCGTCACGATGGACTCGGTGGAGTCCGGTGGAGCCTGCGCTGTTACCTGTAGGTTAGGGACGGGGCAGGAGCTCCTGCAGTGGATGCCTGTGCACCAGTACCTTCCCCTCCCTCCCTCTCTCCGCCTGCCTTCCTTCCTTCCTTCCTCCCTCCCTCCCTCCCTCCCTCCTTCCTTCCTTCCTTCTTTCTTTTATAAGATTTTATTTATTTATTTGTGAGAGTCACACAGAGAGAGGCAGAGACACAGGCAGAGGGAGCAGCAGGCTCCCTGCAGGGAGCCCCATGTGGGCCTCCATCCTGTGACTCGGGGTTCATGCCCTGAGCCAAAGAAGGCAGCTGCCCAACTGCTGAGCCCCCCAGGCGCCCCCTTTTGTCTTATTGTTGCTAACCCAGTGAATTTTATCATCTTCCCAGACGGTGTGTTACACTATCTTATCTATTTCTCATAGGAGATTAAATTAAAATGTAATTTTCACTTCAGTTTTTAAGTTATGCTCAAGATTTTCCGTCACATAACCCAGTCTTCTTCAATTACTTACACGTTGACCTTGCTCCTAGAAGACTGTGTACCTGGGGATCCCCGGGTGGCGCAGCGGTTTGCGCCTGCCTTTGGCCCAGGGCGCGATCCTGGAGACCCAGGACTCCTGCAGGGAGCCTGCTTCTCCCTCTGCCTGTGTCTCTGCCTCTCTCTCTCTCTCTCTGTGTGACTATCATAAATAAAAAAAATAAATAAAAAATTAAAAAAATAGAAGACTGTGTACCTAGCACTAAGTCAGTACTGGTATGCAGCCATTTTCCTCTCCCTGCCTCCCTCAACCTTTTCTAGGATGTGAACTCTATCAGACTTAATTCTTCGACCTCCTCCTCCTCCTCCTCCTCCTCCTCCTCCTCCCCCTCCCCCTCCTCCTCCTCCTCCTCTGTAGAGCAATGGCTCTATGGCATGGTGTTACGCTCAAAGGAGCCCTTTGTTGGGTCTCGTGGGCTCGGGGTCAAGAGTGTAGAGGCTGTGATAAATGACTAAGTCTCTGAACCTTGGTGTCTTCAGCTGTGGCACGGAGGTGCTTAGAGTAAGAGTATCACAGGCTTCTGTGACGATGACGTGTCTCCTATCGAATGTCAGCGTGTCAGTTGGTGCGTGGCGAGCGCTGCATACGAATCATCCCTTGTTGTGGCTGAAACTAAACCGTGTGCCCGACTACGCTGGTGAGGGGGTTTGTTCAGTACTCAGTAGGCAAAAACATCTTTTCCTGCAATGCCTGTTTCTAGTCAACACTAGCAGGGACGTATTTTGGTTTCCCGAGAATTCTTAGCATATTACCAGAGTTCCCCATTTTAATATTAGGTGACACGGCGCCCCATTGACAAAGGATTTTGAAGTGAGGACGAACACTTTGTGAACAATCTGGTTTAGTTTGTTAAGGGGAAGAAGCCGTGATTGCTCTTTCCACAGCCTTCATGTCTCTGTATTTAGCACTAGGACAAAAAACACATTTCTAAGGTCATTTCTTGAGGACAGATTCTGAGGGATAAACAATTACATCAGTTAAGAGCGCCTGGGGGGCTCAGCGGTGGAGCACCTGCCTTCCGCTCAGGGTGTCACCCCAGGGTCCCAGAATCAAGTCTCGCGTCGGGCTCCCTGCAGGGAGCCTGCTTCTCCCTCTGCCTGTGTCTCTGCCTCTTTCTCTGTGTCTCTCGTGAATAAATAAGTAAAAATCTATGCATAAAAACCAGTCTTATGGTCCTGGAGGCACGTGCTGCCTAGAGGCTAGAAAGGGTTGGATTAGTGAAGATAGAGATGGCAGTGATAAGGGTGGACAGGTTGAGAGAGAGCCCTTGGAGTTTTGTGGGCCCTTCCCTGGCCATAGGGGACGAGAGGGGTGCCGCCCTCCCCCAAGGCCGCTGAGAAGTCCTCATCCTGACCCCTGGCAGGGCTCCTGACCTAGGCCAAGGGACAGAGGGACGGGGTTTCCCGGTGGCCAGAGAGATCCTCCCGGCCAGCTGCTCCAGCGCGTGGGGCAAGGGGAGGTCAGGCGGCTGGAGGTGCGGGGCTGTTCCCCAGGACACGATGGGGAGCAGAGGGCCCGGTGGGCTGAGATGCCCACACACCTGCTGCTCTGGGGCAGGCGTCCCATCAGCAGGGAAGAGCTGCGGGTCTCACTGGACCATGGTCATAGGGTGAGCAAGGGGGGGCGAGAAGAGAGGGGCACCGTCCAGGTCAGGGTACGGCGAGGAGGCCCGCAGGCCCCGGGGGACGCACTGGGTGGTAGGCCCAGGTCGCCGTGCTGCGGGGCAAGCTCGCCCCTGCTCCTCTTCTTTTGCTTCCCTACAACTGCGCCTCCTGCCTTTCTGTCAGCAACGGGGGAGAAGGGTGCTCATGGGGTACCCCCGAGGGGTGGGGGCCCGGCCCGGCCTCCTCATCGTGCCAGTCGAGTGCGTTGGGAGACAGCGGGAGGGTGCAGCCTCCGCCGGAGACTATCCTCGACCCCACTTATTTCTGAGGGCGGCGAGGTTTCCGAAGGGAGCTGTGCTGTGGGGCACAGGCCGCTGCTCTCCGTCAGCTACAGACGGGAGATGGGCCCGGCTGTGCTTTTCAGCGGGTTTGCTGTTCTCAGGACAGTGCAGGCTGGGCCCCCCGGGGGCAGGCTGGATGCCGCCACCCCCTCGGGTCCTGCGCACGTGACTGCCCTGGCGGCAGCGGAGGAGGCGGGGGTCCCCGCTGTGTGCTCACACGCGGCACCCGAGCCAGCAGGTCCGAGGCGGCCCTGAAAGCCCCGTTTTGGAGGGATCGCTGGCACAGGGCATATCAAGGGCAGACGTGCTTGGGGAACCCGATGCTGCATCTCCCCCGGTCAGCAGCGCCGCTACTTGACCCCCTTTAGACGTATGTGCCCTGACTGGAAGGCCCCACGCGGGCTGGGCACTGGGAGGCACTGGGAGGCCCTGGGAGGCCCTGGGAGGGCCGGCGGGGTCAGCCACCTGCTGCCCCAGGGCTGCAGCCCACATGTGGGGAGAGCGTCTTGTTGGCTTCCCTGTGGCTGCACAGACTCCGAGAGTCTGCTGGGGCAGTTGCTCCGTCTGGATCCGGAGGAGACCTTGAAGACGTGGCCCTGTGTCTGGCAGACGGTGGGAAACCGCCCAGAGGGTCCTGGGACAGGTGCATGTACCCTGCAGTGGCGCACGCAGCCAGAGTGGCCCACACGACCACGCTCGCGTGCCTGGGCCGGGCCCCCTGGCTTGTCGGGAGAGCTGCGGCGTCCCTGTCCTGTGGACACGCGTCCTAGTGGCGGGGAAAGGGCCGCAGCCCCGCCTCGCGATGCCCGGTAGCTGAAGGCTCTGTGGGGCCGGCCCCGTGCAGGTGACACGGCCGCACCAGCTGCGAACGTGGCCCACCCAGGTGCACCCAGGCACACCCAGGCCCCCCGGGCTCCGGGCGGGCTCCCCCGACAGAGCACTCACCGTCCACACCACCCCTTGGGTTCCTGCTGCTTCCATCCAGGGGGTGCGGGGCCCCGGGGGCTCAGCGCCCGGCCAAGCTCGGGCCTGCGACGCGGTTTCCTTCGGGCCAAGCCGCTGTCGATGAGGGAGGCCGCCTGGAGATGCTGGGCGCGGGGGCCAGGCCGGCGGGCAAGTCCAGGGGCTGTGCGGGGAGCGCCCCTTCCCGCGCGGCCCTGGGAGGACACGTCTCCACCTCGTGGGCCCTGGGCCTTCCTGGGCCGCTGGACGAAGGCTGCAAGCAGTGTCCTAACCCCTGGAGAACACCTGCGCGCTGCTCACGACTCGGTCCTCCTTCGTAAAGCTTACTTTAGGAATAAGTAGCTCCGCTCCTGATAAGGGTCTCGTATTTTACTCAGTCTAGGGATTTTTTTTTAGTAAATACAGGGTTGGGCGAAAAACCTGATTTTCTTTTCCAGAATGCCTCGATAACCCATCTGCTTCCCTGGACGCGTATGCAGATAATGCGCCCCTCGGGGTCTGGTGTAGATGAGGGAGGGCCCGTCGGGGGAGGGCTGAGAAGTCCCAGGCAGAGGAGACTGCGCCTTCGTTGACGGGAACATGGCAGCAAAGCACCCGAGTGGGCTCTTGCCCTTCCCGACAAATGCGTTTCCCCGGGAGACCCTTTCACAGGTGCACGGACGGGCTCCCGTCCACCAGAACTCCGCCTCTGCTCGCTTTCACCGAGCTCCTCACCCCTTGGGGTCCGACCGGGGCGGGGAGGACGGCTTCCTGCTTTGCTCCGGCCGCAGAGGCCCAAGGCCCAGGGTTTCCTCCCACTTGATGTGTAGACGACCGAGTGTCCCCTCCCCGGGGGTCATCTCCCGCCTGCCCCCCCCTTGCACCCAGGGCAGCGGGGCGGCCGCCTCAGCAGCTCCCCGGGCTCCAGGTGCGCTTGTCGTCAGGGGTAGGAGACCCAGCGGGGGCCCGTGCACCTTCCCTCGTTCATCGAGTCCTGAGGTTTTACCTTGTTTACCCCCTTCTCCCCGTGTGCGCGTGAGCCACGTGCCCACAGGTCAGCATGCACCTGCACGCCTGCTTCTTTGGGCTGAGCCACGTGCACACGCGGCCCAGTACCAGGAGCCGCCCCCCACAGCCCCCAGGGTGCATCTCTAGGGCGTTCTCTTACCGGGTGCTGCGCCACTGTCCCATCCTACACTGTTGATATTCAGATCTAGAGGGATTTCCTTTTTCATCTTTTCCCCCAAATTTAATTGTGCGTTTGAATAGGGGAATGGTTGTATGATCTGTTTAAAGTGTGTGGGCAAAGGCCCTGTCAGAGGGCTGGGAGCCCGGCCCGCCCCTCCCCGCCCTGCTCCTACTCACACCTGTAGGAGAGCATCTCTGCTTCCTTCTTTCTTTCTTTCTTTCTTTCTTTCTTTCTTTCTTTCTTTCTTTCTTCTTTCTCTTTCTTTCTTTCTTTCTCTTTTTCTTTCTTTCTTTCTTCCTCTCTTTCCTTTCTCTTTCCTTTCTCTTTCCTTTCTCCTTTTCTTTTCTTTTCTTTTCTTTTCTTTTCTTTTCTTTTCTTTTCTTTTCTTTTCTTTTCTTTTCTTTTCTTTTCTTTTCTTTCTTGCCTTGCCTTGCCTTGCCTTGCCTTGCCTTGCCTTGCCTTGCCTTGCCTTGCCTTGCCTTTCCTTGCCTTTCCTTGCCTTTCCTCTTTTTTTCCTTCTTTTCTTTATCTCTGCGGTGAGTGTGTGGATGTGCCTTTCCTTCTGCTTCCCCACAAAGTGAGCAGCGTGCTGTCCATATGCTTTCGATGCCGCGTTTTCTCTCCTCCTCCTCCTCCTCCTCCTCCTCCTCCTCTTCTCTTCTGCTTAACGCCGCATGCCGGACAGCGCTCCCTGTACGCCCCAAGAGGTCTTTTTGTAAACGAGGACTCCTGAGTTGACAGGTTGTCCTCTGTGAGCAGTCGTGTAACTGAGTTAAACTCCGAATCGAGGCATCATCGTGCTCAATGCCTTGGCTTCTGTGTTTCTTAAAGAAGAACTAGTACTTCTCTGGAGAATCTATCTTCAGTCAACGGTCATATGTTTCTTTACCTGTTTCCAAGTGACTTTCACGCGGACTTTTCCATCTGCCTCTCCTATAACTCTGGCATTACGGGTGACTACGTGCACGTCTCTGCATTTCCTTGATCGTCCCCTTTTCTGCGACGAACACGTGCTCCGCCCGGCAGCCTTTGCGGTCAACGTTCTTCTACGGCCTTGCAATGACCGATTTTTAGACGCATGTCAGCACATTGCACGATTTCGTATTTTTCCCAATATAATCACTGTGATCGCCTACTAGGGGGCACATGCTCAGGTGTTCCGTACCCTTAGACCGCGGCGGTCGTTCTTCTGGAACAATCTCAACATTTTTGAAGAGCCAGAAATTCCAAACTCCCAATTTCATATTTCCTGAAACATGAATGCCCCTCAGTGACCTTGGTGGACGTGGACTGGACAACCTCTATGACCTTGTGCGTATTTTGCTTGAGACAGACCTAAGATGTCCCGAACTGCCAATGCCTTCTCTGCTGACTCTTGACCGACTGAGCCACCCAGGTGCCTCCTGGGTCTTGAACTTTTAAAATAACCGAATTTCCATTTCTGTCAATGCAATGAATGGTAAATTTACCTCCCTTCATATCTGTTAGCTTTAGGTGGGTTTGCCTTTTAAACTTAAAAAAAAAAAAAAAAACATGAAAAAGCAATCCATGTCTTTTATCCTACCATGTGTCCTCCTGGTATTTTGCGTTTGCAGTTTTTATTTTAAGATTGCGGGTGTGATACAAACAGCTGTCATGAAAAAATTATAAGAAAGAATATATCCACATCTTGGACAACTTTATGACATCACTGTGCATTCCGGTTTCATATCGGATGACGAAACCTCCTACACCTGAATATCTTTGTATCTGCAATAAAGTTGTCAGCAGTTAAATGGTCATGAAGAATTAAAAAAAAAAAAATCCTAAGGCACCCTAGGGTCTGAGCAAGACGGCGCCGCCGACCGGTCACGCCCCCGTGGCCTTCACGCCCCTCTGCACGCACAGTGGCGGTTTGCTCTCTGAGTGGGGAAGCTGCACCAGGTGGGGGGATCTCCCCAGTGCCCTTCTCACACCGGAAGAAACCTGAAGGTCCCTGAGCGGGAAAAGTCTAAATAGAGGTTTGAAGGATGTCTGCTCGTGAATAGTACAGAGGAGGCCTGGCCTGGGAAGGGAGTCCCTATCTTCCAGTGTTTTCCAAAAGAAAACCAGCAGCCCCAATCTGGTCCAATAACTACCTATAGTGGGTTTTAAAAAAATATTTTATTTATTTATTCATTATTTTTTAAAAATATTTTATTTGTTCATGAGAGACACAGAGAGAGGCTGAGACAGAGGGAGAAGTGGGCTCTATGCAGGGAGCCTGACGTGGGACTCGATCCCGGGACCCTAGGATCACGCCCTGGGCTGAAGGCAGGGGCTCAACCACTGAGCCACCCAGGCTGCCCTACGTGGAGTGTCTTTAATCTAGAACAGGCTTCAAGCCCGGCACAGGGGATGCACGGCTGGGTAGGCACATTCCCTGCGCTTAAGGCTGCTGGAGCAACGTTATCCGTTCAGGTTCACGTTTTTCTCGAAACTGGAAACGCGCGAGGAGGAGGCCCTGGTGGGTCAGTGGGCACCTGGCAAGCAGAGCCCCGTTCTCGGCCCCCTGCGCAGAAGGTGACGGAGCAGGGCCCCGCTCCGGGGCAGGGCCATGGGCCACAGACGGGGTGTCTCTGGAAGTCTCCCGGCCGTCCCGAAGTGTCCCCAGAGCTGACCAGGGCCGGGACTGAGTGCGCTGGGTCTGCTGGATTTGCATTTACTGTGTCCTCCGTCCGTAGTCGGACGACCCCGCTTCCTCATCCATCCTTCGCCCCTGCTTCAGAAGGTCGGGGGACCCCGGATGTGCCCTCACCGGGAAAACAGTTCAGTGCCAACCTGTGACAGGCAAGGTGTCCTTTTAAGAATTAATGGTTCCATAAGCCCGTGTTTGACGATCGCTCTGCTCACTGGTTGGCTTTTGCAGTCGCTTCTGCTTTTAGTGCGTCGTGAAGACGTGGCAATGCCGGCCCAGACGTCGTTGGGAGTGACGTTGGGAGGCCTGTTCACATTCAGACAGACGAGGAGGGGAGAGCTGTTGTGGACACTTGGCTCCTGCAGGCCGCACGCCCCGGGCAGGGGCAGGGGCAGGGGCGTCCCCGCTGGTCCTGGTCGCGGGCAGGCTTCCGCAGCCCCCGGGGAACTTCTCTTTATTGCTCCCGCCTCCAGGCAGGCGGCCAGGGCCTCCTGGCACTGTCTCCCGTATTTTGCACGGTTACTGCCTCGTATCCGACGAGCGCCGCGGGCATGCTTTGCACGTGCCGGTGCCTGGAGGCCACGCACGGATGCAGATTCAACTGAATAACGTCCCTGGGCAGGGCCAGCAGCGCGTCTTCACACGGATCGTCATGATCCTCAGCAGAACACTACTGTGTGTTTGCCTCTTTGCTCAGTCTCCGCCCTTGTTGGCTACTGACGTGATTTACTGGTTCCTCAGTGACAATTAATACATATTTATTGAATGGTGACATCTGGCATCATGATAGATAGCCCAGGGATAAAATAAATATCGTTCCCAATACATTTGGGGTCTGGATGGGAAGACGATACTTGCAGACATGAAGCACACAGCTGTGCACGGGGTGAGCCGTGATCCGGGTAACGGCAATTCAAGGAAGGAAAGGGTCGTAGGCCTGCAGGCGCTGGCGGGACCTCGCAGGGTGCTGGATGGATGGCGCTGGTCCCGGCGTGTCGGGTGGCGTCCAGGTCTGCACTGTCCCCGCGGTGCACGGGGCTAGCCCCTGGCCACCATGCGGCTGCGCAGCCCTGGAGGTGTCGCCGGGCCGAGTTACAACCTGCGGTCGGTGCGACACACACACTCGGTTCTGAAAACCTCGTGTGACGAAACGTAAGAATGTCCTTAACGTCGTGTATTGATTCCATATTGAAATCATGACACCGTGGACGCACTGCGCTGAAAGAAGTACGTGAAAATAAATTTTGCCTTTTTTTTTTTTTTTGGCTTTTTAAATACGGCTTCTGGAGAGATTACACATAAGGCCCGCCGCTTCGGCTTGCGTTATCTTTCTCTTGGATCCCTGCGTGCGTTAGATAGGAGGGGGCACTGGGGGCTGGAGGGGGCGGGAGGGCGGCGTGGGCGGGCCCCCTGCTGCGAAGGTACAGTCGTGAGCTCGTTGAAAGGCAGAGGAAGGAGCCGTTCGAGCGCATCGCAGGTGATGCACCAGGCCTGCTGCCCCAGTGGGCATCTGGGTGACGTTCCGGGGGGCTTGGTCCAGCAGGACGGAGGTGCTTGGAGAAGAGCTTGCTTGGGATCAGAGGGCTGGGTCTGAGAGATGTCGTTTTGCATTTGAAATTCCACAGCGTGTGTGATGTTGTCCGAAGGGACAGGTGCCTTCGGGGGACCTTGACGGCTTGGTTTAGGAGCTCCTCCGCAGCGGCTTCGCACTGCTGTGCAGCTGTGGTGTCTGCGCTCCGGGGACGCACGTTTAAAGACGAGCAAGAAGATGGATTACGTCTTGGGAAACGCGCCCCCTTCATTTTAGCTCCTAGGACTTGGCAGGCACCAGGCTGGTGTTTGGGGAGGAATGCTGGCAGCTTCAAGCAAAGTGGGGATCCAGGAGAAGTGAGGGAGGGACTTCGGGCAGCAGCAAAGCGAGTCTCCCCGGAGCTTCCCAGGTGAAATCTGAAAGTGCCTCTGTCCCGGGGGCAGGGAGAGACCCTGGAAAGAGCTGGCCGCTCCAGCTGGCAAGTGGCAGTTTTAATAACCAAGGGAAGCCGCGCAGGAGGCTTGTCTGGGGCAGCAGCCCGATGCACCCGCATCCCTGCCCACCTGCGCTCCCAGTCTTAAAGGTGTACGAAGAGGCCCTGCCTGGGCTCAGTCAGGTGTGCCCTGCAGGTGTTCCAAAGCTGCGTCCTTGGAGCAGCGTCTGGGAATGAGGAAGGCCAGTGGAACCCACGTTCCAGGGACAGGGAAGGCGGTTGGGAGCCTCCAAGGGTCTGGGTCGGCTCAGACATCAGCCTGTGGTCATGTCTTTCAGCGACCTTGCCCCGCAGGGATGTGAAATCAGGCCGTGTGAGCAGGTTCTCTGTCCCGGGCTGCCGAGGGCGGCAGGAGGATGCACGTACGGATGCTCCTGGCGAGTGGGTAGGGGGCGTGGCACGGACACATCGGGCAAGGTCCTCGACGGACGCCTCATGAAAGGACGCGAGGAGTTCCTCTTTCACTAAGTCGGCAGCGGCGTATCCCGGGAGGCAGTCTGATATTTCATGAAGGGCTGTATTAGCTCCTGATTTAGGAAGGGGAATCAGGAGTAACAGCACGGCGAGCCTGAACGCCCTGCGGAGCCGACGAACCTGCGTGAAGGGCAACAGCAGGAAGGTTTTGAGCGATGATGCTCTACTTGGAAGGCAGGACGTCTCCGAGGTCAGCATCTCCGACGGACCGGACTTGAGGCGACGTCTGCGTTCTGGGACGGAGGGACGGACCTCAGACATTCGCCCTCATGCTCCGTCGACTCACGTCGATAACGAGGATAAAAGTGATCAGAGCCCACATTCATCGGACAGGCCTCGCGGCGTACGTGGGCGTGCGGGCGAGGAACCGCGGGCATTTTGCTTTCCTTCTCTGTTCCTGGTCTCCTCCCCTGAAAGACGGTATGGGAACTTACCTTCGTCCTACGGCTGTGTCTGACCACTAAAGGAGTGGGTGCGCGGGAGGCACGTAGCGCAGGGAATGACGTCCAGGACGGGGCGTCTGGTGGCTCAGGCGGTTTAGCATCTGGCTCTCGATTTCGGCTCAGGGCACGATCTCAGGGTTGGGATTTGGAGCCCCGTGTGGGGCTCCGCAGGGTGTGGAGCCTCCTTACGATCCTCTTTCTCCCTCTGCCCCTCCCCCCACCCCCCCACCCACTCTCTCTCTCTTTTTTCTTTCCTAAAAACACACACACACACACAAAACAGCAAAAAGAGAGAATTTCCAGGACATCGTAGGAGTTTGACAAATGCTAGTCGTTCCTTAATGGAATGCTTACCGTTATCTCCTTGGCCCCTTTATAAAGAGAGGAAAAAAAAAATGTGTTGGAGAAGTGAGGTCAGAAGGTGGCAAGTAAGTCGCCTACAGAATTTAACCCAAACTCAGCCAAAAGCCTGAAGCTTGCGCCAAACCACCCTGCAGGAGTAAGCTACGCCCCGGCGGCCGAGCCCTGCCCTCCGCCTGCCTGTGCAGGCTCGGGAGCTACGGGTGGTTTTTGTGGGTGATCGTTGCCATTGAGCTGATGATAGAAAATTTGAACTGAAATTAAGGAAATGTTGTCCGCGCTCCCCAGGATAGCTCCAAACTCTCACGAGGAGGCCTGCGTTCCGTGACTGCACTCAGTTAGTATCGTGTTTTGGATTTCGTGTATAAAAGACGTGGAAACGTGTTTCTCTCTTGTTTTTATACGTGTCTCTTCTTTTTTATAAGATGTGGGAATGTGGTTTCGCTCTTGTTTTATAAGGGCCCTCCTGGCCGTTTCCAGAGAGTGTTTGCTGGATGCTGCTCCTACCACGCTGTTGCTGCCTCCATTTCCTTCTTCTTTTTTTTTTTTTCTTTTTTAAGATTTTATTTATTTATTCACGAGAGACACAGAGAGAGAGAGGCAGAGACACAGAGGGAGAAGCAGGCTCCATGCAGGGAGCCTGACGCGGGACTCGATCCCGGGACTCCAGGATCACGCCCTGGGCCAAAGGCAGATGCTCAACCGCTGAGTCCCCCAGGGCCCCGCTGCCTCTACTTCTATTAGGGTGGTCCTTGGGGGAGACAGTTCAAAAAACCAGAGAACTGGTCATTACAAATAGGAGGCAGGGGACAGGGACACCTGGGTGGGCTCCGGTTGACCGTCTGCCTTTGGGTGGCCTGCTTCTCCCTCTCCACTTTTGCGCTCTGTGTTTCTCTCTAATAAAATCTTAAAAAAGAAAGAAAAAAAAGGATGCAGGAGACAGAAGCTGGGTAGCCAGGGAGGGTGCAGGAGGGCGCTTCCGGAAGCAGGCCTGCGGCATGGCACCTGCCTACGCAGGTCCGGGCGGGAGCCTGTGCCCAGCAGGAGCTTCTGTGCAAAGGCCGAGGAGGGAGCGTTTCTGAAGATCCTTCTCCTAGGGAGCGTTGGCCAAATTTGTCGAAATAGAAACATTCTCCCAGATTATACTTTTGTTTCCATCTCTCGGGGGTGCTCTAAATAAAAAATGTCCTCAGAAGATGTAAGTCTAGAAGCTTGGCAGGACTTTTCAAAAGCAACTTGAAGTATTTTTATTTTCCCTTGAAGGAGGCTTGGAAAACTCATTTCCATCGCGAAGCTGTTGGGGGGCGGCCTGGGCTGCGACCAGGGCACAGATGGCTCTGGGACGCCCTTCTCGGGCCCCGGTGGCCGGCGTAGGTGCTGTCAGGGGCGCGCAGCCCGCGGCGCTCCGGGTTTTTCCAGATACAAGCAGATCAGGAGGGGGAACCCGGGGCAGGCTGCGGAGACCCGAGCCGTGCGGCCTCTTGCACTGAGGCCGGATGCCACCGCAGACCCCGGGGGACAGCTCGGCCGCGGGGACACCCCTCCCCGACTTCGCCCTCACACGCTTCACACCTGGCTTCGGCAGCCGGGCCGCGTGATGCACGCGCAGACCCCCTGTGGCGGCCACAGTCTCCGGGCTCCACCCCGGGAACACCCTGCCCTGGGGCCCGGCACCTGTCACCCGCCCTCACCTGCCCACCCCCCCACGGGGTGCCTGCCGCCCTCCTGCCGGATCCGACCTCCCCTCCCCGAGCAGCTGAATCAGCTCAAGACTTAAACAGTAGCAGACGAGCAAATGGTAAAATTTAAATCTGGGCTTTTGGCCATACAAAACAGGGTGGGAGTTGCTGTTTTCTGCCAATTTTAAGTAAAATGAACATCCACTTCTTTGGATTGGGAGAGTGAGGCAGCACACGTGTTCCCAGGAAGCCCCCCCCCCCCCGTGCTCCGCCTCCTTGCGGGGACCCCGCCCCGAGGGCCCTCCGAGTGACCCCGTGCACCCTGCGGGCTGGTGTGGACAAGGCCGACGGTGTGGGTCTGACCTGGGGGTGCCCGGGGGGCACGGCATCCGGAGAGGGGCTGCGCTCCTGACCTTGGTGGGCGTTCTGGCAAGCTCCACCCCAAAGCCTTGCCCCGTAGGGAGACGCAGGCTGCCCAGGCCAGGCGGAGCCCTGGTGGTGCAGTGCACAGGCCGCACGACAGGTGCCCGCGGGTGCTCAGGCCCCTGGCAGCTCGGGGCTCGGCAGGGGTACGTGCCAGCGGCGACCGCGGAGCATGAGGGCTTCCCCTAAAGAACGTGGCCTTAGCCCATGGCTAGCTCCCCTGATTGGGAGGCGGCCGGCGGGGCTGGAGGGCGCACACCTGTCGGGCACCTGTCGGGCACCTGTCCCTGCACGTCCTCGTGCCCGTCGCTCTGGGAGTCTCCGCCCTTCCCGTTTCCTCAGTGTTCGCTTCATCCTCCTGTCGTGTCGCCTGCTTCGAGGTTTCCCGCAGTCCTGGAGGATTCCACCTAAAACAACTGAAACCGGCAGAAGGGGTTGTTGTTTCCTTCCACTGGTCGGGTCTTGGGGACGTGGGTCCTGGGGGACGTGGGTCCTGGGGTCGTGGGTCCTGGGGGATGTGGGTCCTTGGGGACGTGGGTCCTTGGGACGTGGGTCCTCAGGGACGTGGGTCCTCGCGGATGTGGGTCCTGGGGACGTGGGTCCTGGGGTCGTGGGTCCTGGGGGATGTGGGTCCTTGGGGACGTGGGTCCTTGGGATGTGGGTCCTCAGGGACGTGGGTCCTGGGGGATGTGGGTCCTGGGGACGTGGGTCCTGGGGTCGTGGGTCCTGGGGGATGTGGGTCCTTGGGGACGTGGGTCCTTGGGATGTGGGTCCTCAGGGACGTGGGTCCTCGCGGATGTGGGTCCTGGGGACGTGGGTCCTGGGGTCGTGGGTCCTGGGGGATGTGGGTCCTTGGGGACGTGGGTCCTTGGGATGTGGGTCCTCAGGGACGTGGGTCCTCGTGGATGTGGGTCCTGGGGACGTGGGTCCTGGGGGATGTGGGTCCCTGGGATGTGGGTCCTCGGGGACGTGGGTCCTTGGGGACGTGGGTCCTGGGGGATGTGGGTCCTTGGGGACGTGGGTCCTGGGGGATGTGGGTCCCTGGGATGTGGGTCCTCGGGGACGTGGGTCCTTGGGGACATGGGTCCTGGGGGATGTGGGTCCTTGGGATGTGGGTCCCTGGGATGTGGGTCCTTGGGATGTGGGTCCTGGGGGACGTGGGTCCTGGGGATGTGGGTCCTGGGGACGTGGGTCCTCGGGATGGGGTCCTAGGACAGGGTCGCCGCGTTTTAGGCTCATGGAATCTGAGCCCTTGTGATGGCAACTGCTCTTTCCCGGGCCTCCCTGCCCTGTGCCGGTGTCGCCCTGCAGTGGTGCCTCATGATCTGGGTTAATCCCAGTGGCCAGTTGGTCCTCTGGTGCGCCCTGTGGGCCGCTTGCTCCTGTCCTGGTGCAAACACCTTCCCCTGGGCAGTGACAGAGCGGCCCCTGGTCCTGTCCCCCGCCCCGGGCCGTCCCCTCTGTGCGTCCCTACCCCTTGTCCCCACCCGTCCTCCGTGGCATCTCTACCCCCACCCCATCCCCGCCCATGCGCGTCTCTTACCCCAGGCCCACTCCCCACCCCACCGCTCGCCTCTGCCTCTCCGTCCACAGACTCGCCGGCGCCCGTGTCTCCATCGGGACCACAGGCAGCTCCCAGGGACGCAGGGTCCCCTCGGGTCTGGGCCGCCCCAGCAGGGCCACCTGCGCAGCTGGGAAGTCCGTCTGGTCGTGGTGATGGTCTTGCTTCTGAATCATTTCCGCCTGCTAGACGTCCGTCCAGGCCCCCTTGATGCCCCCGCTGCTCCGGGGGGCCTGGCTCCCATCCCAAGCCAGGCAGGGTGATGGGTGGTGCGGGCGGCACCCCGCAAAGCGTCTTGCGCCCCAGGATGGCAGCGTGAGGTGCAGACCCGCCGTCTTCGTGTCCCGCCGCCCTGCGGGTGGTGCCCCCTGAAGCACGTCCCCGTCTGGCTCCCTCGTGAATGTTTCAATCCGCGGTAACCCTCGTGCTTGGGTACAGGGTAGTCGTCTCTGCCGGTTGTGGGTGCCCTGCGCCCACCAGCACCTTCAGTGCACGTGAAGGTCTCTCCTTACGCTTCCTAGCGGCCCAGTGAGGGGCGGGTGCTAGTCTCTTGACCCTTCAGGTTGGATGAGGCGACAGCATCAGAGAGGTTGGGTGGTTTGATGCAAACCATGGCGGCCAAAATTGTGTGCTTCCACGCAGAACCTTGTGCTCGCTCGTCTCGGAGCGCGCGGGCACCCGGGGTGTGTGCAGACTGGCGGGTCGGCCTCGCCCCGAGCCTTGATAGGAATGCAGGGTGTCAGGCCCCGCCTGGAAGGAGCAGATCCCCGGCTGTGGTGTGGCACGTCCAGGCGAGGGGGCTCTGGCTTGGAGCTCCCGAGGCCGGTTCTCATGTGGCGCCGAGGAGCACTCGCCGTGCACGGTGGTTGGCGCCGTGCTCACCTGCGGAAGGTGGTGCTTCTACGGGGCGGGTGACGGGCACATGTCTGGTGGCAGCGGAGGGGGGTTCAATCACATCACTGCTCTTGGCCAAAAAACCCCAAACAAACGAACACAAAGCAACAACCCCAAAAGCCCCACAAAAACCCAGGACAGTCGCACCGTGAAAACCAGTATGGTTTGCTGGTGTCCCCTGGAGTAGGCACGCGTCAAGCCATGGGGCCGTGAAGGCGTTTCCAAGATACGTCTTCCTCGTGTTCTCGCTCTGAGGGTGTCCTCCTTGAACGCTCATCCGAGGATAACTTGCAATCAGCAGACTCTTCGCCGGTTCTTCTTGAGGTTAACCCACGTGCACGCACGCACGGCGCACAGCATCCAGTTAGAGCACAGAAACCACGTTGCTTTGAAGGGGAAGGCCCGGCGGCACAGCCCGGGCACAAGTGTCGCACGGCGTGGACGGTGCCGGAGGCAGAAGTCAGGGCTGGCCGCCGCGTGGCCTTCGGGGTGTCCTGAGCCCCAGGGGCGGTCCGTCCCGCGGGCCGATGCATGAAGCTGCCGGGCTTACCCCCGTGGGCAGTCGTGCAGCCCGGGGCGTGATCCTGGAGACCCGGGATCGAGTCCCCCACCGGGCTCCCTGCATGGGGCCTGCTTCTCCCTCTGCCTCCCTGTCGGGTGGTGGAAGGGTGGACGCCTGGCAGACCCCCAGAGACGGAGACGCCTTTCTACCTGATGCCACCGTCTCGGTGCTTCGGTGAAGGTTCTCCGGGGAAGTGCAGCCGGTAATAAGCTACAGGGTACGTGATACGTGGACGGTTTTATGTTGCACGTGTTTTTACCAAGATTATAAAAGTGTGTGTGTGCATGTGCGTGCACATTCCATGGTTTCTGTTCCTCTGGGAAACCCTAATGCACCTGGAGATCGTACCTTGCCTTAGAACGGGGTGGGTGACAGTAGGGCCCATGGCGAGGAATGGGCTCCCAGCATCACAGAGGCCGGGAAGCGCCAGGGTGTGCAGCTGGCCGGGCCCCCGGAGGCGTCAGGGGACTTCAGTCTGAGCACAAAGCCCTGAGAACCAGGGGCAGCCGGCCGCGCGCCCCTAGGTGAGGTGGAAGGCTGACGCCCCAGCTCTGCACGTCGGCCGCTTCGAGGCCCCCAGATGGTCGGACGGCGCCCACAGGCCCCGGAGGGTCCCCTCCTTTGCTCGGTCGGCAGCCCTGCTGCTCTGCTGCAGGTGGACTCTCGCAGACACGCCTGCAAACAGTAGTTCCCGGCTCCCCGGACATCCTGTGACGGGCCAGGTCCATGCACCAGGCCCGAACCGGGATGGACCCACAGGAACAGGACAGAGAGGATGATGACCGCCGAGGTCACCGTCACCACGCACGTCGGAACACCTGGGACGACGGGTTCTGTGTTGGCTCGGTCGGACCGTGGAGGCCAGTGTCCCGTCCGCGCCCCCACCCGCGCCTGGCTCGGGGGCACTCCTGGCCGGCGGTGAGCGCAGAACGTTGGGGCTGCCCCACGGTGGCACGGGACGGGGAAGGAAGGCAGGCGTGCGGGGCAGGCAAGCCTCGGGGTGTCCCAGCTGCCCGCAGGCAAGGGACATGCAGCGTCTGTGTCGGGGCGAGAGCTGTGCGGACGCCGCTCCTCTCAGCCCCGCGGGGCACCTAAGCCAGGACCGACGTCAAGGCGAGAGGCGGCCCAGGAGCCCCAAGGCCGCCTGAAATACGACGTGTGGTCGCCCGACAGCGACCTTGCTACCTCTTGGGCTTGTGTGGCTCCTAAGCCCCGAGAACGTGTCGGGCACAGAAACGAGGGCGGCGTTGTGGTTGAGGCAGGCCCTCGAGGTGCGGGCTGCGCCCCGCGGTGCACTGCACCTCCGAGTTCCGTGATCACGTGTGGGGTGAGCTGCGGGTCCTCCACTCGACGCCCCTCGGACGATGCTTTGCAGAGCCGGGCGGCGAGGCACAGGCGGGCGCAGAGTGGCCCTGACGACGCCCCTCCGGAGGGACGCACCCCGCCGGACTCTGGAGCAGCTCCTGTGTCCGTGCTCGGAGCGCAAGCGCCCGGCGTGCTCCGCCCCGAGGCTGCAGGGGGGACGGCGGGGAGCTGCCCGGGCGGCTCCGTCAGCGTGGGGACTAGCCCCCGGGCCTGCGGGCCTGCGAGGTCACCGGGGAGGTCACCGGGGACCACGCCACCAGCCGACTCCTCGGACACAGGCAGCGGGACGGCTCTGGGGGGACCCGGCTCTCCTTGGGCTCTCGCCGCCCCTGGGGCCCCGGGAGACTCACGCCCAAGCATCCCGCAACACGGAGGACGGACGTCGCATGACTGTCCTCTCGAGAAGTTGCGGGAACCGGTGACTTGCGCGGGTGAGGGGTCACCAGGCCTGGGCGGGGAGCTGTCGCCTTGCGGGGACGGAGCTTCCTTTTGGGGTGGTGACAAGTACAGGAAGCAGCCGCACGACGCTGGGGACACAATTCGTGCCGCCAGACTGGGCACTTAAAAACGGCTAAAGGGGCAAGTGTTTTTGCCAAAATCTTCTGAATTGAAAAGCTTAAAGAGAAAGGGGAGCAAGCCTCGCAGTGGGGTATTTTGCGGAACGGACATCTCATGGACACGTTGGCCTCGGCTGCAACCTTGAGGAGCCAGAAGGGGTTGGGCTGGTTTTCCCTCCGCTTTCCAAGAGGCCAAGTCTTCACTTCCCTTCAGGACGCGGAGCAGGATTCTGGCTCCCGCCCTGAGACCCACGTGCCGGGTCAGCGGGGGCGGCCAAGGGCTCCACGCAGGTGCCAGGCCGCCTCTGACTCGAAATGGCCTGCGCGGCTTCTCAGTGCCCAGCTTGCCGAGCCCGAGGGGTCGACTGTGGGGACAGCCCGTCCCCTGCGTCTGGATTCCAGAAATAAACCCGAGGCTCCCGAGTGGCTGGCCGAGCTCATCAGCCTCCAGGCCAACTGGTGAGGGCCCACGTGAGGCCGTGGCGGGCTTGGGTTTAAACCCTCGTTGAGTGGTGTCCAAGCCCGATTTATTTGACGGAGAATTATTTTCCTCTTACGCCGCGGTCGCCTCTCCATCCTCATAGCTCCAGTCGTGCATCCAACGTGCGTGCGCCTGGGAAGGCGTCCACGGCTGCGGCCCCGAGAGCCTGTGTCGGGCTCGGAGTGTGCCCCCAGGGCTGGGCCGTCCACGCAGGCGGGCCCGTCTCCGCAAACTCCGCGCCCCATGCGTGGTCCTGGGGATTACACGACTTCATGCAGGAGGCGCGTCGAGGACAGCACCTGGCACGTGCGCCCGGCGTGTTTGCTCGTTGGGACGTGCGTGAGAAGCGGGCCATGTCTGCAGAGGATGAGGCGTGAGGGTGCAAAGAGAAAAGATTGAAGTTGCAGGTGCAGCGGGCAGACGCCGAGCGCTGGGCAGAGGAGGCGCGTGTGTCCCCGCAGGAGCCGGGAGCCCCAGCCTGCTGCTTCGGGGTCATGTCGCGGCCCGGGCGCGTGGGTCCTGCATGCACGGCGTGACCGGGGCAAGACCGGCGTCCTGGCGTCCACACGGGGAGGGTCAGCGTGGTGGAGGGTCCATCCTGGGTGCACACCTGGCCCCGGGCGCGTGGTCTTCACCCCCCGGAGCTTCCGTGGCGTGCCCCCAGGCGTGGCCTCTACGGGATCCAGAGATCTCTTCCGGGAGACCCCCTTACGCCACTCTGCGGTGCTCCACGCACGTCCTGTGAGCGAAGGACTCAAACGTGACGCTCCAGTCCCTCACTGGGCAAAACGGACCCGGAATTTGATGGAGTTAAACGTCTGCCAACAAGGGAAAAGAAGAAACCGAGACAGGTCAGCGATTGGGCAAGGACTTGGGTGATGCTCACACCTCTGGTGTCGCGGGCAGTGGAAGCCCCGGCGGGAGGGTCGCTTGCCCTGCTGGTCGCCGTCGGCCTCGTGGCGCGGGGTTTTCCTGTCGTGCCCGCATCCCCTTGTCCCTTGGGGCGGAACCCAGCAGGCACAGTCCGGTGGCCGTCGGGGGCCTCCCGGCGCAGGTGTGTGCAGGTGCCTCTCAGCGGTGCTTTCTGCATGAATACGACCCAACAGACGAGCTCGTGCACTTGGAGCAGGGACCCCCAGGGCACCTCCCCGGCCGGCCTGCGTAGACCCGGAGCGCTTGCCCGGCTCCCCCGCCTCTGCAGAGCTGGAGCTCGCTGTTAGAAGACCACAGACCGTCATGCAAGGGGCTTCCCCTGAAAGGACGGCGGGTTCAGGGATACGACCGCTGGGGACCCCCGACCCGTGCCGCCCCCCGACCCAGACCTTATTCCGTCCTGCAGGCTTCAGCACTCGCCGGGCCTGAGCTGCTCTCCAGGCAGGAGGCGCGCGGGCCTGCTGTTCTAGTGGGATCTGGAGGTCAAAGCACGTCTGCTGCGCGCGTGGAGGGGTAACGTGGGAGGGAGAGCTCCCGTGGGCGCCCGTCCGGTCCTCGCTGGGCCCTCCGGCCGTCCCCCCCAGTCCCCGGCGTCGGTCCCACCTCTGCCACCCTCCGCACGTCGTGACACCTACCGCTGTCCGTGGAATGGTGCCCCGGAGCCCCTCCGTCCGGCTGTTTTCACCAGCTGCATAGTCACGGGGGGCGTCCCCGTCGCAGCCAGTGGCGCACTCGAGCTCTTGCAGTGCCAACGCTGCGTCGTCCTCCTGCTGCTCCCCATCCGCCCTCCTGCCCGGGTCCCCCGCAGCCCCCGCCAGCCGCCGGCCTCCGCTCCGTGGACAGACCCGGCAGGGAGTGAAACGAGATCCAAATCCTCGCCCTCAAAACCCAATACAGCATAACACGTCCTCGCCCCATGGAACGTGTTTCGGGGGAGACGCGGGTGCTGAGCAGCATCAGGGGTGACGGCGGCCACTGTTGGGGTGAATCATGGCCCCGCGTGACCGGGAGGCCGGAGGGGCTGGGCCGCTGGCCGTCGAGGGACTCCTGATGTTGGGGGGGCGCCTGGGGAGCAGGGGGCCCGGGCTGCGGGGGCGCAAGGGGCTCGTGAAGCCCAGTCCTGGCCTCTCTAGAGGCGTCCAGCGGCTCTTCCCGGGGGGCCTGCTGACGGCAGCATCTTCACGACCCAGGTGTGGGCCAGAGCGGCTGCCCCTGGACGAGATGGGGACGGGCCCAGAGCGCTCCCCGCGGCTGCTCGAGCTGTCTACTGCAAGTAGTCCTCGCTGTCCCGTTCAGAGGGACCCACAGGGGCCAGGTTCCTGTGTGGGACGTCGCCCGCCCCTCCTCGGTGCTCCCGGCCGCAGGGCTCGCCCAGGGCAGGCGCCCCCCGCCTGGAGGACCCCGAAGCCCCCCGCGAGCCTGCACCTCGACGCTCCCGTCGGCTGGCGTTTCGGCAAGCAGGCCGTCACGCTTCAGGACCCTCCTCGCTCGTGGAAAGGGAGTCGGAGGTGCTTAGGGAACTATTTGGGCTCGGGAAGGCTTGATGCCTCGTGAAAGGAAGTTCTGCGCCGAACAACTCTTGAAACGTGTCCAGCCCCAGGGTTGGGCCTTTACTTTCTAAATATTTAAAATAAAAATGGGTGGTTACGTCCAGTCACTGTGGGTCTGAGTGTCCCATCAGGGCTTAAAGCGTCCATTCTCGGCGTCTTAAAATAAATAAATTCGCTTCTCATAAAGCCGCTTTTAATGCTGTCACTGGCAGCTGTTCATCCCGGTTAGTGCATGGAACACATGAAGCGTGAGACGTCTTTTTTGTTTTCCCCGTCTTCACTCTTTCCAGGGTGTCTTGAACCTTTTAGTTACCAACGCCTCCTCTTTATTAAAAGTTGGGATGGGGGATCCCTGGGTGGCTCAGCCGTTTGGCGCTGCCTTTGGCCCAGGGCGTGACCCTGGAGACCCGGGATTGAGTCCCACGTCGGGCTCCCTGCAGGGAGCCTGCTTCTCCCTCTGCCCGTGTCTCTCGGTATGAAGGGTCCTTCTTAAATTCTAGGTCTGGCTTTTAAAAGTGATTTTCAGCCTCAATCTAGGGGGTCAGACGGTCGCGATGTCCACATCTGCGTGCGTGCGCGGGAGTGTGTACCCGTGGTGCATGCGTAGTGAACCTCACTCTAGATTTTCTCAAAGAAGATGCTAAGCGTGAATGGCAGGGTCGGTGCGGCTTAGCGAATGCGTAACTAAGAAGTAGATGCACGTACGTTCTCAATATTAGAATGAGAAGCGAAAAAAATGAAAAAAAAAAAAAACAACTGAAGGACAGTGTGGTAAAGGGAAACCTGCCTCGCTCACCGGTTCAGTTAACTGCTGAGCCCGCCCTGCCTCTTCCTTCAACTCGCCTCTGTTTTTGTTGTTGTTGTTTGTTTTTCTTGTGAGGAATCTCAACACGTCTTGACCTCTTGACCTCATGACTTCATGACCCCAAGATCAAGAGTCATGTGCCCCGCGACCCAGCGTGTGCGGTCGAGCCCCCGGGTGCCTCTTCCCTCCTCCGCCCATGAGTATATGGCCCAGGATCCAGGATCCAGGTGGCTTCCAGAGGGGTCTGACTCCAAAGCCACGGAAGTCCATCTTGCGAGAGATTTTTTTTTTTTTAAGATTGATTGATTGATTGATTGATTGATTATTTATTTATTTATTTATTTATTTATTTATTTATTTATTTATTTATTTATGATAGACATAGAGAGAGAGAGGCAGAGACACAGGCAGAGGGAGAAGAAGGCTCCACGCACAGAGCCCGATGCGGGACTCGATCCCAGGACCCTGGGGTCACGCCCTGAGCCCAAGGCAGATGCTCAACCACTGAGCCCCCCGGGGATCCCCAGCCCTGGCCTTCATAGAAAAGCGAGGACATAGAAAAATGCTACGGTGTGTTTGTGTGTGGCTTTTTTTTTTTTTTTTTTTAAATAAAGATACGACTTTGGAAAAGCAAATAAGACTAAGCTTGCATAGTTGTTTCCAACATGCAGCTATTAAAATAACAGTAATAAAAAATAGTAGATTTTCCTATCGTTGGGAGAAAACAGGCATATGATCTTTTCCATCAAAGTGAATGGCAGTTGGCTGCGTTTTCCCATCTTTCTGATACGATTTTTCCAGGCCATAAAAATATGATTAGCTCGTGCTTCAAGAAAGTTTGTCAAGTTTCCACGAAGAAAATATTTATTGAAACCTAGGCTGTTTCTAACGTGACGCCGTGTTATTCCAGTAGAAACGTGAAAACTGGGGAAAGGCGACATTTGAATGGAAGGAAGCCTTCATCTTCGTTCGGGGGCAGCAGCTCGTGGTTTGGTGAAAAGATTGTAAACGAGCAAAGGTAAAGGGTGGAAGTGCGGTCACGTGTCTCCAGGTCACGTCGTGTTAGCGTCCTGCCGAGAAGCGGAACCAGTAGGACGGATCTACCCGGGCGTGTGCGTCTCTGTGGGTAGATGCATACGGGCTTCCACGGCCGCGGAGGCCGACGGGTCCCAGATGCGCGGTTGGCGAGCGGGCCATCCCGGAGGCCGTGCTGTGGTTCTGGTGAATACCAACCGGCAGGCCCGCGACCACGGACGAGCCAACGTTAAGTCCAAAGTCAGGAAAGAACAGAGTCCCAGCTCAGGGACTCCGGCAGGACAAGCTCTCCCTGGCTCACTGGGAGGGTCGCCTTACTGTTCCGTTGTGGCCTTCAACTGATTGGATACGGCCCACCCACGTTAGGGAGGACACCTGCTTTGTTCGGTTCATGTGTTAATCCATCCCAAGCCCGCTCCCTCTCACATCCAGAAGGACGTTTGAGCAAGCGCCTGGGCACGCTGTGATCCAGTCGCATTGACACACGAAAGGAAGCAGGACACATGTCAGGAAAGATGTTATTTTTAAAGGATAAGAAGAAGATAAACATGGAAGACAGGAGAATACGGCGTTTACAGCAATCTCTCCTGGAAAACTCACGTCTCTTCTGCTTCTTGCATTGAAAACAGATTGGAGATGATGTAAAATGCTTCAGGATGTAGACGTTTTTATGTTTTTCGGGAGAGTGTGGGGTCCAAGTTGACTATTATATTGCAAAAGAATTTGGATGGGTAGGAGACTTAAAGGGAGCAGATTTCCAAGAACCTGTGCTCTGGTACCTTTTTTTTTTTTTTTTTTTTTTTTTGAGCATAAGTAGTAAAAAATGAACAACTAGCATTTCAATTGTAAGTGCAGTTGGCCAAGGGGGCACTGGCTCCTCTTGTTTTATTTAGGCAAGCCAACTCGGGAATACCAAACAACAGCTGAGTAATTCTCCCCAAGGACGTCTGTAAACCATTTAATTCAATTTGCCGAACTTGAGTCTCCACCCCGTGTGCCGTGCGGGGAGCTGGGTGTGGTTACGAGGGACGTGACTCGGAGCAAGCGCTCGGGGAGAGAAATGGGAGCATGAGTTCTGGGACCGGGACACTCGTTCCCACCCCATAAAGTCCACATGTCGTACACGAAGCAGGCTTGTGAGAAACCTACTTTATTGCCAAGGAATAGGTATTTTCATGCCTTTGGAAGAGCAGATGGCTTCCTTTCTGCAGACCCTGGGAGAGAGTCAGGCGGGCCAGGCTCCCCAGGATGCACTCGCGGCCTCTCGTGACCTCCCCGTGGCGGCTGGCCTTTGTCCTGGAGACCCGCAGATCGCTTTTGAAATACATGTGGCATTTATACGCGTACAGGGCTGTCAGGGAAGGTCTGCTGCAGAAGCATGTCCTCCCCAGGGAGGCACTGAGTCACACGAGGACGGTCACTTTGTCCCCAGTGATGTGCACTGATCTGCTTCATGCACACGGCCACATGCACAGCAGCACCGTGAGGGCACCAGCACCTCTTAATTTTAACTCTGCCAGCAGCTCGTTAGCATTGCTTTTCAGCCCCCCTCCCTTTTTTTATAACCTGGTTTCATTTCGTTTTGTTTCTTTTTTTTAAAGACCGTGTTTTAATTTTTTTTTTAAGAATTTATTTATTTATTCATGAGAGACACAGAGAGAGAGAGAGGCAGAGACCCAGGCAGAGGGAGAAGCAGGCTCCACGCAGGGAGCCCCACGTGGGACTCGATGCTGGGACCCCGGCATCACACCCTGGGCCAAAGGCGGGTGCTAAACCGCTGAACCCCCCCGAGGGGTCCCCTAAAGACCGTGTTTTAGAGCAATTTCAGGTCCAGAGTAAAGCGGAGTGAAAGGCACAGAGACTTTCTGTATCAGCTGGCCCTGTGCATCATTCGCCCTCCCGTGCCCCGCAGCGCCCGCTGGACTGGGGCGCTTACTGTAATCCGGAGCCCGCGTGCACCCGTCACTTTCACACGGAGCCCATGGCTTACGTTGGGGTTCACGCGGGTGTTGTCCATTTAATGAGTTCGGGCAAGACTATGAGGACCTGCGTCCGCAATCGTGGTGCCTCAGAGACGGACGGGGCTCCCCTAAAAATCTCCCGCGGCTGCCTACGCGTCCCCCCCGTCCCCAGCGTCCGTGACCGATGACTGCCCTGCTCGTAGATGTCTACGTAGCTTATATACATTTCAGCAGTAGAATAAAAGGATTCTTTTTCATATGAACTATGGAGTAGAATAAGAAATACCTCAAAATTCAATATTCTGCTGTATAATTTGGAAGAAAAAAGCACCCCCCGCCCCCCCCCCCCCCATTTCTGTGTTGCTAAAATCCAGGAACTAAGTCGAAGCCCTTGCAGGCGTAGACCTGGGTCGGAAGTCAAGTCAGTACTACCTTAGGTCCTTCCAGCTTGTGTGTCGGCGGGCAGAGGCCGGGGGACATTGGGTGGTTTGCTCAACTACAAATGAAATAAGCCTAAAAGTGTCTCCCAGTCTGTTGGGGGGAAAAAGGCTGGAGGTTCATTTTTCTTCCCAACGAAACTACATTGGTTGAATTAACGGGCCCGCGTGCCTGCCGCGCAGGTGAGCTCCCGTGGGCTGCCGGGTGTTCACAGGGCGCCGGGGTCCCCTTCCCCGAGCCCGTGTGCCGCGTGTCGTGCGAACTGAGCCGTTGCGCTCGGGTCAGCGAGCGGCCCGGGGTGGGGGGCACGGGCTGGCGTCCACCGAGCGGCCCCCCGAGCACGTGCCAGCTTTCAAAGCTCGCCCTTGCAGCGTCGGGTTGCGGGCTGTGCATCTGCGGCGGCTCCTGCACCCCGGAGCGGAGACCGGGGAGCCCTGGTCCTCCTCGGGCGGGGACCCTGTGGGCTCGTTCCTCGGAGCGCCGGGTCACGGCTGTGCTTTCACTTTTATGAAACGAAACTTTAAAGTGTCACCGTTTCAGCAGCTAAAGCGTCTGTTTTCCACGAGTGGATTCAAATCCCAAAATGGAATGAAAGTGTGAAAGAAACCTAAGCAAGAGTGTGCCTGCCAGTCGAGTCAGCTGTGCCTCCCAGCGCCCCCCCTTCCAAATCGTGTCTTTTCACGGGCGAAGTCGAGGCCGCGAGGCTGCGAGTGTGGCCGTGCGCCCCTTCACACCCCCTGCTCACGGAAGGGCTTTGGGCGGCTGCCGGGAACCCCGACCCGAGCCCTCCCGCGCTGCTGGGACGGGCAGGCCGGATGCCCGGGGACTGGGGGGCTGGCAGTGGGGACCGCAGCCGGGAGCCAGCGGCTTTTCTCCCCCGCAGAGACCCCGGCCGTCCCCGGCAGCGATCCTGCTTTGACCAGGGTGTGGACGCCCTGCGGAGCAGGTGTTTTCCGTCACCGTTCGGTGCACGCGAAGTGATGACAGGACACTTGAGTGAGCGACACGGAGGTGGAGTCCGTGCACGTGGGGTCGCCCTGGAGAGCCGTGCTCTGTGTGGCTGGGGGGATCCCCGCCACCTGCCACGCGGTTTCACGTGTGCTGACAGAGGTGCCCCCCCCCCCCTCCCCGGCCAGGCTGGTACGGGGCAGGCCTACACCCTGCGGGCGTCCGGGCGGGCTGGTGTAGACGGTGGGGAACCGGCTTACCCCCCACCCCCGCCCTGTCCCAGCACTCGGAGCCAGCCCAGAATTGTCAGGCTTCCGGGTCCCCGTTTTTCAAGGATTCTTAGAATAATCTGTATTTTTATTAAATGATATATCCGACTTTTTTCTTTCTTGCTTGCTTACATTTATTTATTTATTTATTTATTTATTTATTTATTTATTTTTTAGAGAACACTAAGCAGGCCAAATAACACGCGTTCGTGACTCATTAGCCTGTGACCTTGGGGGTCAGGGCTTCCGGGTCCATCCAAATGTTTTTAACATTCCCTGTTGGCATGATTTCTGCCTGGCGATTTCAGCTTTCTGAGGCTTACTTTATACTTTTTATTTATTTATTTATTTATTTATTTATTTATTTATTTATTTGTTTGTTTATTTTTTACTTTATACTTTTTAAAGTCAAAGCGAGGATGCTTGCTTTAGAGAATGACGAGCCTCAGACCAGTGAAGGAGAAGGGAAACACTTTGTAATTGCAAAGCCCTTTACTTTTTTATTTTATTATTATTATTTTTTAAAAGATCTTATTTATTTATCCATGAGGCACACAGAGAGAGGCCGAGACCCAGGCAGAGGGAGACGCAGCTCCCTGCGGGGAGCCGAGCAGGACTCGATCCCGGGTCGCCCAGTCCTTGGAGGCTTCAGAGGCCGCGCGGGGGCCGGGCGCAGGGCTTCAGCAGAGCCGCCGCCCATGCCCGCTGCTCCCCGGCCGGCCCGTCAGGCGAGCTGCTCCCACGGGGCCCGCGGCCGCGGCTCTGCTCCCCACCGGCCCCTCTGGCTCTGAGGGAGGAGGCTGCGCCGAGAGGTGCCACGCGAGCACAGCCGTGTCCCTTGGGCGCTGGCGGTCCCGGGTGCTGCGTGTGTCCCCTCGGGCCGGCCCACCCCCTCCCGCCTCTTACTGCACCACTTCGCTGCCTCCAGGGGAGACTGAGGGTTTCCAGTGCCTCGTTGACCCGTAAGCAGGGGGGTCAGGAGGTGATGCACGTGTCACCCGGGTGGCGCAAGAGCCGCGCGGGCCCAGCAGTCACCCCCATGGTGGCCGGCCCCCATGCCTGTGCCCCACGGCCGGGCAGCCCTGCGGTGGCCTTGCGTGTGGCCGTGTCTGTCTCCCGCACGAGGCTGCGGGGTCTTGGAACAGGGCCCCTCCGCCTGTGGCCTCTTCTCCGTCCCACGGCCCAGTGAGCAGCTCCACCGCCCCCCATGGGCCCGCCGTCCCGGCTGCCCGGGCGCCTGTCCCCGCACTATGACCCGGAGAGGCGGCCCCAGGGCTGACAGCGTGCGCGGCACCGGGGGCTTTGGGCAGGGCCTGTCCCCCACGGCTGTGGCCAGCCCCGAGGACAAGAGGATCCTCTTCCCCTTTGATTAAAAAGTCACGGTGACACGGTGACACGCAGGGAAGCCCGTGCTTTCCCTACTTCGGGGAAACCCTTCAGAGCTGCGGACTGGGATTTACTCTCCCAGAAACCCACTGGCGGCCTCTTATTGTACGACCTGCCCTTACTGTCGCCTCGAGACCAGCTGTTGGGCGGTTCTCGAGCATGTGACGCCGCCACGCCATGTACCATTTTATGAAGGCGTAAACCGTGTCATCCCCAGAGTGGGTTATTGTATATTATGACGTATTTGGGCTTAAAGAGTGAACTTCAGTGTCTTCCCTGTAGAATACGAAGGGATACACTGTGGCTCGACAGCAGGAGCGCACTGAGAGGGACTCGCCAGGTGCCAGGAAATGCTTCAGGTTCCGCCTGATATTTCCAGCGTCAGGGATGGGCGGGTGTTTGGGGGTGGAAGGAATGCAAATTTTAGCAGCTTTTGGATAGTACTGTGTTATTTTGTGAAGCAAGGCACTGTGCCGTGCCAGACACGAGGTGCCGGTGCCTCTGGACCACTGAAATTACACGGCGACCACAGGCCGACTCTGCAGGGCGCCCGGGCAGCCCGTGGGCCGAGCTCTGCCTTGGGCCCAGGTCACGACCCCGAGGTCCTGGGATCGAGGCCCAGGTGGGGTTCCCTGGTCAGCCGGCACCTGCTTCTCCCTCTCCCCGCCCCCTTTGTGCTCTGTCTCTCTCTGTCTCTCAAATAAATAAATAAAATCTTGAAAAATAAAAATAAAAATAGACCCTGCAGGGCTGAAGCCATCCAGGCACCTCATCACTGCCGATGCGCTGGACGTCACTACATGCAGAGTTCTGTTTGCCCGGCGGTGAAGCTTCCCTTCGTGCTGGTCCTTCCGTATTTAATGCTCGAGGGAGGGAACGAGAGAGTCGGTCTCCTTACTGTGGGGCGACTTGCGGGCCTGCACTAATCATTGCACTTGGGCTTTTGGCTGGAATGTGCTGGTAGCCGCCGACCTTACAACCACTTGCTTTAAATAAAAGGGTAGGGGGTTTGGTGTTGGCCTTGGAGCCGTGGAACATAAAAGACAGAAAACAATGTAAAAATGAAATAAATCGATCTGGATCCGTGCGGGTACTGACCTAGTGGTTCCTATGTCTTAGTCGTCCGGATTTGGAAGCTTTGTGGGCCCCTTTGAGGCCACTCCTCCTTTTTAAAATCTAGCATCTCTAAACCACGAGGACCCTTGAGTGTGTTCTCCTTCTCCTTCACGTTCCTTGCTATGTATTTTTTCGTTCCGTCCAGACCCATGTTGGGATGATTGAGGGGTTAGGTTGGTGGGGGAACAAATACCATCGGCGAGTAGAGGTCAACCAGCTGTACGATTGCATCCCAATCAAGAGTTTAAAGGGAAATGTTTGCTGTAAGAACCTGCTGTAGGGCAGGGAGGTCACCGAAGGACGCCTGGGGAAAAACGCTTTTACTGGGATCTAAGGGGCGGCTGAGAGGTTAGTTGTCTGAACAGGGAGCCCAAGCCCTTGGCAGGTGGGACCAAGCATGGGAGACATGCAGGACTCCAGGAAGGCTTTGTGGCCAGATCGAGATGATCGGCAGACCTTCTGAGGAACTTTTATAGATCCCAAGATTAATAGGAAGCCACAGAATTTTAAGTCAAGCGGCGATGTGGCGAGTTATAGGATTTGAGCTGGTGACTCAGTGTTGGTAGGAAGACAAGAGTGAATTTGGGTCAGTTAGTCGGAGCGTTTATGGAAAGAGTCAAACAATGGAAGGTGGCAGTTCGGGCCAAGGGATTCCCGATGGGGGAGAGACCGGGAGGGGACTGGGAGACACACACAAGGTACAGCCCACGGGGCCTGGCGGTGGATGGGTATCGGGGTGGAGGAGACCGTGTCCCGAGAGACATGCACGTCTCTGGCCTGTGTCAGTGGACGGGACGCGGAACCATTTCCAGAGAGAAAAGGCGTAAAGGGCAATAGGCTTTGTAAGGGATACTGTGTGTTCGGTTTCCGACACGATGGGTTTGAGGTTAGTTCATCATGGCCAAGGGGGACGTCAAACAGGCAGGCAGCATCAAGTGAGGGGTGAGTGTGGGGTGAGGTCCAGGCAGAGGATTCCCATACCGTGCGCCTCCCGATGAGGAGTGAATGAACAGCCATGAGACCGCGTAGGGAAAGGGAGTTAGAATAACGAGGCCACCGGGTGTAGCCCCGACGCCTGAGGGCATCTAGGATGCGTTGGATGAGGCCAGTGGGGAGCCCACCAAGGAGACTCCCCAGGGAAATGAAGGGAAGCCACTGCTTTAGTTGGGGTTTCGTGCCTTAGACGTGATCCTTGACGTCGTGCCTTTGTCTCTACCCTTGGACCCTCCATTACAAGAGTTTTACGAAGATGAAGTTTGACTCTTTTCTCAGAAATATTTAAAGAGTCTCTGTTCTCTCCAAAGTTTAACACGCGCCAGGGCCTGGTTGTTACCCCCTTTCTTTTCTTCCAGAGCCTTCTCAGACCTGGTGAATGGAGGGGGCTGTAAACCACTTGTTTTTAGCTGTTAGATGCCCTTGACTTTGCATCATGGTGACCCTTCTCTTGTACCTTCTTCAAGTAGAAATGCTGTCCCCACTCCCCCCTGCTACGTCCACGTCTCCACCAACCTTCACAGTCTAGCTCAAAGGCTAATTTTTAGGAACTACCCAAGAGTCTAGACGCTGACGTAACGGGCCTGGGTGTGAGCGGAGCCGTTGGGACTTTGAGGAAGCGCTTCCAGGTGACCTGAACAGGTCAGGGTTTGAGAACGACTAGTGTGCGTGTCTGAGACGTCAGTGGGTCCCTCAGCTCCCTCAAATGGCGGGGCCTAGTTCCCTCTTAGCTTTGCATCTCAAGGGCTGAATCATGGTGGGTGTCCAGTGTCTAGGCATTGAATGAATTGACAGTTTAGCCTTTTAAAAAAAAACTGAGGCATCTTGTAAATCATTCTTCCAGTATTTCTTGCATCTTTTAGTCTCTTGATCATTTTACGTGTTTTTCCTGTCCTTTCCTTCCTGGTGGTTTCTAAAGATCCCGCATCACGTAGACATGTGTCAAGGAGACGTTGCTGATGTAGAGAGCTCTGTTAAATTCCAGTGTTCAGATGGGAAATGTCCCTCCCAGAGGAGGAAATGCTTGGGACGCATTTTGGGAAGGCGTGAGGCTTGAAGCTTTTGCCCCTTTGTGTCGGCCTAGACAGCACCTGTCGGGCAGTGAAGGTGTGGGTTCCCTTGAGCACCTTGGACAGAGAGAACCTCGTGGCATCCATGGCCGCGCAGTAGCTGAAAGCTGGTTGGCTTACGTGGGATCTGCCTTGTCACCACGGGTTAGCAGAGCAGTTCTCGATGTGGACAGGTTTGCTCCCCAGGTGACACAACTTGGAGGGATGCTACTGGCATCCAGTTGGTAGAAGCCAAGGAGGCCGTTCAACATCCTGCAATGCACAGTGCAGCCTCTCAAAACAAAGAATTATCTGGCTCAAATCAAAATGTTATAGCACCAGGATTGAGGAGCCCTGGATTAGCAAATGTGGCTCTAAAAAAAAAAATGTTGAATTTCTCTCAACCTGAGTTATGGAGTATTCTGGGCTTGGCTCTAACCTATTCTGATGTGGAGATGTGTTTTCATATAAGTCTGCCTCCCTTTGCGCCCTTATTTATGTGCTTTTATTATTTGTCTGTGTGTTCTTTGCCTTTTCCTTGAAATATGAAACAAATCTAGGGTGGATTCCTAGGGGATTGAGAATCACATGAAGGAGAGTTACCTTCTTGATGTTTTCTTGGTTCTTTTCACTTATAAGAGCTTTCTGTGTTCAGTGGCCAGAAAAGATGAATCCTTTTGTGTTAGGGGAACAAATGGTTGGCCTAATTATTTTAGATTAGATGTTTCTTTCAGGAGTAGAATTCAGTGATTCATCACTTAACGTGTAACACCCAGTGCTCATCCGGCCTCATATTTTAAGTGTAGGACAATAAGTGAGTGTTGCTTTACTTTAAAATATAGTTTTTGTGTCTTTGTCCTTGGTATTTGGACGGCGTTAGCAGCACATTTCATTTCCTATGAAGAATGGCTGGTAATCGTATCTGTCATTTTTCCTACGTCTTATACTTCAGTTATTTCCAAGCTGGCATGCAGTAATAGAAGTTGAACAAAATGCAGTAAGAGGTCGGTTTCATCTCCTGGGAAATATGGTGTAATCTCTAGCTACTTACTCTTTTTCTTTGCAGTTTTAGCACATGCAATACGCCTGTCCCAGTGCACACTTGTCGAGGGAGCGAAGAACTGCAGTTTTCTGCCGAAGTACAACCAGAGACCTATAAACCCAGAGCTCAGTTCTTGGCGGCTCGCGTCCTTGGTCCCTGACCATGCATTCTTCATTCCCTCCATTGGGTCCACACTCTGATGTTTTGCGTTTGATTTATATCAGAAAGGGAGACAGAACATAAAGACTCCTGACTCTGGGAAATGAACTAGGGGTGCTGGAAGGGGAGGTGGGTGGGGGTGGGGGTGACTGGGTGACGGGCACTGAGGGGGGCACTTGATGGATGAGCACTGGGTGTTATTCTGTATGTTGGAAAATTGAACACCAATAAAAAATAAATTTACAAAAAAATGATTTGTATTTTTAAATGGAAGCTGCGCTTAGTGATTCATTAAATAACGTGAAAAATAACGTTTGTCAGAGACATTCTTAGTATCCTATCTTTTTCAGGCCTCAACTGGGTTTATAGCTCACCACTTTCACAGCAACGGGAAAGATGATCACTTCTGAATCTTAACAGAGTTTCCTAGCAGGATGATAACACTTCAGTAGCTAGACTTCATAAATGAGCAAGAAGCTCTATCTTTGGAATTAAGAATAATATTTATACTGTCAGTGCTGGTGTGTGGCAACATTCACCAGGCAAGGAGACAGTTGATGTAGAGCTTTTGCTTAGCGTAACGGCTGGCGTGGATCACTGACATTTAAGACACCTTTTAAAAGGATGGATTTTTTTTTTTTTTTTGTCCCTAATAACTCATTGGAACTGTAAAGTTTAGACGCGGTGGTTGGCTGCGTGCGATCTGGGCCATCAGTTTGAAAACTCATGCCCCAGCGTGTGCACAGCCCGTGACAGCATTGTCGCAGTCTCTCCGATGCCCTGCTTACTACCTGTCCCTCTGTTTTTCCTCTTCCTTCGCAGACGCTCTAAGGGCCTTCCTCGCAGGCGTGTCAATGTGGCAGACATGAGGACATCCAAAAAAAAAAAAAAATAGCAAAAGCCAACTTGAATAAACGATATCAGGATTTTGTAATTTATTTTTATTTTTTTGCCGTAAAGGATTTGTTAAACATAGACTCCAAAGTTAGAGATTTTATGTAAAATATTTGGCGAAGCAGCCTTGTTGACAGTGCCTCCCCAGAGACTTGCCGCCTCCTAATCTGCCCACCGCGACCCCCTGCGACAGGCAGGACTCATCCGTTCGTGCTACGGGCCAGCGCCGGGCTCATCTCCTCCCCGACCCTCTGGCTTAACGTGGGGTCTACGACATCGTCTCTCAGGGCGTTTCTCGTCCACATGACAATATTTGGGTTCTTCTTCTCGGTGAATTAAAGTGGCTTCTAGCTGTCCTTGTTTTTGCTCCGAGTCCAATATGCAGACATTATTATTGATATATGACACAGTGTGTGTGTCTCTGTAGTCACAGGGTTAAGAATGTGGTGGGTTTTTTTTTTTTTTTTTTTTTGAGGTCTAAATATACCCTTTTTCCAAATTTGTGTTTTAAATTTGTTAAGGGAAAAAAAGAAGGTTCAGGTCTGGCTAAATATTTTATGATACACTCATAGGTGTTTGTCAGGCAGCGTAAGGATCCCTGCCTTAGTGCTTCAGTCTGTGGTCATGCTTAGTCCAAACCCTATACGTTATAAAAATAATTACAGTCTTTCGGGGTTGAGGTCCCTGTTTCCCGGCTATAATTATACCCTAGTAATCTTGTTTGTTTGGAAGAGATTGTTGCATATTACAGGTTTACATGGAGCTGTTTTTCTGCAGCACCTGTGGTTTTTGTCCTTTGGATTCCGATTTCTTGTTTATGGGATGTGTGGTCATGGATGTAATTCGGGAACACAGGCTGTGCAGGTGTTTCCCTTGGCTGATAGGAACGCTGTAGCTCTTCCGGAGAAATACAAATGCTAACTGGCCATCACCCATAACATAAAACGCTTCTTTATTGTACTGGGAAAGTGCCTAGAGCTGTTCTTGTGAGAATAGAGAAATTTCTGGAACTTTCTGCCAAAAAAGGAGAGAGAGGAATCCTTATATAAAACAGAGGAGAGGAGAACGGCATATGGGTTGTGTTTTGAAATAACTAATGAATTTCTTAAGACAAGACACAACAATGCATTGAGAAAAATCCCCTTTGGGCAGTCGTTAGGATGTGGTTCCCAGTAGGCAGAGACTTGAGCTCAAAGAAAAACAGTTGTGTGACACCAAATATCACAAGGCCATCAGTGAGTTTAACCGGTCGGCCTTTTGGGCGGTTTTGGGTAAGCCCAGTGGTTTGGAACTTCTGAGTCTTCTTAGGCAAAGGCTAAACAAACTAACCCATGTCTACGTCTACGGCCCCAGACGTAGTTCTGCAGAGTCTGAGTGCAGTACGAGCATCGCCGAATATTTTTACCGCGGGTCCCCTCGGGAGCCTTTCACGCCCCACCCCCACGACACTGCAGGACATCCAAGACACTTCCGGGGTTCAGACAGCAAGGGGCACAGTCAGTACATGCGTGAAAGAAAAACGGGTACCTCCCAATCCAGCGCGGCGTGAACGAGGCTGTCCCACTTCCACGACACGGCGCGTTCGGCTTCTCCTGTTCTACCCCGGGCCCCTCGAAGAAGCCTCACAAACCCGCTCGGTGCTTCAGTTGACCACAGGTGGACTGGATCGGCATGGGCTGCTCTCGTCACGCGTGACCTGCACCGGACTGAGGAACCGCGGTCCTGTGAGCCCTCGGAGGCATTCGCAGTGCCCCCGAGTCCCCGCGCCTGTCCCCGTGTGGTCGCACGCGGATATCCAGCTGTTGTCGCCACGGAGGACGTTGCTCTCTGGTCAGACCTCAGGGCGTGGCTGGATGCCGGGACGGAAACTCGCACCGAAGTGCCGCGTTCTTCGGTATTCGTGTCCTGCTCTTGATGTCTTTGCGGTTTTGGGGTTTCTACCTGCGTGTGGGAGGTGGGCAGAATGAGAGGGGAAAGCAGTGATATCCCTAATCTTTTGTGAAAACAGATAGGAAGAGGTTTTAGACCTTGTCACCTACGTGCAACCACAGTGAAGTTTCGACTTGCTCCCCCAGGCCTCTCTGGCCGTAAGCGTGTGGGGAATCCTCCTCTTCAGGGCAACCTGCCATATTAGTGTTGGGATCTGTGAGTAACTGGCATCTTAGAGGGACGCCGGGCCCCAGGATGCTGGTGCTCCCGCAGGCCATAATTTGTCCATTAGTATGTGGCTTTAGAGTCTAACCTGTAACTCGTTCTCCAGAAAAACACCGTGTCTGAAGGGAAATCATGAAAGTCCTAAAACACAGATGCTTCCCTAAGCTCAACAGAATTGCTTTACAAAAGTGCAAGAAATCCTATTACAGGAAGAAGCGGTTCTTGTCTCTTCATTGTTAGGTCTCGGCGTGCTCTGGCTGCTGTTGCTGCGTAACAAATCACCCGAAAACGGGGCGGCTTACAGCAACAGCCATCGTTTTACGCTCCCTCTCAGCTTGGGCGTGTCAGGAGTTTGGGAAGGCCGAGGTGGAGGGGTTCTGGGGCCACGCAGCGGCTGGAGCAGGGGCCACCGGGGCCGGGGCAGTCCCGGAGGCGCTGGCCCCTCTTCCTCCCCGTCTCGGCCTCGCCGCCCTCCCGAGTCCCAAGGGCGTCCTGTGACATCTCCGCGGCCTCGCTCGGGCTTCCTTACAGAATGGAGGCCCCGGGGACGTCCGCGTGCTTCCTCGGCAGAGAAAGTTTCCGACAGTGGTTTATCCACTCCCGAAATATAGGAAACGAGGCAGAAGCGGCATCGCCTTCTACGACCTCGTCTTAGAGGTCCTGTCGTGTCACCTTCTGCCCTGGCCGAAGAGGAGGGAGTCGGGGCGCGGCGGGGCTGGAGGGCAGTGGGTGGGAGAAGGTTTGGGGATGGGCGGCGTCCCCGGGAGGTCCCGCCTTCCGCACTTGGCTTCACACTTGCTTAAAACGGAGGAAAGAGTTCCTGGAGAAGCTACGGAGAAGCCCTTCTTTGCCAGGCTTGGAATGAGCCTGGAGACCCTGAACCCCGCTCCTGTGTGACAGGCACGGCCCGGCTGTGCCTCCCCGGGGTGGAGGGAATACTGGAGGCAGCACGACGGCAAGCTCTGGGTCGGGAGTGTTGGGGGAGCTCGGAGCTCGAGCACAGAGGGGAAGCAGTGACCCGACGGACCTCACCACCTGCCCTCCCGTGGTTGTCGGGAGGCCCTCGGGAGCCTCGTGGCGCCCACGGTTTATCTCCGCTGTCCAGGTGAGCAGTCATGGGGCTGGGGACGGTCTCGGCCGCACCTACAGATGCCCGGTGGCTCAGCAGTGGGGCATCTGCCTTGGGCCCAGGGCACGACCCCGGGGTCCCGGGATCGAGTCCCGCGTCGGGCTCCCCGCATGGAGCCTGCTTCTCCCTCTGCCTCTTTCTGCATCTCTCAGGAATAAATAAATGAATCTTTAAAATAAAAAGCGTATGGGAGTCTGGTTCAAGCTACTGAAGGGTCTCCTCCGATGCACGGTGACCATGACGTCAGGCATATCCCGTATCGTGTTAATCATCAGCCTCAGCGGCTCTGGTGCTGACACGGCCGCCAGCGGCTCTGCATCCAGCAGTTCTGCCGAGTGAGCCTATTCCACCCGGACGTTTTACGGAGAGCGAGAGGAAGCACGAGGACCCAGCTGGTGGGGCGGCAGGTGTCGGGGCCTGTGACCCAGCAATGCCAGGCGGACCCCTCAGCGCTGTGCCCTGGCTCGGGCTCGGCTCCCCAACTGCACCTCATCCAGGGCCTCGTCCATTGCCTCATCCACCGCCTCATCCAGGGCCTCATTCATGGCCTCATCCTTGGCCTTATCCAGGGACTCATCCACGGCCTCGTCCTCGGCTTCGTCCATCGCCTCATCCACGGCCTCATCCAGGGCCTCATTCATGGCCTCATCCAGGGCCTCGTCCACGGCCTCATCCATCGCCTCATCCAGGGCCTCATCCTTGGCCTCATCCAGGGACTCATCCACGGCCTCGTCCTTGGCTTCGTCCATCGCCTCATCCACAGCCTCGTCCAGGGCCTCATCCTCAGCTTCGTCCAGGCCGTCATCCACAGCCTCATCCATGGCCTCATCCTCGGCCTCATCCAGGGCCTCATCGAGGGCCTCATCCATGGCCTCATTCATGGCCTCATCCACAGCCTCATCCACGGCCTCATCCTCGGCCTCGTCCAGGGCCTCATCCACGGCCTCATCCATGGCCTCATCGAGGGCCTCATCCATGGCCTCATCCACGGCCTCATCCACAGCCTCATCCACGGCCTCGTCCAGGGCCTCATCCAGGGTGGCCCGCTCCCTGCTGCGTCCGGGGGTGCGTGCGGTCCCAGAACAGGCCTCCGGGGCTTGGCCGCAATGACGGCCCTGGGGGTGGGACCGCAGCAACGTTGTCGGCTTGACGCCACCTGGTCTCCTTGCTGTGGAAGCTTCTAGGCCCACTCAGCAGGCTGCGCTCTGCATCCGGGGGGCCTCTCCGACTTCGGTCTCAGAGAGCAGAGCCTCCTGGGCTGGTGGCTCACGTGCACCTGTGGGTGAGGCGTGTCTGAATTCACGGCCGGGGAGGGCGAGGGTGGGCAAGCAGGCCTGTTCCCGTCGGGGACCCAGCTCCCACAGTCCGACGTGCCGCCCCAACTGGCTCGCTCCTCACGCTGAAACACCCCAGGCCCGAGAAAGCTCGCTGCAGGGACAGAAGCGCACGTTGTCTTGCTGTGCTGGGGGCAGGCGCCTGGCTCGGCCACGTGAGGATGCCCCGAAGGCCTACAGGTGAGCACAGCTGCTCCCTGAACCTTGTGAGTAGAAGAAGAAGGCGACAGCTCCCGTAGGCGCCGAGGCAGGTGCGCGGCATCCCGACGCCCGCGTGTCACTGCACCTCTGTCACCGACGCTCTTCCACGACAGCAAACGCATCCCATGTTAATGTGTCACCTGCCCCTGCACGGAAGTGGCAGTTTTTTTAAACTGGTTCTGTGGCGTTCTCTCCTTTTCTGTCCCAAAACTGATCAGATGAACGAACACCTGAGGTTCTAAGCCTTTTGAACTTGTGGGGCTTCTTTGGCTGAATTCAGAGACGCTCTTGTTGGGCCAAGACGTCTAGGCCCATTTCAGGTGTGCACACCTGGTGTCCTGAGCCGCGCTCACCGCCCGGAGCGCGTCCCCGTCCCGGGGCTGCCGGCCTGCGCCCCGCCGCGTGCGCTTGCGGAGGCTTCCCACACGCTCGCCGCTCACCAGCATGTCCACGCAGAACCTCCCCGTTTTTATTTTTATGTTTATTGTTACCATTGACATAGAGCAGTTGACCTGTTTGTAGGCCACTCTCTGTCCCCTTTGGAAAGTGCCCTAACCCTGTCCTTTATTCAGCTTCTCGTGGGGTTTCCTTCTCTAGTACCATGTGATCGTTGTCCCTCCTGGACGTTAGTGTTTTCTGCAGGTTTCTTGTCTTTCATCTCTCCGTAGGCTAGATGTTGGGTGATTTTCTTTCTTTTCCTTTCTTGCTTTTTTTGCTACATAGAAGTTTCACTGATTTATTACATCACATTTATGCATCATTTCTGATATGATTTCATATTTTCTAATAGGACTAAACAGATTTCTCTAATCCAGAGTAGAAAACTTTCATGCTTCTGTTCTAGCACCCTCCAGTTTTCAGTTTGTGCGTTTTAAAGATTTATTTATATGAAATGTATTTTGGGGGAAGCAGTGAGGTTGGCTCTATCATCTATCTATCTGTCTATCATCTGTCAGTCTATCTATCATCTATCATCTATCCATCCATCTATTATCTATCCATCCACTATCTATCTATCTATCATCTATCATCTATATCTATCATCTCTATCTATCTATCTATCTATCTATCTATCTATCTACCTATCTATCTATCAATCATCTATCTATTTTTGTTTCTAAGTTGCTCACCAGTTGTCCCAAAATATTTATGGAAGTATCCATCTTTGTTCCTGTTGACTTGAAATGCTGCTCTTACAGTAGATTTTATTTCCGGGCAACTTGAGTTGATTTTTAAACACTTGGGTATTTCTTAATGGTTTCGGGACAAAGATCTCTGCTGTGAATGGGCCTCGTGAGTCTTGCATGGTCTTCCTTCCGCCGCAGCTCGTCACTGCCCCGCTACCCCACCGCGTGCACCTTTTTTTTAGCCCTTTGAACTCGTGCTCTTTCTTGCCTGGGCCCTTTCCAGGCTGTTTCCTCTGCCAGATTCCTGTTGGCCTTAAGTGTATCTCTTCATTATCAAATGATGCCTTCTTTGATTTCCAAGGTCAGGTTGGGTTTTCTTTTTCTCTACTACACTTTCAAAGAACTACATTAGTTCCTTTTGAGTCTTTAGTTATAAACCGTGCATTTATAAGTGTGATATTTGAGGAGCACCTCCCTCCTTTAGCAGGCTGGAAGCCTCTCCCTGCCAGCGATTGGTTCTGGCTGACATTGCTTATAACTGTATCCCCATCAGCAGCCCCGTGGTTGCATAATTGCACACAATAGAGATCTCCTGGTTGCTACATGAGCAAGTGAATGAATGGATAGACGTTCTCTTTACTACTTTTATTTGGGTGCCGGATATCATTACCTGGGTATTTATATATGACATAACAAGAGGGGCTGGTTTACCCGCGTGTGCCTCTGGGATATCTGAAGAAGAGGTTTGAGGCCATATTTGCCTGGGTCCTGACTCGACTCTGATTTTCAAGCCTGAGTCAGATGCAGGTAATTCCTGCTCTTCTTCTGTCTTTCAAGGGAGACTAGTAATGAGGTCTCATGGGGCCCATGAGGCTCAGGATTGGCTACACATGGGGATCACCAGCAGACCCTCATCGAGCCCTGCCTGATGCTTACCCGGTTCTTGAGAGTCTTGCTCCTGGTTCATGAATCCTGTGACAGATTTGTTAGTTGCTGATGCTGAACCTTATCCTGAAATGGTGAACGTCCTGGTCCTTTGCTTCTCCTGGTTGGAACGGACAGGGAGGAAGAATGATCATCTTCTTCCTCCCGCCAGGCCGCCTTTACCCTAGAACCAAACTGTCATGTACTGAAGCCATTAGATTGGAAAATCCAGAGTAAACAAGCAGACCCCCGGGAGCACAATTAACGCCTTTGAGAAAAATATTTCTTTTAAAAGAAGAGCCGGTCTCCTTTGCCTGCCCTCATGTGCGATTATACCAGTTGGTTTTGTGGAGTCATGAATACCTGTTGGAATTCCTTTCAGCTCCTCTGAAAAATCCCACGATTTATAATTGGTTGATCAGATTGTAATTCCTTCTCCCTGTCCGTAGTTGAGGAGAAGAGGGGTTGCCATATATGAAATGTGATAGCCTCTGACATACACCGGAAGGGAGAGCCCCATTGGTCGTGTGCGTCGGAAACAATGGAAGACGGGTCCCGAGGCCCGCCGTGAACCTACTTGTCCCCCATGGTTACTCGCGGTCTTTGCTTGCACAGGGAGGGAGATGAGACCAATGAAATGAGTGATATGAATGGTAAGATTTAGAAATGTTGAAAAGTAAGAATGGCCCAGGCCACTGTTATTTCTTGCGATCTTCCCAGGGGTCGAGGAGCCACCTGCTTAAATTTGCCCCCCTAAAAACACTGGGTAGATACTTTTCAGAGCAAAGAGAAGGAAATGTTTATTTACAATTAAAAGTTGAATTTCAAAAAATGTCATTGTTAGCAAACTTACTCTACCATGGATGTAGTCGTATACGTTCGATTGTTCATCTGGTTTTGTCTTCGGGGTGTCATTAGTGGAGAGGACCAAGGCTTGTATGCCTAAAACATGTTGAGAGAAAGAGGGGATTTTAGACTTTTTTCGTCACGTGGAAGGCTCAGGTACCATCCGCTATAACCCCGTCAAGCTACCTGAGCTGTGCCTGATAAATCCCGAGGAGCTGTTAAAACTGATTTGGGTTTGTGCTGGAGCTGCATCCTATCAGGTATTTCTTGTCAGTCTCCCTGGTATGCATTACCCACGAGCAGGTATCTTATTAAATCTAAATCAAATTCTTGTTCAAGGCTCGTCTCACAAAGGTGGTCTTTTTAACTGTGAAATGCCAGTGAATGGCCATTCCTGGAGGAAGCTTCCCTTTGGCTTATTTGAAAGCGGACGATGCAAAAATGATTAACTTAGGAATCAAGAAACTCTGTGAGACTGTGAGGCCTGGAGCCAGTCTCCTTCACTAGATCCCAGTAAGCCCTGAGAAATATGTGCTGTCATTGCAGAGTTCATTTTTCCAAGCTAGACTCTGATATTTGGCTGGGAACTTTCTTTTCTTTCCCTGTTTGCTCTACATAGAATCTGGGGTTGGGGCGGGGAGGGGGTATTAAGATTGATGGAGGAATAAGAGCCCGCGTTTTGGGAGCCAGCCTTAGCACTTCTGGGTGATGACAAATCCTGCTTTAGCCACCCCCCCTTTTATATTTATTCTCTCTCTCTCATTCTCCATCTCTCTCTCCTTCCTCTCTTCCTTCTCAAGGCACATAAGTGATAGGCTGGAATGGACGCACGGGCTGTTCGGAAGGTGTTCGCTGTTTGAACGTCTGGATGGAAACCGGACGACAAGGTGCTTGCTCTTGGACCCTTGATGGGGAAGCTACAACAGGGAGACCTTCCCTTACTAGCCATTGTCAGCACCAGGCCTCTAGTGTGTGTTCCAAAGGACAATTTACAACATAATCGAAAGGGAGAACAGTGAAGAGTTGTCCGCCCTGCGAGCCTAGCACCATTATGCGTCTGGATTGTGCTTTCTAAGGACTGGGGTCTTAGAGCTGCCGTCCGAAGCGACATCAAGACGTCAGCCTGAACGGCCGGATGAGTTCGCGGCTGGAAGCTCTCTTGATAGAAACACGTTGTTAACTTCGTTGGCTCCCGCCTTTCGTGAGGAGAGCCATCCGAAGAACTTCAGTGCAATAGGTACTTCGTACGTGCTCCTCTGGGCCACTTCTCTTGTCCGTATCCGCACCTGAGGAGAGAATGGCAAGGCAGACGGTTGGGGAGATTTGGGAGGTGTCTTCAGTGCTCTCTGTTGCTGCCTTCTCTGTCCCTGCCGAGGCCAAGCAAACCGCATTCCCCCCTAGACTGAGTTCAGTAGCCCCCAGGTGACTTTCATTCTTTTTTATTTTTTCAAGATTTTATTTACTTATTTATTTTAGAGATGGGGTTGTGGGAGGGGAGAGAGAGAGAGAGAGAGAAGGGAACAGAGGGAGATGGGTAAGCAGACCCTGTGCTGAATGCAGAGCCCGATGTGCGGCCCGATCCTACACCCCTGAGATCATGACCTGGGCCAAAATCAAGAATTGGATGCTCAATGACTGAGCCACCTCGGTGTCCCCGTGCTGGTCTGTTCACTCCCCTGCAGCTGGAATCATGGTTCAGAAAAAACACTCGTCATTCTCCCACTGGAGAACCATCCAGTGACTTCCTAATCCATATAGACAGATTCACTAAAGCCAGATTCTTTATTATTGCCTCTGAGTATGGCATGCTTTGCCCCTTTCCTACATTTCTCTAGTTTCTGGGGAGTATACCTGGCTAATTCCAAGGTCAGGGGCTTTGCGTATCTGAAATCCTTGGCCTGGAATGTGCGTGTCTCCTCTGTGCATGGCTGATTCCTTCCCATCCTTTGGATTTCAGCCCAAAGTTCCCGACCAGCAAAGCCTTCCAGGACCCCTCCTGCGAAGCGGCCCCCACCCCCCTGTATTCAGTAGTACTCCATGCATTTCCCCCAGGTCCCTGTCTGCTTTGAAATTCCGTGTATATTTATTTTCATTTCCTAATTATGTCCTCCACCTTCCTGAAGGTGGGAATCTGGTTGCTTTATTTGCTTCTGTGAATCTTAGTTTTGACATGGTGTCTGGTCGCAGAGGACGCAGGACTACGGTTAAAGCGTCCTATAAGTCAGGCACAAGTGTGTCCCTCTTTTACAGATGAAGAAACTGAGATACGGTGAAGTGAAATACTTTTTTCCGGGTCCCAGATCTACTAAGAGATGAAAACACTGTTTGTTGTATATTAATCGAATGAGTGAATGAACCTTTATTGGTCTAACATAAGCCTTCTAGAAATAACCGTTTTAGAGACTGAAAAAGGGGACCGGAGGATGGGTCAGCTAAAAGGAAAGGTCACGAAATAGATGTTTTTCCAGCAAAGGTGAATGTTCTTCCCTTGCCTTCACTCTCCCATCCCCAGCTGTTTAGCATATGTTTTTGTTTTTCAAACTTTTTTTTTTTTTTTTTGTTCCTAAAAACACTCTAAATTCTGGGATCCTTGACAAAGCCTGACTGTTATGCCAGGTTGAAACTCAGCCACCCATATTTGCTCATTTTGCATCAGATTTACTGTCCAGCAGAGGCAAAACTGAGGTCACTGAGTGAAAACTAGACTCTTGCTTTACAGCATTATGTCTGGGGTAATGTTGAATTCAGAGATTTATTACTCAGTGTTGGTAGGTTGCGGGGAGACGGTTGTGTGATTTATTTACCGTCAGGGCTAAATGATCGAGTTTTTAAAGTGAATGCTATTATTCCCTAAATAAGTTATCACTTTAAAAATATTTTAGGCTGACTTTACTACCCATTTTAAAGTATCGGTGTGTAAATTCATGGCTTTGGTAATCACACGGAACAACTGTGGCACAAGGCAAAAGTAATGTTATCATCTCTGCCCGGAAGCAGTTTATGTGCAACTGGGGTGTGTGTGTGTGTGTGTGTGTGTGTCTCTATTACGACTTTTTTCCCAGTTGTAATATGTCTCTGTGCCTCTGTCCATCTTCCATTTACGTGCAAGTCATGGAACAATTACTAAAATACGAGTTTTTGAAGGCCAATGCCATCAGAACTTTGCTTTGTTCCAACTTTAAAGAGTTTGGTCCAACCTCTTTTTTAAAAAACTCATTTTCCAGGATCCCTGGGTGGCGCAGCGGTTTGGCGCCTGCCTTTGGCCCAGGACGCGATCCTGGAGACCCGGGATCGAATCCCACGTCGGGCTCCCGGTGCATGGAGCCTGCATCTCCCTCTGCCTGTGTCTCTGCCTCTCTCTCTCTCTCTCTGTGACTATCATAAATTTAAAAAAAAATTAAAAATAACAAAACTCATTTTCCCGTCTCTCTTGATATTGATAATCTGTTGTATTTTCATTCTTCATCTGGACATCAGTGCACCAGTGCTGATCACAAAAGCCCTTTCCAATAGAAATTTCAGAAGATTTCTTGTTATAACTTACGGAGATACTTACAGAATGTATTCAGTGAGACAGAAGGGGGACTGTACGAGAGGACAGGTAGCCAGAACGCCCATGTTCTTGACCCGAGCACCTTGGGTGTTAGTAAGCAGGCCGCGTGCGCCTCCCTACCTGTGCGGACACGGTAGCACAGTGCGGGGAGCATCATGCGGAGGTCTGTGCCTAAAGAGGCTCGATGAACCGTCTTATCTGTTTTCCTGTTCTTTAAATCAGAAGTCATGGCTCCGGAAGCCGTCCCTCAAGAAGTCTTCTGGTGCTGGTGGTGTCAGGCCAACATGTGTGTGGCCCGAATAGCTCTTTTGGTTTCTTGAACATTCCCCTTGGGTTTCCCAAGCCAGCCTCGGGCTCAGCCAGCGGGTCCTCAGTGGCGTCATCAGAGGCGATGACGCACATGAGAGCCTCAGGCAGTGGCTGTGGACACGCGTCCACCTGTTTCGGTGGTTCCTCCATCTGCTCTACAGCTAATGGACATTGCTGTGAAGAATTGGCTAAATCTTGATTCTCCGCACTTAAAACAACAACCAACACTAATAGTTGATTCACCATCCCAAATCCATGCCAAGCGTTTTTCTCAAAAAGAATGACCTTTTTACAATGTGTCTTAAGATATTGTTGACTTCGCGGGTCAACAGTGGTATAAAGAGGCGCTTGGAAGCAGCAGGTGGAGGGGAAGAGAGCCTTTCACTCCGACTTGGCCTGACCTGTAAGGTTAAGAGAGAAAATAAGAGCATTGGAGCACTTCAGCGGCACGGGGGTTGTGCGGAGAGGACGGTGGGCACGTGTGCCTGGCGTGCGAGGGCTCGAGTCTGTGTTCAGGCCTCCTCTGGGTGCGGGCGTGATTCCGAGTGTGTGGAGGAGTCTTTGACCACGTTGACCACAGCTGGGCCTGGCTCTTCCCTTAGCGTCCGGATTTCCCGGGACTCAGAATCGCGACAGACCCGAACGATTGCAGCCCCACCTCTTCCACCTCTTCTCCAGCTGCTCCTTTACCACAAGCCGGGCCACACTTAGTCCTCTGGTCGCCTGAGAAGATCCTCCTGGGTGCCGTCTGTGACTTGGCCGCCTACTTCACTCCGACGTCCAATCACAAATTCCTGGTGTTTCTGCTGGGCTCCCATCTCTCAAACCTATTCTTTTGTGTCCGCTCACCACTGCTACTTCCAGAAACCTCTTTCTAACCAGTCTCACTGCCTCCAGCTGGACCCCCTCCTGTCCGTTTCCGGTGTGGTGGCTCGACCTGCCTTTCTGCAGCCTGGGGTGCCCGTCTTCGTGTTCCAGCCCCTGCTGTCGGGATATCGCCCAGGTTCCCGGCCAGGATCTGCGAGACTTCAAGTTTCCTGGCCACCTCCCTTCTGCGTTCCTTCCTTCTTCGGTCTTCTCCAGCCCTGCCAAATTATCTATGGTTCCTGAACACTTAGTGTTCCCTTTTGCTTCTGGACCCTCCACTCCGCCTAGGGTGTGCACTCACCATTATCGAAATTTCCAGATCGCCTTATTCCTCTCATTCCTCCCAGCCGAGCCTGAGCCAGGTGGACCTACAGTAAGCTCTGGAGCACGTTGCCTTTCTTTTGGCATCTGCAGAGAGGAGTATGCTTCTCGGGCTAGTCCTGCCCCGGGCTGTGAATGTCTTGAGAGCAGAGAGGGTATTGCTGTTAGGCTCCTGGCTCTTAATGCCTGGTCATTAAAGCAGAGACCAAATCAATGTCTGTCGTGTAAATTATTGAGCCAGGTAGCTGTGTTTGGGGAAATCTCTTCTATTGACCTTATGGTTGTATTGTTATTTTATTCCGTGCTTCTTTCCCTTCTCCATTTATAGCAGAGAGACTTCTGTGGAAAGGAAGCACATTTTTAATGGCGTGAATGAGTCTTGACCACATTGCCCTTTATTTCCCTCAGTGTTTCAAAGACTTGAGTCTAGTTTTCCTGGGACTTGGCATCTCTGCAGGCCTGAATCATTGCAAACACCACTTTTCCCGTAGGTCATAGCAGGTTGTGATTGTTCTAAGTCAAGACTGGAAAATTTTACAGGTCATAGGGCAAGACGTTAAAGTGCAAGTTTCACCTTATAAAATGGAAATAGAGTTGATCCTTGAACAACACAGGTTTGGACTGCATGGGTCCTCTTCTGTGCAGAGTTTTTACAGAACAGGACTGGAAGCGTATTTTCTCTTCCTTATGATTTTCTTAATGACATTTTCTCTTCTCTAGCTTACCTTAGTAGGAGAATATAGCATATAAAACATGTAACTTATAAAATATGTGTTAATTGACTATGTTATCAGTAAAGCTTCCAGCCAACAGTAGACTATTAGTAGTGACGGTTGGGAGGGCGTCAAACGTGACACCTGGACTTTGGGTCGTATGGGTTTGGCATTCCTAACCCATACATTTTTCAAGGTTCAAGTGTAATTTCCTTGTTGAGGCTAGGACCAAGGGGAAGGCTCCGAGTAGCAGAAGGCTTAGGAGTAGACCAAGCTTGTGTCAGCTCCCAGTTCTCCCTCTCACTTAGCAGAGCCAGGAGCTTAATGACATCAATCCTCTCGGCCCCAAATCTCGTGATGTGAGTCTTGAAATATGTGGCCCCATATGTAGTCACCTCCCTGCCGTGGTGCATAGGATCCCTGAAGGCCACTGCAAGGAAGGCATCTCAGGGACTCATAAATCTTTGGGTTCAATCAGTGCTCATTGACTGCCCATTCTGCACTCTGAGGAAATTTGGAGCTCAGAAAACTTAAATCCTTTAGTTAGAGAATTCTGAAACTTAGCCTGGAACCTGGGTCTTCCTGCTGTTTGTCCTCTGGTCCAGTTTGATATTCTCCACCTTGACATTAGATGGTTACCCACTTAATTTATGCTGACACAGAATGAGCAAGAAGAGTTCTAGAATCAGATGGGCCTGGTTCTACTCTGGGCTGGCCTTGAACTGTGACCCTGGACAAGCTCAGCTTGTGTGCATGAGGCCTGATTCTCTTACCTTGAAAATGGAGATCATAAGGTTTGGTTCATAAGGTTCTCGTGATGATCCAATTGGATTATGCATGAAATGCATGAAATCCATAGTATTGAGCCATGGAAGTTCAGTCTCTCCACTTAGAAGAGCCCCTGAAAGCTTGGTGGTAATGCTGTGCCCTAGGACCCTACACGGGTTTTGTAGGAACCACAATCCCCCCCTTCCCTTCCCCGCGGTTTCTGTTACCTGTGGTCAGCGGCGGTCAGGAAGCTGATGATCCTCCTTCCGACAAGTCGTGCAGAGGTCAGCAGTAGCCTGACTTCACGTCCCAGCGCCTCCGTCATGCGGCTCATTTCATCTCATCACGTAGGCACCTTATCATCTCACAGCCTCACAAGAAGGGTGAGTACACGCCATGAGATATTTTGAGAGCGAGAGAAAGACCACATTCACATAAATTTTATTACAGTTTGTGATTCTAGTTCTTCACTTTTATTGTTATTGTTAATCTCTTACTGTGCCCAGCACATAAATCACACTTTATCTAGGGATGCATGTATAGGAAAAAACACAGTGTGTAAAGGGGTTGGTACTCTGTGTAGATTCAGGCACCCACTGGGGGACTCGGATCATACTCCCAACGAATAAAGGGGCCCCACTGTCACGGATTCGGAGACCTCGATAATCACAAGGAGGAGAACAGTTGTCTACACATCTAGTTCAAACCCTTAATGGATTTTTTTTTCTTCTTTTCTTTTCTACATGGATTGAAAACTGAAATTCTATTCCTAACATTTAGCTCAGCTCAGGCCACATAGAGTGAAAGGAAATTTTATTAGTAAGATTATTTCCATTATTTGGAGAAGTTGACAACTGATGCTATATGCTTACCTCACACTTTTGCCTTGAGCTAAAATGTTTTGTGTTTTAAAATCAAGAAATTAAAAAAAAAAAGAGCACTAATGAATGACAGATTCCAGGGTAAAATATGCATAATTCAAACACAGGGGAAGGACCATCCACATTATGCTGCTGCAGGAGTATGATTTGCTCGGATACTAGGAAGTATTTAAGGATGGGCAATAAAACTTATTTTCCTTGTAGAACAATAGTCCCTGCATTCATTTGAAGTTTTAGAGCCTTTAAAATGAAAAACGATGGACTGAAGGCCAGTTAGCGGTGCTGGGAACAGCTGGTGAACATTTGCTTACCATGTTATTCTCTTGTGTGGCCTTCTCCTTTCTCCCTGCTTTCAGATTCTCTGTCACTTGCCTCTTCTTTGGAAATAAGCAGACCTTAGTCCTTCTCTGCTCAGTGTGGAATTCTCATTAAGTTGTCTGGTGTGAAGGCTTAGATGAGAATTTAATAAGCTGACTTTCCCAAGAGTTTGGTAAGAAGTTAAACAGCATAAGGGATGGGATGGATGTAAAAATGTGCAGGTTTCGTTGTTGTTGTTTATTTGTTTAATTAGTATAACAAATATTTTTCATCCTTTTTTATGGGAGGTTGGTGGATCGTCTCACTTTATGCTGAATGTTATTTCTCTGTGTTCATGGGTAACTCACTCTGAGAAGCGTACAGTAGAAGGGATTAAGCTATCCTGGGCATCATCCAGTGACATTTAGTTGCTCCATCACCGCCCTTAGAGTACAGTCCCAGAGACGTGCTTATAGTCAGGTTGCATCATGTGAAATCGTGGATCCTGGCCTTTTTATTTACCTATAAAAAAGCCAATTTCTTATAATTTAAAAGAATATTAAAAATCCAGTCTACTAACTTCTTTTCTTACGGTCACTTATTTTGTCCAGTGCTCACGTCATGTTCTAGACACACTAGACCCTTAGTACTTATTTGCTGATGAGACAACGGGCCTGGAGTCGATGATCTTAGTGGTGCTAAGGAGGTAGGTTTTAAGGCATTGGTGTCCACCTCTACACCATGTGGTGGAGGTAAAATATGGTGAGGCGGAGGTGGCTGACAGGAGATTAAATGCCTTGGTTGTCCAGGCTTTTCACTGTTTAGGACGAGAGGACATGTGGTGGGTCAAGGAGGTCAAGAATTTGGTAAGGCATCTGAAAAGCAAACAGTTGAGAAGGTTAGACGTGTATCTGTTCTGATCTCGGGCGGTCTAGGCCAGTAAACATAACCATGCTTTGAACCGGGTCTCAGTTCCTTCCTTGGTGAGGGAAGTAGATTTTGCGTGAAGGGTGGGCGTTCTCGTTAGCCACTCACCACAGTCTAGGTTCCTAATGCAGGGGATTTAGGGATAAGAACAGGAGCATGGATTGCTATTCCCAGCTCACACTGGGGCTGGAGGTGAATGGTGCAGGGTGCCTGTGGGCCCTGCCTTGGAGAATAAAGCTGGAGATAGGCTTAAGGAACCAGGAGAACTGATTCTAGAGCACACGCACGTCTGTAGTGTCCGTAGTAGAGACTCACAGGTGGCCTGGGACCTATTCCAGAATCCAGGGGTCTGGGACTGTAGACTGGCCTCTCCCTAATAGCCTGTGCCTGTGGCGCGCTGTGTCCTGATGCAAGGTGCCAGAAGCAACTCTCTTCTTCACAGACTATGGACCTCCTTGGTGGCGATGGAAATGCGGCGTCTGTGTCGGCGTCCTTTGACAGCTTGAGTTAGTGTCCTCCTCCTGCCTGCCTCTGTTGCACTGCGGTCACCTGCGCTTACGGGATGTATCCGCGGGTGAAGGGGTCCGGCGAGGCCTCCTCTTCCTTTCCCGGTCAGTGGGCCCTGGCCTGGGTGGGAGAGCCGTCCCCTGGGCCGTGGGCAGCGGGGCAGCCACAGCAGGGACAGGATACACGAAAGCGATCCGTGGATTCCTGGACCGGCTCTAAAGGCTGGCCGTGGCCATCCCAGTTGTAATAATGACCATCGGTGGTTCCCGACACTCCAGGGCCGCGTCCCTGAGGCCGCCTGGGTCAGGGCGGGGCTGCCCAGGGGGAGCGGCTGGTCCAAGCTCCGGGCAGCGCTGCGTGTGACGAGTGTGTCAGAGAAACAGGCCGACGGGCGGCAGGAGAGCCGGCGGCGGAGGGCTTGGCGTGGCTCTCGGCCGATGGGCGATCGGGATAGTGTCTCAAGTGCTGCTCTGGCCTCTTACTCTTGGGGCGCCTACCGGCGTGTCCGTCCACACCCGGAACAGCACCAGGGGGTGATCTGCTGAGAGTGGGCCATGTGCCAGGCATCCGCTGGGCTCCATGGGTGTGGACACGCAGGAAGCCCGCCGCACCGGGCCGCCTTCGTGGACAGTGACACGGGGACCGTGCAGGACCTTTCTAATGTCAGAGCAGCGACCGGTGACGATTCCAGCCCCAGGGCTTCTCCCCGGGAGGCTGGCGAAGGGGCTGACGCCCGGGCTCCCCTGCAGGCCTGGGCCCGGGCTCCCCGTGCACCCCGGGAACCCGTGGCCATCTGGGGGCAGCAGTCGGGTGGCGGGCGTGCTCGGCGGGGCCTTGGAACCCTCGACCTGGGCTGCTCGCATCACGGCAGCGGGGCCAGCCTGGCGCACTGTCGCCTGCCCGGGAGCCCAGGGTCCGCGTCTCCCCTCAGGTCCTGGTGTGCAGCCCCCTTAGGCTGACGCCGGCCTGAGGTTTGCTCGGGATGCGACAGAGGAGAAGGCATTCTGGAGGAAATGTGGTGCTTGCAGGGGGACAAGCCGTAGGAGAATTTCATGCGGTGTAACAGGGCTGTGCGTGTGCGTGTGCGTGTGCGGACTTCGCTTCACTTTGTTTCTTTTTTTTCAAAAAAGATTTTATTCATTTATTTGGCAGAAAGAGCACAAGCCGAGTAGGTGGAAGGGGGAGAAGCAGGTTCCCCGTGGAGCAGGGAGGCAAAATCGGCTGGATCCTTGCCCCTGGGGACCACGACCCGAGCTGAGGGCAGATGCTGCGCTGGCTGAGCACCCAGGCGCCCCGTCTGTTCTGTTTCTAAGCAGACGACACGGGCGCCTGCACGGCGCAGTCAATTAAGCATCTGACTCTTGATTTCCACCCAGGCTGTGATCTCAGGGCTGTGAGATGCAGCACACGTCGGGCTCCGCCCCCGGTGTGGAGCCTGCTTCAGATCTCTCCCTCCCTCTCCACCTGCCCCCATCCCGCCTCTAAAA